>NC_062294.1:12767500-13392500 GCF_902655055.1 Lutra lutra
TTGCAGATGAGTTTGATGCCTACATCATTGTGTCTTTCGTGAATGCCACACTGGTGTTGTCCATCGGAGAGACTGTGGAAGAAGTGACTGACTCTGGGTTCCTGGGCACCACCCCAACCTTGTCCTGCTCGTTGTTAGGAGATGATGCCTTGGTGCAGGTGAGGATTCCCAGAGCGAGAGAACTTAACTCGCCTTACTTTGTCCTTTTATTGTGGTGTAGGCTGCTGTGCTGACATTAAAGAGCTTTGAAAAACTCTTTTGAAGTGGACATTGCAAACATGAACTTGTTTTAAGTTCACCTATACAGGGCCTAGTAACTCCTTTTTGTCATTGACCCAATGGCAACTCAAATGCAATGGCTCCAATTCTGACAAGAGTGACCCATCTGTTAGGTATGTGGGTCTTGCTCAGCAGTGAGTCACATTACTAAAGTCCAGTTTCCTTCTGGTCATTGACTTAGGTGTATCCTGATGGTATTAGGCACATAAGAGCGGACAAACGAGTCAATGAATGGAAGACCCCTGGAAAGAAAACGATTGTAAAATGTGCAGTGAACCAGCGACAGGTGGTGATCGCCCTGACAGGAGGAGAGCTGGTCTATTTTGAGATGGATCCTGTATGTTATTTTATCATTCATTGTGGGACTTGGTTTTAGGGTCCAGAGGTAAAGATGAGAGTTGTAGTCCAGTATCTAGATGATATTCACAGGAAAATTCAAGAGGGAAAGTATACATAAGCCACTCTGGCCTGGTGGGGATGGGGGTGGGGTCAGGGGAGGGTTAAGTTCATATCTTAATTCTAACTGGAATTATGAAATCTCATCAGTGAAATATTTGCTTCTCTTGCCCTTTACACTCTGCTTTTCCACCAAATATTGGCCGTAAGTTTTAATTTTTATAATCTGAAGCCATTTCAGAAATTTTCTGTATGGAAGGATGTTGGGTATACTTACATGCTCTTAGTTTCTGGATGTGGCCAACCTGAGAGTCTAACTGTACCTCTGGTTGAGATTTCTTTGTCTTTAAGTTCCATATTTGAAGTCTCTTTCACCCAAAGTATTTTCATGAACAGATAATTTTATATATTTCTATTTCCTGAGAACTAGGTTTGCCTTTAAAAATTTGTAGCATGTTGAATTTGCCAAAGACAAAGACATTAGGTTGTCTTTTGATTGTCTTGTCAGTAATTTTGCTTTCTGTTAGCCTAAAGTATTCAGTTTTGTACCTTAAGTAGAGAAATTCTTGGTCATTGATGATAGTAAGAGAAGTGAGAAAAAGTGAAAAGGAGTTTAACAGTCCTCCTGTCCTTTCCCAGGCCCAGGGTTTAGGGGCAAGTTGTCACCTTTCTCTATCTCACTTCTGTAGTCAGGACAGCTGAACGAGTACACAGAGCGGAAGGAGATGTCGGCAGATGTGGTGTGCATGAGTCTGGCCAACGTGCCTCCTGGAGAGCAGCGGTCTCGCTTCCTGGCTGTGGGGCTGGTGGACAATACTGTTAGAATCATCTCTCTGGATCCATCAGTGAGTGTTACCCTTGACTTCCAAGGATCTTCCCACTGGAACCTGAGCTTCTGGCTCACTCCTGATGGGCTTCTCTGGGATCAGCGGGGCTAGTCTCTGTAGTCAGCACTGGCTGCTTCTCCTGATTATCATAGCAACACACCTCAGTACTTTAAAGATCCTGATCCTGGACTACTAAATGCTCTCTTGCCTTAAGCCTTGTTAAAAAACAACTGAAGATTGTGTGCAGAAAAAGGACTTGGGACTGGCCATGGGCTTTGGTTAACTTTCAGGAATAGGTATGCTTTGCTTATTTACTTCGGATTACCCACTTTTACAGAAAGGAAAGCATGGTTCTTTCCAGAGCTCCAGAGCTTATTCTAAGATTTGGTTTAACTAGTAGTAACCCATTTACAACTTACTGTATAGGATGCCCCTGTCCACAAGAAAGTTGTTTCTCCCTTCCTCCAATTAGATTTCTCTGGGTAGATTTTTCCAAAATTGGTCATTTCCCATGTTTTACTCTTTTTTCTTTCCTCCTTAGGACTGTTTGCAGCCTCTGAGCATGCAGGCTCTCCCAGCTCAGCCCGAGTCATTGTGTATTGTGGAAATGGGTGGCACTGAGAAACAAGATGAGCTGGGTGAGAGGGGCTCTATTGGCTTCCTGTACCTGAATATTGGGTTACAGGTAAGAGACCTAAGGCTCGCATTGTTGGTGTCAGGCCTTCTTTAGCTTTTGTGTAGTCCCTGTTCAATACGGGCATTTACTGTGCCTTTTACAGTTTGCCATCTTACGAAAAGTGAACGGTGCTGCTCTGCGTTCCGTTTCTATCAGCTCTAATTAGAACAAGTCAGGCCCAGGACAAAGTTTTCATAGTCTTTGATACAAATGTGTTGTCATCACTACTCTGGGTCACAACTAGAGCAACTAGAGGAGTTTCTTTCTTTCTTTCTTTCTTTTTTTTTTTTTAAGATTTTACTTATTTGACAGAGAAATCACAAGTAGGCAGAGGGAGGGGGGAAGCAGGCTCCCTGCTGAGCAAAGAGACCCTGGGCTCGATCCCAGGATCCTGAGATCATGACCTGAGCCGAATGCAGAGGCTTAACCCACTTAGCCACCCAGGTACCCCAGAACTAGAGGGGTTTCAAGAGTCCTGTGCACTTCTTAGAATATGCAGCTTTTGGAAACTAAAACCTCTTGATGTATAATGGGCTCCTTTAGTAACAGAGGATCCCTGGATGTTCCCTGTTGTCAAAGCAGTGGGGCTCTTTTTCACATGAAAAGCAGGAACCTAAGGGTAGCAGAGTGTCAGTATTTTTTGACCATATACTTTCCATTTTCCTTAATGATTATTTGCTCAACCCCCTGGGTAAATAATCTAGCCCTGGTACTTTTGCTTTTTAATTTTATTTCCTAATTTAGAAATTTCTCAAACTGCACAGGAGTTAGTCTAATGTAACAACCCTCAGTGTATCCATCACCAGTCTTATTAGTTACCAACATTATACTATTGTTGTTTCATCTATTCCCTCTTATTTCTTTCTTCTGGAGTATGGTAGAGCAAATCTAAGATGATTTGTCATTTCATCTATAAATACTTGAGAATGTAGCCATAACAGATGTATGCGTTGTTTTCTTTTTAGGCCACAATTTTATTACCATGCCCAACACAGCAGTTCTTTAATATCTGATATCTTGTTCATGTTCTGGCTTTTCTTGATTTGTTTTGTTTCTGTTTTTCCAAAATGTTTTACCTTTGGTTGTACTTAGGATCTGCAGAAAGCCATTTGCAGTTTGCATCTTCTGCATGACCTATCCCCTTATGTGTCTTTTAATAATTTTTACCCCCTTCCCCCTTTTTTTTTTTAAGAAACCAGACCATTTGTCTTGAAAAATTTCCACCTTCTGAATTTGGCAGTCTTTAATGTGTGTTCAGTGTTTGTCTGTCATCTGTATTTCCTGTAAAGTAGTGGGTGGATCTAGACCATGCTGTCCATTTAAAATACAGTGTAAGCCACATGTGTCAATTAAATATACCAGTAGCCACAAAAAGGGAACAGATGAAAATAATTTTAATGTTTTCTTTAACCCAGAATACTTCAAATGTCATTTCAATTTGTAATTGGTGTAAAAATTAAGACACTTTATTTTCTCTCCTTTTGAACAAAGTCTTTGAAATCTCATATATTGTATTTTATACTTAATGGCACATTACGATTCTGGCTAGCCACATGTGGTTTGATTATAGAATTGGATAGCACAGGTGGAGAGGTTGATTAGATTCAGATTTAATATTTTGTGGGAGACAGTGTTTTATAAGTGGTGCCCTTTACTTTCTGTTACATCACATCAGGAGGCATGTAATGTCTGGTTATGCTATTTTAGTGGCATTAGAATGTTTGTATCTATTTTAAATTATCTGCTCCCTGTCAGCCTTTTACCCAGTAGCATTGCTACTAGGCCCATTGCCTAGATCCATTATGTCATTAGGGATTGAGAAATGATGATTTTCTATTGCACTCTTCATTTCATTACCTGGAACTTTTCTCAAAAGACAAAATTTTCTTACCCCCAATGATAATTCATACAGGGAAAGGATAAATACTTTGTTTTTTCCCCTTTGTTCATCTGTTTTCACAGTAAGGAGTTGGTGCCACAGCAATCTCAAGTGGGGACTGATAAAGTAAAATTTTTTTTTAATAACCTATGAACTTGACGATTTTTTTGTATCTGTGCTTCAAACTATTATGATCTTTCAGTTTTTGGATGCTAAATTGCCTCATTTTAGATGGGTGGGAGTTCCCTTTTGAAGTTAGTTCCTTTGTCTTTTTAACATGACCCTGTTATCTTCGGGTGCTTCCTTCTGGTACAACAGAGTGCTCCTGTATTCACCTGAAATAGTCTTTCCTCAGACCTGAATTAGCTGTTTCTCTTAAGAGTCTTAATCTTTTTTTTTCTTTTTCTTTTAAAAGATTTTTTTTTATTTAAAGATTTTATTTATTTATTTGACAGACAGAGATCACAAGTAGGCAGAGAGGCAGGCAGAGAGAGAGAGGTGGAGGCAGGCTCCCTGCGGAGCAGAGAGCCCGATGTGGGGCTCGATCCCAGGACCCTGGAATCATGACCTGAGCCGAAGGCAGAGGCTTAACCCACTGAGCCACCCAGGTGCCCCTCTTTTAAAAGATTTTTATTTGTTTGTCAGAGAGCACAAGTAGGGGGAGAAGCAGGCTCTCCACTGAGCAGGAAGCCGGATGCGGGACTCGATCCCAGGACCCTGGGATCATGACCTGAGCACATGCTTAACTGACTGAGCCACCCAGGCATCCCAAGAGTCTTAATCTTTTTAGGAGAAATGGCATTTAGAAACCACAGCAAGCCTTGTTTATTTTAACTATACATGTTTTTTTTGTTTTGTTTTGTTTTTAAGGGTTACTTATTTTAGAGAGAGTGCATGCATGAGTTGGGGGATGGGCAGAGGGAAAGAATCTTTAAGCAGGCTCCCCACTGAGCATGAAGCTTGATGCAGAGCTCTATCCCATGACCTACGACATCATGACCTGAGCCAAAACTAAGTCTTAAGGATGTTCAACTGACTGAGCCACCCAGGCACCCCTTAACTATGCATATGTCCTAAGGTTTAAAATTATAAAGAAGAGTTTAACATACGTGGTAGAAAGAGTTTTAACAGATATGTAGTGAAAAATAAGTGCTTTTCACTTAGTAAATGCTCAGTAACTACTTGAATGAGTGATTTAGTGAGAGAGTGAATGAGTTGTTGTCTGGTTATTGGGATATTCTTTAAACCCCGTCATTTCCTTTCATCTGTTCTGAACTTATGTATTCTATGCAGTAGCCAGGGAGCTTCCATTAGGGGTAGGCTTCACTCACTCTTTTCCTTTTTGTTAGAATGGTGTGCTGCTGAGAACTGTCTTGGATCCTGTGACTGGGGATCTGTCTGACACACGCACTAGGTACCTGGGGTCCCGTCCTGTGAAACTCTTTCGTGTCCGGATGCAAGGCCAGGAAGCAGTGAGTAATGAAAGGGGGCAGGCTGCATTTTTGGACGTTAGTGGCATCAGCTTTTCTTTCAGTAATTCACCCATACATAGTTAGTTTGATACTAGCTTTCTCTTAATTAGCTTTTCTGTGGGAAGTCTTGGGTCCCTTCATGGAGAGTTTTCCATGGCACTGAGCTATGGGTGGAATAGGTTATCAGTCTGTTCAGCTCTAGGGTGGGCAAACGGAGCTGACTGAGAGGTAGCTAGAAACCTCTTATCTAGAGTACAACTACCCATGAGCAACCTTATATCAATACCAGGGTTTACTATGTAACGTGAAAGAGGTTGGGAAACATTGTGTCCTTTGTAACTAAGAATGTTATTGTTGCTGAGTGTTATGCTAGTTCTTTATTTGTTACTGCATTTAATTCTTGAAATTATCCTCCCTAGTTACAGTGTTCGCATTTTACTGATGTGGAAATTGAGCCTTAGAGAGGCTTAGAGAGATTGAGTGATTAGGTCATACAGTTTGTGGCCCGTGCTTTTAGCAAATACTAAGGCAGTCCTCTTCTCCAGTCCTCCTCCTCCTCTTTTTTTAGAGAGGAGAGAGGGAGCGTGCATGCGTGCACGAGGAGGGAGGGACACATGGGGAGGGAGAGAGAATCTCAAGCAGGCTCCACACCCAGTGTGGAACCTGACTGGGGGCTGGATCTCAAGACTCTTCAATCAAGACCTGAGCCAAAATCAAGAGTCAGACACTTAACCAACTGAGCCACCCAGGCACCTCTGGTGCTCTTTTTTCTTAAGGTAGTCTTAGGTTTCAAAAATTCCTTGGGATATTCTGTAGACTAAAATTTGCGGATAGGGTATTTGGTTAGCATTCCATGTTTGTCTTTTCCCCAAGCATGTTGGAATGTTTTTCTTTCCTCAGGTGTTGGCCATGTCAAGCCGGTCGTGGTTGAGCTATTCCTACCAGTCTCGTTTCCATCTCACCCCCTTGTCTTATGAGACCCTGGAGTTTGCGTCTGGCTTTGCCTCTGAACAGTGTCCTGAGGGTATTGTGGCCATCTCCACCAATACTCTGAGGTGAGAGTCCCATGGTTCAAGCCCAGCGGGAATCCTTTCTGCCAGTGGCTGGGATTGTGGTTTTGCCAGAGTTCTGGAAGAAGTTATGAAGCGATGGCAGAGAGCCAGCTCTTCACCATGGTACTAGAGTGTTGCATCTGAAACCTTCGTTTGTCTCAGGATTTTAAGTACCTGGTAGCCAGTTTTTCATTTTCAGAGTTGTAGCATCTGTTTAGATTTTCAGGGCCAAGTTCTAATATACTCAGCAGTATGGTTCCGTTTCCTTGAGATTAAACCATCTGTTTTTCCAGGGCAGTACTATTGGATTAGTTTTAGAGCTGGCAGGCACTGATTCGCTGATAACTTTTTCTCATTTGGTCCTCTCATTTGCAGTGTTACATCTCTAATTTTAACCTCAGTATAAATTATTTGGCCTTTTGCAAGTTGAACAACTATTGTTTATGCAATGATGTTGGAGCGAGCACTGTTCTGTTGCAAAATGGCTATTCGGTTTGAAAAATAAGCTATATTCAGCTTGACTTTCTCAGGTTTCGGGTTTCGTTTTTTCTTCTTTAATCTTTTAACACCACCTGTGTTCTTGCCCTGGTTGTAACTGTTTGTAAGAGGAACCCTATCAAGAGGAACTATACCCTCTTGTTATGTGGGTAATTTAACAGGTGAACTCCCAGATTTCTGTGCAGCACCTTTCAGGATCTTTCCAGTCATTGTTTTTTCTCTCTAACCCTCAGGCCTTTATGTACCTTCTATTCCAGCAGAATTGCTGTCTCCTCTCTCATGGTTTTTTTACTCTGTACCCTGGCATGCTTCCCACCCACAATCTCTGCCAGTCAAGACCTAGCCTCATTCATGGACATTCACATTATTTATGGGTGCTTCTTCTCTTTTGAATTCCTATAAATGTGGACATAGCCACAGATTTTTTCACTTTCGTAGCAGAAGAGCATTTCCTCCCTAGAACAGAATCTTTCAGGGAAGGCCACTGTGTGAAATAGTTAACAGCAGAACTCTTGGTAACACCAGTGTTTAGAGTAATTACTGTCAAAACTAGTCACTTCGACGTAATTACTGTCAAAACTAGTCACTTCGACGTATGAATAATGCTGCTGTGGATATTCTTGTGCACGTTTTTTGGGGGGCATATATTTTCATTTTTCTTTGATCTATATCTGAAAGAGTGGAATGTGGTAACTTTGTATTTAACTTTCTGAGGAGTTGCCAGATTGCTTTCCAAAGGGACTGCACTGTTTTTGTTTTCCACAAGTAAGGTATGAGAGTTTCAGTTTCTTCACATCATCACCCACATGCATTTATTTGACTTCTTGATTCCAGCCATTCTAGTAAGTGTGAAGTGGTATCTTATGGTGGTTTAGATGGACAGTTTTTTGATGCTTAATGATAAGCATGTGCTTTCTTGCTATTTTTCTTTGGAGTACTGTTGAGATCCCTTGCTTATTTTTAACTGGATAATTGTTTTTCCGTTACTGAATTCTTAGAGTTCTTTGTATAGTCTAGTTGTAACGCCCTTATCAGATAAGATTTGCACATATTTTCTTCTAATTTTCTCCCATTCTGTAGATTGTCTTTTCACTTTCTTGCTGATGTTCTTTGGCACACGAAGGCTTGTTAATTATTAAAGTCCATTTGAAAACTGCCTCAAGTCCTGTTGGATATCAGCAGTGGTATAAGTTCTACTTAGATGCTAACTAGCCTCATATTTTCTTAGGAATACAACATGGGAATATCTGTGCTGCCTTCTGTGTTGGGTGTCTCCTGAGAGCAGGTTTTCTCTCTACTTTGAATCTGCTTGTCGTGGTAGGGTGCCTTTATAAGACAGATCATTATGTGGGTTGGACCAGAAGAATCAAAACCGAAGGATCAGTGATTTGGGTTTTGGTTTTCTTTGTGTGAAACTTATTTTTTTTCTTGCAGAATGACAACTTTTGATGCTTAACCACTTAATTTCATCATTCAGATGTTTGTAAAATACCTGATTCAATGTTTCTCTCCAAAGAGAGGAATATGCCAACATTAGAGCTTTTAGGGATCAATGCATTTGTATGACCAGTCACAGACCATTTTGATAGGAGTTTCTAAATCCTGAGTGAGTGATCTGTTGATTCCTTTCCTTTTCCCCCATAGGATTTTAGCATTGGAGAAGCTAGGTGCTGTCTTCAATCAAGTGGCCTTTCCACTGCAGTACACACCCAGGAAATTCGTTATTCACCCTGAGAGTAACAACCTTATCATCATTGAGACGGACCACAACGCCTACACTGAGGCAACAAAAGCTCAGAGGAAGCAGCAAATGGCAGAGGTAGTGAGACTGGCCTTAGGGTTTAGTTAAAAGTCATATTCATGTGAAATTTTGTTGAAAAGTTTAAACTTGTGTAATTGCTGATCATATTACACATTTTATAGATGTATCTGTATATACATCTATAGTATATTATACATTAAAAAAGACCCAGGTTCTTTTCAGGGCCTTTAAGCAGAGCCCTTTGCCCCTATCCTTGGTTTTAGAAGTTTTCTTGTGACTTGGGACTAATACACAAACCTTGGGTTTATTCAGTTTTCAGCTTTCCTTCTGGAACAGAGTTCTTCAATCCTTGAGCTTCCCAAACAGCCTGTGTATGTGTTTCCTAGATTTAGGCCCAAAGGAAGACAGTGTTCAATTCTCCACAACACTAGTTCTTTCCAGAAATAATTTCCCAGCAAAAAAAAAAAAAAAAAAACCCAGATAGCCCCATCATGCAAAACTGTGTCTCGACTAGAAGAGATGAGACAAGGAGTCATAGCAAGGGAAATCAGGGAGGTTAGGTAGAAAAGTGGTGTTTTTGTGTGATGTATCTGAGACCACTTGCCAAGTATTTGCCCCAGTCAATGTTAGGTTTTTTTTTTTTTTACATTAAAAAATGAAGTATCTGGTTTCCCCTTTAGGGTTTTCTCTCTTCCCCTTGTCTGTACACCTTTCCCTTTAATCTTCATTTTGGGAAAAAAATCTGGTTTTGGCCTACAGACTTTGCTATTCAGGATATGAACTGTTGTGCTACTTGTCCACCTACCTCTGAATATACCAACTCTTCTGTTTTTGTGTTTGTGATTTTGTTTTTTAATTTAGGAAATGGTAGAAGCAGCAGGGGAGGATGAGCGGGAGCTTGCTGCAGAGATGGCAGCAGCGTTCCTCAATGAAAACCTTCCTGAGTCCATTTTTGGAGCTCCTAAAGCCGGCAATGGGCAGTGGGCCTCTGTGATCCGAGTGATGAATCCTATTCAAGGGAACACGCTGGATCTTGTCCAGCTAGAACAGAATGAGGCCGCTTTTAGGTAAGGAGCTCCGGACATCTAGGTTTTGAGGGCAGGAATTCTCTGGGCTGTAGTTAATGCCTGACTCCTGTTTCTCTGTTTACAGTGTGGCTGTATGCAGGTTTTCCAACACTGGTGATGATTGGTATGTGTTGGTGGGCGTGGCCAAAGACCTGATTCTCAATCCCAGGTCTGTAGCCGGGGGCTTTGTCTATACCTACAAGCTCGTGAACAATGGGGAAAAACTGGAGTTTTTGCACAAGGTAAGAACCAGCCATTGGTTCTCCTGGATCTTAGGTTCTACTGGTCTCTCCCACTTTTGCTTAAGTTTTAGGTCAGGTCTTCTGGTGACCATTTTGGAAGCCAGCTCATTGATTGTGTTCCATCTTCTGGTGGCACACAGAAAATGCTGGGGCTTTCCTGCTCCAGTGAAGCTCTACTGCCTGGGAGTGTCACAGGAAGCCTGTATACTAACCAGCCGCAGTGGTGACATAGATGCACACAGAATTGGCCCCTTGTTTACTGGTTTTACTAAGCAGGTGCAGTTTGTGAGCTCTGGAGAATTAGCATTTAATGGATTCACTTCCCCTTTGGAAAAATGAAAAAGTTCTAGGGGTGGATGGTGGTGATGGTTGCACAACACTGTGAACATGTTTGATGCCACTGAATTGTATACTAAAAAATGCTCAAAATGATAAATTTTATGTGTATCTTATTAAAATTTTAAAATTAAGAGGGAAAATATCCCATTCTTCCACATGGATAGCATATGCATGTAGCTGCTTTAGCCCTTCCCCAGGGGAATGTCCTCTAGGAAGTAATTACTCATGTTCTGTTCTTTGTGCTAAACTCATTGTATCTCCCTTACAACTGAGATGTCACTTGTCACTAGCACTCCTTTCCCATCCCTCCACAACCAGGAATCACTTCTGCATTGAGGCTTCATTGTTTGTGGCACCAATTGAATTAGCACAGGCTCTGAGACCACATTCATCAGGCCTCAGGGCTTCTTCCTTTGGCTTGTGGCACTGATCCATTTGCCGAGTGACGTGCAGTGCACTGTGGGACCTGTTCATAGAGACTTGTATGTGTGGTTTATTTCTCTGACGAGCCAAAGGTGATCACACACTGTCTTGTAGACATTTTAGGTCAAGAGGGTACAGTTAGCATATGGCTGGTGTTCTAATAGCTGCATTGCCTGCTTTTCTTCTCACAGACTCCAGTGGAAGAGGTCCCTGCTGCCATCGCCCCATTCCAGGGGAGGGTGTTGATTGGTGTGGGGAAGCTTCTGCGAGTTTATGACCTGGGGAAGAAGAAGTTACTCCGAAAGTGTGAGAACAAGGTAAATAGCTTGTACAGGGCATCAGAACTAGCTAGTGAGGAAGGAGGAAACATTGGTGGGATAGTGGACAGTAACTTAAAATCATGTCTTTTTAGGATCTTGTAGATCCTCAATTCCAGCCTTAGAATTAGGCCTTTGTGACTTGAGAAGGACAAAAGTTAGGTCAGTTTCTTGACTTCTTCACACTAAGAACCATATTTTTGTCCCGTGGACACCCTAAGAACTATATTTTTGTTAAATACAGAGTATTTAACTGTGAGAATTGAGCATACATTTCCACTTTATTAAAACCAGTTAGCTCTTTTTCCATCTTTTAGGAATTTATTGTTGACTGCCATTCTGTAGGTCATATATAAATATATGCTTCAATCAGGAGAATCTGAACTGTCTCTGGGTTCTGAATCTCAAGGTTATTCCCATTGATGTCTTTGTTTTTCCCAGCATATTGCCAATTACATCTCTGGGATCCAGACTATTGGACACAGGGTAATTGTGTCTGATGTCCAAGAAAGTTTCATCTGGGTTCGATACAAGCGTAATGAGAACCAGCTTATCATTTTCGCCGATGATACTTACCCACGATGGGTCACTACAGCTAGCCTCCTGGACTATGACACTGTGGCTGGGGCAGACAAATTTGGCAACATTTGTGTGGTGAGTTGATGTTTATGTCGGTTACAGTGATGTGTAGGAAAGCCAGCTCTTTTCAGTGGTAAAGTCAAGGACATAGGACTGTGATCTCTAGTATGGAAATTGAAAATAGGTATAAAATTTAATCCTAAAGCCAGCTCTAAAAAGGAAATTTTGTGTTCTTTAAGCCATCTTTCTTTTTTCTTTTTTTTTTTTTTTGAGATTTTATTTATTTGACAGAGCACAGGCAGGGAGACCAGCAAGGCAGAGCGGGAGGGAGAAACATACTCCCCAGTGATCAGGGAGCCCGATCCAGGACTCAATGTGGGACTTGATCCAGGACCCTGAGTTCATGACCTGAGCTGAAGGCAGACGCTTAACTGACTGAGCCACCCAGGCACCCTCTTTAAGCCCTCTTACCAGTCATTTATTTTTATATTTAAAGGTTTTAAAATTATTATTGTTTAATATTCTGTACAATTTAACCCTGAGATTAAGAGTTGCATACTCTATTACTGAGCCAGTCAAGCTCCCCATTCTTATCAATCTTTTAGAATCCCCTGTCCCCATCCCTCCATCACCTGTACAGGTCCATCTCCCTCCTCCTTATGGAATATGATTTAATAGTGATGATAGATTTTGCTTGAGCTAATGAGTAAGAATTATTTTTATCTGTGCGAGAATTTTGGTTTTCTCTTTTTAAGCCCAATTTGACTTGGCTTGTGTATGTTTTATAGCCTTTGTTTTGTTCTTGCTCATGGGTTGAATCTCTGGAGTTTGTCACTCAGACATCAGGTTGCAGGAGACAGGCTTAGGCCTCTGCCGAAGGTGGTGGTCCCAGGCTTGCTTTCAAGGATCTAGGGCAAACATGCTGCTTGGTGATCCAGGTGAGTCGGTATAGGACCCAGCCCCATGACTTCTGTCACTTCCTTATAGGTGAGGCTCCCACCTAACACCAATGACGAAGTGGATGAGGATCCCACAGGAAACAAAGCCCTGTGGGACCGGGGCTTGCTCAACGGGGCCTCTCAGAAGGTAAGATTGCAGAAGCGACCCGGAAGGAGAGGTATCAGCCTGCAGGCTACATTTCCTAGTCTGCTATCTGCAGTGCACATGACTGTGCTGAGTACTCGCCTGCTCATGGGCGTCCTTTCATAGCCTGTGATGGGTAGATGCTGGGCTTGATGTACAGTGACCGAGTCACCATTCCATTTTTATCACTGCAAAGTAGAATTTTTCCAAGACATTTTAGCAGTGACTAGAGTATAGTGTGTTCCTTGGAAAAAATCATTGCACACATTCCTGATATTAACCGGCTCTTCTCTGAGGGGTTGTTCTGGGCTCTTTACTTTTCTCCTGTAGGTATATACTTCTGTAGTAGAGTATCTCTGGACTTTTAAAATAGGTCTGTTTTAGAGAGCTAGTCTAATGATTGCTGCTTTTTAATAATTATCTGTAGTTTCTTTTTTTATTGCAAACTTGGTAGTTTAACAATATTTTTCCATTATAATTATCAGAAATGATTTAACTTCAGCATTGTGACATTAATCTCAAGTAAATGTTAAGAACATTCTAAAGTATTTTTAAATGTTAGTAATGTTTGGATTTAAAAGAAAGTGAAATCTGCTCTTTGGAGGCACTGCTTGCTCTTGGGAATCTAGAACAGGTTCGGAGGGCAAGGGCACAGTTACTAGTCTGTTTTCAACTTACAGGCGGAGGTGATCATGAACTACCATGTGGGCGAGACCGTGCTGTCATTACAGAAGACCACACTGATCCCTGGAGGCTCAGAATCGCTTGTCTATACCACCTTGTCAGGAGGAATTGGGATCCTTGTCCCATTCACATCCCATGAGGTGAAATCTCCCACATTTTTCTGACCTTTGCCTTCACAAGGTTGTTTCTTGGTGCTAAATCAGCCTAAGAGGGCAAATCTTCTGTCCCCACCTGGAGCTGGGCATGTTATGGAAATATTATAAGGTGATAGCAGTGCCTCAGAAAATAAGAATCCTGATTTCCCTCTTTCTCCAAGCCATTTGTTTTTATACTGTACCAGGGTTTGGTTTAGTTCTTTTTTTTTTTTTTTTTTTTTTTTTTTTTTTTTTTTTTTTTTTTTTTAAAGATATTTGAGAGAGAGAGAGAGCGAGAGGGAGCGCACAAGCAGGGGAAGGGACTGAGGGAGAGGAAAAGAGAATCCTCAGACAGACTCTTCACTGAGCATGGAGCCCAACCTGAGGCTTGATCCCAGGACCCTGAGGTCATGACCTGAGCCAAGTCAAGAGTCTGTTGCTTAAGCAACTGAGCTACCCAGGCACCCCAGGTTTGGTTTCGTTCTGGTATGGGTATAGAGTTAGTGGCCAAAGCCCCAGAACCAAACCCCACAGACTAGGAATGATGATTACTACAGTGAGGTATACTGTGTACTTGCTCAGGTCTAGGATTGGCTAAATTGGGTTTATGTCATTCCAGCTAAGGAAGCGGGGATCAGGAATCTGACTTTACAATCTGTCTTTACATATGTTTTTCTCTTGTGTTCTGCAAATATAGGTGGGGTTTCTTTCAGATTTTAGGTATCTTGTAGCAGGAAAACCTGGGGTTATCACAGGAGCAGTTTGATAGTTAACATCTGTTTGAATGGTTAAAAAAAAATAATAAGATCAGTGGCTTGTCTGTTCATTGTGCTTCTGGAAACTGTAGACTAGTTGAAATCACTTTTTTCTTTAGTGATAGATTTCTTTGTATCTTCTGCCAGGACCATGACTTTTTCCAACATGTAGAAATGCATCTGCGGTCTGAGCATCCTCCTCTCTGTGGACGAGACCACCTCAGTTTTCGTTCCTATTACTTCCCTGTTAAGGTAGGTCTTCGTTGGAAATCTGAGTTGAAAAGGGGGATCCTTGCCCCCATGTAACTTGTCTTTTCTCTGGACCTTCCTCCCTTGTAAATCAGAACAGTCCTGATTGAAGGAACATCAAAAGAGTGGATTGGTGGAGTCAGTAATGGTGGAGAAGAATGGCTAGTGATTTTCAAGGACCTCTTCCCCCAGGGCAGACCACAGCCAGAGAAGGGGCTTCACCCAGTTTTGCTACTCTGAACACAGATGAACTTAGGATGAACTTAGAGTAGTGTCCCTGGCTCTGAAATGGTTTAGATACTTGAGAGAGAATAGAAGCTTTCTTTGCTGCTGCTTTAGCATGCCACTTTATTTAAGCATCTGACCTATTTCTTACTCACTTTTCTGTGTCTTAGAATGTGATAGATGGAGATCTCTGTGAGCAGTTCAACTCCATGGAGCCCAACAAACAGAAGAACGTCTCTGAAGAACTGGACCGAACCCCACCTGAGGTGTCCAAGAAGCTTGAGGACATCCGGACCCGCTATGCCTTCTGAGCCCTTGCTTTTCCTGTGGGGCTTGTGTCAGAGACTGTTGTTTCCCCACCACGTGGCTCTGAACCCACATGGCAGAAGAAGGGTGGCTGGATAAGACTTTGTAATAGTAGAGCTAGTAGGTCTTGCCATCCGCTCTTCCCTGGAGTGACTGGTTCCCCCTAAAATTGGCACTGAACTTTGCTATGCTTCTTTCTGCCTAGTACCTAATACATTGCTCCCAGTTTCTGGTGTGTAATAAGATGTTCCCTCTCCCCCAAACCTTTCCCTACATTGATACTTCTGGGTCTCTTGGTCTACTTTTGTATACACCCTTAGTTTTTAACTGGTTTTCTTGTAAATACAGTTTTGTACAATGTTATCTTTGTGGGAGGGAGGGAGGGAGGCAAGCTGAGGTGGGGACCAGGTTGAATATAGTATAACTCCTGAGTTCTGCCACTCTGGAATCTAACCAGAAATACAGATCTAGTTTTTAAGGTGGCTTGTGTCCATGTGTCTTTTCTGGGGGTGAGAATTTAGGTGGGGAATTTGAGCCCGAGTTAGAGCATGAAGAATGGAGTATCCTCCTTCCTTCGGGCTACGTGCTTATACTTCTGGCGCCCTGTGGCCTCACAATCCCAGTTCCGTGGTGGGTTTTTTGGGCTTCTTGTAGTTCTTTTTGCAATACAAGTGAAACTTGGGCTCAGTAATAACCATGTGGTCAGCCATGCTTCTTCCCATTGGATATTGAGGAATGGTGGCTGATTTCTTCTCCCCTGTTTTAGCTTCCTTCTACTTTGAGGTTTTAGAGTGAAGGATTTGGCATGCATTCCAGGTGGGTGGTCTCTTAACAGATGCTCCGTTTACTTCTACAGCTCCCGAAATGATCGTTTGGCATATGACTCCTAGGAGGGATCAGTAAGTACAGAAGAACCCAGATACTAACCTGCCCTTGGGAACAAAATCAGTATATGTGATCCCTATTTAAAGGCTCATGGGTAACCGTTTGTGGGGGGCGGGTTGCGTGGTGGGGAGTCCTGTCTGCATTGAACGTCTTAGGCAAACTCAGGAGGGCCTTTGGAGTATAAGGAGGCAGCACTGGTAGCCTGTCACCTGTAAATGTCCACACCTGAAAAGGCAGCCTTAATCATCCAGGCAGTTCCCCAGGTTTATTGAACCTGGAAAGACCTGAGCTCACTGCTGTTCTTGGTCTTTCACAGAGTAAAACATTCTTCATGTGCGTGGGCTCAGCCACTTCCATGAGCAGATTCTCTGTGGCTAGCACTATGTTAGAATCAGGAATGGAGGTGGTTAGACACAACCTTTGGCTCTGAACAGCCCATAGTGCACTGTTGAGAGCGTTCCTCATGCTGCATTTCTCTAATCACGGCTAGGTTTTAGAGCAGTGAGGAGAGATCCAGGTTTTGCCAGGAATTGAATCACTAGTTAACACGTTTATTAGCTCACTGATTCACATAGCAGGTGACACTTTAGAATTACATTTTTATGGCCTAATTCCAGGACTTATTTTTTCTGTGAGCCCTACCTAAATCCATTCCATTCAGGCTGTCAGATTGTCTGATGTTGACATGTAGTAGTCTGGGAAACTTCGCATAGATGCTTGAGTAGTGGCCCCTTGTGCCCGGTGTTCTCCTGAAGTACTGCTTCCTGTAGTCATAGGGGGTTTATGTAAGAAAGGAAAACTTGATCTCTGTATAGAATTAGGAATTTTCTATACAGAGGGGGTGGGGGGATGACACAGCACTTCATTAGTTAGAAAATCACAGCCAAGGGGAAAAGAGCAACTGTATTCCATGCAAGGCCACATGGGGGTTGCACTTAACTAAGTAAACAACTGGGGGCTTTGGGAGGGAGGCAGGCTTTGTAATATCAAGAAGGTGGGGTGCCTCCTTCTTCGTGTGGGAAGATGTGACTGTGATTGACTTGTTTGAATAAATCTATAGACTATGAATCTATAGACTTGTTTCTGCTGCCCAGAAATGAACGGTAATGGTATTGCCCTTTGATAAAGAGGGCTTAGGTTTAGTTTGGGAACCTTATCTGTAAGAGCAGAGTTGGGAGGGGAACTTGCACTCAGGCCATCTGAAGCCTTTTTAATTTTACAGCGTATAATATTGAATCTTAATTTTAGATCTTTTCAGCTGGGAATGTGTGGAATGAGTATTGCCCCACTGGAGAGCTACAGGTAGGCCAGGCAAAGGTTTCCTATGAGATTCCCTCCTTTCCCATTCCTCTGTAACCCAAAGCCCAGGGAAAATGATAACAAACTCAGTGGGATTGTCACAGACATGTGGGTACATATTGCAAAAGGTGGTAGATGACAGCAAATGATGAGCTAATAATATTATGAGCATTGTACTAATAATAAGCACAGTAAGAAATTCGCAGGGTTTGCTCAGTTGAACTTAACAGCCTAGTAGGGAGAAAAGGCTTTTGCGTGTGAAACAATCAAAATGTGTTTATGGTAGAAAGAGCTAGAATCAGGCAACCTGTCTGATCCGGCTCGGCCACATAACAGCTGAGTGAATTTGGGCAAGCCATTTAAAATTTGTGAGCCTTGGTTCTCCCACCTTAAAGGGAGAGATGTCAGATAAGCTGCATGCAAGTCCATTACTGTGTTGCCCAGCCTTACTTGAGACAGCATCTTGGTTCCTAAGAGTCCCAACATTATCAAAAAAGTCAGTGACCCTATGCCTTTGGGCAGTACAAATTTTGTTAGTATGTTTTATTTATTTTTTTCTCTCAAATTTCTCTAATCATGAAAATCATCCCTTAAGCCACTCAATATAGATTCCTGGGCACTTTTCCCTAAAGATTGTGAAATGCTGGGACGCCTGGGTGGCTCAGTTGGTTAAGCAGCTGCCTTCGGCTCAGGTCATGATCCCAGCGTCCTGGGATCGAGTCCCACATCGGGCTCCTTGCTTGGCGGGGAGCCTGCTTCTCCCTCTGCCTCTGCCTGCCACTCTGTCTGCCTGTGCTCACTCTCGCTTCTCTCTCTATGACAAATAAATAAAAATCTTAAAAAAAAAAAAAAAAAAGATTGTGAAATGCTACGTCTATAATGGGAACTTGTAAATAAGTCTAGACATGAACTCACAGGCCTGAATTCAGTCAACTCTTTGCCTCTCTGAATAGATCTATGACATTGGTAAGGTGGGTTGCATCACCCTAACATGGAGATCAACAGGGTTGGTGTGAGAGTAAAATGAGAACATATGTCCGGAACACCCAGCACCCAGCTCAGCACATGATGGATGCTCATTGAGCCAAACCTAAGCTCTTTACATATATGGGACTTAGGACAGGAAGACAGTGAAGTCTTCCATTTTCCTTTAGGAGTCCCGGAACAACCATAGAGGAGTCTCCTTCCCTCCCCACCCAGTACACACGTCAGGATGTTTTCTTTTCCCCTTATACTGCTTTACTTTTGATGTGTCTGTTGACTCTGTCACGTTCTCTATTGACTTACCCAAATGGGTGCTAAATAAGGTAGAGTGTTGAGGGATATACAGATAACATTTCAGCTCTGTAACTTAGAGGCCTTCTGGACTTGATTTCTCTACCAGGTTTCTAACAGCTGGAAAGATTTTTTTTATCTTTTTTATCCCCCCAGCTTTGAGGTATAATTGACATATATCACTGTATAAGTTTGAAGTGTACAGCATCATGGTTTGGCTGATGAATATACAATATATAATGTAAAATGATTAAATTCCTCATCTCAGAGATAGAATAAAAAGGAGGAGCAAAAATACTTTTTTTCTCCTTGGGATGAGCACTTAGGATCTACTCTCTTAACAACTTTCACATATATTACATAGCAGTGTTAATTATAGTCATGTTATACATTATATATCTAATAATTAGGACTGAAAGTTGATACCTTTTGACCACCTTGCTCCAACACTGCTGCCACCTCCATTCCCAACTACAGATCTCCTATCTTTTTAGGAGTTAGGTGTTTTTTTAGATTCTACAGATAGGTGAGATCATAAATGATTCTGTTTGACTTAATTCACTTAGCGTAATACCTGTGTTACAAAGAGCAAGATTTCCTTGTAGTTTTTTTTTTTTTTTTAATTTTTTAAGGTTTTATTTATTTATTTGACAGAGGGAGAGAGAGATCACAAGTAGGCAGAAAGGCAGGCAGAGAGAGAGGAAGGGAAGCAGGCTCCCTGCTGAGCAGAGAGCCCTATTTGGAGCTCGATCCCAGGACCCTGAGATCATGACCTGAGCCGAGGCAGAGGCTTAACCCACTGAGCCACACAGGCGCCCCTCCTTGTAGTTTTTTTTAATGACTGAATAATATTCCATTGCATATATGTATGTCACAACTTCTGTTATTATGTTATTTTCCAGTATGGTTAACATAGAGTGTTCTGTTGTGTTTCAGTGTACAGTGTGTTTAATGTTTCAGGTATACAATAATACAGTAATTCCACAATTCTATGTTACTTAGTGCTCATGAGAAGTGCACTTTTAATCCCCATAGCTATTTCCCCATCCCCCCACTCATCTCCCTTGTGATAACCATCCATTTGTTTTCTATAGTTAAGAGTCTGTTTTTTGGTTTGTCTCTTTTTTTTCTCCCTTTCCTCATTTGTTTCTTGAGTTCCACATATGAGTGAGATAATACAGTATTTCTTTCTCACTGACTTAATTTCACTTAGCATTTTACTTTATAGCCGCATCAGTGTCATTGCAAATGGCAAGACTGCGGTTCTTTTTTTATGGCTCTGTGTGTGTGTGTGTGTGTGTGTGTGTGTGTGTGTGTGTGTGTTTACGTACCACATCTTTGTCTACTCATCTCTTGATGGACACTTGGGTTGCTTCCATAATTTGGTGATTGTAAATAAGCTGCTATAAACATAGGAGTGCATGTATCCCTTTGATTAGTGCTTTTGTATTTTGGGGGTGAAAACCCGGTAGTGCAATTACTGGATAGTAGGGTAATTCTATTTTTAACTTTTTGAGGAACCATCATACTGTTTCCAGCGTGGCTGCACCAGTTTGCATCCTCGCCAGCGCTGCATGAGGGTTCCTTTTTCTCCACATCCTCACCAACACTTAACACTTGTTTCTTGTTTTTGATTTTAGCCATTCTGACAGATGTGAGGTGATAACCTTATTGTGGTTTTGATTTGCATTTCCCTGATGATGAATGATGTTGAGCATCTTTTCATGTGTCTGTTGGCCGTCTTTGGAGAAAGGTCTGTTCATGTCTTCTGCCCATTCTTTAATGGGATTATTTGTTTTTTGGGTGTTGAGTTATATCAGTTCTTTATATTTTGGATACTGATCATTTATCAAATATGTCATTTGCCAAGTGTCTTCTCCCATTCAGTAGATTGCCTTTTAGTTATGTTGATTGTTTCATTTGTTGTGCAAAAGCTTTTTATTTTGATGTAGTCCCAGTGGTTTATTTTTGCTTTTATTTCTCTTTCCTCAGGAGACCTGTCTAGGCAAATGTTGGCATGGCCAGTGTCAGATATTACTGCCTGTTACCTCAGGATTTTTATGGTTTCAGGTCTCACATTTAGGTCTTTCATCCATTTTGAGTTTATTTTTGTGTATCTGCATTGGAGAAATGTCTGTTAAGTTCCTTTGCCTATTTTTTTAAAAATAGAAATATAATTAACAGTATTAATAGTGTCAGATGTGCAATATGATTCAGAAATTCTACACATTACTCAGTGCTCATCAAGATAAGTGTACTCTAGGGGCGCCTGGGTGGATCAGTCCATTAAGCGTCCGACTCTTGGTTTTGGCTCAGGTCATGATCCTAGGTCGTGAGATCAAGCCCCACGTGTTTGAGATTCTCTCCCTCTCCCTCCCCCTATGCCTGAGTGCATGTACTCTCTCTTTCTCTCAAATAAATAAATAAAATCATAAAGGGAAAAAAGGATAAGTGTGCTCTTGATTCTCTGTTTCACCACTCCTCACAATCTCTCCCCTCTGGCAACCACCAGTTTGTTCTTTGTTTTTAAGAGTCTTTTTTTTTTTTTTTTTTTTTTTTTTTGGTCTCTTTTTCCTTTGTTTCTTAAATGCAACATATGAATGGAAGAATACTGATTTGTCTTTCTCTGACTGACTTACTTCACTCAGCATTATACTCTCGCTCTGTTTGTCATTGCCTAGGGCAGGATTTCATTCTTGTTTATGGCTGAGTAATATTCCACAATATATATATATACACACATCTTCATTGATGGACGCTTAAACAACTTCTGTATCTTGGTTACTGTAAATAATGCTGCAATAAATATAAGAGTGCATGTATCTTTCTGAATTAGTGTTCCCCTTTGCCCATTTTTTTATGGGATTATTTGGCTATTGAGTTGTATGAGTTCTTTATGTATTTTGGATGTTAACCCCTTATCTAGATACTTAGTTTGCAAATAATTTTTCCCATTCTGTTGGCTATCATCTCACTTTGTTGATTTTTCTTTTTGTGTAGAAGCTTTTTCATTTGATGTAGTCCCACTTGTTTATTTTTTATTTTGTTGCCCGTGCTTAAGGTGTCATATCCAGGAATGTCGCCATTGAGCTTCCTTCATCTGTTTGTCCATAAATTTGCTTGTGGTCTGCAAGTAGAATTTCTGGAGCACAGACACAGGGAATTAGGCTTGAATATGTTGAGCTCAGGAATTTTGTCTAGTTCATAGCTGTTGTCCCAGAAGCTACAAAATGTGATTAATAAAACTTGATGGTACGATGAGACTAAGTTACAGATCCCATCTATGTAGGTGTTAGGGGGACTAATGAACTCCTTTGGTTTAACTGAGCAGCCAGGTAAATGGGGAACTCTGTAGACTTACAGAACATATCAGAGTCTTCCATGGAACTCAGAAATGAAAAATGTCAAGACTGAGGCTTTTTCCCTGAGTTACTAGGATTGCTCCCATCCTGCTGCTCTGTTAGTTCCCTGTAACTTGGATCTAAGAAAGAACTGAAAAGTTTTCAGCTGCCTCATCTTTCCCTGACCTCACAGTTAGAGGTTCTGCAGATGCTGTTTCCTCTGGAAGATCTCTTGCCAAGAATAGCATTCCTGGGTTGGGGTTGGGGGCCAAGTTGGACTATGGATGGAATGTTGCTTTTCTTGGTTTTTTTTTTAATGTATTGCTAGCAAGACTGCTGTGTCTGGGAAAGGCACTTGGAGTTCACTCCTGTCATGGGGAGAAGAGCACTGGTCTTCAGAATGTGTGCTGCTCCTGTGATGCAGTCTCTCTTGAGTTTCTCATTAGTGGGAAGCCAGAAACGTTGGGAACATTCTTCAGATGAGATCAACCAGGCTTCCGATTTTTTTAAAAAAAATTCCTGAATTCTGTTTCTGTTCAAAAAAGAAATGACATGTGTTTGCCTGAGTCATCTACCTGCTCACGTGCATATGGTATATTATATGTGGGCATTTTGTTTATTGTACCTTTAAAACACATTCAAGGGCTATATCAAGACCTCAGAAGGGGCACCTGGGTGGCTCAGTGGGTTAAGCCTCTGCCTTCTGTTCAGGTCGTGGTCTCAGGGTCCTGGGATCAAGCCCCACATCCGGCTCTCTGCTCAGTGGGGAGCCTGCTTCCCCCTCTCTCTGTCTGCCTGCCTCTCTGCCTCCTTGTGATCTCTCTCTCTGTGCCAAATAAATAAAATCTTTAAAAAAAAAAAAAAAAGACCTCAGAAGAACCATCTCTGCTGCTGAAATCAAACCTTGTGCACAAAAATAAGTGTGGGGGCCATTGGGCTTAATCTTGGGTACGTGGTAGGGAGTCATTAAACAACTGCGGTCAGTGGCTACTACATTTGGGGATCTGTTAGCCTAGTGTGTGGGGCTTGTGTGAAGTTGAGCAAACTGAAATCAGCAGATACACACTACACAGCAGTCAGATGAGTCCCCTCCACCGTCTGCACCGGCCTAGCCAACTATTCCTATAGAAGCTTGAAAACCAACCTCAGAAGACATGACCAACTCACTAGAGGATGCTGACAAATTCATTTATTTCACCAGTATTTACTAAGCACCTACTACATGCCATCTCCTTGCAGGTCTGCTCTGCACCCAAAAGTTGACAGTTTTTATAACCTAGCAGTCCTGGTGAGTTTGCTAGGGAGCCTGGCGGCAAGTTTCTGAAGAGCCATGTCTCTTCGTCTCCTCAGTTAAAACAGGCACAGCCTTGTGACTTCTGGGAAAAATCAGAAGAGCCTGAATCTGAAAAAAGAGGTGGATGGTGGGTACCCAAAAGTTTTCAGTCCAGAAAGAGAAAGAAACCTGTTGCAGCATGCAGTGGTTTTTAACTCTTTTTTTTTTTAAATTAAGATTTTATTTATTTATTTGACAGAGATCACAAGTAGGGAGAGAGGCAGGTGGGTAGTGGGGGGAATGGAAGGCAGAGGCTTTAACCCACTGAGCTACCCAGGCGCCCCCAGTGGTTTTTAACTCTTAACTGGACATTAGGATCATCTGTTTGTCAGAATAGACTGCTGCATTTTGTCCCCAGATTACTCTTAATCTCTGCTGGTGTCTGGGCATATGTATAGTTCACAGTCTGGTGGTCATCAGACTTAGAAATCATTAGGTTGGGTAGGGAATGAGGGAACAGTGTTTTTTATTCAAAGTGAAGCCAAATAAATAAATAGACCAAGGTTGTAAATTCCAGTTTGGGGGCAAAAAGGTGGGATACTCAACTGGAGGTAGCTCCAGGCCTGTCAGCACCACCCACCCCCACCTTCATCCCCCAAATTTAGAAGCCAATACCCAGTGGGTTTTGTATTGCTTTTTTTTAAAGATTTTATTTATTTATTTGACAGAGAGATCACAAGTAGGCAGAGAGGTGGGGGGAAGCAGGCACCCCGCTGAGCAGAGAATCCGAAGTGGGGCTGGATCCCAGGACCCTGGGATCATGACCTGAGCTGAAGGCAAAGGCTTTAACCCACTGAGCCACCCAGGCGCCCCCTCAGTGGGTTTTTTTGTAAGCCCAAAGGCAAACCCATCTCAGTACCTCACCTCTGCCTTCTAGAGCCTTCACATTTTCATTCACAGGCTTACCCAGCAGAACTTGCCTTCTCTGACAGCAAACAAAATCTCAGGGAATGTGAGATGCTTTGCATTAGTTCATTTAGGGTCTTCACACATTTAATAATTTGGGGCCATGAATAGATGTGTATAGGCTAGTGACATGATGGTCATGAGAAGTATCAACATTTACTGTGGGTTATTAGAGCCTAGTGTTGTTAACAAAGCAGTCTGGAGAATCTCTTGCCTTTACTGAGCTGATGCTGCAGCTGGAGAAAGGCCACTTTACCACGGAAAACAGTCAAAATCCTGTCTCAAATGCCAAGTTGGAGTGAAGGCCATAGAAAGAGCCTTGAACATAGAGTCCGACGACCTGGGTTCACCAGTCTCTAAACATGGTCTCAGTTTCCTGTCTATAAAGTGGAAACCAACCTTCAGGGGTCACGATAATAGCAAATTGCTGTTGCCGAGCCTCCAGGGGATGAGGAGGCACGGCCACTGAACTTGGGTCTGGAACCCAGGGATGTCTAGAGCCATCTCCATCTTGAACTGCAGTCCTATGTGCAAGCCTTCGAAAGGAAGGGACATTTCAAGCGAGGGGTACCAGAGAGGGCACAGTGGAGTTTTCTGGCTTCTGTGAGGCTCCCATGAGCTCCTAGGGTTCCACTCTGCTACCCTCCCTCCAGGCCCCTGACTGTCTCTGCCAAGGCCTTGTAGAGTGGGAGGGTGTGGCTGGTGTAGGCACAGCCTTGGGGATAGGGGTGGAGAATTAGCCAAGTACATTCCAGTTAGGGCCTTGTCCTGTTGGAAGTTCAGGGCCAAACCAGGAATCCAATTTTGTCAACCCAACTGAGAAATCATTTTTTTTTTATTTTTTTTTTTTTAAGATTTTTATTTGTTTGACAGAGACACAGAGAGGGAACACAAGTTGGGGGGAGTAGGAGAGGGAGAAGCAGGTGTCCCACCGAGCAGGGAGCCTGATACAGGGCTCGATCCCAGGACCCTGGGATCATGATCTGAGCTGAAGGGAGATGCTTAATGACTGAGCCACCCAGGCGCCCCAAGAAATCATTTCTTAAACAACCATTTGTGCTAGATGTTGGCATTCAGAATAAGTCATGTTAACATCTAGGCTAGCATTTTTCAAACTAGGTGCTCTGGAATTCTAGATGTTATTAAGGGGTCCTTTAATAAAAATTTTGTGCTCCCTTTCAGAGAGCTGGGAGCTGGAAATTACTGTCTTGAATAGTTTGATGCTTTGAACACAGCCCTTCCCCTGTCCCCTGATCCCTGCTGGTAACGTCCTCTGGAGGAAGGGCTAAAGGATCCTTTGGGGGGCTTGGCCCACCCCTAACATCTCCAGATACATAGAGCTTGCTGTGAAAACTAGGTGGGGGAGGAGCTTCCCCGTGGTGCCCATGGAACTCTGCTGGGCAGAACCATTCTCAGCATTTGATCCAACCCAGGCAAAGTGAAAGTGCCCTTATTCTCAGAGGTGAGGCTGAGCAAAGGGCCTCATTTCTGTGTCCTCAGGAACTCCCTGTGCTATGTGTCCTATCACGAGTTACACCAGAAGTCATGTCAGGAAGTCCTGGGCTTCATCTCTCTGGGCTCATGTCTGTCTGTCTCTGTACACTGGGTAATGGATTGGTCCTCAGCAGTGGTGATATTTATCAAAGGCCTTTTCTCCATCTGTCCCTCTGTGTACACATGCACTGCAGTCATTTCCACATCATCCAGTTTTATTAAGTTTTGTAAGGAGAATTTTTTTGCCAGAGTAAATGTGTTTTGGAGAGGAGCTAGGGTATCTCCTTAAAATGGCCCAACCTGCCTGGGAGCCAAAATCCTACTCTGAGCCAGGAAACAGTTTCTGGCTGATCGTCTGGGTTTGTGGCCCCCTCCTACCCGCACTCCCAAGGCAGGCTGGGGACACGTGGCCCTGCCCCGCCCTTGCTGGCTTCAGTTTCTGAATCGGGAGCTGCAGTGGCCTGCTTTCCCCCGCCTTTCTCATCAGTCAGGAAGCCTGGATTGCAGGCTAAGGGAAGCCGCAGCCTCTCCCACCTGGCACCCACTGCCCCCAGCTCCTGGGCACCTGCTCCAGTCCTGGAGTCCATTGAAATCCTCAGCAAAGCCCTAGAAAACCACATCCTCCTGGGTGAACAGGTAAGAAGACATTTTTTTTCTCATATGGTTTCCTTTTCCTGACTTCACCTCAACTTAGCTGCCGCTTTTGCAGATCACAGCAAGAGGGATTTGAGCAAGAATTGAAAGAGACAGCCCCACCCCCTCACCCCCACCAAGCAGCTCTGCACTATGTCTCAGAAATGTTGTGAATTCTCTACGTGTTTCTTCAGCCTTGCAGGGAAAAAGGCAGATCCAAATAACCATAAAGCAAGTTACTTTCCCGTGTTCTCTTCTGGGTTTTGTAAATCATCAAACCCACATTTTTAAACGATTGTTGTGGGTTCACTGCATAGAGCTTTAGGTCTTGAGATCTTTAAGTACTCTGTGTGAATGAGTTATCACGTGCTTGAATTACCTTATCAAAAATTAATTGACTTGGAGTTCTTTAAAAAGGGGGGAAAGAGGGACGCCTGGGTGGCTCAGTTGGTTAAGCAGCTGCCTTCGGCTCAGGTCATGATCCCAGCGTCCTGGGATCGAGTCCCACATCAGGCTCCTTGCTTGGCAGCGAGCCTGCTTCTCCCTCTGCCTCTGCCTGCCACTCTGTCTGCCTGTGCTCACTCTCGCTTCTCTCTCTATGACAAATAAATAAATAAAATCTTTTAAAAAAAAAAGGGGGGGGGGGAGAAAATGGCATAGGTGAGCCTGCCTCATTCAGATGGTATTCTGAAATTAAAATGAGTTCTACTTTTACACTTGACATTTGTAAATGCACACAACCCAACTACTATAGGTCATACATACTCAAGGTTTATGTGCTGTCCCCCACATTAACAAGTCCATCCCAGCACATGCAGCCTTTGCCCCTCAGTTGGGAAGCCGGGTTGCTTCCAGGTGTTTTGCAGTTAGTGATCTGGCTTTTATAGACAACACTGAAAATAACTTTTTCAAAGTTTTTAAAAACTTTCCCCCCTCTGCTTGGTGTTTATTTTCCATCTAGAAGGAATGAACACTTGGGGCATAGGGCAAGAACATTTTTATAGTTCATGATACACATGGGATGAACTCACTCAATTATGTGACTAATTCCTAATTTTCAGAACCATGATGGTATGAGGGGGTGGGTAAGGAACTTGTTTTCTCTGAGGATTTTTCAGGAAGGAGGCAGTTTGCATGGTGGTTAAGACAATGACCTTTGAAGGCAGGCAAGCCTGGGTTTGTATGCATAACCTCTTGACCTTGAACTCTCACTTAATAATTGTACCTCAGTTAGTTCATCTGCAGAATAGAGATTATAAAAATTTAATAAGTGATAGAAGATTTGTAAAGTTCTTGGTACAAAGTCTGGGACTTAAAGCACCCCTGGTAGGCTCTTCAAGCCTGCGGCTCTCTCTGGGTCATTTTACCAGTTGGGCGGAACTGAGAAGGTCATCCCAAGGGCATCTTTTTGACTCCTTGACTCTTCTTTTCCAGCCCCATTATAACTGGAGTGAAAGGCTTCTCCCCTGACAGAGGATTTCTTTTTTCACTTAGGCCCCTATCTGTACTATGGCTGGAGCGCTTGGTATGGGGAGGACAGCAGGTCAGCTGTCAGCCTCTTTATTTCTGAAGGTTCCCCAGACTCTTGACTTCTGCCGACTGATCAAGATGTCACCCTTCCATCTCTCAGCCTCCTGGGTTAAAGTGCAGTTTAAGGGATCCCTGGACAGAGTGGAGAATTCCCCAGGCACACCTGTTATTCCACTCTAGCAAGTTCCTGGGAGGCCATCTATGAGTTGCAGTGGAATAAGCACAGGCTGGTCAGGCCGGGTTTCCAATCCTGGCTGTGGGCAGTCGGTCATTAGACTTCTCTCTCTCTCTCTCTTTTTTTTTTTTAATATTTTATTTATTTATTTGACAGAGATCATAAGTAGTCAGAGAGGCAGGAGGAGAGAGAGGAGGAAGCAGGCTCCCCACAGAGAGCCTGATGCGGGACTCAATCCCAAGACCCTGAGCCGGGTCTCAATCCGGTATTTAATCCCAATACCCTGACCTGAGCCTGATTCGGGACTCAATCCCAAGACCCTGACCTGAGCCGAAGGCAGAGGCTTAACCTTGAGCCACCCAGGCGCCCCCCATTAGACTTCTCTAAGCATGGATTTCTTCCTCAATAAAATGGAAGTTAATGCCTATGCCATAGAATTACATGCAATAACATGGGTAAAGCATTTGACACATAGGGACCCATTACTGTGGAAGGTCAAGGCCAAGCTCCAGAGCCTTTAGGAAGATACCAGAATTAGCCATAAAAAACAGGCCGAAAACTCACATGCTTTTGTTTTCTTGGTCAATAATCATTTACTGGGCTGGCTGGCCATGGTGCTGGAAACAGGCGAGACGCAGAAGACAGATTCCATGCTCTTGATATAGGCACACAGCCCATCTCACAGGAGCAGAGTTGATGGTGACTGAGCAGCCTGGGGGCTCCAGGACAGCTCCCCGCTTACATAGGAAGAACAGGTTATTAAGCAGAAGTGGGAGAAAGCAGAGTTTGGGGAAGTTGGGAAGTTCAGGAGGCTGCAAGGCTGGAAGAGTGGGGTATGAAGTGAGAGGAGTCAGCGGGGCCCAAATTTTGAAGGATGTTGATAAGTCTAGTGAGAATATGTACTTTATCTTAAGGATGTGGAGATTTAAGTGGGATTGGGGATGCCTGTTCTGGAGGCTTTGGGGGATGGTGTTGGAAGCCTGAAATGCACCCAGCCTTCTACCCCATCTCAGGGGCTTTAATGGTACCCCAACTAAATAAATGCACAGGACAGGCTCAGTGTGGGAGAGCCTGGCCTGGAAGTTGGGGTGCTGGGTTCTGGGTTCTGATCCCAGCTCACCACCAGAGTGGGTGGGTCCCCTCTTCTGCCTCAGTTGAGAGTTCAATGCAGATAGGCTTCCTATAGCTCTTTCTTCTGGGGATCTGCAAAATGTCTTTGGAAGCCGAAGTTCCCCTCACCTCCACCCCCCTCCCCAAGGCAGTACTGTCTGGTGGCAGTACCTGACTCAGTCTTGATAGAGGCATTTTGTCTGAAATGGGCAATCTGGCCCTTTAATGCTGGGAGACTCCATGGAGGTCTGAGAACGGTGGTCTCCAGGCCTGTAGCAACCCCAGGGGAATTGTGGACTCTGTCTTACACACTTAACATGAGAGGGCCCTGTCCCACGAGTAGGAGATGATGTCCACTGGGATCTGAGCTGCATTTAGCCTGGGAACCTGCCTCCAGAGTTTCCCAGGGGCTGCCTGGAGAGTTCTGTCTGTGCATTCTAAGCCAGGAAGGGCCAGTGACCACGCCTGGAGTTTTTCCACATCCTTACCAACACTTGTTGTTGTCTGCCTTTTTGATAATGATCATCTTAATGGATGTGGGAAGGTAGTTCATTGTGGTTTTGATTTGCATTTCCCTAGTGACTAGTGATGCTGATCATCTTTTTGTATACCTGTTGGCCATTTATATATCTTTGGTGAGCTATCTATTTACGTCCTTTGTGTATTTTTTTCCCTAGTCAGGTTATTGGACTTTTTGTTGTTGAATTGTAGGAGTTTTTATATATCCGGGATATTAACCCTTACATTTGTGGATATTTTCTTCCATAGGTTGCCTTTCACTCTGTTGATTGTGTCCTTTGATGCACAGAAGTTTTTTCAATTTTGGTGTAGTCCCATTTATCTATTTTTGCTTTTGTTGTCCTTGCTTTGGTGTTCTAGCTAAGAAATAATTGCTAAATCCAGTGTTAAGGTTTTTTGCTTGTGTTTTCTCCTATGTGAATTTTATAGTTTGGGAACTTATTTTTTTTATTTTTAAAGATTTCATTTATTTGTCAGAGAGAGAGAGAGAAAGAGAGAGCGCGTGTACGCATAAGCAGGCAGAGTGGCAGGCAGAGGTGGGGACAGAAGCAGCCTCCCTGATGAGCAAGGAGCCCGATGTGGGACGCGATCCCAGGGCCCCGGGATCATGACCCGAGCAGAAGGCAGCAGCCCAACCAAATGAACCACCCAGGGGTCCCTTATTTTTTTTTTTTCTTAAAGATTTTATTTATTCATTTGATAGAGATCACAAGCAGGCAGAGAGGCAGGCAAAGAGAGAGGAAGGGAAGCAGGCTCCCCGCTGAGTAGAGAGCCTGATGCGGGGCTCGATCCCAGGACCCTGAGATCATGACCTGAGCTGAAGGCCGAGGCTTTAACCCACTGAGCCACCCAGGCGCCCCCTTATTATTTTTTTCAGAGAGAATCTGAAGCAGACTATGCACTGAGTGCAAAGCCCGATGCTGGGCTCAATCCCACCACCGTGAGATCATGACCTGAGCCAAAACCAAGAGTCGGACACTTAACCAACAGAGCCACCCGGGAACCAGGATCTTATGTCTTTGCAAGCATTTTAAAGGCTTTATTGTTTTTATGACATGTGCTTATTAGAAAAAAATACTAACAATTCAGAAAAGCAGAAGAAGAAAAGAAAATCCTAATCCCACACCCCCACTCCCCCAAAGGTAACACCCCTAATGATACTTTATTGGGCAGCTCTCCAGACACTGCCTTACTTCATCGCTTCTCAAACTGTAACCTACACAGGAATCACCTGAGCGTTTTGTTAAATTCTGATTCCAGAGGCCTGAGGTAGGCACAAGTTGCTATAGTTCTTTTTTTCCCCCCTGTCCGTTCGTTTCTTTCTTTCTTTCTTCCTTCCTTCCTTCCTTCCTTCCTTCCTTCCTTCCTTCCTTCCTTCCTTCCTTCCTTCCTTCTTTCTTTTCTTTCTTTCTTTCTAAGTAAGCTCCATGCCCAGCATGGAGCCCAAGATTCTATATTTTTAACATGCTCTTAGGTGATGCTATTGAGCGATCAGGAAGCCATTGGAGCACCTGTAGTCTATACACACACAAGCAGATCTGTGTTCTGTGGGATCATCTATATATGACCTACTTCATAACCCATGTTTTCTCCCCACTCAACATTTATTGCCATGGAAATGCCAATAAATGCCAATAAATACAGAGCTCCAGTTTCCTTTATAGTGATCATATACTATCCTATTTCATGGTAAGATGCTAGCTCAGCTAGGCCCCTTGGATGAAATTCAGGGTACTACCAAATTATCATTGTTACAAATAACGCAGTAGCAAACATCTTTGCGACCATGTCTTTGTCTGGAGGTATTATTGTTACTTTTGTTTTGTTTTGTTTTATTTATTTATTTAAATAATCTCTACACCCAATTTGGAGCTTAAGTTTACAACCCTGTGAGATCAAGAGTTGCATGCCCCTTGGACTGAGCCAGCCAGGTGTGCCCTATTCATTTGTTTTTTCTAAGAAGCCGACCAGCACTAACACATTCAAATGTGTTACTCCTAAAAGGAGTCACCTGGGAGGGTGGACTCTTAATCTAAGGCTCTGCCATCCCCCATTGGTGGAGAGCAGGGCACTGTGGGATAAAGGTGGGACACGCGAGAGCAGGGAAAGCAGTGGTGGTGCCAGCGCAGTCAGACCCAGTCTTTGTCCTGGCATTGTGGATCTAGTGCTCATTCAGTACCCGCAGCTCCCGGCAAGCTTTGACTGTCTTCCCGATTTTGCAGATGAAGAAACGGAGAGGTAGGGAATCCTAGCTTGTCCACGGTCGTGCAGGTGGGACGATGCAGGGCCAGGGACGCACCGGCTCTGTGTCTGCATGCCTGCAAGTAACCTCGCAGGCCTGTCCTGGCCCTTCTTGGCAGCCCTACCCCTCCCTCCAGCCACTCTGGTCTGGGCCTCCCTGCACTGAAGAAACCGGAATCCTCAATCCTAGAGCTGCGTGGGCGCCCCTCCAGCCCCTCTAGCACCTCCCCTCCTGCCCTTCCCTCTAGATGCTGCGGAGGCAGCGTTGAATCCCACTCTGTTGCTAGGCAGACAGGCCAAGAAGGAGGCCCCCTGAAGAGGCCTCCAGGCCAAAGACTCTGTGGGTTGTGTGCAGGGTCACGCCTTTGTTGGATGCTAATTTCAGGATTGCCTGGGTCTGGGAGATCCAGGGGGCTGGGGTTTTGGGGGTGGGGAGGTCTTCCTCCCTAGCCAGGCCCTGAACGGAGCTCTGAGGACACTGGAGACCCTAGGGAGGTCACTGACGAGCTGGACAGCAAGCATTTGCTGGGATAGGGGCTGTCGAGAGTACCAGACAGTTGCAGACAGCCCAGAGCTTGAACCCCAGCTCTGAAATGTGCTGCCTGTGGGACCTTGAGCAGGCCACAGTGCCTCTCCAGTCCTGCTTTCCTCTGCTGTGAAGTAGGGATAAAAAAAAATAGGCTCTCCCTATAGGTTGCATATGTTTTAGGATTGCTACTATTAAAAAACAAAAACAAAACATTACAAGGGTGGGCAGGGGTGCAGAAAAATTGGAACCCTTGTGTGCTGTCAGTGGGGTTGTTAGATGGTACAGATGCTATGAAAAACAGTTTGGCAGTGCCTCAAAAAATTAAAAATAAAACTATCATATGATCCATCAATGCCACTCCTGGGTACATACCCAAAATAATTGAAAGCAGGGTCTTGAAAAGAGTACACCTGTGTTTATAATAAAGCAGCCTTGTTTACAACAGCCAAAAGGTAGAAGCAACTCAAGTGTCCATCCACAGATGGACGGATAAGTTTAGGTAGTAAACACATGCAATGGAATATTACTCAACCTTAAAATGGAAGGAAATTCTGATACAGGCTCCAACATGGATGAACTTGGAGGATGGTATGCTCAGTGAACTAAGCCAGACAAAGACGATCCTGTATGATTCCACTTATATGAGGTGCTTCATGTTGTCCCGATTATGGAAACAGAAAATAGAGTGGTGGTTGCTAGGAACTGGAGAGGTTATTATTTCATGGGTATAGAGTTTCAGTTTTGCAAGATGAGGAGAGTTCTGGAGATGGAGTTTAGTGATGGCTGCACAGGCAGTGGGAATGTGCTTAATACCACTGCACTGGACACTTAGAAGTGGTTCAGGTTTTCTGTTCTGTGTATTTTACCACAATTTTTTAAACTGGGGGAGAAAACAGAACATGCCTCACAGGGATTTCGTGAGGCAGTGCATGTGAACTATTGTTGGTGTCAGGTCTGGGGACATCCTAGACTTTGTGCCTTGTGGATCTAGGTGTTGGTGTGTGTGTGTGTGTGTGTGTGTGTGTGTGTGTCCTCATGGGGAGTGCCATTCTGCAAGAGGTGCTCGGTGTGGGGTGCAGGGGGACTTTCTGGAGGACTTCCTAGGACCCTGCTCAGGGTGATCCTAGTGTTTGTGGGATGGGTGGATTCCGGACACTGGAAAGTCCCTGGCAGGACAATCACTCCCACGGTAAGCCAGTAGCAGTTCCACCTAGAGGACTTGCGATCAGAGCCATCCACATGTGGAGCGCCGCCCACTCCTGAAGCCATGGAAGGAGACTCGGCCAGCCGTGGAGGAGACTCCTGCACGGGGCGGTGGGCTTGGCGGGGGCCCTCCAAGGCTCTGTGCCTCTCTGATGTGATCCAGTCCAGAAAATTACACATAACAGGCCTATGTGAAGGTGGGACCCAAGTCAGAGGGAGGGACGGGGCAGGCAGGTGGGAAGGCTTGCTGACCTCCCCTGACAGTAATAACGGCTGCTGTCATTTACCTCAGGCGAGCACTATGTTCAGTGCAGAACATGCTTCCTCTCAAATCCTTATTACAACGCTGTGCAGCTGGTGCTCCCCTAGCCCCATTTTACAGCTGGGAACCGAGGCCCAAGGTTCAAGTCACTGGTTCAAGACTGCCAAGTAGATGGGGAACTGTGATGTCAACCTAGACATCTGGCTCTAGCCCTTTATATTGAGTGAAAATCTCCAAAATCCACCTGCCAAAAAGTTGGCTGCTTCCTACCCAGCTGTGCCTGGCTGACAGTTCCCAGGCTCTTGACACTCTCACAGGGGTAGATTCAGCGGCTGCCACCTCTGCTTGCCAGGTAACCGGTGCTGTCCCCCTCCCTCCGGCTGGTGGCTTTGTGGAGCCAGGCCCAGCCTGCTTATGTCCCCAGGGTCCAAGGATAAAACTGCAGACAACATTGGCTTGATTGGGAGCCAAGCTCCCTGTAGCTTAGTGCCCTCTTCTTCCATTAAATGGGACCCTCCTTAAAAACTCTCTTCCAGGCCTTTAAGTCTTTCGCATAGCTGAGTACATTTTGCTTTTTTGCAACAGTGTTTTTTTTCCAACCTCCCTGTCTGGGTGCCAAGACCTTGTCCACATGATTCAGATGGTCCCAAGTTCCCATTCTAGTACCTGCAAGGCAATAAATTCTATCTCTCATGGTGGCAATGAGGTGGCTTTTTTGTCCTCAGGGCTGAGCAGGATTACAGAGGAAGCCCTGGCTGGGATGGTGGTTTCTCTAGAATGACTCCTTTTGCTGGGGTGGCATTCATACCTTATAAAGGCACATGGAGCTCTCAATTAGGGACATCTCAGTGCCAGGCAGGTTGCTAATTCATACAGAAGCTGGGAGATAAGGGGGTGTGTTATTCCCCCTAGTCGAAATGAGGAGAGTGAGGATTGGAGAAGTTAAACCATGTGTTTAGAAATCCAGCTTCTTCCCTGTCTCTGCTGCTGCCTTTGAGGCTCCGTGTCCATGGCTGGTCTGACAGCAATATTCATTCCACCTACTGCTTGGTAGAAAAACTACATTTAAGCTTTCTCCCCACTGCCACCCTGGGAGTGAGTCTTGGGTGTGTTCTTTTAAGGATGAAAAAGGTGATCAGGGGCTTCCCAACATCCTACAGGGGAAGGGACACACCAAGACAGGATGGTGGTCCTTTTGGCCTGGTCTTGCCCTCCAGGTACCCTCCCACCTCCACCACACTCGACTGTGGTCTTTGTAGCCCTCCTGCCTGCCTTCTTGGAGGAGCTGTCCCAGGCCCCAGTGAAACTGTGATTCACAGAGGCCGGCTGACTAGCTGGCCCGGTGGAGGCTGGGCTGGGGCCAGGTACTTTCCAGCATGTATCCACAGTTGGGAAACCTTCCTTGAGCGACACCTCTGCCAAGGGTTCCTCTCTGCCTTGGATCCCCTCCTGGCCACGAGGCCACTCCTCTCCTTTTCCCTGGAAATAACATAGGCAATGTACTTTTTGACTGTCATACTGCAGTGACAACTTAGCCGTTAACCCAGCTCTATAAAGCTTGACTCTTGACCCCAGAGAAGGAAACTGAGGTTGGTTCAGGATCTTAAATTCTGGGCTTGCAAATGCATGGGCTGAATTCATTTTATTTTATACCTTTTAGGTTTTCTTAGATTACATTTTAACTTATGAATGTTTGCTTTCAGAGGTGGGTCTGTTTCTGGGCTTGTATTCTGTTCCATTGATCTATTTGTCTCTTCCTCTGCCAATACCTCACTGTCTTGATTAGCACACCTTTGTACTAAGTCTTGAAATCAGGTAGCATTAGCCCTCCAGGTTTGTTCTTCAATATTGGGTCTTCTGCCTCTCTACATGAACGTTAGAATCAGTGTATAGATATCCACAAAAATAACCCTGTGGGATTTGATTGAGATGGCATTTGACTGAGATGGCAAACATCTTAAAAATTACTGTGTCTTTCTGTCCCTGACAGAATCTCCAGTCATTTGTTTAGGTGTTCCTTGATTTCCATCAGAGTTTTATAGTTTTCCTTATATAGATCTTCTACATATTTTGATAGATTTATACCAAAGTGTTTCATTGTTTTGGTCCTAACATAAATGGTATTGTGGTTTTAATTTCAAACAGGTAATACATGTGCCCAGAAAAAAAAAAAAGATACAGATTGATTTACAGTGAAAAGTAGTTTCTTCTCTGTATCCTATTCCATGGGTCTCTATTTTCAACTATCAAAAGACAATCACTGATGCTAGGTTCTTGTGGATCCTTCTAGAGATGGTGTGTATATACTCAAGCTCCTGTTAATGTTTATTACGAATTCAACAAACATCCAGGAGCATTCGCTGTGGGTCAAGCACAGGAGATGGGGCAGAGAACCAGAGGGGGGTCCTGCTCTCCTATAGCCGACATTCACTGTAGTTGGTGCCACCAACTATATCACCGGTCCCCACAGGGACTCTGCCCGGCGGGTATTATTATCCCTGTGCGAGGGCTGAGGGCCAAAGGAGGATTCTCAGGGGCCAACTGAATTGTCCAAGAGCTTAAGCAGAGAGGCTGGTCCTGCCAAGAGCTAGGCGCAGGGCTGATGCTGCTCTAGGCCAGAGGAAGCAGGTTCTGGAAGGGAGGGCTTCTTGCCAAGGCAAATAGGTACCAATGAGGAGGAAGGGAGGAGATGAGTAGAGGAGGCTGCAGCCCAGTCTGGGGCCAGATTCCTGTCAGAATAAGGACTTAGAAATCCTGTTACTAGACAGCTGCGTTTTAATTCCTTAATTTCATTTCCTCTCTAGCTGCTTAGACACATTCTTCTGAGGACCAGCCTACCCTTGGTTGGCTGACCCTAGGAGAAAAGGGATTTATCCATATTGAGATCAACATTGTCAGGGGAATGGCCAGGGCATCCCCAGAGGCATAGAAGGGGCCATGTGCTCAGGACCGGCTGTGAGAGCTGAAGAGAAGCCGTGGGCTGCTGAGGGCTGAGTATCAGAGTGGCCAAGTATGGGCCAAATTGGCTTCCCCACTGGGTCTCCCTGCCAGGTTGGAGGTAACTTTCCTAGACCTGGCACTAGGCTCTCTGGCCTCCCATTTCCCACCTCTGCCTCAGACACTGGGGCCAGTGGATGCCCTGCATGCTGCCCTCTACCCGTTCCCCAACCCTGCAAAGAATATTTACATCCGGCTATTGTCTGTCATACCTGTAGTGAGAATAGCTCCTCACTGACCAAGATGGCCATTGGCTGAAATTGCATTCCCATTTTACAGATGAGGAAATGGGCCCTGAAGCAAAATCTTTGCTGTAACACTACATTGCCTCTGTCGGGTCCTAGCTCCCAGGATAGGGGCACTCAGAATAGTGGCTCTTCTTCCCAGCTTGATAGGTTTGTAGGGGCCTCACTTAAGCAGCTCAGACCCTTTCCCTCTGTTTGGCCCTGGGGTAGTTCTCTGGCTCTCCCCTCTCCCAGTGGCCCTGCTCTGGGCCATTTCCGACTTGATATTCTGAGGGCCCACCCTGTAAAGAGGAGTTACTCTCTCATGGGGTTCATCTGATTTTACGGTTCTTAACTACAAATTGTCAGGTAGGGCCCATTCAGAAAGGCTGCAGTGTTTTATCAATGAACACGTATCAGACATATGTATCTCTTATCAAAGACATACGTACCTCTTATCTTCAATTCCTGGAGGCAGAAAGGACTCACTTAGCATGATAATTATGTTCTGCACAAATGGGAGCACTATGTCCTGCGGCCTCTGCTTCTGAATGGCACCAGTTTTACTGAGTAGGATGGTTCCTTATGCAGCTGCACCCCTGAATAGACCAGGCAAATGGCTGGTGGCCAGTGCCCTGAAGGGACAGTTCTTAAAAGGGCCTGGGACGCCTTTCCATCTAGGCATGGCTCAAACTGCCAGGGAGAACTGCCCCTCAGCCCCTCTGGGCACATGAGCTCCATTAGACACGCCCTAGAGGCTGTCTTTCTTCATCACTCCAGCTTTTGCCTCCAATTCAACTTGCAAATCAGTGGTCCCTAAGTTAATGTGCTCATCAGGTCACTCCCCAGCTCAAGAATCTGCACTGGCTCCCAGCTGCATGTCACATCAAGAAATGCCTGGCTCTGAAGATGATCTGTAGTCTGGCCTTGACTTTGCCTATTCAGTATAGATTCCATGACACCCCAGTGCAGCTTCTTTGCTCCAGATAAACAACCTTCTCTGCCTTCCAGAGTATCTGCCATGGGCCTCCTCTCCATGCCTTGTTCACTTTATCTCCACTTCTCCCTTCTCAGTCTTTTCTTATCCCCCTTCTCTGTCCTTCATCTTGTAGCTTAATTTGTCTACCCCTTTTCTTTGCATGAGGTCTCCTCTGACCAGCTGGCCAACTCTAGTCCATCCCTTCTCCAAACACTTACTATATTTATTGTTAACACTATAGAAACTGGCCTTTAACTGTTTTGTAGATGTGCTTTGGACCCACCTCCAAGATCACCTACTAGACTGTGATTTCCAAAAGGAAAGACTCCCAGAGTCTAGGATGGCTCTGGGCATACAGTTCCCTGCATAGTAGCCATTCACAGCGAGGCAGTACACATGGAACTATCCTGTAACCCTCTGGCAAGACAACAAAGGCACAACAAGGCTCTTAGTGTTACCATATTCCACAGATGATAAAATACACCTTTCCCCCCACTCCCCACATTTTAACATCTCTGAAATCAGGATCAATGGCATATCATAATTTGACAGCACAGCTCCCTGTCCCTGTTTCTTAGTGGGATATAAAATATTGGTGCATTTTACAATCTGTTGTGCATTAGACTTGAAAAGAACATTACTTGATGGAAATGCTGGTACTGACTGACATGAGAATCTGTTGATAGCTGTTTCTGGATTGGACCTGGGAGAATGTATTTGGGAGAAGTGAGGTGATGTGGGAAAGATCTGGAGATGAGGGGATGCTGGGAGAAGTGGGGGATTCTGGGAGAGATGAGGGATGCTGGGAGAAGTAGGGGATGCTGGGAGAGATGAGGAATGCTGGGAGAAGTGGGGGATTCTGGGAGAGATGAGGGATGCTGGGAGAAGTGGGGAATTCTGGGAGACAGGGATCCCGGGAGAAGAGGGGGTGTGCTGAGAAGGAAGGGGAAGGGCCCCTAATGGGGCACCTATTGGGTCCAGAAGTTTCCTGAGTCACTCTGATACGATTGAGCTCTTACTCTCTTCCATTCTCCTGTCCCCCATGTGTCTATGCTGGTTCAGAGGCTGATTCCTTGTTAACTGGGATCTCAACATCACCAGCCCCTGTGGGGTGGTGACAGGGGGTCGAGAGGCTGTCTTCCCTCACCTGTGAGGAGACTTCTGATAGCCTTGGATTCATGGGTGCCCCTGACCAGCAGGTTGCCCAGCTGAGAAGACAAAGCTGAGCTCCTAGCCCATTGTAAGCCCAGGCAGGGAGGGATGAGGGGAGACCAAAGGGCAAGGGCCACAGACTGTCTAACCTCTGAGGAAGCCCAGAAAGCCATCCCATCCATGGTGAAGAGGCATAGCTCCTCTCTAGGCCCAGAGTGTCCTGCCATGACCAGCTGAGGCCATGCATGCAGCCTCTGGGTTGTGACTGTGAAGTGTCAGGGTGCTCAGGTCAACCCTTCAGCTCTGTCCCCTGAGTCAGGCCTCTCTTGGCTGCACAGGCAGGTTCCTCTGGCGGCAGAAAGCTGCTGGGGGGGCGGGGCACGTGGTCTTTTCCTTTTGCTTGCAGGCTGCCCTCTCATACAGTTATCAGCAAGGGCTTTGGGGCCAAACATACTTAGATTTGATACTTGTTCTCCCACGTGCTACCATGTGACCTTGGGCATGTTGTCAAACTTTCTGGGCTTTGTTTTCCTCATTTTGGTATTTTTTGGTTTTTTTTGGTTAATAGGTGGAGATTTTAATATAGTAAAGGGAATTTACATATGAAACCTTGTCTTTTTTTTTCCACATGTGAAATCTTTTTTTGTTTTTTTTTTTAAAGATTTTACTTATTTATTTGACAGATGGACATCACAAGTAGGCAGAGAGGCAGGCAGAGAGAGAGGAGGAAGCAGACTCCCCACTGAGCAGAGAGCCCTATTTGGGGCTCGATCCCAGGACTCTGGGTTCATGATCTGAGCTAGAGGCAGAGGCTTTAACCCACTGAGCCACCCAGGGGTCCCTTTTTTGTTTTTAATCCTGTATAGTTAACATACAGTGTTCTGTCAGTTTCAGGTGTACAATATGGTGATTCAGCAATTCTGTACATTACTCAGTGCTCATCAAGAAAATGTACTCTTAATCCCCTTCACCGGTTTCCCCCATCCCCCCGACCTTTTCTCCCAACCATCAGTTGGGTTTCCTCATCTTTAATATGAGGGTGAGAATTCCTAACTCTGGTGTTGTGTGTGTGTGTGTGTGTGTGTGTGTGTGTGTGTGTGTGTGTAGGAATTAAGGGACAAAGTGATTAACATTAGCCACTATTACTGTCCCGTTAACCCTTTATCCATTGAAGGTAGTCCCAGTTCCATCCTATGGACCCTTGCCAATGTTATAAACATAAGTTTTATGGGCCCCAAACATCCTTGAAGCAGAGGCAGCACCATCTGTGTGTCCACCCCCCATCCCTTACAGAGAGTTCTGGCTCTTTTCCCCTCATACTTCTGGTTTTCATGGGGCATTTCCTATATGTCCAGAGGGGACTATGCCTGGTCAATGCCAGACCTCTAGCTCCATTGGAAAAATAAGGCAGGAGCCATGCAAAGTTAAGGCTAAAATAACCTATACAAAGAAAAAGAAATGTAAGGGAGATTGCTTTCCAGCAAGATGGAAGATTTGATAGTTAGTGGGGAAAACTATAAAACATCCAGAAACAGGATGGGAAGCAGTCAACACTATGCATAGCTGAGCTGCATGGAAATAGGATAGCCCTTGAGCAAGAGACATAAAAGAAGTTGAGAGCCTTTTTTGGGGGGAGGGAGTGAGGCTGCTTTGGCTGCCCTTTGCTGGTCTGGACAATGCAGGGACTTGGGTTTGAATAGCCACAGGGACAAGAACAGTGTTTTGAACCTACCTGAAGCAGAGACGTAGAACTGTGACTCCCACAAACAGCTGGGATTTTCCAGGGTTTAAACTTCCAGTGAAAGTTAGGCCAGAAAAAAATATACTCACCTTCAAAGGCAGAGGAGAAGGAAGCTCTTCTAACCTGGCCTGGTTGGGGAAGGCCTCTTCTGAGAAATGTATGACTACACTCCTGCCTTCTTTTGAATCTTGGATTCAACCTATGCAACTCATGTGATCCTAGAGTGTCTAGGCCAGGAAATGAACATGAAAGCTATTCCCGGCTGGAAAGTCCATAGAGACAGAAAGTAGTGGTGGTTGCCAGGGGATGAGGCAAGGGGGAAATGGGGAGTTGTTTAAAAGACCTAGGGTTTCTGTTTTACAAGATGAAGAGTCCTGGAGATTGGTTGCACAACCGTATGAAAGTCCTTAACACTACAGAACTACACGCTTAAAAATGGTTTAGATCGTAAGTTTAATGTGTGTATTTTGCAAGGGAAAAAAAAAAGCTAATTCTGACTGGTGTCTTTTTGGGACACCTGGCAGAAGCAAAAGCATTACCTCTTCGGAGGGATATACCTTCAACCCAGCCTGCTCAGGCTGCCTGTAGGATTCTTGTTGAATTTGAGAGAAAAGCGCAAGTTGCAAAACACACGAGGAAACCAGCAGGGAGTGAGCAGCAAGAATGAAAAAGGAAGAGGATAAATGTCCCCAGATGTTTACTGTGGAATTATTTATAATGTCCAAAAAAGCCAAAACCAAAACAAAACTCATCACCACCACAACAGCTGGAAATAAAGCAAAAGTCCCACGGCCAGGAAATATTCCAGAGCCATTAAAAGATTTAGAAGGATTTCCCTGAGGGATGTTAACATGGAGTGAGAAAAATTAGGAATGGAGTTGGGTGCTAATCTCCCATTTTTGCAAAGGAGCCCCACACCTGCGGATAGGTGTGTATTTCAAAACAGATCTGTGAGCCTGAGGGAGAGGGAAGGCTGCCCAGCAGGGTTGCTTGGGTAAGGCTGCAGGAGAAGAAAGGGAGGGGAGAGAAGGGAAAGGAGGAGAAAAAGAGGTCTCAAGACGGCCCTGAAAAGATCTCCAACACTTGGCACTCAGCATGTCTGCTCTAATCCCATTTATGGAGGGTGATCTCTGAATGGGTGTGTTTGTGTCTATAGGAGAACACAATTATGATACTGATTTGCCTACTGTGAAGCAGGGGACAAGTTCGGTGGATCTGGTTATTTGATTGTATTAATACAAGTGAGCAAACATCCTCTGTCCTCGGGTTTTAGTGTGAGCAAGGAGAAAGCTGTGGAAGGACAGGTGTTGGCACTTTTAACACTGCAAAGGAGAGGGGGAGGAGAAGGAGGTGTAAGAGGGAGATGTCCGATCTGGTACCCTTAAAAGAAGAGAGACACAAACACCGACATCTTTGTATTGTGTTGTTTTATTTGTGACCACAAACGTACATTGATTTGGAATAGGAAAAGCAAACAAGTGAGCCAATGAAACACTTTCGTACATTGCTTTTACCAATGTCAAGTGTCTGCTCTCTTTGGAGGGCCTGCTTGCGATAGCTTTCAAGAACGTAAAGTACCCGATGTGCCTATTCCTCAAGTCAGGAGTTCTGCCTCTCCCCGTGCGTTTGCCCAGGAGCACACCGCTTTCGGTACTGAGAGCCATTGCAGCATTACCTGTGGAAGCGAACGACTGGAAATGGCCTAGATGTTCATCGACAGGAGGTGGATGAAATCAGCCATGGTCTCTACAAAGGGGAATACTTAACAGCTAATAGGGAAAAAGTGAGACTGTCACGGTCTTCTGGAGAGGGGGAGTGAGAAGGGGTTTATGTGCGTTTCCTAAGGCGGCGATGGGTGGCTTAAAACAACAGACATGCTTCCTCTCCCAGATGGGAGGATGGAAGGGTGAGATCAAGGGCCGTGCTCCCTCTGAATGCTTGGGAAGGGGGATCCTTCCTGGCCTCCTCCTAAGTTCTGGTGGTTCCCCAAGTCTTTGGCATTTTTTTACTTGTAGCTGTGTCGCTGTGCTTCTGTCTCTGTCTTCATATGGCTTTCCTCTGTGTGCGTGTCTCTCTCCTCTTAGAAGGACGTCCACCCTTGGATTTAGTGCCCCCCGTCATCCAGCATGACCTCATCTTAGTGATTACATCTGTAAAGACCCCATTTCCAAATGAGGTCACATTCTGAAGTTCCGGGTGGATGGGAACTTTGGGGGCTACTCTTCAATACACTTTAAGTGCTGTGGTGTACTATGGTTGGATTAAAAAGGAAGAGAGAGAGAGAGAGATGCTTGCTTATGTGAGACACTCTGGAATGGGAGGAGGAAGTGGCTGTTGTGGAGATTGTCCTTTTGAGGGGCGCCTGAGTGGCTCCATTGGTTAAGCCTCTGCCTTCAGCTCAGGTCATGATCCCAGGGTCCTGGGATGGAGCCCCGCATAGGGTTCCCTGCTCATTGGGGAGTCTGCTTCTCCCTCTCTGCTGCTCCCCCTGCTTGTGCTCTCTCTCTCTCTCTCTGTCAAATAAATAAATAAATACAATCTTACAAAAAAAAGGTATACCTATGAGATGTCTCTGGAAGAAAGCACGTGAGGTCCAGAAGTAGAACCATGACAGAGAAAAGAGGGAAGAGGATTTCAGTTGGCGTTCCTCCAGCTCATGTTTGGCTTTGAGGCCCACTGTGGGAAAGTCTGGGGATTGGGTGAGGAGGAAGGAAGCTAGGGGGCTGGTAGAACCCAAGTTTGCTCACCCCCTGTACCTCTCTGGTGAGGATAGATGGGCCTGACTGCCAGCCTCTGGGCCACTGACTCAGGTAACAAATATTTCTCAAAGTTCTGGAACAATCCTTCTTGCCTAGGTTGGGTCCACTCATGAGGTACACGGAGCTGTTTGTCCTCATTTGTTAGAAGGGTGGGAAGACCCCTTCAGGTTCCTGCTCCAGGAAGCCTGCCACCCCCTTCCTAGTCTCCTTTCTGTCCTGTTTGCTGAGGCACCTATCCCCCCCCCCCCCACCTCCCCGCTCCACCAGCCTGCTCTGTGGCCAGGGGCTCGCTGCTTTAGACTGGGGCTCGAAGCTTTTCATCTTTGTGTGCAAAGCTCTGGGCATGCGGGAGAGGCTCTGTTATAGCTGCGTGTAAGACCGAATTTAACCTTGTGGTGGAGACTTCATGACCTGTTTAAAGTTGCATGTTCTTGCTGAGCGAAATAAGTCAATTGGAGAAAACAACTATCATATGATCTCCCTGATATGAGGAAGTGGAGATGCAACATGGGGGGTTAAGGGGGTAGGAGAAGAATAAATGAAACAAGATGGGATTGGGAGGGAGACAAACCATAAGTGACTCTTAATCTCACAAAACAAACTGAGGGTTGCTGGGGAGGGTGGGGTTGGGGGGGCGTAGGGTTATGGACATCGGGGAGGGTATGTGCTATGGTGAGTGCTGTGAAGTGTGTAAACCTGGCGATTCACAGACCTGTGCCCCTGGGGATAAAAATACATTATATGTTTATAAAAAATAAAAAAATTAAAGAAAAAAGAAAGTTGCATGTTCTTACAGAAGGAAGTAGGGACATGAGTGGGGCTCCTGGTGGAACCAAGCCATCCTGAGTCAGACCGGGCTCGTGTGAGTAAGGAGGAAGGGATCTAGTGAGGAGGTTGGCGACTCTCCCTGGGCCCCAGACCTTCCCTTTCAGGAAAGTGACTCAGGGACAGGGGCTGCACGTCTCATTCTTCCTTAGCTGTGACAGTGATGCATGTTAGCAGGAAAGATAGCCCCGCCCTTAGCCGCACACCTCCTTGTGTCTCCTCATGATAGGTGTAGCTAGGAATTCAGGGGGGCTTGTGTTGCAGCAGGGGAGAGAGATGGGAGGCTACAGTGAATGGCCATTTAATCACAGGCACACTGTTGTTATAAGCACAGATCCACATTGCTTGTGGAAGGTGAAACAAAAACTGATCCAACATGGGCCAGAATGGGCCATCTGTGCATGAGGGCCTGTGAAGGGCAGGGACACCCCCACCGGCACCCTTGGAAGAGCGAGACTTGAACCAAACTCAACGAGTTGGAGGCCAAAGTTCTGCAGGAAAATGGGCCTTGAGTGACCAAGATGCTGTCCGTGCAGGGACCCCTGCAAACACTCCCATGTCACCTCCACCACTCGAGTTCTCCGAGCTCCGTTTTCAGATAAGGAAAGTGAGGTCTAGAGAAAGGAAATGATTTGCTCTCTGGGTCCCAAGTCAGGAAGGGGAGTCCGTAAGGAGAAGCCAAGGCTAGGTTTCCCGGCACTGGGTACGGGTCTGCCCAAGTCCCCAGAGTTCGTCCTCTGTGAGCCAAAACTCAGAAACAAAGCTGCTCTGTTCACCAAGAATGCCGTTTTCCCACATTATTCTCCACTAGGGACATTCCTGCATTGGTAAAGAAGGGACTGGTTCAGCCCACATCCTGAGAGTTGATGGGCTGGGCAGGCTTTAAACTAGAATCTGAAAGTTGGAGACAGAGGAGGTTAGACAGAGTCCCAGACCTGAAGGAGTTCTCAGCTCCGAGATGAGAGACCAGATGCACAGGACACCGTGATTAGGGCCAAAGGACAAGGGGCTCCGGAGGTCTGGGGGCACCGAGGGGCAACCCCTTGGAGAGGGGGACATCTGGAACAAGCAGAATCCTGGCAGTCTTTTGTGGGTCAAGGGTGGCGTGTGAGAATCTGGGTGGAGGTGCGGCATGGAGGAGGGAGAAGGTGGGAGGGCTGGCATGTGAAGAGGGAAGGGCGTTCTGCTCAGGGAGTGGCAAGTCCAAGGGATCGAAGCCAGTCAGACCTCGTGGAGGGGTGCTTGCTGCAGAGGTGGGGGCCTGACCGTCCCCTGGCAATCCTAGGTCCGTGGAGCAAAGCTTCATGAGGATCTTGCTCTATGAGAGGGGAAGGCTGTCTGGGAGAAGGGCTGTTCGAAACCTCTTTGAGGACAGACACCTCTTAATACATTGAGAAGAGCAGAGAGCCCTCATCTTTCCCCTCAAATACAAGTGTCTACTTATATGCCATATTTTTGAGTTTTTTTTTTTACATTTTTTAAATTGTGGGAAAATATACACAACATAAAAATGACCAATGTAAGCATTTTTGAAAAAGTACACAACTCAGTAACATTAAGTACATTCACAGTGTTGCATGACCATCACCACTATCTATTTCCAAAACTTTTTCATCATCCCAAACAGAAACTTGACACCCATTAAACAGTAACTCTCCCTTCCCAGCTCTCCCCAGCCCCTGGCAGTCACCATTCTACTTTCTGCCTCTATGAGTTTGCCTGTTGCAGGGACCTTGATTTATATGCAGTGTTTAAAGAATTGCATATTGAGGTAAAATAAGGTGTGGTAGACTACACAAAAGTGCACAATTTGCTAATTTTGAATATTGATGCCAGAACCCAGTTAATGACCATATCAATCACTGACAAGAGTTTCTTTTCACCCTTGGAATTCTTCTCTCCCCTCCCACCCTCCCCACACAGCCACTAGTTAGCTTTTCGTCCCTATAGCTTAGTTTGGGTTTTCTAGAGTTTTAAATAAATGGAGTTCTACAGCAGTAATCTTTTTTTTTTTTTTTAAAGATTTTATTTATTTATTTGACAGAGAGAGATCACAAGTAGACGGAGAGGCAGGCAGAGAGAGAGAGAGAGAGAGAGAGAGGGAAGCAGGCTCCCCGCTGAGCAGAGAGCCCGATGCGGGCCTCGATCCCAGGACCCTGAGATCATGACCTGAGCCGAAGGCAGCGGCTTAACCCACTGAGCCACCCAGGCGCCCTACAGCAGTAATCTTTCTCTGGGGCATGTCTGGTTCCTTTCACTCAGTGTGACTGTTTTGAGCTTCACCATGTTGTGTGTAGCGATCGTCCATTCTTTCTGTTGTATTGGTCTACCATATTTTTTAAATCCATTCGTCTGCTGGTGTGTGTAGGTTGTTTCCAGCTTTGGTGTTAGTAAATGGAAATCCATTTCTATATCTGGGACCAAACCAAGATGGCGGTGGCCGGCCCTGGATTTTGGCCAGTCTGCACACCTCATGAGGGTGTCCCCTGGTGCATGGGGCAGTGGACCACCAGATCCAGGGCTTGTGGGCAGTTTCCTCCCCTGTGAAATGAAGGTCATGATCTTTCTTTTCTGGGTTGCTGTATTCAGTGAGCCCATGGTGACAAACCACTTAAGTGAGACTCAAGCATCCAAGGCTGGGATTTGAATCCAGATGCTCCCCAGTCACTAGCTGTGTGTCCTTCGGCCAGTGGCTGAATCTCTCTGTTTTAGTCTCCTCATTTGTAAAACGGAGATCATGCTGTTGCGAGATGTGGGGTAGCCACGATAACTCAGGGTCCTGCAGGTGAGCGAGCAAGTGTCTATCAGGCAGCTGGTGCAGGGCCTGGCACATTGAAAATGCTGCCTAATCTCAGAGGTGACCAGAGTCATTGCAGCTGCAGTGGAGACTGTCCTGGAGCTTGAGCCACAGAGGGGGCCAGGAGAGGGAATGGGGCCTTGCAAGGAGACAGGAAATTACCTTGTGCTGGCTTATTTTCGGTGGTGTGTGTTTGAGCCATGTGCCTCCATGTCTGGCACAATCCTTGTGCCTCACTTGGCTACCCATGGGGAAAGGGGGGCTCAGAGCTAGAGCTAGAATTGGAACCCGTGGTCATTTCGAGAGGTCTGAAAGGGGAAGGATCTCCACAAGGTTGATGGTAACTCTGGCTCCAAATTGAGGGGTAGGCGCTGGGAGAGGGAGCTTGGGGAGGAGAGAGGAATCGGGCAGACAAGGAAATTTGTGGTAGCTTCTCTCCTTCCCCAACCTCCCTGGTTTTCCTCCTCCTTCTTGGGGTGCGGAGTGTTCAGCGGACCGACTTCTCTGTTGGCATTTCGGCATCCTGCCAAATGTCCAATTCATTCATTCAGGGGTTATTTCTCAGATGTTACGGTCTCCTGTGTACAAAGCTGTGTGCTCTGGGGACGCAGTGGTGAGACCAGAGCAAGGCTCCTCCCCAAGGAAAGACAGATAATGCAGAGTTAAGATAATGTCAGAGTGGCCACTGCTACACTGAAGTGCCACGGGGGTGTGGGACAGGGAATGACCTGGGATGGTCAGAGAAGACCTTTCTGTGCAGGTGATATTTGAGTTGACAAGAAGGAGCCCGCTGGGCAAAAAATGTGGGCTGGAACCTATCTGTAAGAGGGAACAGGCAAAGTCCTTAGGGAGGAGCCAGTCTGAGGTGTGGCGAGGACAGTGGGCGGAGCTGGCGGAGGGGTCACCTTGTTGCCTGCCGGGAAGTCAGGAGAGCAGTTAGGATTTATTCTAAGTGCAGATTCCGAGATTCTTCTGGAAATCAGGGGGAAAAAAAAAGCTTGTGTTCTTCTCTTACCTTCTCTCTTTTGTGATTTTTGGGGCCTCTTGTTTAGACACACATCTGAGGCGCTCACACACCGTCCACCAGATCCCCTTCACCCACTGTTGGCTGCATTTCCCAGCAGCCGTGGGTGGGAAGGGCCGGGACAACGGCAGACCTATGTCCTCCTCCAAGCTACCTTGCTAGAGATACTTGGGAAGTTATACCCCTCCCCTACCCAGGGGGGACCCCTGACTGAGTCAGGGCCCAGCCTCCTTCCTTCAGTTGGGAGGACTCTGCAGTGTCATTTAAAAATGCTTCAGAGGGGCGCCTGGGTGGCTCAGTGGGTTATAGCCTCTGCCTTTGGCTCAGGTCATGATCTCAGGGTCCTGGGATCCAGCTCCACATGGGGCTCTCTGCTCAGCAGGGAGCCTGCTTCCCCACCCCACTGCCTGCCTCTCTGCCTACTTGTGATCTCTGTCTGTCAAATAAATAAATAAAATCTTTAAAAAAGAAGAAAAAAAGAAAACTATTTAAAAAAAAATGCTTCTGAGCCTACCAGAATGGCCCTTCCCTATCCTGCTCACATTACCTCTCAGGCTTCTCTTGAGAGCACGCCCTCAGGGCCTCACGTGACACTGAACCCCTGTCACAGGCTCTGCTTCTGGGGAAACCAACCCCAGGCAGGCCATTAGGGGCCATGCAGTTTTTTGGTTTAGAAATTGGGGTTCTGGGATCAGAGGACCAGGGGACCTGTTCCTCACAGCTCTGAAAGTCTCTAAAACTGTGATTTACTCAGTCACCCAGAAAGTTGGCAGCAGAGCCCTCCCACAAACCATTCAGAACTGTGAGGCACCGGGACCATGGAGCAGAGGCCAAGAAGCAACTGGGCTCCCAGATCAAGCTCCATCTCAGGGAAGGCTCCCTCTGCCTCCATTAGTCCGGAGACGTTAGTGTCCTGAATTCTACCCGTTTCCCTCGGTTTCAGCATAATTGCCTGCGAAGCGAGAGAGACCTGCAGCTCAGAGACTGTGGTCCTGAAAAGAAGATGCTTGTTAATCCCAGTAAATCTGTAATGTGTTGGACTTTTCTTCAGGGTGATAAAGTGAGTTGGCAAAAGGCAAACAGCACAAGTCTATATGTTTTGAGGTCATTTGGGAGCCATATATAGATTGCTTGGCTTTCCCAGGGATCTGCCCCCCGCCTCCCCCAGAACAGATCACCCATGTTGAGAAGTGCTGAGTGTCTCCCCCGGGTTCCCACAGCAGGGCCTGACAGGTGTGAGTCACTGGAGGGGAAAGTGCTAAAGCTGAAGAAATAATTTTGCCAGAAGTGCATTTAAAAAAAGAACAGACTGGTGATTGGAGCTAAGCAAGCTCTCTGGTATGTGGCTTATTTCTCAGAAGAGTGGAGGACTTTAGTTTTTCTTTTCTTTTCTTTTAAGATTGTATTTGTCTATTTGACAGTGATCACAGGTAGGCAGAGAAGGGGGGGATGTAGGCTCCCTGCTGAGCCGAGAGCCGGATGTGGGGCTCGATCCTAGGACGCTGGGATCATGACCTGAGCTGAAGGCAGAGGCTTAACCCACTGAGCCACCCAGGCGCCTCAGTAGAGGACTTTCTATGCATTTTTGTTTGAAGATTTCTTTCTTTTAGAGAGGGGGGAGGGGCGGAGGGAGAGAATCTCAAGCAGACTCCCCGCTGAGCATGGAGCCTGAAGTGGGGGCTCCATGCGGGGCTCGATCCCATGACCCTGAGATTGTGACCCACACTGAAATCAAGAGTCAAATGCCTCACTGACTGACGCCACCCACGCATCTATAGAAAATTTCTATGCAGGGCTCCTGGGTGGCTCAGTGGGTTAAAGCCTCTGTCTTCAGCTCAGGTCATGATCCAGGGTCCTGGGATCGAGCCCCGCATCGGGGGGCTCAGCAGGGAGCCTGCTTCCCCCTCTCTCTGCCTGCCTCTCTGCCTACTTGGCATCTCTGCCTGTCAAATAAATAAATAAAACCTTAAAAAAAAGAGAGAGAAAGAAAATTTCTACGCCGTCTCCTAGAGGCGTCACTGTTGGTTCATGCAGCTTTGTGGGGGAAGTCTGGGGATGGCTCAGGGAGGCACCCCTGAGCGGTGCTGGCCATTGTGGACTGGGCCTCAGCTGGTCTCTGCTCTGACTGTCCAGACAACCTGGGGCAAATCCTTTACCTTGTCCCAGGCACCGTTTTCTCTCTGTAAAATGGAGTTGGCTCTTTCGTGAACCTTGGTACTCTGTGTGCGGTCTGCAGACTGGTATCCCCGCCCTGCAACACCTGGGAGCTTGTTTGGAAATGCAGAGTCCCAGGCTCGGCTCCAGACCTCTCTGAATCCGAATCTGTATTTTAATAAGCTTCCTACGTGATTTATTCACACATCCCAGGTCGTGGTGCCTTGCTGTGGACCGGATTACTCAAATGTGTCCTTAAACGATCACCCTGGAGTAGAAGCTCATTAGAGATACAAGTTCATGGGCCCCAGACCTAGTGAGTCTCGTCTTTGAGGGTGGGGACAGGGAGCCTGTGTTTTCACCGCGCCTCCCAGTGCGTCTGAAGCACACTGACCTTTGAGAAGGGCTGAGGCTTGGCTGTGGTGTGCAGAGCTTGTTGGAGCCGCTTCCCGGAGAAACGCTCACCTGCCAGCACTTCACAGCGATTTTGTGGTGTTTTCGCCTTCTTTGCTGTCTTAAAGAGACAACTTAAAGTTTAAGGTAGGTGAAACGAGTTGCTCACAATCTGCCTATCACACCGTGTCTTGCAATATTTATGTTTCTGGTAAAGTCGGTGAGCTCTTACAGGGTGATAAAACTCCTCGTAAATATTTAACATTACCTGATTGTAAATGACAGAGGCTCTTGGGACAGGTGCTGGGGTGGTCTTGGGGGGGGGGGGTTCCTGATCAAGACCCTCTTATCTTGTACCGTTCACTGTTCTGATTAGATAATACATTTCTACAGCTTAAACGTCTTGTTGAAAAGGATTATAGTGAAAGTTTTTCTTTTCCATAACCACTCGGTCCCCATAACCTGTTCCATAATCACCCAGTCCCCTCCTCACCCAGGCAACTTTTTGAGTTTTGAGTTTATTGGGTCTAATCTAATTAAGGCTGATCCTTGGGGGAACTAAGGAATCTCCTGGTACATGGCTGCCCTCCTGACTCCCCAAACCTCCGGACTTGCTGGATGAGTCACTTTCCAATTCACTTTATCACCCTGACAAAAAAATCCATCGAATTACTTATGTATTTATTTGTTTATTAGCAGGCATCTTCTTTAAAGGATGCACTATTTCTGGGAGGTTCTGAGCTGCCAGTCATTCCTACTTCAGTGTGAATTATTCTAATACAGAGTTTTTTCATGCAAATACAAACAAATACAAGTATATATATATTTATGCCTATAGTATATTTTTATATATATAAACTTGTATTTGCTTGTGTTTGCATTTAGAAACCTACATACACATATACGTGTGTGTGTATAAATAAAATGCATTGCCACCTCTGCCGAGCACAATTCACAAGATCGAATACACCCTTCTGTGCTTTGCTTGTTTCATGAACATGTCATGCTGTTCTGTGGTGTGGTGAACTCTCGGGTTGTATGGCGTCTGCTGTCAAAGACGCTGCGCGTACGTGGGATACTTCGCAGGTGCATATTATATATGCAGGATAGATTCCCAGAAACGGGATTCTAGGTATCTGCCTTACTAATAGCCCTCCACCAGCTTCGGGTGAGTAGTTACTGTTTTCCCACATCTTTGCCAACGCATTAAATTGTTACATCACTGGATTTTTACCAATCTGATAGGTGAGAAAATGACTAAACGGAGTCTTAATTTAAATTTGTTATGAAAAGATTTTTTAAAGATTGTATTTATTTATTAAGTTGAGAGAGAAAGAATGAGGAAGGGATAGGGGCAAAGAGAAGCAGACTCCCTGCTGAGTGTAGAGCCTGACTCGGGTCTCAGTCCCAGGACCCGGAGGTCATGACCTCATCTGGAGTCAGACGCTCAACCGACTGAACCACCCAGGCACCAGTTAAGAGAAGTTTTAAACTCATGATACATCTAAGGACCATTTTTATTTCTTTCTCTATAGCTGACTTACTCATAATCTTTCCTTTTTTTGTGTTTAAAATTAAACTATTTTTTGTTTTATTGAGCAGTCGACACACATCGTTGTATAAATTTAAGGCGTATTGCATAGTGGTTTGACTTACATATACTGTGAAATGAGTACAATAACGAAAGTATTTTTCATCTGTTTTTAAAAAATTTAATTCCAATACAGTTACCATGCAGTGTTATTTTAGTCTCAGGTGTACAATACAGTGATTCAGCAGTTCTGTACATTATTCAGTGCTCATCATGTTCAGTGTATTATTAATCCCCTTCACCTGTTCCCTCCATCCCCCCATCTCCCCTCTGGTACCCACCAGTTCTCTATAGTTAAGAGTTGGCTTTCTTTACCTCTTTTTTTCTTTGTTCAGTCTTTGCTTATTTTAAAAATTGGATTGTTGCCTTTTCCTTCTTCATTTCTAGGTGATTATCTATTAGGGAGATTAGCCTTTTGCTTTGCTACAAGTCGTGTCCAGTTTTAGCCTTTCTTTTATCTTGTGGATGGTTTATTTGTTTTGTATGCATACATTTTTTTATTTTATGCAGTCGAATGTATCAGTTTTTTCATGGTTTCTGAATGTCGACTTACGGGTGCAAAAATTTTCCCTACTTCTATTATTTTAACACTCAAATGTTAATCCATTTGGAATTTATCCTGATGCATGGTGTGAAGTATAAATCCAAGTCACCCTCCACCCCCACTGCCTATCCTCTCCCTGCTAAAATGAGAAACTATTTTATCATTAGCTCTTTCCTCGCAGTATGTGAGTCTCTTCCAGAATTTGCTAGTCTTTTCCATTGGTTTCTCTTGATTCATGTTCATTCAGGTTCCCACTGTTATGCTTGCTAAGATTTATAATATTTAAAAATGTATTTTAGTACGTGGCAGGGCTGCTCCACTTATTTTTAGCTCTCTTTTTTTTTTTTTAAAGATTTTATTTATTTATTTGACAGAGAGAGATCACAAGTAGACGGAGAGGCAGGCAGAGAGAGAGAGAGGGAAGCAGGCTTCTTGCTGAGCAGAGAGCCCGATGCGGGACTCGATCCCAGGACCCTGAGATCATGACCTGAGCCGAAGGCAGCGGCTTAACCCACTGAGCCACCCAGGCGCCCATTTTTAGCTCTCTTTTGGGCTATTCTTGCATATTATCTTTTCTATTTGAAGTTTAAAATCTCATATCTAATTATACACACATGTTGGTTGTTTTTATTGGAATTGCTTTAGTAAAAACTGAAGTATAACGCACATACAGAAAAGTGAATGAATTATGAGTATACAACATAATGGGTTCTCACAAAGCAAACACACAGTAAACTGTTCCCCAGATCTGGAACTAGAGCATAATCAGTGTGCAGAAGCCCCCCTAGATCCCAGTCTCTTCTGAAAGGTGATCATCATCTTCGTTTCTTACATAATAGATTGGTTTTGTTGCTTAAAAAAAAAACGACCAAAACCTTGTGTACAGGTACTCTTTTGTAGATGGCGTCTTTGCTCAACAGTATAATATTTTATATTTTATAATTTTATTATAACACATTATAATATTTATATTATAATTATATAATTATAATTATAGCATATATTTTATATTTTATAATATTTTTATATAATACTGTGAGAATTATTTGTTCTCTGGTTGATGGACATTTAAATTGTTTCCAGGTTTATTTATTTATCTATTTGAGAGAGAATCATGCATGTGTGTGAGTGGGGGAAAGGGCAGAGGGAGAGAGAGAAGCTCAGGCAGACTCCCTGCTGAGCACAGAGCCCAATGCTGGGCTCCATCCCAGGACCCTGAGATCATGCCCTGAGCCAAAATCGAGAGTCAGCCACTTAACCAGCTGAACCACCCAACTGCCCCTGTTTCCAGCTTTTGGCTGTCATGAATAAGACTGTTATGAACAGCTTTTGGTGTCTATATATAGGAATGTCTGGGCCATGGGATATGCATGTATTCAATTTCAGAAAATACTGCCAGACTGTCTTTCAAATAGGTATGTAACAATTTACCCCCTTTCTAGTGGTGTCTGAGGATTCCAGTTATTCTACATGCTTGTAAAACCTGGTTTTGTTGGTCTTTTAAATTTGATTCATTCTGATGTGTGTTGTGGTAATTAATTTTGGTTTTAATTTTCACTTCTCTAATTATCAATGAGTTTGAGCACCTTTAAAAATATAGGTGTTGGCCATTTAAATATCCTCTTTGGTGGAATGTATTGAGGTTGCTTTAAATTTGCACATTAACTTCATAGAATGGACATATGTAACATGATGTTGAATCTTTCTATCCAAGAACATGGTATGTCTTTCCATAAAAATCTTTTTTCTGTGCCCTTCAGTATTGTTTATAGTTTTTTAGTAAAAATCTTGCATATATTTTTAAAAGATTTAATTTATTTATTTGACAGACAAAGATCACAAGTAGGCAGAGAGGCAGGCAGAGAGAGAGGAGGAAGCAGGCTCCCTGCTGAGCAGAGAGCCCAATGTGGGGCTCGATCCCAGGACCCTGGGATCATGACCTGAGCCGAAGGCAGAGGCTTTAACCCACTGAGCCACCCAGACGCCCCAGCTTGCATATTTTTTGATAAGTTTATTCCTAGACATTTATCTTTTTTGTGGAGCCTTTTCTGTCTATTGTTTGTAGTGGTTTCTCAGTTCTCTTGGATGGAATGCATACCATATATAAATGGAAATGATTTTGCTTCCTATCCAATTCTTACATCTCTAATTTCTTGAGGTTATTTAATTGCATTGACTAGTACCTTCTGTATAACAATTAGTTGGCACCTGTACATCTGCCTTGACTTCAGTGGGAATGCTACTAGGGTCTTCCAGTTAATCAAAATGCTGGCTTTTATCCGAGTTTTATATGTTTTATCATGTTAAGGAATTATCCATCACATCCTACTTTAATGAGGATTTTTTTCTTTACCAGAAAATGTTGTTGAATTTTGTCAAATGTTTATTACATTTATGGATCTCCTAGGATCTATTATTATGTTGTTATGTTCTGATAGTTAGGAAACTATCAGGAGTTTCCTAATATTGAACTGTCCTTGCCTTCTTTAAATAAATTCCCTGTGGTCTTTTACTATGCTGTGCCGCCCTGCTGGGGAAGCTTTGTTGACAGAGCCACTTGCCACCGGGAACTCCTCTGGAGAGTGTCTATAAACATTAGAGTCAGTGCATGTGGGCTGAAGTGGACCTTCCTGAAGTAAGGAACCATTAGTTTGTTTCTCTTCCGGGCAAGCCAGCTCCAGACTCTTTCCTGGCAATAGAAACCGGGGTTGGGACACCTGGCTGGCCCAGTTGGTAAAGCAGGCAGCTCTTGACGTGGCGGCCATGAGTTCAAGCCCCATGCTGGGCATAGAGCTTATTTCAAAAAAAGAAAAGAAACTGGGGTTTTCCACCAATTTATGAAAAACTGCATGATTCTGATCTTAGTCTTTTTCGGTTTAGTTCCATTATTGTTTTGATTAATTTCAAAACAAAACATGTCAACCCCCGCCAATATGTACCTAAACAATTTTTATTATACTGAGTTTTGTTTACCTAATACTTGAGAGGATGTTGCAATAGGGATTTCAGAGCCACCGGGATGTTATAAACTTGGGACTCACTGCCCTAACTTTTCTCAGGAAGAGGGAAAAAAGTTAGGAGTCTGGGTCTGTAACAAAGAAAAACCTCTGGGTTCTTGGTCAGTGGAGGGATGTCGTGCCCAGTCCGTAGAAGAGGCATCCACTTGGCAGTGCCGCCCAGTGATTAAGACAGTACCTGCTTGGCCAGTTTGTCTGGGCTTAAGTCCTTGCTCTTGGGTTTACTGCTTGTGTGATCTCAGACAAGTTACTTTACGCCTCTGGTCCTCGGTTTCCTTACTGGAAAGTGATGAAAACATTTCCCATGTCTAGCCTCATTATGAGGAGTGAGTAAGTTTAGTATATGGCGAACTCCTTGCAATAAATGTTAGGGAGCCTGAGTGGGGATTAAAGAATCCAGTGGGGATGGGACCACGTGGTCCCTGCATTCAGTGACCTTCCTGACCTTCGCTAACCTCAGCCGACCTCAGCCCTCGGGTAGATATCTGCAGGGTGTGCTTAGACAAGTGATCAGCAAGTTCTCAAGGTCAGCAAGTTCTCAAGGCTTCTAAGATGAAGCAAACTGTGGAGGAAAGAAAATCTTTTGTCAGTGTCTGGGCTACAGAAGGCAGAGGAATGAAAGATTCCTTAGGGTCGACATTTCAGATAATACATTTGTGAGCTAAGGAAAAAGAGTGGGCCCAATGCTCTTGGCCTCTGACCAGGTTTTTCTGCAGCCTTTAATTCCAAGGCTTAGAGCTCCCTTGAGAGTGGGCTGGTTGGCTTTTGAACGTGCCGGCTGCAAGGTGATTGTCTTGGGTAGTGCTGCCCATACACACCTGTGGTATCAGTTTTTGAGAGGGTGTAGGGGACATTTTTGCTGTGCACAGAGGAGACAGCTTCGAATGGTGGATGAGTGTAAAGGGAGAAGGGTCCAGCTGGACAGAGTCTGGGTTCTCCTGGCGATCGTCACTAGGCTGGCTCTCCTTCGGGTGTGGGGAGCCAGCAGCACTAGCTTGCTGTTTCCAACTAACTACTGAAAATGTTTTATTTTTCATTTTTTTAAATATTTTATTTATTCATTTGAGACAGAGAGAGTGAGCACGAGCAAGGGGAGAGGCAGAGGAAGAGGGAGAAGCAGGCTCCCTGCTGAGGCAGGAGCCCGAAGTGGGGCTGGATCCCTGGACCCTGGGGCCATGACCTGAGCCGGAAGCAGACGCTTAACTTACTGAGCCACCCAGGCGCCCCTAAAATGTTTTAAACTGAAGTATAATTTACTTAAAATGCTCAGGCCTTAAATGTAGGTGGTGTGTTAGTTTGGTGGTGTATTAGTTTCTTAGGGTTACAAGCAAAGTACCACAAACCTGGGGGTTAAAGGAACAGAACGGTGTTCTCTCACAGGTCTGGAGACTAGAAATCCAAAATCCAGGTGTCAGCAGGGCCCCGATCTCTTTGAAGGTCCCCGAGAGGATCTCCCACGGCCTCTTCCTGGCTTTCAGGGGTTGCTTATGATTCCTGGCATTCCTTGGCTTGTGGACGCACCGTTTCCATCTCTGTCTTCATCACCACGTGGTACTCTGCCACTCTTCTTAAAAGAACATGAGTCATTGGATTAAGATCGACCCTAATCTGGTGTGACCTTACTCTAACTTACTACATCTGCACAGTTTCTTGGACCTATTTCCAAGTAAGGTCACGTTCTGAGTTTCCAGGTGGACGTGAATTTTGGAGGGGACACTGTTCAACATGGATGCTTTTTGACCATTGTGTCTGCCCAGACGACCACCACCCCAGTCAGGAGCTGGAGCGTCGCCATCATGCCCCTTTCCCGGGAATTCCTACCACCACCAGCCACCCCACACCACCAACGTTCGGATTTCTATCACCGTTGACCAATTTTCTGGCCTGTCCTTGCATTCACCTATAAATGGAATTCTGTAGCCTGTGCTTTTTTGCATTTGGCCTCTTTGGCTCACAGTGTTTTAAGATTTGGCCGTGTTTTTGCACGGACCAGTAGGTTGTTCCTTTTTCTTGCTGCGTGGTGTTGTGTTGTATGATCAGATCACAGTTTTTGCATCCATTCTTCCATGGATGGACATTCGGATGGTTTTCAGTTTTTGGAGCTCTGGATGATTCAAAATGTGTACATCGTGGCAACGCATTTTCTCGTTCATTTTCTGGTGGACACAGGCTTGGATTTCTCTAGGTTGAATATGAGGAATGGAATTGCTACACCATGGGGCAGGTGTACGTTTAACTTCATTAGAATTGCCAGTCTTCACAGTGATTGCACTGGTGGACGCTTCCAAGGGTGACATGGGAGAGTTCCGCTGCTCTGTGTCTGCTGCTTCCCTGGTGCTGATTGTTTCCTTTGCCACCCAGAGAGGGTAGCCCTCTGTGGAGGTGTCCCTCCACGGTGCTGCCAGGCTGAAGACCCTCCCGCTACTGACTCCTACCTCACCACTTTTTGCTTTGTTTTTTTTTCTTTTTATTTTATTTTACCTTTTTTTTTTTTTTAAAGATTTTATTTATTTATTTGACAGACAGAGATCACAAGTAGGCAGAGAGGCAGGCAGAGAGAGAGAGAGGGAGGCAGGCTCCCGGCTGAGCAGAGAGTCCGATGCAGGGCTCGATCCCAGGACCCTGAGACCATGACCTGAGCCGAAGGCAGAAGCTTTAACCCACTGAGCTACTGAGGAGGCCCTGGTTTGTGTTTGTCTGTCTTTCTTTCTTTCTTTCTTTCTTTTTTTTTTTTTTTGGTTTGTTTTCTTTTTTATGCTATTGCTCCAAAGATGTTTTCAGGCCCTAAGGTCTGCTAGGGTCCCTTTGTCCATTATCACTGTCTTCCAAGAATAGTACTAGTGTGGAGTCTCCACACTGTGTTCTTCTACTCTTGAGTCTCCTTGCTTGCCAGAGGTCAGAGGTTGGAGGTTAATGGTTGGAGGTCAGAGGTCGGAGTCCTGCAAGGGGACAGCAGTGGCTTTCTCAAAGTCAGGACTGTTTAGAGTGTACAGGGGTCCCATGTGACTACTTCCACACTGGGCTTCTTTCTTCTTTCACAATCAAGTAAGTGTTTTCCTCACAGATCTCTATTGAGGGTCAAAGGCAACAGCAATAAAGGAAATCATTCAAAAACAAATGAGGAGGCATAAGTTTTCCAAAACTCATTTTGACTGCTATTTATAATAGTGAATGATAACAATGAAAAATACTGAGTACTTGGAACGCTACACCAGCTCATGTTCTGAGCTTTCCATATATAGAAACTTGGTAAATCCTCACGCAACCCACCGAGGCTGGAAGTTCATTTCAAGCCCATTTTACAGATGAGGAGCCTGAGGCAGGAAGCGAATCGTCACCTCTCCTACTGCAAGGTAGAGCCAGGGTTTGAACTCCGTTTCTAGCTTCACAGTCTGTATCTTTCCTGCACGTTTTCTTCCTTAGAGTCATTCACGTTTGAAAGACCCAGCCACGTTTATTTTAATAGGAGAGCCACGTCACCTGCTATAAATAGCCACAAAAATGAACGCTCTGATAACATAATTCCAACAGGGTCCTGTTGATCCTCCCTCACCGCCATTCTTTTTCACGGTTTCTGTTTCTGGTTTCCTATTAAAGAACATTCTGACCACCTCAAAGCCGCAAAGATTTTCTCCCGGGTTTTTGCTTAGAATTTTTATAGTGTTAGGTCTTACCATTAAGCCTATGATCCATTTCAGGTTCTTTTTATGCACAGTGTGGGGTAAAGCTTATGCTTAATTTTTTTTTTTTAAACCCCCGTCTAAGGATGTCCAGCAGTTTCTGCAGTACGGGTTGAGAAGACTCCCTTCCGTTTTCTCAGAGTCTGGCTTTTCTCATTAAGTGGGAGGGCTCATTTGCAGAGTTGCCGCAGGAGAGAAAGGTGTCATCATTTTGCTATACCCGTTGGCCACGGTCAGCTCCCCATAAGTACCAATTAGTTCTCAGATTACACTGTTTTCCTGTAGTTTAGCCTGAGTGGTTTCCAGTTTTCTTTCTGCAAAAGTAAATAGCAGGGCAGCGGATACGCCTGGCCTACAGCTTGCTATTTCCTTTAAAATTATTGGAGAGGGGCGCCTGGGTGGCTCAGTGGGTTAAAGCCTCTGCCTTCGGCTCAGGTCATGATCTCAGGGTCCTGGGATCGAGCTCCGCATCGGGCTCTCTGCTCGGCAGGGAGCCTGCTTCTCCCCTCTCTCTCTCTGCCTGCCTCTCTGCCTACTTGTGATCTCTCTGTCAAATAAATAAATAAAATCTTTTAAAAAAAAAGCCCATATATCCCAAAGCTATTCTGTTCCCTATTTAAAAAAAAAAATGTGTAGATCCTTGCACTCCCCTGGAAGGCACAATTAGCCCTGCTTCCACCCAGAAGGAGCTGCTCAGGAGGGTTAAGAATTGGAATAAATTCTTCCTTCGGAAACCTTTCCTGCCTCCCTGACCCCCACTCACCTGGGGTCCCCCGGTGGGTGGTTCCTCATCTTCCTGCTGCACAAATTTTTTTCATGATGCTCTTTTGTACCCGTGTCTGTCCCTCCTGCCTGCCCCACCGCCGTGTGAGCCTCTTACCGGAATCACCGGTTACTAGTTCCCAGCATGGCAGCCACACGGAGTGGATGCTTAGTACAGCAGAATGGCTCCCGGTATTGCTGCTGCAAGCTCACCTTCACGGTGAGCCTTCCGCTAAGAGCCTCCTTTTAGCACCCTCGGCTGGTGCTTCCCCTGCTTCCCTGCGTCTCCAGCTTCCTCTAAGTGAGGGGTTGCAGCCCTGGTTCACGTTAGTTGGTGTTACATGTCCCTGGCTCCCTCCTTAAATCACATTGGGTCCCAGAGGGAGGAAATGACTTTGCTGTTCTTTTTCAACCCTTCTGACTTATCTAGGAAGGGTTTCCCAGCCTCAGCACTATTGACATTTGGGGCCGGAAAATTCTTAGTTGTGAGGGGCTGCCCTGTGCACTGGAGGGTGTGGATCGCATCTCTGGTCTGCTTGCACGAGACTATGGGCCCCAGCAGCCCCACCCGCAGTTGGGACAGCCAAAAATGTCTGTCGACATTGCCCGATGTCACCTGGGGGACAGAATCCAGCTCCTGGTTGAGAACTACTGCTCTGGGGAAAAGACTCCGTCTGTACTAAAATATCTCCTTTTTTTCCTTTTCTTTTTTTAAAAATGATTTTATTTAAATTCAAGTTAGTTACCGTATGGTGCATTATTAGTTTCATGTGTAGAAGTTCATGATTCATCAGTTGCATGGAACACCCAGTGGTCATTACATCACAGGCCTTCCTTAATACCCCTCCCCCTCTGTTTGTTCCTTAGAGTTCTCTAACCTTTGCTCGTCTCCCTTTTCAAAAAAAAAAAAAGAGAGAGAGAGAGAGAGCAGATCTGTAGCTCAGAGCCTTCAGCAGGCAAAGCTTTCTCATTAGAATTTAATTACATTTGTTTTTGCTTTCCTTGATGTGACCTTTTCATTCTGGCAAGTGACAACTGTTTCTCTCTTCACAAAAGTGTTATCCCGTTTTCTTTACAAGTTGAGTAAAAAGGCGAGTGACTAAAGAGAAATATGTCTCAATATATGTAAATACAGCCCAAAGGGTGTTGGGCTAGGCACCTGACCTCAAGGAGAGTTGAGGAACGTGTCTTCCTGTCTCGGCGCTTCGGTCATCTGTTGAACTGGGCAGGTGTTCATGTTCTGTTTCACTTAAGACAATACGCCAACTTGGAAGGTGCCCAAGGGATCTGGCCTGGGTGCCAAGCCTCCCAGCTGCTCCTAATCATTACATGCCACACCTGCCAGGAGTGTCCTGTTTGCTGCAAGCATTTGGTCTGTGGGCCCAGGAGTGGGTCTCACTTGATAAAACCTGCCAGGTGACTTTGGATGACAAGTGTAAAGGCAGTGCCTATTTGGATCCCGTCCAGTCTAGTCTGGGAAACAGACACTCGAAAACAGATTACACAGGCCTGGAGCCCTTCTGATTTCATAGAGAGGTCAGCTGTGGGAAGAAAGCACAATATTTCATTCATATCTGGCATCTTGGCCAAACTGCTGATCTGCTCCTGCCTCTGCTTGCCTCGTGGGAAAAATCTCGATCAGATACCAAAGTAAGTGAGAATATCACACTTAGCAACTGTCAATGAATTAATGGGTCTAGGCATGAAGAATCAGCGGCTGTCAACATCAGAAATGAATAATTATCAGATGTTGGGGCGCCTGGGTGGCTCAGTGGGTTAAAGCCTCTGCCTTTGGCTCAGGTCATGATCCCGGGGTCCTGGGATCGAGCCCCGCATCGGGCTCTCTGCTCTGCGGGGAGCCTGCTTCCTCCTCTCTCTCTCTCTGCCTGCCTCTCTGCCTACTTGTGATCTCTGTCTGTCAAATAAATAAATAAAATCTTAAAAAAAAAAGAATAATTATCAGATGTTGCATACCTCCTGTTGAAATAACCCAGTTGCACTTACACTGGTAACAAAGGGTTTGAGCTTGAGTCTGATCCAGCTGCCAATGTGCAGAAACAGAGGACAAAGGAACATATTGAATTGTACCATGAATGTGCCATCGATGAAGTCTGGACCGGAGACACTGTACTGAGCAAATATCCCGGGTTCATCCACAGATGAATTGTAAGGGAGGGAATGGGATGGAAGGGAAATTCCATAGATGAAAAGAGACTTAAAGGATACATGAAATTTAAGAAAAAGATGAAGTTTGAAAGCTATAGTGTTGAGGGGGGCACAGTTGATAGTGTGCTGGATAAAGCCATAAAGAAACCAACACAGTGAATGCTGTCCTAGGACGGTAGTTGGCTCTTAGGAGGGTGCTGTGACTGGGGTAGGTCTCATGAGGGGCTTCTGGGGTGCCTGGCCAACTTTTCTATTTCTTGATTTGGTGATAGTTCCAAGGCACGATTGTATTACGATAATTCATTAAACTGTACATTTGTTGGATGTTATCCCTGTGTTCTATTTAAAATATTTTATTTTATATTATTATTTTTTTAATAAAGATTTTATTTATTTATTTGACAGAGATCACAAGTAGGCAGAGAGGCAGGCAGAGAGAGAGGAGGAAGCAGGCTCCCTGCCGAGCAGAGCAGAGAGCCCGATGATGCAGAGCAGAGAGCCCGATGCGGGGCTCGATCCCAGGACCCTGGGACCATGACCTGAGCCGAAGGCAGAGGCTTTAACCCACTGAGCCACCCAGGCGCCCCTATATTATTATTTTTAAGTATTCTCTACATCCAACATGGGGCTCAGACTCACAACCCCGAGATCAAGAGTCCTATGCTCTACTGACTGAGCCAGCCAGGTGCCCCAACTGTGTTTTATTTTAAAATAAAAAATTTTTAGGGGTGCCCAGATGGCTCAGTCGGTTAAGTGTCTGCCTTTGGCTCAGGTCATGATCTTGGGGGTCCTGGTATTAAGCCCCACATTGGGCTCCCTGCTCAGTGGGGAGTCTGCTTCTCCCTCTGCCCCTCCCCCAGTTTGTGCTGTCTCTCAAATAAATAAAATCTTTTAAAAAAGTAAAAAGCAATATGCTTTAAAAAAAATGCTACCTTTTATAGGCAAAAAGATATAAACTATGAAAAACATGCTTTCCCCCCACCAAGATTTTATTTATTTATTTATTTATTTATTTATTTTAGAGCATGATTAGGGGGAGAGGCAAAGGGAGAGGGAAAGAGACCCCCCAGCAAACTCCGGCTGAGTGTGGAGCCTGACTGGGGCTAGATCCTGGGACGCTGAGATCAATACCTGAGCTGAAATCAAGAGTCAGATGCCTAACCAAATGAGCCAGCCAGGCGCCCCTGCTTCTGTTTTGAAATATAAACAATTCAATGATAAATCAAAATATATGAAATGTTAACTTCAGGGAGAGGGAAATGATAGGAGTGAAAGATAGGGACTGGAAGCTAGAACTTTCTGGGACGCCTGGGTGGCTCAGTTGGTTAAACAGCTGCCTTCAGCTCAGGTCATGATCCCAGAGTCCTGGGATCGAGTCCCACATCAGGCTCCTTGCTCGGCAGGGAGCCTGCTTCTCCCTCTGCCTCTGCCTGCCACTCTGTATGCCTGTGCTCGCTCTCTTTTCCTCTCTCTCTCTGATAAATAAATAAAATCTTTAAAAAAAAATAAAGTTTTTAAAAATCCCTAAAAATAACAAGCAGATGGAAATGTATGGTTTTTGGACTGTACATGTCCAGTAAGGAGATAACTGAACATAGAACCACGAAGAAATCTTAAACTGCATGGACTTGTCTCTTGTTAAGTGATATCAGTGTTACCATTTTGAAACTACTGTCCATACAGAAGGAGAAAACAAATAATCATCTTAAGTGTCAATAAGAAAAAAGATTCTCAGTACAAGGCAAGCAAGATGCACTTAATCCAAGGGAGTTAAAAGAAACCTTATAATTCTAATGATTTATCTACGGATTATTTTTCTACTTAAAAATAGTAATTTCTGGGGCGCCTGGGTGGCTCAGTGGGTTAAGCCGCTGCCTTCGGCTCAGGTCATGATCTCAGGGTCCTGGGATCAAGTCCCGCATCGGGCTCTCTGTTCAGCAGGGAGCCTGCTTCCCTCTCTCTCTCTCTCTCTCTCTCTGCCTGCCTCTCTGTCTACTTGCGATCTCTCTCTGTCAAATAAATAAATAAAATCTTTAAAAAAATAGTAATTTCTGGGGCACCTGCGTGTCTCCATTGGTTAAGTGTCTGACTCCTGATTTCAGCTCAGGTCATGAGATCAGGGTCGTGAGATCAAGCCCCACACTGGGCTCCGTGCTGAGTGTGGAGCCTGTTTGAGATTCTTTCTTTTGCTCTGCCCCCCCTCCACTTGGATGTGGGCTTGCTGTGTATTTCTCTCAAAAAAAAGGTCTGTCTGCCTGAAGAGCCTATGGACATTGACAACCCTAAGCACCCCTAGAGCTCAGGCTCTGATTTCTAAGTATCATTCCCCACAAACAGAGCTCTGTGGAAAAGTAGCTCATTTCTAGTCCGAGGCAGAAAATGTCCAAGATGAGCCTCGAAACTCCATTCATGCTTGAAAACAAGGAAGCTGTTGAAGACTACTGGAGTCATGTTAGTAGGACAGGACCCTATTGGAAGGAGCTCCCACTATCTTCATGATGAAATAATTTGAGCATCAAGAAGAATAACAAACAGCTTTGCAATTTCTTATTGTTATATCTCCAACTATCATATAGCCCAGTGACTCACCCCTAGATATTTCCCTAAGAAAAATAAAATATTTCCAGAGAAAGACCATTTGTATGCAAATGTATGGGCTTTATTCATGCTTGGGAAACCCTGGGAGCAATGCAAATGCTTGTCAACTGATAAATGGATCAACAAATTGTGATATAATGGAATGCTACTCAGTATAAAAGGAACACACCACTGATACATTCTGTTGAGTATCCCCAACACATTTGCTAAGTGAAAGAAGACACAACAGAAAGGGCAACATGCTTTATAATTCTGTTTATATAATATTTTGAGGGGGAAACCCTATTAGGAATAGCAATTAGATAAATGTTCATCAGAGGTATAGAGTGGGGAAAGGGATTGGCTACAAAGGGATACAGGAGAAGTTTTGGGGGTGATAGAAATGTTCCAGATCTTAGAATAACATGTTTGTGTGTATTTATTAAAACTCATCAAACTGTACACTTAAAGAAGATGAACTTCAGTGCATACAATTTTACTTCAGTCAACCTGCCTTAAAAAGCAACTTTAATAGATTGAAATATAGAAGTTAGAAGATTAATGAATTCAAAATGATACTGAAGAATCATTACTAGTTACCTTTGGAGGATTCTAGGGAAGAACCCATTCTGAAAACTGGTACATAAGCCCAGGGAAAGAATCAAACTATTACCCTGGCTTTTCTATACAGAACAAATTTTGAGGTAAGAAAACAGAGGAGGAGGGAAAGTTCTCCATTCCAGGAAGATCACAGTAATAAATGTAGAAGGAAAGGTAGAAGCAGAAATTCACCACCCAGATTGACTAATGGAATACTGGATGCGGGCTAGAATCCTCAGTGTTTGATGAAAGATAAAAGGCTGATGGAAAACTTTATAATAGGTGAGTCATGGAGAAAGAACTTGACATTAGCTCACTAAAGGGGGATGAGAAGACATTTAGTGTCTCCTGCTGTAAGGCAGTACCTCCTATGAAAACTATACACAAACTTAATGAAGGTTTTTGATCTGAATATTAAGAAATGCATCGATAAGTATGTTGAATGGCATTCCAAGGATGCAGTCAACCAAATCTAGAATGACCCAGTTTCTTCAACAATAACAAAAAAGGGAAAATAAGCTTTCAAATATTAAAAGGACTTAAGAGTTCAAAACTTACACAGATTTACAGAAATTTAAGATAGTGTGGTACTGGCATAGAGGCAAACATGCAGATCAGTGGAATGGGATTGAGAGTCCAGAAGTAAATCCCTATCTTTCGATGCCTCTGTGGTCAGCTGAGTTCTGGTGAGGGTCCCAGTACCAACCAATGGAGGAAATAGTCTTTTCAAAAAATGGTGCTGGGACAGTTGGATAGCCCCACAAAAATGAAGTTGGGCTCTTACCTCAAACCATATGCAAAAATTAACTCCAAATGCATCACAGACTTGAATGGAAAAGCTAAAACTATAAAACTCTTAAAATACTTATAAATCATTGTGACCTTGGATTAGGCAGAAGTTTCTTAGATAGGACACCAAAAGCACAAACAACCAAAAAAAGAAAAAAAAAAAGATAAATTGGACTTCATCAGACTTAAAAACTGTTGTGTATCTTGGGATACTATCAACAAAGTGAAAAGACACCCTACAAAATGGGAGAAAATACTTAATCTTTAACAATTTTTAAAAATTATTATTAACATATTATTTGTTTCAAGGGTACAGGTCTGTGACTCATCAGTTTTACACGATACCCAGTGCTCACCATAGCACATACCCTCATACCCTCCCCAGTGTCCCAGTCACCCCATCCCTCCACCCACCTTCCCTCCAGCAACCCTCAGTTTGTTTCCTAAGGTTAAGAGCCTAATGATTTGTCTCCCTCTCTGGTTTCATCTTGTTTCATTTTTTCTTCTCTTCCCCTATGATCCTCTGCCTTGTTTCTTAAATTCTGCTTATCCGTGAGATCATATGATAATTATCTTTCTCTGATTGACTTATTTTGCTTAGCATCATACCCTCTAGTTCCATCCATATTGTTGCAAATGGCAAGATTTCTTTTTTTTTTTTTTTCATCGCTGTATAAGACCACATGTTCTTTATCCATTCATCTATCAATGGATATCTGGGCTCTTTCCATGGTTGGGCTATTGTGGACATTGCTGCCATAAACATTGGAGTGCAGGTGCCCCTTTGGATTTGTATCTTTGGGGTCAATGCCCAGTAGTGCAATTGGTGGGTTGTAGGGTACCTCTCTTTTCAACTTTTCGAGGAAACTCCATATTGTTTTCCAAAGTGGCTGTACCAACTTGCATCCCCACCAACAGTGTAAGAGGCTTCCCCTTTCTCCACATCCTCTCCAACATTTGTTGTTTCTTCCCTTGTCAACTTTTGCCATTCTAACTGATGTAAGGTGGTGTATCAATGTGGTTTTGACTTGAATTTTCCTGATGGCTAATAATATTGAACATTTTTTCATGTGTCTGTTAGCCGTTTGTATGTCTTCTTTGGAGAAGTGTCTGTTCATGTCTTCTGGCCATTTTTTGACTTGATTATTTGTTTTTTGGGTGTTGAGTTTGAGAAGTTCTTTATAGATCTTGGATATCAGTGCTTTGTCTGTACTGTCATTTGTAAATATCTTCTCCCATTCCATGGGTTGCCTTGTTGTTTTGTTGCCTGTTTCCTTTGCTGTGCAGAAGCTTTTTATCTTGATGAAGTCCCAATAGTTCACTTTCGCTTTTGTTTCCCTCGCCTTTGGAGACATGTCTTGAAAGAAGTCACTGTGGCTGATGTCGAAGGGGTTATTGCCTAGGTTCTCCTCTAGGATTTTGATGGATTCCTGTCTCACACTGAGGTCTTTCATCCATTTAGAGTTTATCTTTGTGTGTGGTGTAAGAGAATGGTCCAATATCCTTCTTCTCCATGTGGCTGTCCAATTTTCCCAGCACCAATTATTGAAAAGACTGTCTTTTTTCCACTGGGTATTAATTCATAATAGCCCCCCCCCCCCAGTGAAAGCAAACCAAATGTCCATCAATTGATGAATGGTTAGAGAAAATGTGGTGTATCCATACAATGGAATATTATTTGACAGTAAAAAAGAATGGAGTGGTAGTCTCAGGGGTAAGATGGTGGTTGCCTCCAGCACCATGTGGTAATGGTGGTGACAGAGCCAGAGCTGCTCCACGGTGAAGAGGGAAGCAAAGTCTTTCAAGAAAAAAGGAAATGCAAACTATGACAAGAAAGATGATAGTGAAGCTTATAATTATTGTACTAAAACCTAGATATGGGGGCACCTGGATGGCTCAGTGGGTTAAAGCCTCTGCCTCCAGCTCAGGTCATGATCTCAGGGTCCTGGGATCGAGCCCCACATCGGGCTCTCTGCTCAGCAGGGAGCCTGCTTCCCTTCCTTTCTCTCTGCCCGCCTCTCTGCCTACTTGTGACCTCTGTCAAATAAATAAATAAAATCTTAAATAAATAAAACCTAGATATGTGTCCTAAAAATGCTAGCTATGTGAGAATTGAGCGGCATTTTGATGATGCTCAGAAAGTTCCAGGAAGCTTTTGGAGACACATAGCAGTGAGGTTGAATGATAGTTTTGCCTGGGGACGTCTATGGGAAGGCCAATGCCCCCCAACTTCTAGGGAATGCCATGGTGGCATGTCACCATTTCCAGAGAGCTCTAGAACTGGCTCACAAAAGTGTTCAGGCACAATAGGATATATATGAGCATGAGAAAAGAACAGAAACCGATTCTGAGAAGCAGGATTTTTGGCAAGTGGTTTTCAGCATGGATGGTGCCCTAGAGTTTGCCCCATCTGCCGTTGCTTCAAAATTACCAAAGCACAATATTTAGCCATGCTGGGTCATTATCTAGAAGGACAGTCTGCGGCCGGTGACATCCACTACGGGTCATGCTCTGTGTGTAGGAGGTCTCTGTCATTATTAGGAAGACTGCATTGAGAAAGTAGTTCAGTTTTTTGCACAGGCTTCCAAGGTGACTCCTGACCACAAAAGTGGCTGCCTTGCTCACAGAAATGCCAAAGCCCTTAAAGCAGAGAAAGAAGGTGGGAATAAAGCATTTAAAGGAGGAAATGACAAGCTGGCCTATGAGCTACATACAGAAGCCCCAGGGACAGACCCCCAACAATATAAAAACAAATGCCGAACCCTGCTGTAACTGGGGTATAGATCATTCCAGGCTCGGGAGACTAGATGGTGCAAGAGAAGTTTGCACAAACAAATGCAGTGAGGCTTGGGGCCACTTAATTAAAAGCGTCCTTGGGAAAAGCTCAGTGTTACATGGATACAGAACAATTTCAAAAAGCAGGACGGGACTGCGGAAAAGTGTATCAGACAGAGAAAACATAAGAACATGCCAGCTCCTAAAACATTGTGCAGCCGGAGCTGAAGGAAAGCCTACTACAAGGTTCTGGGAGTGGACGTGAATGGCTCTGAGGACAAAGATCAAGAAAACTCCGCAACAAGCCTTGAAGCACCATCCAGACAGCCCAGGGGGAGCCAGTGCTAAAGTGGAGGAGGAGGAGGAGAGAACGTTCGAGGAAGTCAGCAAAGCTTTTGCTCTCCTCCCCGATCCCGGGAAGTAGACTCACTTTGACACTGGACTGGACGCGGATGAGGAGGACAAGCATCTGGTCCAGGGAACTTACTTTTTCACTTTGGGTAACAAGAGGAAGCCCTCTAGAACCCGGAGAGTGTGGATTTGCCCAGTGTGACCTGGAATGTGAACACAGCTCACCTGCTCTCTCCTCATCTCTGTGTACTCGGAGCACCGTGGCTTTTTCCGTTGGATCGCCTGGGTCTGTGTGAGTGGGTGAGGGAAAGGGGGCCGGCGCCAAGTAGGGGCGTGGGAGTGGGGAAGGGGATGGACAGGGAAACAGCTTGCGAATTATTGTTTTCCTGTGTAACTTTATTTAAAAAGGCAAAAAAAAAAAAAGTGGGGCACCTGGCTGGCTCAGTTAGCTGAGCATGTGACTCTTGATCTCAGGGTCATGAGTTTGAGCCCCATGTTGGGTATAGAAATGACTTAAAATCGAAATCTTTAAAATTTTTTTTCCAAATTAAAAAAAAAAAAAGGAATGAAATGCTGAAAGGTACCATGTCCTAGGCTGTTTGGGCTGCCATAATAAAATGCGATGGATTGGGTACTTAAAGAACAGAAGGGCACTCGCTCACAGTTCTGGAGGCTGGAGGTCCGAGCTCAGGGACCAGCATGGCTTGTCTCTGGTGTGGACTCTCCCCGTGGGCTGCAGGTGATCGCCTCATCGTGTGCTCACATGACCTCTTCCCTGGGCGGGGTGGAGGGGGCGTGCAGAGAGAGAAGGAAGCTCTCTGTCTAGTGGCTCTTCTTATAAAGTCACGAATCCCATTATGGGGGCCCCACCCTTGTGGCCTCATCTAATCCTAATTACCTCCCCAAAGTCCCATCTCCCACCACACCGGGGGCTAGGGGTACAACCTAGGAAGTTAGGGGGACACATTGAGTTTATCACACAGTACGAGATGAACGAACCCTGAAAACATTACACTAAGTGAATGAAGCGAGTCCTAAAGGACCACATACTGTGTGACTCCATTGATAAGAAATGTCCAGAAGAAGCAAATCCATAGAGACAGAAAGCAAATTTGTAGGTTGCTTGCCAGGGACTGGATGGGGGGAAGAAATAACAGAGACTGCAAATGAATACAGTTTATTTTGGGGGTGATGAAAATGTTCTGAGGGGCGCCTGGGTGGCTCTGTGGGTTAAGCCTCTGCTTTCAGCTCAGGTCATGATCTCAGGGTCCTGGAATCGAGCCCTGCATCAGGCTCTCTGCTCGGTGGGGAGCCTGCTTCCCCTCTCTCTGCCTGCCTCTCTACTTGTGATCTTGGTCTGTCAAATAAATAAATAAATAAAATCTTTAAAAAAATGTTCTGAAAGTAGATTGTAGGTGATTGTTGTACAACTTTGTGAATCTACTAAAAGAATCCCACGGAATTATACACTTGGAAATGGCAAATTTTATGGCCTGTGAAGTTTATCTTAATATTTTAAAAAAAAAATTGAGACACATCAATCAATGGACCTTGTTAGACTCTCAATACAATCAGAGAAACTTAAAAAAAAAAGAGACAGATATTTTTATTTTTAAAGATTTTTATTTATTTAACAGATCACAAGTAGGCAGAGAGGCAGGCAGGGTGGGGGGAAGCAGGCTCCCCAATGAGCAGGGAGCCCGATGCGGGGCTCAATCCCAGGACCCTGAGATCGTGACCTGAGCCAAAGGCAGAGGCTTAACTCACTGAGCCACCCAGGCGCCCCAAGAGACAGATATTTTTAAAACAATCAGGGAAAATTGAACCTGGATTCTGTATTTGATGATATCAAGAATTCTTTTTTTTTTTTTTTTTTTTTTTTAAATTTGACAGATCACAAGTAGGCAGAGAGGCAGGCAGAGAGAGACAGGAGGAGGCAGGCTCCCTACTGAGCAGAGAGCCCGATTCGAGATTCGATCCCAGGACCTTGAGATCATGACCGGAGCCGAAGGCAGAGGCTTTAACCACTGAGCCACCCAGGCGCCCCAATATCAGGAATTCTTGATTTGGGAATGTGCAATAGTAGTAACGTGATTATAGTTTTTTAAAATGTCGCATTCACAACTGAACTGCACAGAACATTCCAGCATATACTATCTTACATACCTGTCCCCTGTGTGAGCTTCCTAATGCCAGCTGTCAGCCTGGGGGGTAGCTGAGGGTGGCGTGGCAGAGGCACGTTCTCAAGCTCCTCTCCCTCTCCCGTGAGAGAGGCGGTGGGGGGGACAGGGGTGCCCTCTCAGGTGTGGGGAAGACCACTCTCTGAGGCAGATGGCTGTCAGGCCACTGGTCTGGCCCCATTTGCCGGGAAAAGGCCTACTTTCCTCCGTGTCACCCCAAAGGCTCTAGCTCCCGGGTCATCAGGCGACTCTGCTCCGTGTCTCCCTCAGCTTTCCCACATGTGCTCCATTCTGGAGGGGCTCCAAGGCTAGAGCCACAGAAGGCACCCAACTTCTGACTCTCTGGTGTGGCGTGAAGGCGGCTGCGACCCCATTTCTTCCTTTCTTGGCTTCTCCGTCAGGGCCTGGGGGTCTGGGATGTATGGTGGGGTTCGGGACCGAAGGCCTTTCGGGGAGATTCGTGCGTGAGGAGACTGCCCAGAGAGCTGCGGTTTTCACCTCCTGGCAGCCCGAGTCCTTCAGGTACTTGACCTGCTTGCAACCTCACCTCCTTCAGGAAGCTCCCCGGATTGAACCCATGCAGCCATTCCTTGCTCGGTCCTGCTTCTGTTCAGGCCCGTGTCTGTCAGCTGGTGTCCTTGTAACTCACTCCTGGGCCAGCACTGCCCTTGGGACGTTCTGAAGTGCCTTCTCGCGTGCAGCCGGGTCGCCGGCCTCCGGAGTCTCCCCGGGGTCCCCGGCCGGGCTGGGGGTGCCGCGCACACAGACTCCCGGTGCCCGTGGCTGATGTCTGAGTGGCAGCCCTGCTCTTACATAATCCGTTTCTCTCCTCCTTTCTCCCTCCAGAGCCAGATTTCACATTGAGCAGCTGCAGACGGAGAAATCAGAGAAAGCACAACCCAGCCCCGGATTCCGAGGGGCCTGCTGGGGACTCTCTCCTCCGGCTTGAGAAGGAAGACCCCGAGGCCGGAGTCTCGGGCCAGGTCCCGCCAGCTGCCATGGGACTCGCGGCCGCCGCCCCCCAGCTGCCCTCCGCACGGCCAGGCAGATAAGGGCGGGCACTGCCCCAGGAGCACCTGCCGCCCCCTGCCGGGCAGCTCCTCTGTGGCCAGCCCTTCCCCAGCCTTGGGGCACCTTCGCTGACCCGAGGCCATGTAGGCCCCATTTGGGCCTTTGTGGAGAGACACACACGGCCGGGGACACCGCCTCTGCTCTCTGGGGGACACAGCGCGCCACCATGTCCTGGGGAATCGCCGGGCTGCACTGTGAGTACCGGGGTGGGGGGGGTGTCCGTGGAGACTGCCCCGGGGAGGCATTGGCCCAGAGCCGGGCTCTGGTGTAACCAAGGCAACCGGGCCATTCCTGCTGGTGAGAAGTTGAGATGCTTCCCAGCTTAACAGCCTGGGGACTCCGGTGGCCGCTCTCTGCCCTGGCTGTAGCCCACCGCGGCTCAGACCCGCAGTGCGGCTCCAGGTCCTGGGCTGGGTGGGCATGGTTAGTGGGTGGTCAAGGGGATGGGGCAGGCATGGGGTGCAAGGGGCAGCAGCACCTTCTCAGGCTGTCTGGTGCTGGGGTGCACGGGCTGTGGGGGCAGAGAGGAATTCTGGTCTCCCTGGGTGTGGCCAGCCGGGGGCGGGAGCTTGTGGAAGTGTCTCCCAAGACCCGTGGGAGAAGTGCCACCAGGTGCTGGAGGAGGCAGCCTGTTCCCTCCGCCCCTCCCTCCGTGACAGAACAAAATTAAGGGGCAGAAAGAGAACAGTGTTGTTGGTAAAAAGAAAAATAAGTTGAAATGAGGACAGAACGTGTCTAGAAGCCTCTCAAGCCTGTTGGTGGGAGGCCAGACCAAGATCCCTTCAGACTCCAGGCTTCGATTGAATTGACTCAAATTCAACACATTTTTCTGGTGCCTCCCACATGCCCACTGGAGAGTGACTGCCATGGCAACAAGGACTGGGCTAGCTCGTGCCCCTCTCCCCGATGCCTGGCGCCGAGGTAGGCGCTGGGAGCTGTGTGCCTTATGGATGAGGTCTGGGGTTTGATCCCGCAAGGGGTCCAGGCTGGCCCTTGTGGAGGGATACTGCAAAGGGTCGGGACACGCAGAACAGGCAGAAGGACCCAGACCAGGTGTTCTGGAAGCTTCCAGGTCACGAGGAGCAAGAAGAGTGGTGTGGTGAGGAGCTACTTGAGCAGACGGTGTTCACACAGGTGGATGTAGGAAGGTGAGGACAGTGTCTCAGGTAGAGGGAACAGCGTGAGTAAGGGTTCAGCCTTGGGACCATGAAAGGCCAGGCTGGAAAGCAGTTTTGGGCTCAGCTGGTGGAGGCCATAAAGGCCAGTTCATGAGACATCAGGGAGCCCTGGAAGGTTCAAGATCTGGGAGTGGGGTTGTGACTGGAAGTTACTCTGCTTTCGGAAGATCAGTCTGTGCTACTTGCTGGCCTTGCTGCGACCTTGTGGGCAGGAAGTGACGAGGGTCTGTTCTGGAGATGGCCCTGGGAGCAGAAGGCATGGTGGAGGCTGACTGCCCGCTGGGGCAGGGATGGGCTGTGGGGTGGGAGGCAGGGAGGTCTGCAGGTCGGGGGCTCGTAGAGGGGCTGGGTGCTGGAGAAGGATGGGCTGCCATAACAAATTGCCACAAACTTGGTGACTGAACAGAGCAGAAATTTCTTCTGTCCCAGGTGTGGAGGCCAGAAGTCTAAAATTAAGGTGGGGACAGGGCCACGCCTCCTGCGGAGCTCTGGGGAGACTCCTTTCTGCCTCTTCCTGCTTCTGGTGGTGGCTGGCAGTCCGTGGTTTGGGGTGCCATAGCTCTGGTCTGTGTCGGTCTCCTCTGGACTCTTTCTGCATGTCTCTCTGTCCTCTCCACTTCTTATGAGGACACTTGGTCATTGGATTTAAGTTGGGCCTTCATGTAATCCCCAAAGACCCCATTTCCTAATAAGGTCACATCTGAAGCCTGGGTGAATAAGGATTTTGGGGGGATGCTGTTCAGCCCTCTGTGCAGGTTCAGATTCGGTTGCTGCGGGTGGTAGACAAGCCCCCTTTGTCCCTCCGCAAGGATCTGTCCCCAGGAGAGGCGCTGCCCCTCCCCCTCCCAGCCAGGGATCTGAGAAGGGAGCTCCTTCCTCACTCGCTTTTTCTTCAGCCTCCTCTTCTGTCTTGGGGATGTCTACCTTCTGGAGGGTGACCTTCGGGTGACCTGGAGGGTGAAGAGCGGCCCCCTTCCCAGGTCAGGAGTGCGCTGGCGGTGGGGCTCTCTGGGGTTCAGAGCTGCTGTGAGGCTACAGCCATGCTGTCACTGACCATGGAGTCACTGGTTGCTGGCCTGTTTCTTGGGGTGGAGACAGCAGAAAAGGGGCTGAAATTTGGAGATGGTGGTCAGTCTGCAGATCTAAAGGAAGTCTGGGTCTGGCGGAAGGCAGATGACCCATGGACAAGGTTTCTGGCTCAGCCCATGCATGCCAGGATGGCTTTTTCTGACTTGTTCCTGCTAGGAGCCCACTTCTCTCAGGACAGGGCTGAGGGCAGCAAGGGTGGGACTTCAGGATGACTGGCCCATGGGAAGGAAGGCCAAGTGTGGACAGAGATACTGATTTTAAAGACAAGATGCAAATTCAGATTTTTACGTGAAATCTCTGTGAACTGAGCTGTGGCCCTTGGGACACCAGTTTGCAACTGTCTCTGGAGGTCGGTGGTTCTTCAAGTGTAGTCCCCAGATCAACAGCAGCAGCTTGGAACTTGCTAGAAATACAGATTCTCCAGGCCCACCCCAGACTTCCTGACTCAGACGCTCTGGGCCTTAACCAGCTTTACAGAAAATTCGGATGCATGCTCCTCATCCCTTGTTCAAGATGAACCCCCACAGTGCTCAGTAAACAAGACTATGTTGTGGCTGACTGCATTATGGACTCACATACTGGCGGCCAGTTTGTCTGGTCAAGACAATGAGTGAGGTAGACAGATGGTGCTAGAGACCGAGACTATGGGGGCTGGTTCAGGCAGGGGAGAGCCTGGTTGGGGCTTGGGGGGAGGAGTCTCGGTGAGACCTTCAGAGAGGTCTGCCATGTGAGAGGATACCCAGGGCAGAGGCAAAGTGTTAGCAAAAACTGCAAACCAGGAATGATCTCAGTTTGCTGTGGTGCCAAGCTGAGGGGCTTCATGATTTAGAGACAAGATAGGAAGCGGCAATGGTTCGGTTTGTGTTTATCTGGTCTTTTGTACAAAATCCAGTGCAAGCACTTGGGAAGAGACAAGAGAGAGGAAATGCAAGATGGGTTGCAAATTTGCAACCTTGAAAAATACGGTTGGCGGACTGCTGTGCGAGGAAGGGCTGGTGGGGCCAGCACATCCTGGACATGGGCTTGGGGCCATGTGGGGCACTCCTGGGGAGGATCCAGCCAGAGCCAGGACCGGTGGCAGCACTGAGAAGGTGGAGAGGTGGCCAGGAGCAGGCCCAGGCCAGGGAGGGAGTAAGCGTAAACATTCTCTGACAAGGTGGTTTTGATTGGTGACGTTCGGTAATGAACATGTGGGCCATTTACAGATTGTCATTCTTAGGGAGAGAATACCGCAGCAGGACTCTTTGTCCACAAGTCTTTTGGTGATGGCTCTCTTTCTTGTTTTCCTTCAGGCTTATCCCTAGAAATGAATTCAATGGGTCAAAGGATGTGAACATTTACAAAAATTTTTTTAAAGAGTATTTATTTGAGGCGGGGAGGGGCAGAGGGAGAGAGAGTCCCAGATAGACTCCCTGATGAGTACGGAGCCCAATGTGGGGCTGGATCTCATAACCCTGAGATCAGGGCCTGAGCTGAAACCAAGAGTCAGATGCTTAACCCGCTGCAAAACGCAGGCACTCCAGCAGGTCAAAGGATGTGAAAAATTTTTAGGCTTAATAGGTCAACGGGTGTGGACATTATTAAGTCCACCAATTTAAAAAATGGCCAAAATGCTTTCCAGGATAAGAGCACCTGCCTCACGACTTTGCCAGCACCAAGTGTTATGAAAATGAAATGGAAAAAAACCCTACTTTCCTTTTTGATAAGTGAAACATGGCATCTGATTGTTTTAATATGTATTTCTTTACTCTTTACTGGGGAGTTTTTTGGGGGATACGTCTCCTGCCCATCTGTGTTTTCTTTCTGCTCTGATGAGTCTGAAGTGTTTTCATATTTGTTGTAGACTCTCCGATATTTTAAGTGTGTTCGAGTCCAGGAAATCACAAAACCTGTTTTTGAAGTCACAGTGACCCCCCCAAGTGGTGAAAGCTGGTAATGTTCGAAGGCAGACCGTTGGCTGGTGGGGAGAAGCCTCAGCCCGAGAGTCGCAGGCTAGAGTCGCAGGCTTCCCCAGCATGAGCACCCTGGAAGGGCCACAGTGATTCGTGCGTCTTAGAGGGTTGTCAAGATCAGCTACAGCAGGGAGGGAAATGGCCCCAGTCACCCTAGAGTCATTTGCAGAGTTGAACGAGCCTCCGTGTCTCCTGAATCCCCAGATGCAAATGCAGACCCAGGCTTTGAGGACACTCCAGCCCTCGAGGGGGTGGGGGTCAAGGCTGCCCTGGAAAGGAGGTTGTGCCTACCCCCTGAGGAGACTTGACACCAACCTCAGGGTGTGACTGCTGGGGGGACTCTGCCTGCTGGGGGCAGGGGTGCACCAGCTGGACTGCTCGTGCTCACCTGGCCTTGCTGCCTGAGCCTGGACCCTGGAGGGGAGGGCGTCCTCTGGGCTCTGCGCCCTCACCTCTCCCATGGCCGGGAGAAGGGAGGGCACACCCAGGTGGCGGGGGTGTGGCACAGGGTGCTCATGTATTGCTGTTGGGTTCGGTCCACAGATCTCGGGATCCTCCTTGGCATGGCCTTGGGGAACGAGGGTTTGGAGATGTGGCCCTTGACACAGACCGAGGAGTGTGCGGTTACCGGCTTTCTGCGGGACAAGCTACAGTACAGGAACCGTCTTCAGTACATGGTAACTGTGTAGGCACCTGCCCAAGCCCCCGGGCTCCCAGGGTGTAGGACCTTGAGGGCCCCGCCGTGGGTCTGTGTCAGCCCTGAGCCCATGGCCTCTTTCTCCACGGCACGCACCAGTGTGCCTGGTTCCACACTGACTGTCCCCTCCCCTGCAGGTGTCCCCCCAGGCCCTTCACCCCTGCTACTTGATCTGACCTTTGATCCTTTCTCCCCATGCCGCTCACCCTGTGACTCACGAGTGGATTCCAGGAAGCCTTGCGGGAGTCCCAGGCACTTACTGGCAGGGCAGATAGATAAGGACCTGTCACTGTGGCTCTAAAAGTCTGTCTTTTTTCTTTTCTCCTTGACAGCTTTACTAGATGTCATTCACATACCACACTATTCACCCGTTTAAGTGTATGGCTCAGCAGTTTAAGTGTACAGCTCAGTATCCGGCAGAGCTCTGCAGCTGGCACCATAAGAAGTTTAGATCATCTTACTTGAGCTAGTTTTCCTCACCTCTAAGAAATATAGTACTCTTGGGCGTACTAGGTCCTCCAACCACTTCTTGGCCTAAAATTTCTGCCATCATAGGAACTCCACACTTTGTCTCAGCCTCCCCTGTGTCCCAGAGGAAGGAGAGCTGTCGTTACCCCAGGGGAGAGCGGAGGGCTCCTTCTCTCTCAAAGGCCACCGCTGCCATCAGCGGGCTGGTCCTTGGCCCTCTCCTCCTACAGCAGATTGTCTGGGAGCGGGGGGAGCCTGTCTGAGCCATTTCTGACTCTGACCTCATGGTTTGTTCTTGTACTTCCCCAGAAACACTACTTCCCCATCAACTACAGGGTCAGCGTGCCTTATGAGGGGGTGCTCAGAGTGGCCAACATCACCAGGCTGGTGAGAACCCCTCCTGGGCTGGGAGACCCCCTCCTGGGCGAGGAGACCCCCGCCTCCTGGGACACCCCATGGATCCAGCCTGAGAAGCACATTGGTCTTGGCAGGTCCTGCTGCGAGGGGCCTTTCCCAGCTCTGGGACCAAGCCTGCCCTTGGCTGAGGCCCCGAGGCTGCTCCTTGTTTACCATGGCTGCCTGTGCTCTGCTCCCTTCGTGGGGCCGCGTGGGGTGGGGGGTGATCAGAGCAGTGGCAGGGCGGGCCCGGAGGCACATGTCTGCTGGCCTCAGTGATCTCTCCTGTCCCCGCAGCAGAGGGCGCGGGTCAGCCAGCGGGAGCTGCGGTACCTGTGGGTCTGGGTGAGCCTCAGCGCTACGGAGTCGGTGCAGGACGTGCTGCTCGAGGGCCACCCGTCCTGGAAGTACCTGGAGGAGGTCCGCACGCTGCTGCTGGACGTGCAGCAGAGCCTCACGGTGAGCGGCGCCCAGCTGCCTGCGGGGCGGGGGACGCGCATGCGCGCATGGGTGGTGGCCAGGGATGGCTGAGGTGTGAACACGTGGAAAGTTTCAGCGTGTCCTAAAGGGCGTGGGAGAAATGAGAGAGGAAGACAGGGCCAGTGCCCGGTGGGTGGCCTTGGCTGGGGGCAGGAGAGGCTCTCTCTTGACCTGGGATCTTGGCCAAGTCCTCAATCCCTCTGGCTTTGTTTGTGGAGGCTCCTCTTGGGGGAGAGGAGAGGAAGCACGAAGAGGAAGAGCAATGAACACAGGTTTTAGGGTAAGGATGTGCTTATTTGTAAAGGTGGATACGTGATATCCTACGTTTGTTAAAGTCCACAGCTCGTACAGCGCAAAGTCAACTATGGGCTTGATGTCATAACAAGGTTCCCGATCATGGCCTGCCTGGCAGGGTTGATATGAGGCCTCTATAAAGCCGGCAGCCTAGGGTCGCAGAATCAGTGTGAGCCCCTGCAGGCCGTGGGTGTGCTGTGGGACCCCTCCCCTCCACCCCCATTTTGCCCTAGTCCCCAAGTAGGAGCCTGCCCCGGGAGCCCCACCTGCTGCCCAGCCAGAGCTGGGAGCTGCGGGGGACCCTGGAATTTAGGAGCCCACGCCTGCTGGGAGTTCTGGGGAGGCTCTGGTTTGGGCGGAGGCTCGGAGGCCCAGTGGTCTCCTCGGTGGCTCTCCGGTGCCCGTGGGCAGCATTAGTTGGAGCTGACCTGAAGAGACAGTTTTGCATCCTTGGTTTTCCTCGAGAGAGCCCCGACTCTGAGCTCTTGGGAGCTGTGGAGGAGGTTGGGGGCGGGCTGAGGCTGGGGGCCCGGGCCCCCCAGGTTGTTCACATTTAACTGGCTCTAAGTACGTCTTCATTCTCATGGAGTTAAGGGTCTGTGCCCCGCTCCGAATATGCCCAGCATCCAGTGGGTAGTCTGCTCTTCCTGCCAGGGACTGGGCCATGGGGATGGGCGCCTCCTCTCTCCTGCCACGCTCACTGCTCTTTCAAAGCCTTTGTAGACTGTTTTTTTTTTGAGTTGCTGTGAACAGGACTGCTAACTGGTGGAATAATACAGAAGTTCTCCTGCCACAGGCCTGGGGCCAGAAACCCTGCACTCAGGGTGGCAGCAAGGCTATGCTCTCTCTAAAGGTTCTGGGGAGGAGGGACACTTCCTGCCTCTTCCCTGCCTCTGCTGGCCGCTACTGCTGTCGGCTTGTGGCCACATGTCCTTCACGTGGCCCTTCCCTCGGGTGCCCCCCTCTTACAAGGCCGCCAGGCACTGGATTTAGGGCCTACCCTACATTCATACTGATCTCATCTGGAGATCCTTAATTATATCTGCAAACGTCCTGTTCCCAAATACGGTCATGGTCACAGGTCCCAGGGTTGGACATAGTTTTTTTGGAGGGGGAGGTTGGGGGAGGGGCAATTCAACCCAGTATACTACCTTGAGGACGGTCTTTCCCAGGCTCAGGCCCTGCATCTCCATTCTAGGCCATGTCCCCTGTACCAGCTCTGGCCCCCTGTTCCGTCCCCGGGTGTGCCTGCCTGCTCCCCAGTGTTCCCTGTCGTTGCATACGGTGGACAGAAGCACCCTGAGCTTGGAGCCGGAGACTGGCCGGGCCAGTATGCCTGGCAGCCAGGTGTCCTCATGAGGGTCCCTTGTCTTGTTCCCTGCAGGCAGTGCAGATCTTTGAATCCTGGACAGTCTCCCGGACCCAGGACCCCTTCCTTATGAGCTGGTGGCCAGGCCTGGGCTGGGACAGCAGGGATGTCCCCTACTTTCCCCCATCCCGGACTGCTTCCTGCAGTCATTTTTCCAAAGATGGAAAAACAGGAGCCTCTGTGTGGGGCTTGGGTGAAGGGTGTCGAGGTACCTTGTCGCCTGCAGGAAGCAATAGAGAAGTTACCCATTGGCCTTCTGGTCACCGTTAGTCCCCTTCCTCCGGGGCTAGAGCAGCTCCAAGCAGGGCAGTTTCCAGGGTTCTCCTGGGATGTGGCCCTGCCTCTTCCCTGGGGTTGGGGCGGTGGTACCCATGGTCCTGAGGGCCTCCTCCCTTCCAGGATGTGGAGGTCGGCCCCAAGGTGGACGCAACAGTGTCACTCCTGAGTGCCCCGAGGCTAAGCCTGAAGCTGGTGCGACCCAAAGCCCTCCTGGACAACTGCTTCCGGGTCATGGAACTGTTGTACTGTTCGTGCTGTAAGGAACAAGGGGCTGGGGCTGGGGGCTGGACCCCAGGTTTCTGAGCTCGGGTCACTGAGCAGAGCCAGGGCTCTCCTGGGCTTGCCCTCCACTCCCCGGGGCTATAAGGCACTTCTGCAAGCCAAGAGGAGCCCCGGGTATGGGGATGAGAACAATGTGGCGTGGGCTGGGGACGGAGAGGGCTGTTGACCACTCCTGCAGTCTTTTTTGTTCCCCCCCCCATGTCTCCTGCAGGTAAACAAAGTTCTGTCCTAAACTGGCAGGATTGTGAGGTGCCAAGCCCTCAGCCCCACAGCCCGGAGCCCTCATCGCAGTGTGCGGCTGCCCAGACCTACCCTCTGTCCCAGCGGCCCCCTACCTCCCTCCCTCGCTTCCCAGGATCCGAGATCAGACCCCCGGCTCAGTGAAACTGCTGAGGGCACAGGCAGAGACCTCTTGCCCCGAGAGGCCCGTGTGGTGACTTATATGGGAAAGCTCGAGGTGCTTCCACAGTTCGGTTGAACCTGAGACTTCTCTGGGCCGTGGTGTGGAGCCCCCTACCCGCCTTGAGAGGAACCCCCAGGAGAGTGTTTTTCCTTTGAGGGGATTCTGTGCCTGAGAAGGGCTCAGCTCCCCGCATTCTGTACCTCACCTGGTCTCCCCTAGGGCAGCGGGGGTCTGGGGGTACCTGAAGGGGTACAGAGGTCTCTCCTCTTCCTGCACCACCTGGGCTGCCTACTGGGCCTGGGGGCGTTGCCGAGTGTCTCCTGTGGCCTGCAGAGGCGAGAACTGTGCCGGGCAGGCGGGCGAGCATGGGGAGGGAGGGGGCCGGGCCACACACCCCGTCTTGCCACAGTGGATGCTCTTCCAGTTCCTTATATTTTCTATTAAACACTTGCTTGTTTTGTTTCGGTTTGGTTTGCATCTGCAAAGATGAACCCCAGAGGCCTGAGAGCCCCTCTGCGGCCTCCATGTTCCAGTTCCAGGACTCAGGAGACAGGTGGGCTGGTCGGGCCCTGGGACCTGGGTCTCAAGATTTGGATTTGGAATGGATGAAGCCTTAGCCTGGAGGCCTGGAAATGGTCTTTGAGGGCCTGAGTTCCTTCCACACCTGCCTGAGCTGCCGGGGCCTCAATGAGACGGAGACCGAGGGGCAGAGGGTGTTAGGCTGGTCCTCCTCTGTGCCCCCTGGTCGCCCTCCCTGGCTCCATCTGCCTGGGACAGGGTGCAGGTGTTCAAAAGCATAGGTCCTGGCACCAGACCCGGCTGCTCCTGCCCCCCTGCACATGGAGCCTGGGTGCCCCTGCCCCAGGCCCGATCTGGGGTGGGCTGGGGCTGCAGGGCTGCCGCAGGGGGCCGGTGAGCAGCCGGGGAGGAAGCCAGGTGGACGCAGGGGTGTTAATTACAGTACAACTTTATTAATACTGGAATCTTCACAGTGCATTTGTTACTTGTAGCAGTGACTATTTAAATCAAGGCGGGGGGGGGGTGGAGGGGGCAGGGAGGAGAGGATAATTTATCCAAAAACGGACAAAGAAAAGAGACAAAATGGGGTCAGATGGGATGGGGGGGGGTGTGGTGGGAAGGGAGGAAAGGTTGAGCAGGAACCAGGAGCAGAGACCCGGGTGGGGAAATAAATTAAAAAAAAAAGAAAAGGAACAAGTTAACAACAGCACCAGAAAAGTTACTTCAGTCAAAAGACGCTTTTGAAAAGAATATTTCTCTGTACAAAATGGGAAAAAAAGAAAAGAAACGAACGTAAAGAAGTTCCCCAAACCAAAGTTTGTGGTGCGGGCTGGTTGGCTCGGATCCCGAGGGGGTGGGCCTAAGAGGTGGTCACTAGATGGGAGATAGGCGGTCAAGGGGATGGAGGAGTTATGTACAGCCCTGGGGTGGCTTGGGGGGGAGGAGGCCTGGGGGGGTGGCTCTGCCATGCCCACCCCCCTCCTTGGGCCTCCCAAGTCACCCCCGTACCCCACTGCTCCTTGCCCTGCTCATATCACACACCCTGCATCTTACGCGCTCAGCCCACCCGGGTAAATGCCAGCACAGCCCTGTGGGGAAAGGGCAGTGTATCTGCCTGCCCGCAAACCCCCCACCCCCCGCCTTCCCCAACGGGCCATCTGCTCTCCTGTCCTCTTCAGGTCCTCCCTCACCTGGGCCCTCTCTCAAGATGCCCTAACCTGGGCTCTCGGGTTGGCCTGAGCAGTCAGCAAGGCTGTTCTCAGACCTAGCAACTTACAGATACCATCCTCCATCTGCCCTTGGGAGCCTGGGTGGGGGGGGTGGTCCAGGCACCAGGGGCCACCTTGGTGCCCCAGACCTGCCTGGCCACCTTGCTTGGACCCCGGTTCCCTGCACAAGAACTACCAGTAGCTCCAGCCTGGTGCTGAGACTCAGCCCCAATCCCTGCTCTCCCGACCCCAGGAGGCCCCCTGCCCTGTGGTCCCGCTGCCCTCCGAGCCCGGCCACCCTCACTGCCAGCCGGCGGGACAACAGGAAGCCCTCCACTCGCCCTAGACGCACCTGCTTCTACCTGCTTCGAGTTGGCGGGACTCAGCACGTGGAGGGGAGGGCACCCCCACCCCACACCACTGCCAGCACAGGACCGGACTCCGGGGGGACTGCACTGGGTTGGCATCTCCTCTGGCAACAGAGAGTCAAAGCCAAGCTCCCTGGGCTACATCCCAGCCCCATCCAAGCAGATGTGCTGGCCAACCCCCAACACCTGGCCTTCTCCAACCTTATTTTGGCTTTGCTCCAGAAACTGGAGGAAAAAACAGCTACCCCTTGGCTTTGAGGAAGCAATTTGGCCCTCCTCCTCCTGCCATGGGCCCACCGGGCCACTGTGAGGACCCCTGTCCCTCAGGCACTCTTGGACACCCTGTACGGTCCACCCTGTCCCACCACACAGTCCTGTCTAGTCAGCTCTTTCGCTATCATATTCATAAAAATAACCCCCACACCCTCTACCAAGCTCCAGCCCCTATTGCCCAAAGGTGGCCGAAACCGTGACCAAAGTGCCACCAGAGTTAAATTCTCAACGTGCCCATATGAGGGCCACACATCCGAAAGCAGCTCCCGGGGGACCGGCCAGAGGACCCTGTGGCCTGCCCCTCTCCCGCAGCCACACTGCCCCAGCGACGCCACGCTAGGACCTGAAGCCACCTTAGACGCCATGGCCTTCTCCAAACACGTCCCCAAGACAACGCAGGGCCCTGGGGCTGTGCGCCTCTTCCCTCCACAGGAGGCTGGGCCTCCCAACCTCAACCTGCTCCCCGCCATCCCGGATAGCTTTTCAGTCAAAGCTCACACCTCAGCCGACTGGGCGCCGGGCCCCTCCGCAGACAGCCTGCCTCCCCGACAGAACTCTGGAAGGGGAGAAAAAGGGGAAGGAGGGAGAGGCGCCTGGTCTCCAGGAGAGGCCTCGGGCAGGGCAGGCCCAGAGCAGGGCTCCCCCAGTGGGTGGGGGCGGGGGGAGTGGCAGGGCCTGAGGAGGAGGAAGAGGAGGGGCAGAACAGGCAGGAAACATATAAAACAGGCTCCGGATCCAGTTCAAGGCCTGCAGGCTCCGAGCTGGCGGGCTTGGTTAAGGAAGTCACTTCCCATGTAAATGCTGAAATCCAGGATGAGTGTCTCTCCATCACACGTGACTTAAAAAACAGAAAACCAAAGGCTTGCCTGGCTCTGCTGTCTCCTCGCTGTGCCTTCGCTCTGAGTGGCTGTGGGTCACTGGTCCGGCCACCTGCGTCACACGGGCCGGAGGGCGGGAGGGCGGCGCCATCACAAGATGCGGGGTGCCGACCTGTCGTTGGTGACGGTCCTGCGGAGCCGCACCCCGCGGCGGATGGCCACCAGCATGTCTTCGGCCGGGGGGTCGCTGGAGGCGGCAGGGGGTGGGCTGGGCGTCTCCTCAGCAGGGGCGGCTGCGGAGGCCAGGGCCGTGGGGAAGGGGAACTGGCCCTCGCCCAGGGCGTGGGCGCCCGCCACCAGCTCCCCGAGCTTCTCCACCAGGCTGTGCCGGTTGGCGGCCAGCTGCTGCTGCTCGTCGTCGTCGTCCGCCGCCAGCCCGGCGTAGCTGGCCGCCTCGGGGGCCGGGCTGGCCCAGGCCGTGTTGGGCAGGCTCAGCCGCTTCGGGGAGGCCTTGGCCAGGTCCGCGGCCAGGGGCGAGGCGGCCTCGTCGCTGTAGAAGACGCACTCCTCGCTGCCCGCCCGCGTGGGCCCCGCATAGCCGGGGGAGTCGGGCACGGTGGGCGTCTTCACGGGGACGATGGGCGGCCGGATGGGGATGGGGCCGGCGCTGGAGAGCGCGCGGCGCACGGCGGGCTTGGTGGACGGCGTGCGGCGGATGGTGGCTACGCCGGGGGGCGCGCCCGAGGCGCTGGGCAGCCCCGCGGTGGAGGCCGGCCGCTTGGTCTGGATCAGGCGGCGGTAGTTCTGGGCGATGTTGCTGTTGCGGGGGATGGTGGATGACTTGTCGAACTCAGCTGGGCCCTCGCCGTCTGCGTCCCCGTTCACGGAGTAGCAGTCGTAGTCGGAGCCTGGTGACACGGGATGCGGTGGGCCGGGGCTCGGAAGGCCGGCTGATCCGCCCCGGCCCCGGCCCCAGGGCCTACCTTGGGACGGGATGGTGTCCTCGGAGCAGGAGGGCGTGGTGGTCTGCGTGCTGTAGCCGCTGGAGTACTGCAGCGAATCCCGACTGCTCTTCTGGTGCTCCAGGCTCAGGCCGCGGGTCAGCACCATGGCCAGGTCACTGGCAGCGGGGGACACCTCCTCGCCGTGCTGGGGGTGGGAAGACTGCAGGCTGAAGCTGGGCTCCCCGCTGCCCCCCTCAGCCCGGATTCCAGGTGGGTCCCGCCAAGAAGCCAGGGCTGGCCCCGACACCAGTTGCTGGGCCTTCAGGTACGGACCTGGGAGTGAAGGTGGGGCCCCGGCTGGGCTGCCGGAGAGCTGGCGCCTACCTTGGCTGCGATGGTGGCAGGGGACATGCGGGGTCGCGGTGCCTCCTCGCTGCTGGGGCCCAGGGCACCCCCGCTGGCCAGGCCTGGTTCTGTGTCTCGGGGGTGCTCCGCTCGATCCTTTCTCCGCTGCAGGCTGGTGCCCAAGGGCTGCTCGTGGGGGCCCGCCTTGGCCCAGTCCTGCAGGGGGCGGCGGATGGGTCAGGGGGCCCTTGGCCCTGTCATCCGCAGTGATGGGTCCCCTCACTATTGTTGAGGTTCAGGGTTTTCAGGCCCATATGGGGGTCAGGCCCATGATCATGGCCAAGGACAGAGCATGGAGGGTACCATGACCCCTCAGTCCCTCCAGGCCCAGGGGTAGGATAGCATGTCCCAGGAGGGAAAGATGTGTGTTGGGAGTGGCTGCAGGTGTGCCCAGGCGGCTTTTCCTGTGGGGAGCAGGCACCGTGTGCACCCCCCGCTGGTTGACCCTGGACCCTCCCTGCGTCCCACTGCAGGTGGGGAGCACTGACCGAGGTGGGGGAGCTGCACTCGCTAACGGACTGGCAGGTTTCCGAGGCCTCTGAGGACGCAGAGCTGGAGGACTTCTGCCATGCAGAGGCGAGCAGGCGGGCGGACGGGGCGGGGAGGCCAGGAGGAGAGGAGAGAACAGACCTGGTCACAGCGCCGGCATGCAGCGGGGCGCTCCGGCTCGGTGCCCCACCCCGCCACCCCTGCGAGCGTCTGCAGCAGATCTCAGCACCCTGAGCGCACACGGCGGGCACCGGCCGACTCCGTAGCCCAGCCCAAGAGCCAGAGGTAGTGAGAGTTCACAACAGGACTTGCTGCCCACGGCCTGGATGTGGCAGGCCAGGGAAAGAGAGACACAAGGGAGGGTGGAGGAAAAGATGGCGTCCCTGTTGTGTCAAAAGAACACGCCTGCAGGAAGGAAGGAGTCTGGAGCTCCATCTTGCACGCGCAGAGCGGAGCTGCCTGTTCGCTGTCCACACACAGATGCGACGCAGGCAACCGCATTTACAGGTCTGGAGTTGAGGGAGAAGACAAGGGTAGCAGCCACCAATCCACAGCCATGAGACAGAGTAAGGTCAGCCCGGCAACAGGGGCCGTTAGAGAGAAGGTACAAGGACCCAGGCAGGCCCACAGTCAGTGACTGGGAAGAGGAGGGTCCAGCCAAGGGGAGGAGCAAGGAGCTGCCAGAGCAGTGGGAAGAAAACCAGCAGCAGACAATGTTACAGAACTCAGAAGGAGCTGCCCCGTGGAAGAGGGACAGGCAGCGGCGCGAACGCTGCCAGGGGTCTCTCAGATGAGGGCACAGAGGCCTCCCTGGAGACTTCAAGAACTAGGTCACAGGGGCACCTGGGTGGCTCAGAGGGCTAAGCCTCTGCCTTTGGCTCAGGTCATGATCCTGGAGTCCTGGGATCGAGCCCCGCATCGGGCTCTCTGCTCAGCAGGGAGCCTGCTTCCTCCTCTCCTCTCTGCCTGCCTCTCTGCCTGTGATCTCTGTCAAATAAATAAATAAAATCTTAAAAAAAAAAAAAAGAACTAGGTCACAGAATCGTGGGGGCTGGGAGTCCACTTTTGAGTGGACCATGTGTGCAGAGGAGACTCCTGCTCGGGGCCGGTGCAGGGATCAGGTGGCCTGGGAAGCCCCCAACTCAAAAGAAGACACAAGAATGAAGACCAAAGCAGCAGCCAGGGCGGACGTAGGACCATGAGGACTCCCTGAGGCACACGCTGAGAGCAATACAGTGACTGGGAGACTGGGGAAGGGCCAAGGTGAGGGGCAAGCCCTGCGATGGCCCGAATTAAGGGTCCAGCAAGAGGTGTGCAAAGGGTCCATTATTTGTACCGTGCCTGCCCTGTCAAATTCTTCAAATTCTCCTTAATTTAGACCCCCAGGTTTTTTTTTTTTACAGTTTAGGATGAATCAAGATCACCAAAATAAAAGAAAATGAAGCACCACAGGTGAGGCTTGGACGAAACAAGAAACAAATGTGGATTCACCAGTAGAACTGTGAAAGCAGACAAAAACCAGGAGAGAAAGCATTAGGAACCCTCCGTGGAAAAATGCAATGTGAATTCATGAACAAATACTTAAACCGGGGATAGAAAAAACTTCCTTAATCGGATAATAAAGAGTGTCTAGACAAATACCCATATATTTCCCTTGGAGGGTGGGAAAGAGAGAAGGACGCCTACGATCACCATTTCTGCTCAGTACTGGGCATCCTAGCAGGGCAGTGGGGCAAAGAGTAGCAGAAAGCAAAGGGATTGGTAAGGAAGGAAAAAAAGCAGTCCTTACTCATCCAAAACGTGATGGTTGTATATGCAGAATTCTCACGAGTCTACAGTGACCAGAAATGACAAGCGACTTTAATAAAATTATTCAATAGAAGATTAATATGCCAGAGAAAAAAACCCAAAATTTTAAATATCAGCAGCCAACAAACAAACAAAAAAACCCCCTAAGGAGCTAATATAATTTAAAATACTATCAACAGGGGCGCCTGGGTGGCTCAGCCGGTTGAACTTCTGACTGGATTTCGGCTCAGGTCACGATCTCAGGGTCATGGGGTCCAGCCTCACATCAGGCTCTGCGCTCAGCGTGGAGTCTGCTTGTCCCGCTCCTTCTGCTCCCCTTCCCACTCGCTTACTCAGATAAGTAAGTAAATAATAAGTAATCTTTAAAATGAATAAATAAAACATCATCAATAAATATCAAACATCCCGAAAAAAAAAAAAAATCCAGTGATAGATGTGGAATACCTTTACGTGCAAACTACGAAACATCACCGAGAGAAGCAAAAGCCAAAATAAGTGGAGACATGAGCAATCCCCAGTCAAAACTCCAGGAGCTGCTGTTACTGTTGTTTTGATGGAACTGACCAGCTGACATTAAGGGATACAAGGAATTGCAAAGGGCCAAAAATAGACAAGGGCATACTTAAGAATAACAAAGCTGGGGGCACCTGGGTGGCTCAGTGGGTTAAAGCCTCTGCCTTCGGCTCAGGTTATGATCCCAGTGTCCTGGGATCAAGCCCCACATCAGGCTCTCTGCTCTGCGGGGAGCCTGCTTCCTCCTCTCTCTCTCTCCGCCTGCCTCTCTGCCTACTTGTGATCTCTGTCTGTCAAATAAATAAATAAAATCTTTAAAAAAAAAAGAATAACAAAGCTGGAAGATTTCTGTTAGCACGTATCAAAGTTTTGTATAAAGTGACAATAATTAAGGCGGTATGGTCTTGGTATGAGAATACAAATCAACCAACAGACAGAATACAGACTCCCAAAATGGCTACAGGTATGTAGATAACACCCGATTTATGGCAAAGATGACACTGTAGTGCAGTGGGGGTAAGACACGGCCTCTTCAATAACTTGCCAATTAGGTATCTGTGTGGAAAAATGACCCCCACCTCATATTAAACACACACGCGCACACATACACAATTCCTGATGAGGAGCAGATCTGGGTAAAAGAGAAAGACTTTTCTAGGGAAATATCTTTGTGACTTTGGAGTGCACAAACGTGGCTCAGAACGCAAAAAGCACAATGTAAAAAATGAATAAGTGGAACAAACTGTACATCCGTTAAAATTAAGAATTTTAGGTCATTAAAAGACTCCATTAAGAGAGTAAAAAGGGAACCCACAGAATCAGAGATCTCAGATGAAGGAGTTGTATCCCTAATATATAAGAAGTCCTAGGAATTAATAAGAAAAAAACAAAAAACAAAAAACCGGGGCACTTGGGTGGCTCAGTGAGTTAAGCCTCTGCCTTCAGCTCAGGTCATGATCCCAGGGTCCTGGGATCAAGCCCCACATTGGGCTCTCTGCTCAGCGGGGAGCCTGCTTCCCCCCACCCCCACCCCACCTGCCTCTCTGCCCACTTGTGATCTCTGTCAAATAAATAAATAACATCTTAAAAAAAAAAAAAAACCCATCTAGTAGAAAATGGGCAAAAACATGAACAGGTCCTTCAGAAAAGAGGACAGCCAAAGTGGCCTGAGAAGGTGCTCAACCTCATTCCTCATCAGTGACCTGCACATTAAAAACACAGGGCACTACCAGATGTTCCCCCCAGAATGGCTAAAATGAAAAAGATGTAAAATCACCAAGGGTTGGTGAGGACGAGGAGCAGCCACTCCCCACTGTTATAGGAGTCTTGCCAGAAATGTGGGACCTCAGTCTAATTATGGGAAGACACCAGACACACCCAAACCGACAGATGAAACAGCTGACTGGTATCAAAAGTATCAAAGTCAGGAAAGAAGGACTGAAAAACCACTACGGATTTGAGGAGCCACAAGAGATCTGACAATTAACTGTGACGCAGGGTTCTGGGCCGGATCCTGCCCTCCCGGGCCAGAGAAACAGGCAACATTTGGGAAAAGACCTTAGGTTCGTCAATAGTATTGTAGCTACATGAGGGGTTAACATCAGGGGAGGCTTGGGAGGGGTAGCTGAGAAGTCTGTACTCTTTCGACCACTTTCCTACACGTCTGAAGTTATTTCAAAATACCAAGTTGGAAAAAAGCCTCAATGGAGAGGTTAAGTTCCTGTGACATGGAGAAAAAGGAAACTGGAAGACAGCCCTGAATAAATGATCCAGAACATCGTCTAGAGAAGGGAGGAGAAGGAAGTGTGAGAATTAAGAGAAGGATACAAAGCAGAATAAATGAGAAGGTTTCGCAACACACGGAATTAGAATCTCAGAGGGAGCTAATAGCAAGAATGAAAGTAGGAATACATAAATAATGGCTGAAAACTTCCAGAACATATGAAAGACAAGAATACAAAGAGGGAGGTATACAAACATATCAAATGAGGCTACGTAAAAACGAAACTGCAACTAGACACAAACTAAAGGGCAAAGATCTTCAAAGTGACCAGGGAGCAAAGTAAGCTCACTCACAAAGGAACAACAATCTGACGGACGGCAGACCTCTCAACCGACGACAGAAGCCAAAACACACATTGGAAAAATACCCAAGTGTGGAGAGAGAAAAACTACTACCTCAGAATCGTGTCCCTGGCAAAACTTTCAAGAAAGATGACAAAATGACACATGTTTACAGAAAAACAAAACTCAAGAATTTACTACTACAGATCTATTCTAAAAGAACTTCTAAAGGGGGGCGCCTGGGTGGCTCAGTGGGTTAAAGCCTCTGCCTTCCGCTCAGGTCATGATCCCAGGGTCCTGGGATCGAGCCCCGCATCGGGCTCTCTGTTCAGCAGGGAGCCTGCTTCTCCCTCTCTCTGCCTGCCTCTCTGCCTACTTGTGATCTCTGTCAATTAATAAATAAATTCTTAAAAAAAAAAAACTTCTAAAGGAAGTGCTATACTTCAGAAAGAAGACTTGAGGTGCAAGAAGAAATAATGAAGAAATGTGTAAACACATGGAGAAATCTAGACAAATATTGTCTGTGTGAAATGATAGTGAAGTTCAGGAAAAAAAAGTCATTTGTGAGTGTTATAAAAAAAAATAGAGAGTAACAGGTAATAGCTTATAAGTTGGGAAGAAGTGGGTGACCAAGTTAAAATAATGATTAAGATCCTTGAATTATTCAGGAAGTGAGACCCTTTGTAAGGGTGTATGGTAAAATTTCAAGGTACCCTGTAAAAGAAAAGAAACACAGTATAACTTACAATTTAGCAGGGGGAACAAATGGGAAAAAGAAAAACAAATGGCAAGGGAAGAGAAAAAAGAGGCAAAGAAAAAGCAGAATGAATAAAAAGAAAAAAGACAGGAGTCCAAATATGTCAGTCATCACAATAAATATAAATGGACTAAAAATACCGACGAAAAGATAGAGATTGTCAACCTGTATAAAAGAAAACCTAAGCATCTGCTCTTTTAGGAGACTCAACTGAAACATAAAGATACAGTGAGTTTAAAAGCCAAGAGATGGGGAAAATAATATAAATCTTGAACAGAATACAGCTGAGATAGCTGTACTAACATCCAACAAAAGAGACTTTAAGATGAAAGGCATTATAAGGAACAAAGGATCAACTACATCATGTTAGAAGATTCAAGTCACCACGAAAAGTTGACATTTTAAACGTGTGCGCACTTAATCAAAGAGTCTCAAAATGCACACAGCAAACGCGCATGGAACTATATGGGAGAAATGAACAAATCTAAAATTTGTCAGACATAGGTGAAGCAGACAGAAGTGAATGGAAAATGGGTAGAGATGGTCAGGGCAGACAACTCTTTCGAGAAGTTCTGCTGTGAAGGATACTAGGTGGTTGGGGGATAACATGGGGGGAAGGGAGAGCTTTTAAGATGCATGATGCTAGAGCTTGTTTGTGTTACTGATGGGAATGAGCCAGCACAGGGAGAGAGACTGAAAGTGTAATGGGGATATCCTTGAGCAAAAAACCCAAAACTTAAAATACTGAGCCCAAATGGAGGCACTAGCCTAGATGGGGAGGAATAGCAGACTGGATCCAAATGCAGTCACTCCTGACACCCTGAGGATAGCCCTCTGGGCAGGCAGCCTGACGTTCTTTTGTCTTCTACTGTGGTCCCTCTGTTTACCCAGCTCATTGAGGCTGCAGGATCTAAGCCTGCTTCTGGGGAGATTTGTGGGGCTCCAGGGGATGACTCCTAGGGCCAGCCACCCCATCACAGCAAGCCTATGCAGGGGGAGGGTCACAAGGGATCAGAGCTGCTAAGCAGCCCCCTCGGGGCTCCCATGGCTGGAAGAAGGCAGGAGGTAGGGAATCAGGAAACGGTGAGGAAGTGGGGCCACAAAAGCCTCCGGCTGATGCCTCTGTGGCCCATGCAGGTGGCTCTAACCTTCTCCACCTCTCCGTAGCCAGGCTGGTCCCCGGTGAGGGGATCCTGGGGACCTCCAGGCCTGTTTCAACAGCTGCAGGCCCTGCAGACACTCCTCACCTGGCTGGTGATGTCCGAAGGCATGGGTGAGGGGGGCTTGGAGTAGGTGGCATCCTGGGAGACGAAGCCAGAGTCGTGGGACGAGACGCTGGAGAGGCGGGCGGCTGTGGTGGCTGGCTGGGCCAGGCTGCGGTAGCGACAGGTGGAACTGGGTGAGTATGTTTGGGCACCCCCAGGCCACGGGGCTCCGCCACCCTTGGCACCGCTACTGCTGCTGGGGGCACTGGGGGAGTCAGGGAGGGGGACAGCGGCCAGACAAGGAGACACAAGGGTGCGTGTGGAGGAGAGGGTGACAGACGAGGGTGGAGGAAAGAGGTGAGGGGCAAAGGAAGGAAAAGACAATGTCAGACTACAAGTTGTGAGACGTGAGTGCCACAGAAGAGTAGGGTTGTGGGTCGGTGGGGGGTAGGGGTGGGCAGGGAACCACACCCAAGAGCTGGCCCAGCACCTGCCCCTGGAGAACCCCAGGGTTCCAGGGCATCCCTAGGGCCAAGCAGTCACTCTGCTTCCTACTTTGCCATTAACAACCGAGTCACAAAGCACCAAACCCTGGCCCATTTGGGCTAGAACCCAACACAAGTCTGTTTCTGGATTGCCTCCTCAAAGTCTGATTTTTGCCATGAAATCCTAACTGGGTATCTAGGCCTGCGGTGACTGTCTGAGGACCCACCATTGTCCTCATCCCCTCCACTCCCTTGACTGTGTCCAGCCCTCCGTAGCTCACACCCTCTGTGCAACCACTTCACGCTTGGCCAGTGAAGGCGGCCTTCTTTCTGAACAAGATACTGAAGTTACCCAGCCCCTACCCTGGGTCACAGGTGTCCTCTGCCATCAACCCTTCCTGCCATGATAGACACCTACCTGAGGTCCAACAGACCTGGGCCCCCTCCCTCCACAGGAGCTGCTGATGGCCATGCTGGCTTACCTCCTTGCCCAGGTGCCCAGAGGTGGTTCTGGGGAAGGGGAGCCTGGGACAGAGGGGCCTGTCCCACCAGTAACTCACTCTGTGCTCACTGCCCTCCCCACTAAGGAACCTTGAATCTTAGATGTCTCCTCCAAATGCTGTCCTAGCGCCAGCCCTGGAGGTGTCCCTGATCCTGAGCCTGCACCATGATCGAACGAGACTCTGGGGGCCAGCATGGGCTGGGGTTTGGGCAAGAGGCAGTGGCCTTCAGGAACCAGAGCTCAGGAACCAGCCAGGTTGGAGTGTCCCTTCCTGTGGGGCCTCAGCACACCTTCCCAGAAGCATCTGTGCCCCTCCCTGATTTTAGATTCTTACTATCCCTCCACACCTGCCAACAGTCGTGCAATGCCACAACCAAGGCCTCAGTTTCCCCTTCAGTGAAATGGAGATAACACCATACCCGATACGGTGGTGTTAGGATTCAGTGAAGAAAAAGCATAAAGCACTTAGCATGGCCCCTGGCACACCGTGACTGCTCTGTAAAGGAAGCTGCTCCTGCCCCCGCCACCCTACTTCCTGCTACCACACGCGTGCGCGGGCAGCAGCCTCGACACACAGGTACGTCTGTCCTCCGTGCTTGCATGCAAATTCCTCTGTGATGCACTTGTGTGAATTCTGGGGCCTGGAAGCAGCTCTTGATGCAGCTCTGCCGGGAGCTCCCCCATTCTCTCCTTGGGGGCCCCCACCTCCCGGCCTCGCCCCCCAACCCCGTCCACCCTGCACTGACCTGCACATGCTGGACTTCCGTGAGCCGGAACCGCTGGGCGACGACGGGGGCGTCTGGTAGGACCAGCTATAGTCTGAGCCCTTCAGGTCTTTGATCACCTGGACAGGGACGGGGACAGGGTCACCGGAGGCAGCCTTCCTCTGCAAAGACCCTTATTGTGTTCTGGGGGCCTCCACAGAGGTCTGGTAGGGCCAGAAGCCCCCCACTCTCTTCCCTATTGAGAGCCAAGCCTCGGCAAGAGACCCTCCAGGGCAGTCTGAAAGCAGGGCTGCCAGAGGAGGGGGAAGAGGAACATCAAGGGAGACTCTGCACCCCCTCCCCCCCCCGCTTCTCAGGGATGCTGCCCCCTCCTGGGGGGTAGCCACTGGAGAACCAAGTGTCCCTGGGGACTCACTGTCCTGGCAGAGCAGCCCAGAGAGTGACCATGAGGGACACCGTGGGGCTCAAATCTTAGCTCTGCTGTGCCCCTCAGGCAAGTTCCTGGAACCTCAGTGGCCCTGTGAGCAGCCCGTGGTTCCTGTCTTGCAGGGCCATTGGTGGGGGGGGTGTTCAATGGGATGGTGTAGAAAGTGCCTGGCACATGGTAGGTGCCGGGTGAGAGCAACGTCACGGGCCTGTCGGGGAGGACCACCCCTCATGCAGTGGGAGCACAGCGGTGAGCCGAGCGGGTGGCAAGTGTGGGCAGGTGTGTCTGTGTGCCTCGGACCAGGGGAGGGGACAGGTTCTGGCTACAGACGACAGGAAAGCATCACCAAGTCTGGCTTATTCAGGGGGAGCCTGGGGGCAGACACAGGGCCCAGTGCCATGGGACCTCCCCACTTCTGCTCTCAGACTGAGGCTCCCACTGGGTCCTGGGCACACCATCCCTCCCCGGGGCAGGTGCTCCTGGATGTCCCACAGTGCGTGTTAGGACGTGTCTGGTCCTCTGTCCTCTTTTTTCCTCTACCGTCCCCAACCAAGGGCGGGCCATCCCCACCCCTGTCCCCAGCCCCAGGCCTGGCCGCACCTGCTCGCTGGCGGGGGGCAGCTTGTGGGGTTCGGCCGTCAGCACCACCAGGTCGTCGATGATGCCCTGCAGATGTGTGATCTCTCCCAGCATGGTCAGCTCGCCGTTCTGGGGAAGCCGCGGGTCAGACCCACCGGCCCTGCCCATGCCCCCCACCCTGGAGGGACGGGCCTCCCCTGGCTTTTCCCCTCTAACCCAGCGCTGCTCAGACCTGACGGAGGCTGGAACCAGACACCCTGGGGCCACTGTGACCAAAGGTCCAGCCTGAATTAGCGCATCACGAGCTACGAGACCTGCCTTTGGGAGGTGAGCACGGGGCTCTGAAGACGCAGCAGGGATGACTGAGCCGCAGCCTTTCTCAGAGGTCGTGGGATCAACCCTGAGCACGGTCCCACCTCCTGGGGCCTCTGAGTCACCCAGAAGGACTCCCAGAAGCGGCTCCAAAATCCTGATTCTTGGGATATTCTCAGGTTCTTGGAGACCCTTCAACTAGCCCAAATGGCAGGGATGCTGAGAACAGCGCAGATTCCGAGGGACCCACCACCACAGGCTGCAGGAACGTGATGAAGGTACAGAAGCGCCCACGCTCCTCGATCAGGGCCCGGCGCACCGCCTGCTTCTCTGTCTCCTCCAGCAGCAGGTACATGTCGTTGACGTCCTGCAGGGCACTGTCCAGCTGAGGCTGCAGGTCTCCTTTCCCTGGAGGGGCGGGGAGGAGAGGCCGCGCTGGGGACGCCGCCTGGCTCGCCGTGTGTGTGGCTCAGGCCCCGTGGTGCATCCCTGGAGGTGGGGCTGGGCACTGCCACAGGGGTCCGGGGACTGGGGAGGGCAGCCAGGACTCCGGGGCTTGTGCCGGGGCTGGTCCCAGAGCAGGCAGAGAGGACAGACAGACACACACACAGGAAAGACACCAAAGCTGCAAAGCCACCCGGGACCTGGAGTGGGCGGAGCCCACCGGGAGCCACCCTGGGAGCAGGTGTGCCCAGGTGAGTCCAGCAGAGGCCTCCACAGCTGAGATTTCCAGCCCTGGCGGTACCCTCACTGCCTGTGGGCCAGAACCCCCTCACCTCACCGGGCACAGGAAGAGGGTGGGAGGAGGACAAAGTAGAGCCAGAGGGCTCAGCTGTAGGCCAGCCCACTGAGGGGTGGGGGGCCAGGAGAACTAGGGGCTGGGCCCCTGGGGAAGGGAAGGGGGTTTTCTCAGTGTGGGCTCCCACTCAGCTCAGGGAGTGGTGCACAAGGACAGCAACAGCGACACAAAGCAGCAGCGAGAGAGAGAGAGAGGCAAGAGGATGATGGAGAGATGGTGAGACAGGAAGTGAGAAGGCAACAAGTAATGGGGCAGGCCTGGTGGGAGGGGGTAGCCAGGGCCTGTGCCCCCCACCCTGCCCACTCCAACCCCTCTTGGCCTGGCAGACTGACCCAGCAGTGGCCTGGGACTCATCCCTGGCCAGGGGTCCCCGGGGCCCCAGGGGGACTGTGCCCCGGGCCCCTCCCTTGCTGGACCGACCGCCTTCCTTGCTCCTCCTTGGCCTGGAGAGGCTCCTTCCAATGGCCCTGATCTGGGGGAGACAGACAAATGGGACAAGGACGGGAGGAGCAGCTGGAGGGACGGACATTTGACTTACCAAGTAGCTCTACAGGAAGGATGTGGGAGGAGAAGAGGAGGAGAGACAGAGAAAGAAAGAATGTGTGAAAGACAGCCGGATGGAAAGAGCCACTCCTGGGGCAGGGGTGTGGGTGCCTGGGCCTGTGGGGCCTCCTGCTGCCTCCCTGAGAGGGGAGGGCCTGGGTCAGGTCTGGGGTGCAGAGAGGCTCCCTCTGTCCCACCCAGCAGGTTGGAGGGTCTTGTCCAGGATAGGGTCCCTCCAGCCAGGATGACTCCCTGGGGCACCCCATAGGGTGTGGGGAGTATGGAGTGGGGCCCCGTGGGGCTACGCATCCATGGGCCCCTGTGGGCTCTACCTTTGCGTGCTTTCTTCTGCAGCTTCAGCGTGTCTGAAGACTTTTTCTTGATCTCATGCCGGGCTCGTTTGTACTCTGCACACGGGGTGAGAGAGGAGTGCTATAATGGGGCAGGGGGGTGGGGTGGGGTGTGTGTGCTCTGCACAACGCGGGTAGGAGGCCCTGGCCCCAGCCCGGGGCCTACCTTTTGCGTGGTCCTTGTCCAGCTGGTTGGCCGACTTCTTCCAGTCCTCGATGCGCTCCTGCAGCGGGTTGATAAGGCTCTCCAGCAGCGCGCTGTGGGAGGCGTGGGAGGGTCAGGGCCACCAGCGGGGTCTCCCTGCGCCCCCCTGCCCGCCCGCCCGTGGCGCCCACTCACTTGGTGAACTGCCGCAGCTTGGTCTCGATGCTGCGGTGGCGCATGCACATGCGCGTGAGCGCCGAGCCAATGTCCCGGGTGGCCCCTGGCGAGGCAAGTGCGCAGCTTGGGAAGGCCCCCCCCCCGCCGCTGGGGCATCTGCAGTCCCAGCTTCGGCCACGAGGGGGCGCACCGGCCCGCGAAGACCGAGCTCGCAGCCCGTGCCCCGCCCCCAGCATTGCGCGATCCCGCGCTGGGATCCCGCGATCCATTGAGGGGGAATTTGGTCGGTTCTCAGTATTTGCTGAGACTCTCCGTGCGGGACCAAGGCCCTACCCATCCCAGCCGTGCCCGCCTGCTGCAGCTGCGGGTGGTCTGGTGGTCAGGCCTGCACGAGAGACCATCGGAAGGGCCTGCCAAATCCCCTCCAGCCCTGGCGGGAACCCCCTCCGCATGCCCAGAGGCAGGCGTGAGAGTGCGAGCAAGCGCCCGCTATCTTGGTTCTCAGGGCCCCGGGTCCTTGCTACTTGAAATAGAAGGCAGAGGAGACACCAAGGCCAACAGGGGCTTAGCTGCCCCTGCGTGCTCTCAGACGGACAGATGACAGCGGGGGTGAGAAGCAGCCATGGTCAGACGCAGTGTACAGAAGGCTGAACCACTGTGGCAGAGGGATCGAGCTGATCGAGGAACCTCCGCTGTAACATCCCTATCACCGTTCGCCCACTCCTGCTTGCATGCCATTAGTGATAAGAGGCTCACTCTCTCCACAACCAGCCTGTTCTATTAGGGAGCAGAATTCAGGGCCCCAACTCTCGGCCCAGTGTCCTCTCCCTGGCTCACATTTCGCTCAGCCTTTCCAGCCTCCAAGCCCAACCTGGGGCAGACCCAACCTCCAGCCACGCCCCCTCCCCACCTCGGGTGTTGGTGGCCATGTCTGCCACTTTCTGGAAGGCATCCAAGAAGGCCACAGCAGCCAGCACAGTGGTCCTGAGGAGATGGACAGTGGGACAGTCTGTGGGTGAGGTGTCCTCTCCTCTGCCCGTCCCCTCCCCAGTGGGGGCACCCTCAGGAGCCTCACCTCAGCTGGGAATGCAGCTTCGTGGCCTTGGAGTTGAAGTCCTCCCAGATGGGGTAGGAGCTCTGCAGAGGAGATGGAGAGGTAATGAGACTGAGGAGGCTTGCAAGGCTCTACTTGGGCTGGGCTCCCTACCTGCCTCTGTCAGGATTCTGGGCAGTTTCTGAGACAGTGGCCCTGCCACCATGGAGACGGAGGCTCCTGGGCCTTCTGGGATAACAGAGGACCAAGGACAGAGCCATGGGGCATAAGGAAGGCCTGGCCATGGGAATGACCGCCTTTGCTCATCCCTCCCTCCCTGATAGGAAGTCTGGCCTACAGTCTACAGTGGTCACCGTTTCGGCCTACATCCTCCATCAGGGGAGATGGAAACAATAAATGGCAGGTTCTGTCCCCTCAGGGCTCCCCTGGGTTCTGGTAGGGACTCTGGGCTGAACTGCATGATGGGAACCATGTCCCTGTGGACACAGGGGGTAGTCCACACAGCAAGGTGGGGGCAGAGGGCCAGTGTGCACCAGAAGGGCTCAGGGATGCCGGTCTCAAACTGGGGCCTCTGGAGACCCCCCACCCCGGGCCCCGGAAGCTGCTACTGGCCCGGACACCCATCCATCCCAGGCCGGCAGCAGTGGCTCCCAGGCCCGGGGAGCTGTGACTGCTCCAGGGCCCAGCCAGCCTGCCCAGGACAGCCAGGCCCCAGGCTGAATGGGGCCTTGTGCGGCCAACAGAGCCACCTTTCTCCACCCCCAGTACCCCTCCCCTCCTGGGGACACAGTGTGGCCTTTATCCCAGTCTGGCCCAAAGCTCTGAATTGGGAGGGGGTTTCCCAGTGGGGAGGCTGGGCTCTTGGCGACCAAGTTGTCCAGTCTGATCAAGGGGCTTTTCTGGTTAATGTGCCCTCCCATGGTGGCTGGGTCCCGAGAAACCTCGGCCCTGGCCTGAGGGCCCTGTGGTGGCCTGGATGCTTGAAGGGGAGCCCAGGGCCAGCAAAGCCCCGGCCCCAGAGGGCGTCTCCCTTCCATGTAGGCTGGGGTGCTTGATGCTGGGGAAACAGGAAAGGCAGAGACCCCAGGCCTCAAGGCTTCAGAAGGAGGCTCTGTCAGACTGGAAGCCAAAGGTAGGTTCGAGATGGCCTCTCCAGCTGAGGACAGCCTGCAGAGATGGACAGGAGACAGGACAGCTTCTGACAGCCTTAGAAACTCCCTCTCCTCCCAGCCCAGCCAGTGCCCAGAGAAAGCAAATATTTGAGAAGTTCACACGGGCTGGCGCAGGCCAGGGGAGGCTGTGGGTGGGCTGTCTCCGTGTGCGCGCAGTTCAGGGTCAAGGAGCCTGGTAGGTTGTCCCTGGCAATCCTAAGGAGCTGACCTTCACCTTGGCACCCCCAAGAGTCTTTGGAAAGGTGGAGTGCTCACATCACCTCAACATCCCAGTCCCAAAGCCTTGCTAAGACCCCCAGGGAGAGGGGCCAATGCTGAGGAGGCAGGGGGCCAGGGGCAGGTGTCCTGACCCCCAGGACACCTTCTCAGCTCCTCGGCAGACTCTGGGCAGGCTTGGAGCACAAGGGATTAGGAGAAGCTGGGGACAGACCAGTCATCTCCCCAGCCTCCCGCCAGCCAGGCTCACTTCTTCCCAGACTTTCACCCCGTCAGCTTTCCCAATGGGGAGGGGACAAGACACGGTGTGGGGGAGGCCTGAGGGGCCCTCAGCAGAAGGACAGGCGCACCTTGGTCTCTAAGGACTGGGGCTCTGCCCCCACTGGTAGGTAATTCATAAAGGACCCCGGAGATGTAGAGATGGTGGTGGTGGGGCGGCTGGAGCAGCCAGTGTCCCAAGGGAGGGTCTTCAGGGTTCATCTGGGCCCACGCCCTCACCCTGGCCATCTCCGGGTCGTCAGGCTCCAAGACTCTGGGTTACCACTCGCTGCGGTGACCGCTGCTGGCCGAGCGCTCGCCGCAGCCGGGCACTGTGTGAAGCCGTGGGAGCGCATCGGGTCCTCAGCGTGGCCCCGCGAGATAAACACGACCGTCACCCGCATTCTGCACGTCAGGAAACAGGCTCAGAGGGATTAACTGATGGGCTTGAGCCCTGCAGATGGCAGGGGCAAGCTCTGATCCCATGTCTGACCGGTCACTACACCCACTTCCAGGGTACAGAGTGAGGAGCATCTGGGAGCTGTGAGGGGAGGAGGGGACAGGAACTGCAGGGATGGGAGAAACACCCACTCTGTCCCCAGTGCTTGTCACTAGAGGTGCTCAGGTGGATGGCACGAGACTGACGTGCAGGTTGCCGGGACTTCTGGCCCTTGGAGACTCGGTCTCTGACCTGGGGGGGTTTTGGTAGTCCTGGCTGTGACCCCAGAGAGAGGGCTTTCTGGGTGACCCTGGACCAGGGCTCCATTCAGGGCTTCAGTTTCCTCACCTGTCAAATTGGACTGGGAACTGCACCTACATCTCTGGGTCCCAGTGGAGACTCCAGGAGGCGCTGTAGGAGAGGCACTCAGCACCTTGCCTAGTACAAGGCTCAGTCAATGCTGGCTGAAAACAGGGGACACAGGATCCCCGCCTGTCTGCGGAGGCCCCTCCCACAGGGCAGGGCCTATGGGAGGACAGGCAAAGTTTATGGGCCCATTTTCTGGATGGGTCAGTGCCAAGTGGAGTCCCCCCTCGCTCTGTTGAAGGCACTTTGCCCTGTCCTGCCATCTCGGGAAAGCCTCTGCCCCTCTGAACTTCAGCGGGCGGCCTGGCAACCACCCAGTGGGCATCTGAGCTAAGTGAGGCACAGAGGCAGGGAAAGCTCCCGAGCACCCCACCCCAACCCTGACTCAGAGGCCTCTTCCCAGCCCTCCAGCTTCTAGGTGCAGCTCAGGGTCTCCGGCCTCCAGGTGCAGCTCAGGACCTCTGTCCTCCCTCCAGGTGCAGCTCAGGGTCTCCGGCCTCCAGGTGCAGCTCGGGGCCTCTGTCCTCCCTCCAGGTGCAGCTCAAGGCGGCTTCCCTCCACCTCTGCTGCTGACCCCAGGCCGGAGCCGGGGCTTCCAGAGGAGCTGCTATGGGGCTGTGGACAGGCCTCATGGGGCAAGCTCGGTCTCCCCAGCTCAGCCCCCTTCCTCTATGCAAGCCCCCGCTACTTCTGGGGCTCAGACCAGTGAGGGAAACAGCCAGAAGCTGCCCCTCAAAACCAGGTGATCAACCTCCAGGTGGCCCAGTCCCCTGCTCTGTCCCTGGCCCAAACACATGCATATGTCCTAGGTACTTGGCATCACCCCAGGTGAAACTGCCACATGTCAGAAAACCCGGCCTGAATCTCTTGTTATATCTCCCTTTTCCTTCTGTGTGATCTCAAAGGTCCTTGCAAATTGCCTGGGGAGAGAGGGACAGTTCTGTCCCTCTTTTCTGAAGAGAGAAGCTGCTGCTCTCTGCAGTGTTAGCAGAGAGGCTGTCAGTAGGAGGAGGGGGCGGGAAGGTCCCATTCTCTGCCAGCCCTGGAAGTAGCAGGGGACAGGTGGTCTGGGCTGTCTGGTCCTAGGCAGGGATCCCAGGGCCAGGGCTGCGATGTCCCCAGGACAGGAGGGCCTGCTGAGGACAGAGAGGGGCCAGGACTTCTGAGGGCTGGTAGGGTGGCCCAGAGGTAGAGTTGCAAGGGATGGAGGTCTCAGGGGAGCACGCTCTGTGGGGTTGGGGGACATCTGTATGCTGCTCACCCTGTAGTTCTCGGTGGTGATGGCCTCAGGCCTCTTCCAGGGGCAGGGATCCAGCAGCTGCCCCAGGGCTGTTCCCTGGGTAGCACTGGGAGCCCCCGGAGGGGCCTGCCTGGGCACGGTGGGGCTAGCTGCACTAGGCACTGTGGGGTGTCTCCTCCTGGGCCTGTCATGTCACCGTGGGATTCTGGGTTGGATACTTGGGAGTGTGCGATAGGGCGGGGGCTCTCTGGAGTTCACGTGCAGAGCCTGGTTCTTTCCCTTGCTCCACAATCCTGCCTCAGAGGAGGAAGGCAGGAGCGTTGTTCCCGGCCCCCATCCTGTCACTGGGACTGCAACTCCTCTCTGCCTAGTCAGCCTGGGGCAGCCCTGCCAAACCCTGGCCTCTCTGGGGAGAGGATCTCCCTTGCTCCCCAGATCAACAGAGAGGAGTGAGGTCAGGGACAGAGTCGGACAGTCTCCTTAATGACCTTGAGCCAGTCCCAGGCCTCAGTTTCCCCACCTAGTGAGCCAGTGGTGGGCCAAGAGTTGGTGGCCTGCTCCTGTCTGGCCTTGGCCAGTCATGGGGGGGTGCGGGGTTGGGGGTTGGTGAAGGCCTGGGGTGGTAGTAGGCTCTCCCTTGGGGATCCTCCAGAAACCCAAAGCCTCTCCCTTCCTCCTTCCAAGGTGAGAACAGAGGCCTTGGGATGCAGGGACAGTCAGCCTGGAGACCTTGGAGTCCTGCAGCTCCCTAGGGCCCGTTTCGGGGTACCTGCGCAGGGGTGTGTTGGGGTGGGGGCGTGCAAGAGCAGCAAGGTCGAGCACAGAGGCCGAGGCCGGCGGTGATGGAGTTAACGGTTTTCTGCCTTATTATTTTTCCCTGCTTTGGCGGTGACAGCATTGTCTGGGCTCCAGGGCCGTCGGGGGGCGGGGGTGGGGTGGGGTGGTGGTGGTGCGGAATTGGGGCCGCGGAGGGTGCACGGTAGCGGTAGGGGGCGGAGGCCGGCGAGACCCGGGACCCATCACATTAGGACCGTACAGTCGAAACCCGAGCCAAACCTCATTCATGATTTGGGGGCTGGGGGCACAGGGAGCCCGCGTGTGAGCAGCCTCCGGTGGGGACCCCACGGGGGCGCTACGGCCCGGCGACCCCGGGCAGAGACCCCGGGGCGCCGCCTGGACACCCCGACACACGAACACCAGCACCCCTCAGACGGGGACCCCGAGACCCAGGCACACAGCCGACACAGGCCGGACGCGTTCAGACAAGGACACACACAGCGCGGCGCGCGCACACAGCGGGGCCCGAATGCCCGCCGCCACTCGTCCCCAGAGGGACCCGCACCCGCGCGCCCGCCGGGCACCCGGCCCCGCCGCACCCCATTACCTTCATGTCGTTGACGATGGCCTGGAAGAGCCCGCCCAGGGCGCCGCACTCCTTCTCCGCCGTCTCCATGCTCCGGCCGGGAGGCAGCGGCGGCGGGCGCGGGCAGGGGCGCGGGGCGCCAGCAGCCGAGGGAGCCGGGCGCGGCGGGCGCTCGCTCCGAGGCCGGGCCGGGCCTCCGCCTCCGGGCGGCGCTCAGCGGCCGGCCGCGCGGCGCTCGGGGCTGGCGGGCCGCGGCGGGGCGGCGCGGGCCATGGCGCGGCGGGGCGGGCAGCTGGCGGCGCGGCCTCGGCGCGGGGACTGGAGCGCCGGCGGTAATCCGAGCCGCCGCGGCTCGGGCGTCACGTGGGCGCGGCAGAGGGAGGACCGCGGCGGGGGTGGGGGGCGGGGGCTGTGGGAAAGGCCGGCCGGGCGCAGGCCCATTCAGCGCCGGAGCCCGGCTTTGAAATCCGAGCCCGGGCGCAGCCGGACTGGCCGGGCGAGCGGGGCCGGCGGGCTCGGGCGCCGCTGCGGGCCGGGGGCGGTGCTGGGGCGGGGCCCGCGGGGCTGCCTGGCGGGTGGAGCCCGGGAGTTGGGTGTCTGCCCCCATTCCAGCCTGTGGTCTCCGGTTGGGGTCTTCAGGCGCTTTTAGGGACCGGGCGGTGGGCTGGACTCCTCTGGGGGCGTCCCGCGGGCGCAATACACGACACACAGCGGGGGGAGGGGGCGTGGGGTGTCGCCCGCTTTGGGACGTTCCATCCCAGGCAATGATGAGTCCGCACGGTCCTCCAAAAGCTCTTTGGCTGCTTTTCCAAGCGGGGCCGAAGCCACTCGCATTGGGGGGTAAGGGAGGGGGCAGGATGAGCTTTTGGGGTGTCGTGACCGGGTCGGGGCAACCTGCTTACTCGGCAGCGGGGGCCGGTGTCAGACCAGCGGGGCAGAGGTGGGCTACCGGCCCCAGTCCCCAACGCCTGGGCGCACGTGTTTGGGGACGCACGCAGTGTTCACATGGACGAGGGGCGGCGAGTACTGCCCTTCGTCCTGGAGACTCCAGGCAGGGAAACCCACCCTCCCCGAGAGCACGAACTCCTTCTCCCCCACCCCGGGCGCCTTCATGAGAACCACCTGGGTGCTCACCAGGCCACTCAAAGGCTGCCCGGAGCTGGAGTCTGGTGGACTCAGGCCCACGCGTGTGCTACTGCGGCTTATTTAGCCAAATCAACGTGGGCACCTGAGATGCTTCCTCAGTCCCTGCCCTTCCATTTCCAGCGATGTGCAGCCTGTAGGGCATGCCCTTTCATTCAGAAACTCAAGGTTTGGTTCCCCTGTTCAAAGGGGACGTGGCTGCATTCCCCAGGGGAATCTGGGTGGAAAAGTCAGGTGCCTGGGAAAGTAGGGTTCAGGGTTTCAGGCCAGGCCAGTGCTTGGTGGTCTCCAGGAAGGGGCGGGTCCCAGTGGTGAGAGGGGGACCCAGAAGACACCCATCAGGGAACCGTCAGGTGACCAGCCTCCAGGTGTAGCCAGCACTCCTTGGGGCAACATGGTCCTGGAGCAGCTGTGGGCATCAGGCAGGCAGAGAGCCGGTGCCAGTGGGAAGGAGCAAGCATGTGCCGCTGAGAGTTTCCCATCATTTCTTTATTGGGGCAGGGGGTGTGTCATTGATACGGACTTCCGGGCTGGTCCCTGTCTGCAGACAGGTACGCATACTACAGTGTGTGCACACATAGCACGAGGCCAGAGCTCTGGCAGGCTGGAGAGGTCAAGCTCTTTTACAAGAGGATGTTAGAAAGAGACTGGTCCCAGAGAATGGGTGGTGTCTGAGGCTTCAGCCGCACCCCGGTGGGAAGCTGGCTGCCTGAGCACCAGGGTGCAGCTGCCAGCAATGGGGGCCCAGAGGGCTGGGCTGTGTGAGGAGTTTGGGTGGCCAGCCTCTGTGCCCCTACCCCGAGCTGGTGGCCAGGCCCAGCCCTGCCCTTAAGGCAGGTGTTTGAGCTCCTCAGGGAGGGGGCCCGAAGACCCTGAATGCTCCATGGGGCCACTCCTTGGGCCCTTCTCCATGCCAGGACCGTCAGAGGACAACCCTCCGGTCCAGGTGATCCCCACGCCCACTCCGCTGGTGCCTAACTTCCAGGTGCTTCTTCTGGACCTTCTCAAAGTGCTGCAGCAGCTCTGCATAGTCGATGCTGGGGGAATCCGCTTTCTGCGCCTTCGGGGCTGCTTGTGAACTGTCTCTGGAGAAGAAGAAGGGCTCAGCATCAGTCTCAGCAAGCCCGGGAGGGAGCTGGGGGCCAGGTGGCACCGGGCATAGGAGGGCCGGGGTCAGGGCAGGGCCACAGGCTCATGGACCTCAACCTTGGGGAGTACGTCTTCCTCAAGCCCGGGATCCCTTGCCCAATCGTCAGCCCCAAGGCAGGGGAGCCCCGTGAACATCCCCTCCCCCTCAAGTGCTGGGACCAGTCAACAGTGCTGCTTGGATATGGTCTTCAGTCTGTGGGCTGGCAGTGGGGCCCAGAGCAGGCATCGCATCGGGAAGCATTTCCTGTTTACGACTGGCTCCCTTTGGGGTGAAAGCCAGGGCTAGCAGCCAGCCAGGAAGCCAGCTGGGGCCTGGAACAGGGTCCAGGGAGAAGGGGGAGGAGGCAGCCTGGCCCTTTCTCTGGGGCAGGACTAGGCCTGCAGACAACAAGGATTGTCTACTGCTGAAGAGACTCTACTGGGCCTTTAGCTTGGCAGGACATCGATTTTTGAGTGTTGAGGTCCAAAGGCCTGTGGTCATTTTCTGTCCCTGAGGGAGAAGAGCTGGTTTCACCACCGGGTATGCTGGCGGTTCCTACAACTCCTATTGTTACCATCCCCTCCCCCTGCTCTGTACGGTTGCACAGGTCGTGCAGAGCGCAGCTACAATGTGCCTGATGCTCCCTAGGGTCATGCAGGGTAATAGCCCTGTTCAGCTTGCTGCAGGGACTAGATCCCCTGGGGCCCTGCCCTGTTTATAAGCACCCCTCCAGAGAATCTCCTGGAAGTCTGCTTCTCTCTCAACTGAGCCTCCCTGGCTTAGGAAACAGATCTGTGTGGGCTGGAAAAATATTTGCTTCTATCCCCTAAGCCTGGTGGCCCTAGTAAGGGGGGAGTCTCATGAAGGCTGTGGGCTGTTCAAGAGAATCCTTGTGCCCCTGAGTTCATGGACAGACCCCGATACTGAGGCACGAGAACTGAGCACACAAGCTAGATGAGCGGGGACCCAACTGGGATACGACCACTTCCTAACCACTGGACCTTGGGCCCATGGCTCAGTTTCCTCCTCTGTAAAGGGGGACGGCCACAGAAGCCACTCCATGGGGTAGGTGTGAGGTTTCCCTCAGATTCGACACCGAAGAGCTTAGCCTGGTGCCCAGCCCCAGCTTGATGGGCGGCCACCGTGGCTACAACCCTGGTCCTCTGAGGCGAGGCCAGCCGGGGCCCAGCAGCTCAAGGCCGCCTGTATATCTGCGGCTCAGTCCACTTGGGGGGAAAACGATGGCACTTCACCCAAAGGAAACTCTCCCCGATAAGCTTGGCCCCTGACAGGCCTCTCCGACCACTCACCTGGCTGCTGAGGCAGGACCAGGGGCGGTGGGAACCCTTCCCATGGTTAGGATGGGGCTGGAGCTTGGAGGTGGCCCCCTACCTACTCAGTGTGTTCCCCTCCTGCTGAAGGCACCCTAGACAGTGGCGTGGCCCCCGCTTTCCTGGGCCTCAGGCAACATCAGTTCAACAAAGACCAGCAGGAGCCGCGTGGCTCTGGTGGGGGCAGGGTGGGGGCAGGCTGCGGGCAGCATTCTGAACTCCAGCTCCTGTATTCAGCTCCCCTGGGAACGGGGAAGGAGGCTCCCTGTCACAGTAGCTCTGCGGTCCCGGTGCCACCGCCCTGAGAGAATAACCTGGGCTTCTGGGGAAGCCGAGGGACACCCTGCGGCTTAGAGCTCTCGCTAGGGAGTGGCCAGGTGCAGCCCCAGCCCCGCAGGCAGAGATGTGGGAGACCCGTGGGCCTGGGAACATGCGCCCAGACGGGACACTGCAGTACGTGCCTAGGCGTCCGTGGGTCTGTATGCCGCTCCCCTCGACACTAATGGCAAGCCCAGGCGTCAGGTCCAGAGGTAGGACTGAGATTAGGGGTTTCCGTGGAGATGCCAGCAATGGCAGCCAACCCGGGGGATCTGCCCAGAGGTGGCTGGGGCAGCATGTGGGGGTGGGGAGGAGTGGGCCACACCTTGTGCTCCCTGGGCCCTCAGTGACTCGGCCTCCCTCCCTGGACCCCTCCTGGCCTGAGGTCTTCTGTGGGGGGAGGGGAAGTGGGGAGGAACATGTCCCATGAGGGTAAGGTAGGTCTCCTCTGAGCATGTGGGCCAAGGCTCCTCTCCCTGCCTGTCACAGTGGGCACGGCTGCTGCGCAAGCCCTTCCTGCTCTGTTGACAACACCCCACGGGCAGTCAGTGGCTGGGGGACACTCCACCAGCAGCGGAGATGGGATTCCAGAACCCAAAGCTGGCCCTCTCTCCTGCCACCCCCACCCGTGCACCTGTGACCAGCTTTTTGCTTCAGAGGTTCCCTCCTGCGTCACTGAGATGGTTTCTGGGGAGTGGCCTGGAAGCCTGAGCGTGGCCAGGGTCTCCGAGCCCTGCTGGCGCCTTGAGCACACAGAATGAGGGATGGGGGAGGGGGTACAGAACCCCCCACCCCCAGCTGTTCCTGGCTTGCAGGCCTGTCAGGCAACCCAAAGCTGTCTTCCAGCTGCCTGCCCCTCCCAGGGCTGAGACTGTCCCTGTCTCCCTCTCCTGGGTGTGAGCTGTCCCTCTGTGCCCAACCCTGCAATCTGACCCCTCCCCCAGCTGTTCTTGGGGCCCCCGCCCCGCCCAATGCCTCTTTGCGCGTATCTGTGCCAACTCTTCCAGGGTCCCTGCGAAGAAAGGCTGGGCCGAGCCTCAAGCATCCTTTTAACCCAAATGCTCATTTACTAATGAAGAAACCGAGAACCAAGAGACGGATCTGAGGTCACACAGCAAATCTTGAGCAGAGCTGGGATCAGATCCTAGTCCAGAGGGCACCTGGGTGGCTCAGTGGGTTAAAGCCTCTGCCTTCGGCTCAGGTCATGATCCCAGGGTCCTGGGATCAAGCCCCACATGGGGAATCTCTGCTCAGCGGGGAGCCTGCTTCCCCCTCTCTCTGCCTGCCTCTCTGCCTACTTGTGATCTCTCTCTCTGTTAAAAAAAAAAAAAAAAAAAAAAATCTTAGATCCTAGTCCAGGCCTGTGACCTGCCCACTGACCTGAGAACCCAGAGGTCTCAAACCCTTGGCCCAAGACTCCCTTGACTCTGACCATGGGACGCTTAGGGAGAATCCTTTATCCCCAGCTTCCCTCCCTCTGCACACTTGTACCCGGGCCTGGAGCATGCCGTGAGGACTCCTACTACCGTTAGCTTTACATCCCCACCCCCCACAAGATGTCGTGGGCAGAGCTCTGATAGGCATATGGCCCTCAGCAGTGCAGGGTCTGGAAGGCGGGCTGGTTAGGGGTGGGGACCAGAACCAAAGGTCACAGGAAGGAGCCCTTCCTGCCTCCTTCTCCCCTCTTCGCCAGCTGCACTTTTCCTCCTAAGTGCTTCCCAGGTGACCCTAACACCCACTGGACAGTAGAAAGGCTGGTGCAGAGGCCAGGCCAGGGACACTATGGTGTGGCTTCAGGGCCTGAGTCCCAGGAGCTAGAGGTATCCCCACCAGGGGCATCCAATGGTTCCGCAACTCCCTGCTCCCTGGGGATCACTCAGGCATCACTAGGAGCAGCCGGGACTGTGCCCAGCTCTGCCTCCCAGAGCACCGCTGTCTGGGAAAGTGGGTGGGGTAGGCAGGAGCTGGGCCTTGGCCAGGGTGGGGGGTGGGGGCACACCCGCCGGGGGCTCAAGCCCCTCCAGCCGGCCTAGGTAGCCAGCCTGTCAGGTGGTCCGCAACCAGCCTCTGGAGAGGCCAAGCTGGACGGGAGGGGTGGTGGGAGCCTAAAGCCAGTGCCACAGAGGGCACAGGGGCTTGGGTCCGGGGCCGAGTGTTAGGCTGCCCAGTCCAAGGCTGCCCGCACCAGCCCCAGGGGCCGAAGCCCGAGGTCCTTCATGAGAGCGAGGTGCCAGGCCTGCCAAGTGGCTCTAACAGCCTGGGAGGGAACTCGAGACACACAGGGCATCTGATGCAAGCTGCGTGCGCTCCATTCAGCGTAAATCTCCTCAGTGGCTCTGCTGGTTTCCATGGCGACCTGACAAGTGAAATTTTCCATCTCGGATGCCAGATGCCTGTGGATGAGGCAGAGCCTGCAAGGGTTACCAAATATAGACACAGCCCCGCAGGCTCTGGGGGCCGGGCCAGCCGTGGGTTTGGGATGGGAGCCGGGCTGGACAGCCCCCTCCCCCGGGGCCACAGCGATCCTGCCTGGAGGCGGCCATGCTGGGACTCGTGGTGGCGGTGTGCCCAGGACCTGCTCTTCCCATGGGCAGGACCCGAGCGGGGTAGCTGCAGGTGCAGCCTGCCTCCCGTCCCATCCAGGATGGGCTTCGGAAGGCCGCAGCGAGGCTGGGGTCTTTCTGAAGCCCAGGCTGGAGCCTCTGCCATAGACCGAGGAGAGGGCCACCCAAGGCCAGGCTCTCATGCCTATCTGCATGGGACTGGGCGCTTGTCTCTGGCCTAGAATGTGAACTAAACTCCCTTCACCTCGTCCTGCAAATGGCTTCCCTCCAGGGGCATCCGTCTGGGTGACTCTGGCACGTTCTCTTATTTTTTGACTAACTCAACCCTGACCGTGTGGAGAAGGTATCGTTAGCCCGTGCCACCTTGTAAACCGTCCTGGAGCCCCTCCTCCTGGGGCCCTGAGAGGCCCGAGGGCTGGTGGCAGTGGGGTGGCCGGTCTCCACCGTGCCTGGGGGCTGTGGTTCCTAGGTGAGGGAGACCCCTCTGGGCCTGACCCCTCTGGCCGGCCTCCCCTGGGGGCGGGGTGGGGGGCAGCGGTCCCCAGCCACACTCACTCGGTCTGGAGCAGCTCGGGGTTGGGCACGCACTGCAGCCGGCGGGACAGCAGCTGGAAGGCGCTGCTCTGCGGCAGCAGCATGAGAAGGCCGTACAGGGCCTTGATCAGGTGTGGGTGGCTCTTCACGTCCAAGAGCTGCAGGCGCAGATCTGCGGCGGGGCAGAGGAGAGAGGTCAGGGCTCAGCCACCGCCCCAGGCCTGCCTGGGAGCCGGCCAGCCAGAGGGCTGTGCTTCAGAGGGAGGCAGGGGCTCCCCCACAGCCAGACACACCCGCCTTCTCCTCCAGGGTCACCTCGCCTGTCCTTGGGGCATCTCCCCTCTTTCTTCCTGCCCATCTGTGCTGAGCGAGCCCTCGGCCTGACGACCCCTGTGCTGCCGCGGGGCCTGGGCCCTGAGCCCCTACCCTCACTGCAGTCCGGTAACGAGGGGGCTCAGGGCCTGGAGTGTAACAGATTCCCCGGTCTGCTCTGCACGTGCCAACACAAGAGAGCTATAAATAGGGTGAGCAGGAGAGAAAGCCCGGATTAGGGCAGCTTTAAGGGAGGGCAGGATGGAAGAACGCTGGTGCGTGTGGCAAAACACACACCAAGCTCCGGAGTGTCTGGTAGGTGCTTCTGGAAAGCCACCTCAGGTACCAGCGCTATCAGTACCACACTAGATGAGAGTGGTGCCCCCGTCCTGCCCAGCACCTGTCCCAAGTCAGCAGCCCCACGCTGCCCTCCTCTCAGCCCCTCCGGGAGAATCACAGGCTCCTGCCTTCTTGTGTCTCGAAGGCCCAGTCCCAGGCATCGCCGGTGGGGAATGTGCTACCAACACCCAGAGAGGCCACGGCACCCCAGCAGCCATGCAGGGGTTTGGGCTGACACTGGAGCCAGAGCAGCCAGGCCCAGTTGCCCCCAGCCCCTGCACCCCAACCCTCTTCTTGCCACAGGGAGGAGCCGCCCGTGGAGACCTGAGTAGCTGGGGCTGTGGGGCCAAGCCAGTCCCCAGGAGGGGCCAGGCAAGCCGGGAGTGGGATGGGGAGCTGAGCAGGAGCAGGGTGCGTCTGCTGCCGTCACCCCGGCAAAGGCCTGGACCTGGTGAGAGGGCACTCGTGGCTTCTCCAGGGTCAGGCTGGACCTGACCTCAGGAGAGTGTGTGTGCCTGGCTGCCCCCAAAAGGCCCTTGAGGAAGTGAGATGTCAGGCCAGGGGACCACGTGGGACAGGCTTGGCTGCACGCCGCTGGGAACAGGGTCTTTGTCCCGGGCCTCTAGCCCTGTGGTGCCCTCGGACGCGTTCGAGGCACTGCCAGCGAGCAGGAGGCCAGGGCAACCAGTAGGACAGGAGGGAGGCCACCGGCAGGGCTGCCTCCCTGCTTCCTGACCTTACTGCAAGCGCGGGATTTTTATTCTGGGGGCTGCCCTCCTGGGGAGCAAGCGCCAGGTGCGCTGAGATGCCAAGGGCTGTGCGCACCCCAGCCAGCGGCCAGCAGCCACTTCTGCACATTCAGCCTGAATGTGACCATCTGGCGGCTCCTGCCCAGCCGCTCCCCGCGAACGCCAGCTCTGCTTTGCAGAGAGGGGAGAACGTGGCTCCCAGGCACAGAGAAGCCCCTGCAGGTGGGCCCAGGAAGCCCCTCAGCTTCTGAGAGCTGGGGCACAGGGCAGTGTGCTTGCAGTGGGTGCGGGAACAGCTCTGGACCAGCGGCTTCGGGTCCCCCAGTGGGGATGTCATTCACCTTCAGAAGGCCTGCGTCTGTGAGACCCGCCTTCAGGCATTCGTCCTGATGCCACTCATCCCGGTCCTGCTGGACTGGACGCCCCAGCCCTGTCATCCCCAGCCTTTTGTTCCGGCATTGGAGGACCCCCCCCTACCTCCACCGGTGCGGGGAGCCCCCTCCCCGCCCCCTCCCCGAGGCAGGGCGGAGGGGCGGAGGGAAGGCTCTTACATGTGAAGATGGGGCACTCGATCAGCTGCACCAGCTTGTCCACCTCTGTGAGGAAATCCACTGTGACCTCCAGGTCTCCGCTGGGTGGGGGTCAAGGAAAGTCTGACTATTGGGCTGGGATGGCCGGTCTCTGGGAGGGGCCTCTGTGGGGGTGCAGGCCGCCAGAGAGTGGGGACTCGGGCTGGGAACGTGTGTTCTTCCCACTCGGATCCTGGCTTCAGAAGCACAGCCTGTCTGCGGAAGCATGAAGGTCCACCAGTCTACCTGACTCTTTACTTCTCCATCCCTCTAAGTGTAAAAGGGCCCAGGGGTCCCCCTGCGTGGGCACTCCGGTTCTGCATGGGGGCTCCCTCCTCTGCGCCCTCCCGGCTCTGAAAGGCTCTTATCTCAGCCCTGTAGACTGGGGGGAGGGGGTGGGAGGAGGCTGAGCAGGAAAGGTCCTGGTTCCTGCCTGGGTGGACGCCTGTCGGCAGGGCCAAGGTCAGGGCTGCCACAAGCGTGTGGCCTGCAGTCTCTGGGCCACGCCAATGACTGAGAAAAGCAAATCTAGGGTGTGGAAGGAGAGCAGGCAGCCTCAGGGAGTGAGGCGAGGCCACACCGACCCTAGGTGGAGGAACCTCAAGGCCCTTCTCTCCTTACCCCCAACTCCCGGTCCCATCAGGAAAGGAGGCCCATTTTGTGTCCTAAGCAGCTTTTTAATCCAGGGTCACGTGCTGGGCATTCACAGAGGAAGCTGGTGCGCTTCAGCCTTCTAAGAACTGTGACCAATCTGCCCACGGATGCCTTTCTAGGCCCCAAGGCGAGCTGTGGGTCTTCTCTTCAGCTGAGGCCTCTCCCCGGCCTGCTTCTCCCTGCTGTCCCAGTCAACCTGGGCTCCCTCTGGCTCTGTGGCTCCAGCAGGTCCTTGAGTGTGGTCCTTGAACTCAAGTGTGCAGGCCTCACCCAGGTCCCCCCACTGCAGTCCACCCACCTTCCCCATTCCCGGGGCCTCTCCCTGCCCCCACCCGGGGGCACCTGCACCTAGGTGGCCCCGTCAGCACCCCTCAGCCTCGGTCCCTCGCTTACAAGGTTCTGCCAGGGCAGCTCCTGCCCCGAGACCCAGATGACCCTGTCTGCTGCCCCCAGCTTGCTCTCAAATACACCCGTCTTGGTGTCCTCCAAGGTCCTGGAGTCACGAGGCCTGGAAGCAGGGAGGGGGGTGACGGGGCAGGAGCGTGGCCCTTGGGCCTGCCACCTGGGCGGATGAACGGGAAGGATACAACTTCTGGATGAGGTCGTAGGCGTGCCGGTAGTTCTGGGTGAGGAAGCACAGGGACACGGTTGTGACGGGGTTGTGGCACCAGGAGCGGTAGAGGCAGCAGAATAGGTTCTGGCTCTCCTGAGGGGGAAGAGGTGTGAGCGGCCGACACAGCCCCGACTCCTTCCCACCCGGGGCCTGAGATCCGGGGGCTCCTGTGCAGTCCCGGGGAGCCAGCTCAGCACCCAGGGCTGTGTTTGGCAGCCCAGCTGGGAAACAAGCCGTCACAAAGGAAACGCTGACAGCTCCTCCTCAGACCCTGTCATTACTCCCAGTCCCACAGAGCCACGTGGTGCTGGCTGTGAGGGGCTGGTCGGGCGTGAGCCTGTCCTCTGCGCCGGCATTCCTGCCCTTGGCAAAGAACAGGAACTGTCCTCCCCGGAACTCTGTGGTCCTGGAGGCTGTGGAGCTGGGAGGAGGCTTCCTCAGGCCTTGGGGTCTCCCTGGTAGCACCCTGTCTCATGCTCAGATGCCACAGCTCCTCCCTCCTCTCCAGCCCGCCTGGTACTCAGGAACCAGCCCAGGAGCTGAGCCCACACGCAGGGAGCCCCTGCCCTGAGGAGAATTCTTAAGTCAGTCCTCTGCAAGTGTGTGGAAAGAACCAGAAAAAGAAGGCAGAGGTGTGGCCTGGTCATTCCGAGTCTCCTGGCCCGGGATGCCCTAAAGCAGGCGTGCACATCCTTGAGACTCCCTGAGCGGGAGCAGAGACAGGGTCTGAGCTGGGGGAGGAGGTGGGGCGGAGACCACGGCCCACAACGGGGAACGAAACGGCTGGAGCCACCAGCACACCCAGAGCGGCAGCCACTTCCAGAGGCCCCCCGAAGCTCAGCCTCCTGCTCGTGGGCCACGCGAAGCCCTTGACCGGACACTGACCCCAGGGCAGGCTGGCAGCACAGTGAGCAGCCCCCCACCTCACTCTCACTGATCAGCCCCACTGCGCCCTTATCCAAAGCCTGGGCCAGGCAGCACTGTGACACCTTGGCTTAGGACAAGGGGCCTTTTGAGACAGATCTGTTCCCCTATTCGGGGGAAGGCCCATGGCTGAGAAGGAGGGTAGGGCCAGCAACGATCCCTGATGTCTGGCGATGGTTTAACCCAGAAGCCCGACTCACACAGGGCAGCATGGCCCAGGACGCGTGAGCCACTGGGTCCCCGAAGCCAGTCTGCTCGGTGTGCGGGGTAGGGGGCGGGTGTCAACAAGGGGAAAATGCAGGGTCTTTGGCAGCTCAGGAAGGGCACACAGACCCTGGAGCAGAGTCCAGAGCCTTCCGTGGGCAGAGATCTCTGCAGCAGGTGGCTCCAAGGAGACGGCCTCTGACTTACTGCCATGGTTGGCACTGAGCAGCAAGCCAGGGGAGTCCATAGTTCACACTGGACCCGGAGCTCTCAGATTCTGTCCTGTCTCCCCCCCTCCATGAGCCCCCCGGGGTGAGGGTGGCTTAGCACGGCTGTGCGCCTGTGTGCACGTGGGACCACACCCGGGACCCAAGCCCATGGACGCGGAGTACCAGAGTCTTCAGGTCCTTGAGCTGGTTTCTCAGCTGGAAGAGCTCCGTGGAGGTGAGCAGGATGGTGTTGAGGGTATGGACCATGGTCGAGGCAAACTTGAGGTCCTCCTCTCGGAGCAGGATGTCTGCCATCGAGTGAAAGATGTTCTCTGCATTCAGCAAGAGGCAGAGCTGCCTGGAAGACAGGCCAAGGAGAGGTTACAGAAACCTCTGGGCTTAACCTAGGGAGCCTCTCCCTGGTCTTGTAGCATCCTGACGAAACCCGCTCTTTCCTGGATTTGGCCTGGGACCCCAGCTCTCAGGCCTGTGGGGGAGGGTGGGGTGCGGCTCATGAGGGGCCTGGCTCCATGAGCCCTGCTCACTCTGACCCAGCAACTCTGGAGCCCCACAGGCTGGACTGACCTCTGTCCCCTGCCCCGACCCCAAGATGGAATTCTAAGAGGAACCATAGGCCTCTGCCTACCACTGTCGCTGCAGAACCCCACGTTACCTTCCAGAGCTCCCACATGTCACAGCAATGCCCCCCATGGGCTGAGGTACTCCCTACCCCTTCCTGCCTTTACTTTTTTGGATAGAGATGACCTTTATGTGACAAGTAACCCATGCACTGGTCATCGATGCGCTGTCCTCTGCGGGCCCCCTGGGCTCAGGAACCTATCTGTGTTGTTTACAGGCGTGACACCCCTACCCCCCGCCTGGAGCACATGGTGCCTGCCGACTGCAGGGTTCAGTGGGTGCTTGTGGGATGGACGGGTCCTATGACAACCCCGAGTTTTATCTCCGCTGTTCACATAAGGGAAACTCGGGTGCACGGAGGCAAAATGACTTGACCGAGGTCACAGGATGAGTTAGGGCCACTTGTCCTTCCCCCGATCTCTCCTCTTGGAAGTCCTGCAGGGTTAGGGTTATGCTTTGTGGAAAGGAGTCTCCATTCTATAAAAAGGAAAACAGGAAATCCAGGGAATGGAGAAAAGCAGATTTTCCAGGGTCCCTGGGCCAAGATGATGTCAACAGTAGGAGGCAGGTCTCAAGGACAGGGTCAGAGGAAGCCTGCTGAGCTCCCTTTGCAGTGGCGCCCACGGAGGCCGGGCCTTGAGGGGACGAGTGGGCCTTCCTGTTGGGAGCATGGCCACTGAGCTACTGACCACGCTCCATATCCACTCCCTAACCTGCCCTGTGTCCCGTCCAGGGTGCACGTATGTCCGCCTGACTTCTCGCCTCTGCTCCCGGCAAGTACACAGACCCCAAATGGGCCTGTGGGCACAAAGGTCTAGGGCCTGCCTCAAGGTCTACATGAATCGGACAACATGAGCCACATTTGCAGCCAAGATGCTGGACACACAGCCACCCCAAGTCACTGAACTCGCACTAAGCTCTGCATTTATCAGGCTCTGGTTTCCTGCTTCCCTTTGAATACCAGCCATGCCTTGGGGCCAGACAGCAGAAGATTCCTCCCCACCCCCGGCTCCAGAAAAATCCCAGAGCATTTGGTAATAGAGAGGCCAAACCACGAAGTGCAAACAGTGGGCAGGCCGTCTCCAGCCCAGGCCCAGCTGGAACTAGCAGCCTTGGGGAAGAAAGCACCAGAGAAGTGGAAACAAGGCTGTTGGGGCGGGGGGGTAGGGCTGGACAGTGGCATGGGAGGGGCTTTGCCATCGCCTGGGTGGCACCCCTGCTCACCTGTGTGCCCCCAGAGCTTGGCACTTCCAACAGCTATGTGACCCCAGTGTCTCCGTGCCACAATTTCTTCACCTCCTACTTGGGGGTAATACCCCCATGCAAGATGGGGGTCACTCAGAAGAAAGCCGCACAGTACATGGTTAACAGGACCCTACTTGGGTACCCCAGTGGTGCCAAAGGTGGGGGTGACAGCCAGCTCATAGGAAGAAGCTTGACTCTTCTGCAGAGCACAAACAGTACTTTCTGTCCCCTCCTGGGCCTCCCACCCCTGGATGAGCTCTGTCTCCAGGGCTGTGGAATAGAAATGTTCCAGAAGGGTAGGCCAGGGAGGAAGGGGAGAATTCTGACAAATGGTCACAAATGCCCGTCGCCTGCAGCTGCTGCCGTCTCCATGACAGAGGCCAACAGCTGAGGCTCTGCCAAGGCAGCACTCTCCGGGGACCACGGGGCATGGGGACCTGTAGCAGCCAGAGGGCGGGGGTAGGGCATTCACATGAGGACAGCTGGAAAAGCGTGGAGGGGTAAGCAAAGGGGATGGTGGTGGTGAGGCAGGTACCAAGGCCTCCTGGCATCCCTCAGAACCCAGAACACTTATGGCGCTAAAGAAGGTCACGGACCTTCTAGAAATTTCTAGCATTTTCTAGAAATGCTCTTCTCTCATCACCAGTGAGAGCACACCATCCTGGCCTTTCCCTCCTTCAGTGACTGCTTCTTCTCTCGTGTTGTGGTGGCCCAGCGCACGCGTGCTCTCCGTCTCTCTCTCTCGTCTGCATCTCTCGGTGGTCACACCTGGTCCCATGTTTTCAAGACCATCCCAAATGGCTGCCCAACAGGCATTTCAAATTTGGCAGGGCCACGCACCACGCTCCGGCTCCCGGCCTTCCTATCTCAGGAAGCAGTGTCCCTGCTGCTCTGCCCAAGGAAGGAGTTGCTCTTGAACCCCTGGCTTCTCTGTCCAGTGCACCCACCAGCCTGGCAAGTGTTGGCCATCTCTTCTGGTCAATTCCAAGCTGTCTCCTCACTGGTCTCCCTGCTGCTTCTCTCATCCCTACAATCCACCCTCCCAGAGGACTGCCCACCGGGGCAAGCTCTGAAAAGTGCCAGTCAGAGCATGCCACCCCCCAGCAGTTTCCCACGGGATCTGAACAAATCCCAACTCCTCACCACACCTCTAGGATCTTGCATCTTCTGGTCATTTCTCTCCAACTCAGCTCTTGGGGTTCCTCCTTCACTCACCTCCTTCACTCTGCAGAGAGTGGCTTCCCGGATGTTACGTTTCCCCCCTCATCACTCAGGGTCTGGCTGCCCTGCCTGGGGCTCGGCTCAGGAGACCCCTGAACGCGCGCCGGCAGGACACAGCAATGACACAGCACCCTGAGGAGCCGCCCTGAAGCTCCGCTAGTTAAACCAGCAGGAGAGGGGAAGAGGGAGAAGCCAGGAAGGGGCTCCTCAGAGAGGAGTGGCGGCAGGGGGCACGGCCTCCAGAGAGCCTCAAGCCCCACTGTGCTCTGGATGTTTGCTTCAGCAGGGTGGTCTCCTCGCCCCAGGAGGCTGCTGGGCAGAGCCTGAAGGGGCTGTTTTGCCCCCCACCCCTGCGGCTGGGCCACCCTCGGAGGCAGGGGCTATACCTCGTCTCCTCTCATCCAGCCTCTTCCATCCCATCCCAAGGTCACCCGAGGTTTGGGAAGAAGGACCTGTTGGGTCACGAAGCCTCCAGAAGGCAGGAACAATGGAGTATTAGCTGCTCACTGGGAGCTCTTACCACACACCAAGCACGTCCTCATGGGATGGGCAAGGGCTGATGGGAAGTAGAGCAGCCCAGGTCTCTGTGGGCTCACTGGGTCCTAGGCATCTTTGGGGGAGGGAGAAGAGTAATCTGGGTAGGTCAACCGCGCAGTAGCCTGGAGAGCTCTGAGTACTTGACCAGGATGCTGATTCCTCTTCCCTGAGTAGGAAGGTGGGCGGTGGGGAGGGAGAGACCCACTTTTCACTTCAACCCCAAGCCCAAGTGAAATGGCCTGCCCAGGGGGCCTCCAAGTCTCCAGAGGCCCAGCCCCAGGGTCCTCCCAGGGTGCTGAGCCAAGTCCTCACACCACACTGCCAGGCACACCGCTGACAGGGGGAGCGGGGAGGATCCAGACCCAGAAGAGTCCCCTTCCAGAACCCGGATCCTGCTCCTACTCCGCCTCCCTGGGGCATGTCGGCGCCCAGCAGGAGCCTGGCAGATGGCGGCCTCGCGGGGCTGCGGTGTCATCACTTCTGCTGAGCCCTGCTTGGGCGGCCTGCCCGGCTCTCAGGCATGGCAGCGGTCATGAACATGGCTTGCAAGCATTAAACGTTTGCCCATATTTTTTAATACTCATATTAAAGTACTATTCATCATGAGACAGCAGCTTGGAGAATACCTGGGGACAAGGCAGAGAGGTTAGGCAGGAGGAAACCTGCAGGAGGAAACCTCCAGGAGGTCTGGGAGGGCATAGCCCGCAGGCCCACCTCAGGGCTGGAGGGCAGGGGTCCACACGCATGTGGCCTGAGGGGGCCTCTGGGATGCAGCCTCTCACCTCAGGCCAGAGCCCTGTGGATGGGCTTTGCCTCCCCCTCCTCCAGCCCCCTGCTGTTTGCCTGTGCAGCTGGTGCCCTGCTCCTGGGTCTGGGTTCATGCCAGGGAAGGAACAGTTCTCTTTGGTCCCTCTCAGGGGAGCAACCTGCCTGGGGCCTGACCCAAGACAGGGACCCCCACTTTCTCTAATGGATTGAGAGGACACTGTCTTTCCACAGAGGTGCCTTCTTTGGGGGTAACTTCAAAGAGCCAAGGTCTACAGCAGGGCCAGGGGAAGGCACTCTGGAGAGGGGCCGCCTGGAAATGGTCACACCACACTTGCCAGGCTGGCATGAGTTTTGTGTCACTGTCTCTTCAACCACTAACACTGGCTAAGCATCCTCGTTCACCAGACTCTGGCCCTGAACGGCCAGTGGCCTCAGTGGTGGCCCAGAGTGGAAGGTGTGCTCCTGAGTCCCTGTCTGGCAGCCACCCACAGGCCCTGCTTCAGGCCACCTGTGGGCCAGAGCAGGGAGGAGGAGGAGGGCATCGACCAGCCTTGCAGGTGGCTCGAGACAGGCCAGTCTCACCCTGAGGCCCTGTGGCCCAGGCCGGACGGGAGAACCCCACTGTGAGGTGGGAGCTGCTGTCCGCTGCAGGGGAGACAGGCATGGCACAGGCTGGCCCCTACTAGGCCAACAGGGGGCCCGTTACTGTCCTTCACCCTGTCCTGGCAGTGGGAAAGGGGCCACATGTTGCTTTTCCTCTAGGGACCAGGACAGGTCACCAACTCAGGCCAGGCCAAGCCTTGGTTTGGAGGGTAAGACCTGCCCAGCGGCTTTGCACCCCCTTCCCCCTTGAGGGCCATGTGCAGAACAGGAAAGAAGAGGCCACCACCTCTGAGTGTGTGAGTGGGGACTGCTTCTGCCTCCAGATGCCTCTCTCCAACGGGCCAGCCCTGCCCCCTACCCCCAGGGCCTGGCAGGGCATGAAGGATAGGGGTTAGCACTGAGGAAGCCTGTTTGGTGGTGAAAAGAGGGTGAGCAGTTCCTTTCAGGACGGATGAACTCTAGGGCCTGGGGAAGGGTAAGGCTGGCCCAGGGGAGGGGGTAGCTGGAGAGGGGGCTCCTTCCCTGGGCCAGGCTGGTCTGCAGGAGCAGGGACCCCACACCAGGGTGTGGGTCCAGGAGGGTCGAGTCCTCAGCATGGACATGTACCTTTCTCGGGAGGAAGCACTCCGCCTCCCTGCCATGCTGTGCTTGGGGGAGTCTGAACCACGCCATGTGGCTTTGGGGAAGATGTCACACTTCTTCCCATGACCCCACTTCCCTGTGCCCTCTGGAAAGGAGACCAGCAAAGCTGCCAAGGTCAGAAACTGCAGCCCCTCCACACCTCCTTCACGGGCAGCTGATGCTTCCCAGGCCCCTGGGCCATTTGCAAGACGCTTATGCTGCTTCTCTCCTGGGGCTCTCCTCCGGCTCCCATCCCCAAGTAAGGGCATGCTGATGCCCCTACAACCCCGCCCTGACTGTTCTGACACTGAGCCCAGAGCTGAGGGCTGGCCCGGGAAGTGCAGTGAGCTAGTCTACACTGGCTGCCGCCTTCCACTCCCCTACTTTCCCTCCTTCCACAAGCCTGGCTTTTTATTTTTATTTTTAAAAGATTTTATTTATTTATTTGACAGGCAGAGATCACAAGTAGGCAGAGAGGCAGGCAGAGAGAGAGAGAGGGAAGCAGGCTCCCCGTGGAGCAGAGAGCCTGATGCGGAACTCGATCCCAGGACCCTGGGATCATAACCTGAGCCGAAGGCAGAGGTTTTAACCCACTGAGTCATGCAGATGCCCCAAGCCTGGCTTTTTAAAGAGAGACGAAAGGCAGAAGCAGATGGTGTATCTGACCTTGGAGGGGGTGCCTGGAGTGAGTGCTCAGCCTGGAGGGCCAGGAGTGCCTCCCACACCTGGTGGCCCAATGGCTTTGGCTCTCAGGTGCTGGGGACACAGCCGGCCCCGCTAGCCGCTCGGCCCAAGGCTACTAGGCAGGGATGTGCGAAGGGCCCCAGATGGATTCAAGATTAGTTTAAGGGGAGATGGAGGCCTTTCCCATTCTTGACTGTCCCAAGTTGACGGGAAAGCCACCAGCAGCTGGCTTGGTACGGAGAGACTTGGGCTAATAGCACACGTGAGCGGAAGGCGATGCCAGTGTTGAGAGAGAAGCCCAGGAACCCACCTCCCGCCCCCAGCCTCCCCCAGCTACTATTCACGCTCCCTTCCTGCTTCAATGCTCTTGCTCCTTGGGGCCAAGTGCCCTGGGAACACCCCCCCCCCCCCCCCCGCCATCTTCCATGCGATCAAGGGGACGAGGCCTCCAGGGCCATCCAGACCCAGAGGAACTGAGCCATTAGTGTCACACAGGAGGTGGCCCCATGGTCGATTCCATCCGGCACCTCCTGCTGGGCAGGGCCCAGTAACCAGCTTCCTCCAAACGCACAGGAAGGTCTGCTTGCGGCTCCTAACCCGCCTGCCCATGCTGCCCTGCCCCACACCTCCTCTTCCGCGCTGTGGCCTCGGGGCCCCCTGGGTCCTGCCCAGGCGGGTCCAGGCCTCCAGTCTCACCAGGCCGTGCTGGACCTGACTTGCGGCTCGGCTCTCCAGCGGGTGGCCTGGGGAAAGGAGGATCAGCTCTGGGGTGGAAAACACTGTTGGGCTGGGGTCTGGAGGGCCACTGGGCACGCAGGCCCGGATGTAGCTCCCTTGCTGAGGCTAAAACTAGATGCTGCCTTGGAGGAAAGCTCCGGCAGGGTAGACCCCATGGCCCTCTGCAAGGCGGCCTCAGGGCCAGACCCATCGGGCTGAGGGACAAGTTTCAGGCACCTCTGGTGCAGGTGTCCTTGGCAATAGGGCCAAGTCATTTCTGCTCAGATCCCTCCCCTCTCCCTCTAGCTGGGCTTCCTTCTTTCATATCCATCCCCAGCGCCTGCAAACTGACCAGGCCAACACCACGTACTGAGGTACAGGCCCTCACTTCTCTATTTTGGCTCCTGGCTGGGGTCCACATCAGTGGTCTGAGGCCAAGGGGACACGGGCTATCCTGGTAGACGCCTGGATCTCACAACTATAACTCCCAAATGTAGCCTTATGTCAGGTACAGAAAACACAGGGCCCAGAGTCACTGCCACCATTCCCACTGGAAAGGGCCCTCTGGCCTTGGCCTTGGCTCTGCCCCCGCGGGACAGCTGGGATCCTTTAAGCATTTAAAGAGAAAGCAGCTTTCAGGTCAGGGTAACATTAGAACCGGGAGGCAGGAGCGGCCTCCCATCTGTAGTTCAGAAAGTTCCAGAGCCTCACTGCCCCCACTTCTCCCTGTCCCACCCCGCCCCACACTCCTCTTCCCTTCCAGCTCCCTGCTTCCCAAGTATGAAAACTGTAAATCTGTTCTATTTCTTTCAATCAGTCCTCAGCAGTGTGCCCCTCAGGGCAGAGGCAACCACGGTAACCCTGCCAACTCACGCCTTAAAAATTCAGTGTGTTTAATGCAGTCGATGCCGCTGATACGTTTAAAAGTCTCGTTGGGGTGAGGGGGGAGGCGGTGGGAGGAGGCACGAGGACTTGTTTTTCTGGGTCTTGCTGGGAGCTGGTGGAAAGGGATGGCGGGAGGGCCACAGCATGATGGGGGAGAGGAAGAAAGGGTCTTTTATCTACTCAGTTCTCTGTTCCTCTTTACAGATGAGCCCGGCCAGCTCCCGGGGGCCACAGCCACCCCGGCGGGGCTCATGCAGACACCTCCAGCGCAGGCTGGATCTGGATGGGAGTGATTAAGAAAACCAAATGGTCTCAGCTGGTTGGGGTGAGCCAACCTGTCTCTGGGCTCACGGTTGTCTCTAGGGACCGAGATGAGAGCGGCGCAGAGCTGGGAGAGTTGACCCCCCCTGCCCTGTACACGGCCAGGGTGGCCAGATGGGCCTCTCTGCCGTGTGAGGGGTCCCACCTGCTCCCCAGGACAGAAGCTGTCTCCTGCACCTGATCCCTGACAGACCCAGCCCCATTTTCCTTGTGCTCTTATCAATCTGGCCAAGCCTGTTTCCCACTGTCCATCTGCAGGGACCTCTCCAGCCCCCTTCAGGCCTTTGATCAAGCTGTCCCCAACCAGGACCCCTGGGAGGGCCTTTGACCCCTCTCCTGCCCCACCCCTGCTAGTCCCACAGTTTCCTCCCTTAAGCTCTGTGTGGTCCCCCAACCCCCTGAGCTTCACCTTGTGGAGCTTGTGGTGTGTCTCCTTTCTCAACCTATGCTTCCCAACACAGAATGTGTCTGGGGCCCGGTCCAGGGACGGATGCTTATGGAATAGAAGATGAACGGCCAGGAGGGGCACGGCGGCTCGGATTCCTTCACCTATGGAACTTGGCTTATGGAAGAGACCGCAAGGGACTCAGGACAGCTTGAACACTGCATGGGGGGTGGTGTTCCCCATGGTCTGGTTCCGGCTGAGGTGCTTTCAGATTATGCCAGGAGAGGTCTCTGACTCACAGACAAGGTCCAGGTTTGTGCCCCAGAAAAGAGGTTCCACCTTCTAACCCATGTGACGGAGACACCCCGGAATATAGGTCAGATGGCAGGGGTGGGATCCCCGTGCTGGAGGTGCCGGGGACACAAGTCCTACAGGGAAGACCCTGGGGGCCGGGTGAGTTGTGTTGGTGCTGGAGGAAAAGGTGCTACTGGGAGGTAGGGGAGGTGGTATGAGCCAGAGGCCATCCTTCCAGGCCTTGAACCCTTGGTAGAGAAGCCCACCGCTCCTGAGCATTTCATGTTTTGAACACTCAGAGCAAAGGAAAACGAAGGGAAGGCTCGCTAAAGGAAATCCTATTGTCCCCAGGACAATCGGTTCCAAGAACCACTGACACACAGCATGTCCTTGAGAATAGCTGGGTCCCTGTCACGGAGGTTTCTGCCTAGTAACGACACACGTGGCACATCTGTGAGTGCTTTCTCTACCTTGGGCATGTCATGTACCTTGAACCCCTTTAACATGGGGACAGGTGTGATTTCAGCCACCCCTCTTAGCAGAGAATGAGAGTGAAGCGCAAATAAGAGCCTAGCCAAGGCCCTGTCTGGTGGCCCATCCCAGCCCCCACGCTCTGAGCCGCTGCCTGGCCACACACCCAGCCCGTGGGTTTCATGGCCCAAGTGGCACAGGGGCTCAGAAGATGGTTTGGGGTTACCTTGGCTGCAGATATCACTGGGTCCACTGATGGACTGAAGCCTGCCTGAGTTTTCTCTGGAAACTTCCTGTGACTCTGGGGAAGTTTATCTATCTACAAACCCGGTCCCTCTACCTGACCCTCCCCGCCGGGGTCTGTGGGTGGCAGGCAATGACCACACTGGCCACACCTGGCCAGGACAGTGCTGACCTGTGCTGATGCTGAGTTCTCGTGGCTTTTTCTCCTGGTGGTCGAGTGGGAGGCAGAGTCCAGGCACCGCACCCACAGCCATGCTACGGTCAGAACCCAAACTCAGATATGGTTGGGGTGGAGGTAGGGGGTACGACTCTGTGCAGGTGACCCCATCAGCAGCTGCCCAGACACCTCTGCTGGGAGCCCCGGCTCCTGAGCATAGGTGGCAGGTCAGTTGCTGCCTCTGAGGTCTCAGGTGGGGAGGAGGGATTTCAATACAATGACTGCGAGGGCTCTGAACTTGGGCCTACACAGTCAGGCAAACAGCAACTCGAAGCCTCATGCGTCTGGGAGCCCCTGGGCTAACTGTTAGAGAAGCACCTACAGAGACTATCTCTCCCTTTGAAGCCCTCTGAGTTCCCACCCTTCCAAGCAGGATTTCCTCCCAAGATTGTGCTTAGCCTCCCTGCCTATGAAGTGGCTGCACACTCATGCCAACACACACACACACACACACACACACACACACACACACAGAGCCTGGCAAACTGTTTTCAGGCCCCAGACGTGCCGGCCCATCCATGCCCCGGCCAACTTCCAGCCAGGTGCATGGATGTCCTCAGGGATCCTGTGCTCACGGGACGGAGGACCAAAGTAAAGCCAAGCACCGGTCCCTAGGCCACACTGCCAGGCCCACGGAGGAGCAGAGTCCCTGTCCCATTCTGCCAGACCATCCCACGTGGCGTGGCACCTGCAGGACAGACCTCTCCTCCCTGGCGCAGCCCTCCTCTCCAGCTGACGGAGAGCCCCAGTGCCTTGTGACGCACATGTCCAGTGCAGGGGCACCGCTTCGCCCATGGATTGGAGTGAAGTAGACAGAGACACAGTCTGCCTTAGGATGGGTAAAGGGAAAGTCCCCCTCCCCCCGAGCCATCTCTGCCATTTCCGCTGCAAACTACAGAGGTGATGAGGTGACATTCTGAGAACAAATGCAAGCAAGTAGGACAAGTGCCAGGAGCCAGAGGAGCCCGCCCAGGGCTGCTCCATCATCCGTGGGAATGGCCTGGGGACACCGCTTGTCCCAAATGGCTTCCTGTTACCGAGTTGCTCTGTGCAGATTTTCTACCACTTCATCCCATGATTCCCAAACTGGTCCTTTGTTTCAGGCCAAGGGATTCCTCCCCACTGCTGTTTTTTTTTTTTTAAAGATTTTATTTATTTATTTGTTAGAGAGAGAGAGAGCATGAGCACAGGCAGACAGAGTGGTAGGCAGAGGCAGAGGGAGAAGCAGGCTCCCCGCTGAGCAAGGAGCCCGATGTGGGACTTGATCCCAGGACGCTGGGATCATGACCTGAGCCGAAGGCAGCTGCTGAACCAACTGAGCCACCCAGGCGTCCCCCCACTGCTGCTTTTACGACCACAAACTTTTCCAGACGGTGAGCATCTCCCTTCCGCCATGCTCGGCACTGAGCCCAGACACTGAGGCCTCCCCACAGCTCTGCCCCTCTCACCTCACAGCCATGCCACCCACCCGAGCCCGCGGCCTGCTGCTCACGTTGTCCCTGCTGGGGCCAGAATGCCTCCCCCACCAAACCCTTCATGCAAGAGGGCCAGCCGCCCTCATAGTTGTGGGTTCTGGGTACGCACAGCGATGCTCCTCTATCTCTCAGTCCTGTGGTAACTTTCCTTCAGGGGATTTAATGTGCCCCGAAGGGCTCCAACCAGGGGCTGCCATTTTGCTTGCTGGTGGCAGCCTCAGTTCTCCATCCTGGCAGCCCCTCCCCCACCTCTAAGCGGGGAGCCACCACCCCTTGTCCCACCAGTGTCCAAGCCCCCCCCAACAAAGTCATGCAATTGCTGTTCAGAACCAGAAAGACCCTCCAAGCCAGGAACAGCGCCTTCCCAAGATACCCCTGAACCCAGCTGTATGCCAGAGTTGGCCGAAGACCGTATGGGATGCGGAGACCACGCTGAGGCCCCCTCCAGAAAGTGGCGATCTGTATTCTTAATAGCCTTCACAGTCGGGACTGCCAACCACTGCCTCCAAACTGCCTCCCCAGAACTACTGCCACCAGCCCAGCAGCACCACTCTCTGGGAGGAATGGGGAGCTCTCACTAGCAGTCCCAAAGGATGCACAGCCATGGAGCTTTGGGGAAGGCCCCGGGCTGGGGTCCTCACGACATCCCCTCACCTCCCCAGAGTCCGGGCCCGGTCTTCCTAGGTTTCCACCCAGTGTCTAAATATTTCCCTGCCCATCTCCACCCGAGGGGTCCCAAGCCCGCCGAGGGCAGCCCCGATTCGCTCTGTTCAAACGGAAGGAAAAGGAGGGCAACGCCGGCACCCAGGCCTCAGGCTGTGGTCCCTCCGGCTGTCACGGAGGTCGCAGGGGAGGAAGCTCGGCTCAGCAGCACTAGGCACACGCTGCTCCTGCCTTTCTGGCCTTCAAATCTTTACTCTTGGGGGTCGTAGGACACTTATAAACTGAGACTGCCATCTGTAGCTCTTCACAAGAACCCACTTGCAGGGCACAAAGATAAGCGTCGGCAAGAGAATGGGAAGCGAAACAGGAACACCGCACTGCCGGTCACAGAGCAAATATCACAGCGACCTCGCTGCTGAGTCTCTTGGAAAATGGTAAGAAGATCAGAGAGAAAGGGCTGGGAGGAAGGAAGGGCCACGGCAGAAGCGACAGGACAAAGACAGCAAGGAAGGGACTCCCTCGGTCCTTTGTGGCTGAATGAAGGGGGTTTCTCTTATTTGTACCCCCCCCCCCACCCCCCCCCCCCCCCACCCCTGCCAGGAGGCTGTGAAAATTCCTCTTGTGATCAGTCATTTTCAGGGAGTTTTAAGATGCATGAAATGGGCTTTTCATCTGAACCGTTCCTTTCCAGCCCAGGAAATGCGCATTGGATTAAATGAATAGAACGAGAAAGGGCCCCAGGCGGGAGGTGTGCCTGGAAGTCCCTCTGGGGAAAGTGTCTGCAGCCATCCAGAGTCCCAGGTCTCAGTTATAGACTGGGTTCTCCAAGGCAGAGCTGGGCCAGGCGAGGGCCCTGCTTTGGAGTGGCCCTCCTGCTGTGCCTGGCCCCCACCAGGGCCACCACACCCAAAGAAGACAGGCGGTGGAGTTGGAACACGGTGAGGTGGTGGCCTCGAAAAGGGAGGACGACCCCAAGCCACTCTGCTTGGAGCCAAACCCTGTGTGCAAACAAGGCAGGGCAGTCCTGGATCTGCTGCTGGAAATGCACAGCCACGGCCAAAACCACACTCGGCCACGCTATGCACTCATGAGCGCAAGACTGAGTTTTGGAAGGAAATATGTGGCACCAAAACAGAGGCTACTCCTGGGCAGGAGGTGGTGGTGACAGGGCTTACATTTTATGCTACGTCTTCTTCACTGTTTGGATTTCTATCTTACGTGGTTTACATTTTTTTCAACACGAGCTAAGAAGGAAGTTCTTCTGGGATCGTCTGGACTCCATCAGAGATGTTCTCAGGGGAGGTGTGGGGAGCAGGGTGCCGGGAAGGGGGTGCCTCCTCGGAGGGTGTCCGGGCTCCCGCTCTGGCCCAGACGGCAGAGTGGCTCTGTCTCTCTGGCGGGGGCTGCTGCACATTTGCAGATTTAACAATGGAAACATGCATTTTACAAATGAGAGGATCAACAGCAGGGAGATGGTATTTTTAGCTACCGTGGCTCTTTGCTTCAAAGGCGTAGGCTTCATCTAAAACCAGGCAAACCTCCTACAAAGTCTGCCTGTTTGCAAGGAGTGATTAGCATAATACGAGCAGGAGAAAAGGTCTGGTTCCACTCGGAGGCAGGAGTGCCTACTACATGGGAGGCTTTCTCTGGAAATAGAATCACGAGGAGAAAGTCTCAATGGAGATGAAGCCCCTGCCTTCAGTCAGAGCAGGAGAGCTGCCCCATGCCGCTGGCCAGGAAGCCCAGGGTCGTGGGTTCGAGCAGTGCACAGCGTGAGTCCATGTCCATGTGCTGCGCAGGGCAAGGCCACCCCCTGGGCTGTTGTTGCTAGCGTCACTGGGGCCCCATGCAGTCACCTTCTTCTAGTAGAAATACAGAGGGTCTAAGGGCTGTCTTTCCAGATGCCCCTTCGGAGTGGTAGGGCAGAGCCGAATGAAGGCTGAGGGAGAGCATGGACTGGGAGATTGTTGGGGGCAGGGTGCAGACAGAGCAGGAGGACTCAGATGATGCAACCTCAGGGAGGTGTCCTCCCTGGAGGTCATGCCAGGGCTCCCGGCCCCTGAGAAGTGGCACAGCTGTGGGTTAGACTGCGCTGTGGCCCCTGGTCCCTGTCCTCATGCCCCTTGGGCCTCAAGCCTGTTGGGGTCTGTCCATCCTGCCTTCCTCTCTCCAGGCTTCCCTGTCCCTGCCCCCTACCCTGCCATCCTGCTGGCTTGGGAAGACTAAACATGTGGAGAAGCTTGACATTTTCTCCCAACACCAGAGAAATGCAATGAAATCTGTGACCTTCCGAGAACCTTAATGACAGATACTCATTCTGGGAGCCGAGCTGGGGGCAGATATTGTCGGGCAGCTGCTTGGTCAGACCAGTCCCAGAGTCCCATCCTGGGGAGAGTGTGACCTTGGGCAGCAGTGGGGACCGGGGGCAGAAAGCGGTGGCACTGCTATTTCAGACACTCCTGGCCTGAGAGAGAGCAGAGGGACTGCAGGGGCGGGCAGCTGACAGAGCAGCCGGAGCTGCGTGGCCCCCAACCCTCAGGGTCCCCACGGCAGTAAGATCACAGGTCTTCCTGTGGAGGGTCAGGGGACCGGGAAATACTCCCAGACAGGGTGCGCAGCTGAAGATCTAAGAAACCAATTACCACGCTACCGGGGGGCTGGGAGAAGCAGAAGGGATGGGACCGGGGGCGGCTGCTCGGGCTTCAAGGGCAGGAAGGAAGTGAGGTCACTCTAGGAAAACTGGCCAACTGTCTGGGCCAGAGGCCACTGACATAGGTGGGCAGGGGGGGCTCCTTTGGGAAAGGGGCTCAAAGGAGGGGCTCAGCTCGCGGAGGAGGGAGAAAAAAGCTGACTCTTCTCGAGAAATGACAGGACAAAGCCAGCCAGCTGAAGTCCCAGGCACCTGAACTGGCTGAAGGCAGGTCCCCTAAGCAGCCAAACAAGTTGGGGTGGGGACATCTGGGGTGCGAGAAAGTTTTTAAATTTAGTCCAGATTATCTGCTCAAACTGGGGCTCCCAGCAGCACTGAATCTTCTGGAAGATGTAGCAACCCAATCCCTTGTCAAGTAAGCTTCCTGAGCCACTCCTTAACTAGTCTTTGGTGTTTTGGGAGGCTAATGGCGGGGAAGAGACCGTAGTAAGGTCACAAGGTAGCACGTACGAGTCTCCTCCAGCACCCTGTGAGTCCTGGGCCCCCCTTCCCTTCTGTTCCCTGGATGTTCTGGAAGTATGGCAGGGCAGGTGGGGCGCCCATCCACCTCAGCGTGGCCTCACACAGACCTGCAGTCCTTCCTTGGCTGGGGGAGATGGGGGATCTCTTCAGGAGCTCAGTGCCATCCTGCAGACTCTAGGGGTGGCCACCTCCCAGTGGTTTCTCCTCTCAGGGTCTTATGCATGCTCATGGCAGGTGGAGAGAGCTTTCTGAACCTGCTCAGGCCCTTCAGTGGTCCACCAGGTGCCCCAGGGATGCCCATGAGACAGCCAGAGGTCCCAGGGGGCACTCCCAGCTCCCTGCGGTGCCAGGGCATGGGCCCCATGGCTTTTGAGCAGACTGCTGGCTCCATCAGAAACCTCTTCTCCTCCCCACCCTCACCCAGTCCCTACTTCTCTTTCTTGGCCCAGTTAGACAGTGTCTCTTTCCCGAAGCTTTCCTGGACCCCTCCATCGGGGCTGGGCATTACCCCCACACCATTTGCTCCCCCGGACCACCATTGCTGCTGGTATTTGTGAATGTCCCTGGGAGGGCAGGGACCAGCTCTGCCCACCATGGTGTCCTCGCCAGTGGGCACTGAGACAGGTCCGCTCAATGACAAATGGCATTTCCTGGCCGCCCCCTGGGGAGGTGGGGGCAGGGCTGGGGCAGAGCCTCTTACCGGTCCTCACAGGGGAGGGGCCGGGTGCTTGCTCCAGGCATTTCCATTCTCAGAGACAGGACTCTCGCCTGGCCTGACAGCTGTGGCCTAATTTCCAGGGCTATACCCAGGCTCCTTATTTTAACCCACTTGGTATTTTTCATTCCTGAAGCATGGGGGGGATGGAGCAGGATTGGGGAATGGGGGAGGAGTGGACAAATGGAAGAGATGAGCTCAGTGGGGCTTGGAGGACTCAGGCATTCTGGGACAGGAATGTGCCAAGAGGGGAAGGGAAGGGGAGAGGAGGGCCAAATTGACTTGTTTTTTAAATTTTAAAAAGGAAAAAAAAATCCCCAAATCCTACCCCCTTGATTTTCCTCAGTAAGCACTTTCAACAAGGTCACAAATGCACTGGCTCTATAGATTTTTGGCTGCAGACTGCATTTCAGGCAGCCTTTAAAAGCCAATTCTTGGCGTAGCTTCAGCTGAGCCTGAGGAGAGGGAAAACTAGGGCACACTTTTATGCTCCAAGAATCCAGGTCACAGTTTCCTGGCTCCCCTGAAGCTGTGGGGTACCCCCCCTTAATAAATCCCAAACCTGAGGACCCCCCCCCCCACCGCATACCACCCTTCCCCTCTGCAGTTTCCTCCAGAGCTCGGATCACAACAGCAAGGACACACATTTCTCGGTCACTGGTCACCTGTCTGCCTATGTCACTAAACTGCTCCCTCGGTGAAGGGAGGGATGGGTTCTCCGTCTAGTGCACGCGCAGGGCTGGCGTGGGGCCCGGCAGACAGCACGAACTCCAGGAAGTCATGGAAAGGACCTTGTGGAGAGTGAATGTCTGACCCTTAGTCCCAGTGGGGCTAGCCTGAGCTTGTCCCTCTGACAGCACCCCAGGCCCATCTGAGTCTCTGTCTGCATGTTGTGCTGTTTCGGCTTGGGTCTGCCTAGCCCAGGCTGTGGTATGAAGGCAGAACGTGCAAACAGTCTGGAAAAATCAGACCCTCCGTTCCTCCTGTGTGAAAGATTCAGTTGATCTGTAAGGTCTCTTCTGACCACTCCAAACCAAGCCTAAAATCCAGACGGAGACTCCTGGTCGCTCTTTAATCCTGTGTCTAACCTCCAAGTCCACGGCCAGCCACACAGGCCATGGCCTACAGCCTCAGGCGGGGCGCAGTGTTCGAAAGGAAAGAAGCCACAGAGAAGGATCAGCTGGAGGGTCCCCTGCCTGCCCTCGGGGTGGTCTCTGGGAGGGTCGAGGGTCTCCAGGCACTACACAGCCCCGCCCCCCCCTTCCTGGATGGAGGGGGGATTTGGCTCCTGCTGCCGCCCCACCGTGGGCCCCGCTTCACGTCCCCCTTCAGGCCGCATATGGATCTCAACCACAGCATGGACACCAGCTGGGGCTGCCTCCCCCACCTGCCGTTTGGGGTGCTGCTTCCCGTGGACAACTGCTCTTCCCCCTGCACCTGCGGGCAGGCCCACGATCCGGTCCCGGACCACCAAGGCACGGCGCTTCCCTGGCCACGGCGACAGGTCCGTGAGCCCCAAGCCCAGCACTGCAGCTGAAGGCGGCGCGGTCCTGCCACAGGTGGACGACCTGCCCGCGGGGGGCTGACGGAGGGGGAGGTGAGACCCAGTCCTGAGGACACGAGCCAATCCTTGTCCCTGACCGCATACTCCCACCCTGTCTCTTGACACATGGTGAGAGCCGGTTTTCTGTCCCGCGCAGTCAGGAGCCCTGACTGGGCCGCCCTGAACAGGGCAGGGTGGAGATCTGGGGTAGAGGAAGAGAGGACGCCCGGGGTCACGTGTTGGTTTGTTCAGTGGCTTTCTCCCTCACCCTTCCTCAGAAGCGCCAGCCCCAGACCACGGAGGGAGCAGCCGGGTCAGAGCGAGTGAGCGGCCGGGCAGGGAGGGGCCGGGGGGCGGCCCGGGGCGGCGGCCAGCGACCCACCCAGGCCCGGTTCCGAGCTCGGACAGCATGGAGATGGCAGATGTCACTCATCCCTACCGCTGTCACAGCTGCCGGGTGCCGGACACGCTTCGGAACAATTCTTGTTACGTCATTACACCCTCCCGAGCATTCACAGGCGAGAGTAACGACCCACATCTTCACTCTCCACGTGAGACAACCACTCAGGGAAGCAGACACGCCGGCGGGCCTCCGGGGCTGCTGCCGGTCGGCAAATCCTTCCCTTTCTCGTGGGCAGAGCGGCCCCTTTCCTCTGGAGACCTGCTGCTCCCCACTCCACGCGGGTTCTGGTCGGGCCGCCGCTGGCCCACGGGGTGGGCGCATGACCCAGCGGGAGCCACTGACTGAGCACAGCCTGCGGGGACGTGGTGGCCATGTCCCCAACCCTTGAAGAGACCAAGACAACAAGGCTGACCCCAAACAAGGGCCGAGAAGAGAGACTGCACTACCGGGAAACGCCGAGTTCCTGCATCTGGCTGCACTCCGCCTCTGTCTGGTCACACAGGCTCGTCAAGCCCCTTGCTCACTGTGGTACCTGTGACCTGGGTTCCTGCCTCCTGTCACTCAGAGCGCCCACTGATACGGCTAGGTGTGCGGTTCCCGACCCCAGGCTGCAGACCACCGCCGGCCGGGCCGCACCAGAAGCCGTTGGGGTTCAGCTGGCTGGGAGGATGGAGGGTGACTCGGTATCTTTGCTTTGACAAACACCAGCAGGCCGGACTAGGCGGCCCTCAAGACCCTGGCTAGAGCTAAGAAATAATACCTTGGGTAGGAGGTAAAGTAATATTCCAGCTCAGTGAGAATGCTGGACAAACGTCACCCAGAAACAGGCAGCTTTATGGTTTGTTTCAGGAGCTCCTAATCCCCTGACAAAGCACCACAAAACATAAACGCTAACTGTGAAGAAAAACTGATCACCTGCGCAACATTAAAGATCAGTAACTTCTACTTACTAAGAGACACTATTAAGAGAATGATAAGACATGCCGCGGAGTAGAGGAAGAGGACTGTAGGGTGTACATCTGAGAAAGACTTGAATCCAGAATACATAAAGAATATATACGGAACTTTAACAAATAAGCACCAAAACCCAATGGGGGAAGTAACTTGAAAAGGCTCATCGCAGAAGAGGATATCCAAAAGGCCAGTAAGTGATGAGAAGTTCTCCATTAGTCTTCAGGGAAACACAAATTAAAACCACAAGTGGTATCGCCATACACCAACCTGAAGGGCTAGAAGCCAAGACTGATGACACCAGGCGCTCGTGAGGATGGGAGAGCTGTGGAGCTCCTGGACAGGCTACGGGAATGGACACTGATGCAGCCACCCCAGAAATATCTCCCAAAGCTAAACCATGTAGGGCTCTGAGCCAGCCACTCTTAGACATGTGTCTAAGAGGAACGTACCCGTATGTTCATGTTAACAGCGCCAGACTGAAAGTAAGCCAAGGCCCAGACAGGAGCAGAACGGGTACACAAATCCCGGTATCTTCATACCCTGAACACTCTCCAGAAGTGTGAACTACTGCACATCTTTTTTTTTTTAAGATTTTTTTTTTTAATTTGACAGAGATCACAAGTAGGCAGGGAGGCAGGCAGAGAGAGAGAGAGAGAGAGGAGGAAGCAGACTCCCCGCTGAGCAGAGAGCCTGATTCGAGGGCTTCATCCCAGGACCCCGAATCATGACCTGGCTGAAGGCAGAGGCTTTAACCCACTGAGCCACCCAGGCGCCCCTAACTACTGCACATCTAACAAGGGCAACTCTCACAGACACAAAACGCATCAAAAGAAGCTACTTTGTCAAAGTACAAACTGCGGGATTCATCGAAAAAGTCATCACAGGCATCAAGGCTTGGAGGGAGGTAAGGCTGCCACACTGCCCTGATTGGGAGAGGGAAGAAGACAGATCTGGGCACTGAACCGGTTAAGAAGGGTTTTTTTTTTTTTTTGCCAGAGATGGCAGAACAAGCATAAAGAGCAGAAAACCAGTCAGAACTCCTAGGGACGGAGCAGTTTCTGAGACACGTGCTCCTTTGAAGCCACACAAGGGCTGTTCTTCCTTCATGGGGAGGGGCTGGATACTCAGGTGGCAGACTGGGGCACAGGGGCCCCTCCGAGGACAAGTTCACTAACGACAAGGCTGAGGATGAACTGGAAACAGGTGTGCCCTTACAGACGAAGGCAGCAGCTCTCTGGGGGAGCACGACAAGGAGGCTCCGGTGTCTCCATGTCAGGAAACCCATCCTGTGTGAGGGCTGGAGCTGGGTGCGTGGCCCAGGAAATGGAGAAAGAGGGAACACTAAGCTCATGGGATAGCAGCCTCCGAGAGGAGAGAGAGGAAAGGCTCAGAACAGACAGCATGGGACGCCCGGCAGGGGACAGGGAGAAATGAGGGAAGACTCTGGTGGGCACCTGAAATCCATCCCAGCCCAGCTTCAGCGAGAGAGGTTAACGTGGACGGTGCGAGCAACTGCGGTGACCCGGAAGGTAGAACGTATCATTTGGGAGAAGGTGGGTAGGGGGGGTGAGGCAGATCCACTTGAGCAAGTAGAAACATAGATTTAGACCCAGAAAGACACTCAGAGTCCAAGTACCAAGCAGTTCCAATGAGATTATGTCATCTAAATATAGACCGGAAGTAGGCCAGGATAACGGATGGGCCGCAGGCTGGAGGCCGGGGCCCAGAAGGCAGGCAGGAAAGGACATGCAGATTTACTCAGCATTTCACTTCTGCATGGGAGGCGGTGGCTAGCGGGATGACAGCCCTGGCAGAGGCGCGGGTGGCCACATCAGGAAGGGTCTTGGTGGGCATTTCCTGTGGGACCCCTGGTGGAAGGGAGATACCACGAGGGAGCACAGCTTCCTTCCCATGAGGGCTGAGGAAAAGCAGAGTCCAGACTGGAAACCGCAGTTTTCCTAAATGGCCTCCACCCCCCAGTCTGGAAGAAACCAGGACACCCCGCTCTGGGGTCTCTGACCGGCTACCCAGCAGCAACATGGAGCGTGGAGCAGGACCCTGGACGGGGGGTGGGGGGGCGCTCCTGGGAGCTGAAGCTGCCGACTTTTAAAGGAAGTGCCGTTCTCCACTTTGGACCCCAAGGGCCGCTTCAGTGGGCCATCACAGCCTGGGTTACAGAGCACCCTTCCCCGAGGGCCATATGTACTCCTCGTGGGCCTGTGCTCGCCTTTGGAGGTTCAATTCAGCGCCAAGTTTCTCCCAGGTGAGAGTCCTTGGAGACAGAACCACCATGCAGGCTGAGACAGGAACCCTCCTCTGCGGAAGGAGCAGCTGTTCTAGGCAGACTTTCACAAACTGCACACGATAGAGACCTTCTCTTTATTTTTCGGAAGACAGGGGCAGGGTCTATGTGTGTTGGGGGCGGGGGGGGGGGGGGCGCGGCGGCAGGGTGTGTGAGCGCGTGTGTGTTTTCATGGCTACCTGCTAAAGGAAACCACTTCTGGGGAGAAAGGGGAGAACCCACACAGAGGCCCCAAAAACCTAAGCTGAAATGATACCAGGATAAAAGAAAGAGCTTCCTAAGAAACATTCTACGATGGGTGAACAGGATTCACTCTGGAACTGCTGTTCCAGAAGGAGTTCAGAGGCATCTTTAAAAGCAAGGACACCCTTTTGTCTGTCCTGGCTCAGATGCAGCCCTACCCCAAGGAGGCAGGAGGATGGAAACGACTTCTAGCGGCCAATTCCTGCCACTACTTTGTTAAGATGCTACCTTATGATAGCCGTCAGCTACGTGCGAATTAACTAAGCTATCTGACTTACCAAGGTCAAAACTTTGTTGGTTTCCTGGCATCCTTAGGTAAAGTATAAACAGATCCAGACAGTACTGCCGATTCCAACCGGAAAAGCTCTCAAGCTTCAGAAGGAAATTATCAAGTTCCCAGCCACTGGCAATGGCTCTTGACAGTCACCCCCAGCCCTGCAGGCTGCCTGAGCCACGGGCTGGGGAGCTGATGCTTTGTAGGTGTGGCGACTACCAGAAAGTGCTTTTAAGCTGAGGCTGGGAAGAACAGAGCAGGTGCCAGCACCCACGTGCTGGGGGTCCGAAGCATGCCGTGCAGGGGCACCGAGACACCTTTCCCGCCAGTCCCTCCTGAACCCTCACCCTGTCCACAGGGGCTTCTCAGGTCACATGGCCTCCCACCAAGTTCATCTGTGACCTCTAACCTCCCACAAGCTCTGCTAAAGGGAGCGGACCCTTGGCCTTCTTCTAGTCCCCTGTCACAGGGATCCACTAGAACCCTTGAAACATGGAGATGCTTTCCTCTGAAGCTCCTCAGACTTCAGCACACACCGTGAAGGGCTCCCTCTGGCCAGCACTTCCTCTGTCCCCTGCCGTAGGACCTAATTAATCCCAGCCTTGGCTGACAGGGCCCACATGTGGTTCCCGTTTTCCAGAAGGAAATACGCCCTTCTTACAGGGAGTGCCCGTGTGTGTGTGTGTGTGTGTGTGTGTGTGAGAGAGAGAGAGAGAGAGACAGACAGTGGGACCCTGGAGACTGCCTGGAGGAGGCAGAGCAAAGCCACTAGCCTGCTTCCAGGTCCCAAGCCCTCACGGGTCACAGATGGTTCTGTGAGGTGCTGGGAGGTGGCACCTTTCCATGGGTTAGGAGACAGTGGAAAGAGACCAGGCCGGGCTCTCTGGGCTGCATGAATTTTGCCCTCCCCAAGGACATCTTCGTATTTCACCTCCGAGGGCGGACTCTTCTCTCAGTCTTGTCTGGCGTGTCAGATCGTGCCTCCCCGCCAGTCACGTACTCTCAGTGCTGCTTCCAGTTAGATCAAAGCCAAGAGCAGGTTGTGCAAAAGAGCTTCTGCCACACACTCCCTTTGCTGACCTGCATCTCAACAAAAGCACCCCAGGCCCCTGGTCTCTGGGGAAAGAATGACTGTGGAAACTTCCAGAAGATGCACACAGGAGTCAGGCAGACTTACTTCAAGTCAGCGAGAAGAGAAGCTTCTGAGAGGAAAGTAAGAAATTCCTTGGAAGAATTCCTCCAACCCGGCTCAGGTCCTGCCTCCTTCCCCTTAGCTGGGGACCCCACCAGTATGGCTTCAGACGGGTAAAATCTCAAACCCCACCTGCATTCTGGGTCCCTTCTAGCAGACACACTCTGGCTGGCACATGTTCGTCAAGGCAATTTATTTTTATCTGGAGCAAATGAATGCACCCCATTAAAGGGGAGAGTGAAAGAAAGCAAGGAGGGCCTCTTAGAAGCTCTCTCCTGTGGGCTGGGGGCCAGAGGCAAGGTGTGTTAGCCTAAAATACCGCTCGAACCAGCGATCTGGGTCTTGCCACGTTACTTGGCTTCATCCTGCATTAGCATCAGCACTGTGGGCTTTGGGTAGGGGCGCCTGGCTAAGGGCCCCCTGGCAGGACAAGTGGCGCCTCTGAAAACTGTAGGGAGGTAACCAATGTCAATGAGCTCCGGGGGCTGGGAAGGTCTGGGAGGACACAGAGTGAGAAGGGGAGTGGGGTGGGGTAGGTCAGCCGGTGTGGGCTGCCCTGGCCACAGTGGTGATGTGGCCCTGGATGACAGCCTGTCTCACGGGTGACCATACAAGGACTGCAAAGTGGAATTCCTCAGTTATAGCAAGAAAGACAGCTGCTTCTCGAGGCTCTGCCTGAGGTGCAATTAAAAACAAGTCCAGTTTCCAGTGGCTTCCTAGACCTCCGGCCCTACCACCCATCTCAGCGGCTGATCAATCTCCCTCACTCCCCACCAAGCACAGGGCAAACCCGGGGGTGGGTGGGGGACAGGGCAGGATCAGCAGGAGTACATCACAGGGACTGTGAGCATTTGCTGAACTGGAGAGGCTGCCATGCCTGTGTCTAACAGAGGTGAGAGGAGGACCAAAATGAACCGGAAGCTTTATCTCAGGGCTTCTCTGGGTGCAGGTCTCATGGAAGAAGATGCAGGACTGCCTCTTGCTCTCCCACTTGGGCCCCCGACCCAGGCTCTTCAAATGCTCTCATCTTAGGGGCACCCGTGTCCCCGGGAAGGGTGCTCAGGACCTCATCCACCATTGGTGGGGCTGGCTGGGGTTGGAGCCTTTGAGTTCACAGCAGGCACTCGTTAAAAAGAAAGCATTCTCTGGCAAGTCCTCTCTGCGAGGCAGCAGGGAGGAAGGGGTGGGGGAAGCACAGTTGGTTAAGCCAAAGGACGGCTGGCCAGAGGGCCATCTTGGCGGGCGGAGTGGGGTGTCCCAAGACTCGCTCACTTCCCAGCACAGAAGCAGGCCTTGTAAGGATCACAGCTGTCGGATCACGCTGCAGTTCCTATCAGTTTATCAAAGGAGCTGCGTTTTCTCCCTCCTCTCCCTTTCTACTGAGTATAAGTGGCCCGGTTCATAGGAAAACAGCCCCGCACTTGTTCTGCCGCATTGGCATGGAGGGTGGGAAGAGGCCAGAGGAGGGACATGTGCACCAACACCTACTCGGGGCGGAGTTGTTTTAATGGGGCCGGGACCGGGCCGCTGGTGGGTGTCTGAGGTGCTGGGGCCACAGGTCTGGCGCGCCACGGCCAGCTCTCGGCACAGAAGCCTTAATTACTTTGCCCTCTCTGGAGTCTGGTCTCCCGTCTTCACAGACCATCCTGGAAGGCTGAGGCCGTGTCACGAGGCGGAACAAGAGCTCCCCTTCACCAACCTGTACTGAGAGTGACGGCGCACACCATCTTATGCAGCCCTCTCTGCAAAACGAAAGGCTGGCACCACTGCAGATCAGGTCACATGACCAAAAACTGGAAGAACTGGGATTTGAACCCAAGTCTCCTGGACTCCAGAAGTTGCAATCTTAATCCGGATCCCGAGGACCTGTGGGAGGCCCATGGGCCCCATTCCAGTGGAGTCCAGGGAAGGGGGAAAGGCATAGGGAGGGCTGTGGGCTGCCCACGTCTGGCACCCCTCCCCCATGTCCCCTTCCCCACTTGTGGGCTCCGCTTCGACTCCTGCAGCTGAGAGGAGGGCCTGGGCCCACAGCGCATCTCAGCAAGTCTAGCCGAGATGAGGCTTTGGAGCCACGGGCCTCCCCGAGTTCACTACGCAGCTAAACTGTTATGTCCATAACAAGGCCATATGGACACAGAGGAGGTCTGACCCGCCCAGGAGCCTGGGGGGAGTTTGGGGGCCCCATTCCCACCCCCCCAACGGAGGTGCAGCCTGGGAAAGCTGTGTAGGGGAGAGGAAACACTCCAGGGTCCTGCGGGAAATCAAGCATCTTCCTCAACGCCAAGACGCCCACCAGATGTTTGTCTTCAGCAACTCTGGCTGCTCTTGTCCTCTAGACGGCAAGCTCTCCTGCTCCCCGAGCTAAACACACTACTGTAGAAATGATGGCTTTTCACTGTTTTAACACCTGAAGGAGCAGGTTAAATCACTCTCTGTTTCTTATCAGGCCTGTGGCTTCATCTCAGCAGTCTGCACGGACCACTACTATGCTTTTCTTTAAAGCTGTCAGCAAAAAAGAAGGAAATGAAATGAGAAGCAGACCGGCAGGCTGACGCTCCCGACGGCCCCTTCCCAGCAAACTCGGCTGAAGGGACTCGCTCCCCTGTGGGCTCACAGGAAGGTGGAGAGCCCGTGTCTTCAAGACCTCCTCCGTGTCTGATGCTGTGCTTTGTGCCCCCCCGAGAGCCTAGACTGGCTGGTGGGGACTGTGACCCAGGCTGGTCAGTGGCAGTGGGCCCACAGGGCCCGCGCTGCTCAGGGGAAGCAGGTGCTGGTGCTGCTTCTTGGGGGGGGGGTGATGGCAGGCTGGACAAATGACGCCAAGGACCAGGAGGGAGAAGTGGGAGGGGCCCAGCCCCGAGGTTCCTTCCATCCCGGCCCACCGGGTTCCTACGCCAGGGCCTGGGGTCACAGGCTGCGCAAAGCCTCGCAAGGCACCCGGCCGCTGCACTCTCTCATGGAGGCGATGGAGCGGTGGGTGTGGAATTAGCAGAGCGCAAGGGTCTGCAGCTCAGCTCCCACCAAGCCTGGCAGGCACGGGGCTTCCTCTCATTTCCCTCTACAAAATGAGGATGCCCGTCAGCCCAGGAGGCTAGGAAGACACTAGACAAAGCAAGTAAAGTTTCACCACCCCGAGGCTGTAAATGGGAATATGCAGTGGCCGTTGGGTCCCCAGCTTCAGGGAGCCCAGGGTCCCTGAGCAGGTGGGGAGGACACCGACGTGGGCCCTTGCTGCCCACACTTCTGCTTGGTGCAGCCTGGCATTCTGCTGACTGCTCTGAGCTCGCTCTCTCCGAGCCCCTGATGAGACAAGGGAAGCTGCTAGAGGATGGAAAAACCCAATACAGTCAGGTTCTCTGGAGGGGAACTAGTTACAAATGGCTTCTTCAAAGGCCTCTCTCTCCACTGGTGCCTGAAAGGCTTCCAGGCAAGGGGGAGCTCATCAAGTGAATGGACATGTCTGCAGTATGGAAAACCACGTAAAATACACTGTCACTCATGTGGGGACAGACTGTCGCTCTCCCAGTGGGGGGGTCTCCTGAACCACTTCTAATCTCCACTTCAATCCCACGGACTGTCCAACTTGATGTGAAGTAAAACGGGAAGTCCTCCCCTTCTGGCCGAGCGGGGTAAGAATCCGCTTCCGTCCCTGTGTAACTGTGGGGCTCTCACCTGGGAGGATTCTGCTCCCAAGGGCTTGTGGCCCTGTCTGGGAACATTCCTGATGTTCCAGCTGGGAGGGCGGGTGCCGCTCCACAGCCCACAGCACACAGGACGGGCTGGACCACCAGGGACCATCCAGCCCCAATGCCAACAGCACCGAGCCTGCGAAACCCTGCTCTCCATGACCTCAGAAGAGCAAGAGGGCCGTGACAGCCTCCCACCACCACGGGGACACCTTTGGTGGTCTGGACCATCAGAAGCCCCTCCCCACAATGGGCAGAAACTTTGTAGTCCTGCTATTTGTCCTTTTGGCCAGGCGGGCCTGTCCCCTCCTGCAGCTCGGTCCTCTGACCCCACACCCTCAACTCCACCCTCAGTCCTCAAACGAGGGTCTTGGCAGGCAGCTCTGGATGAAGAGGGAAGGGCCGGCTCCCTCCATTTCCCTCCCTCGGCTCACATCATGGTGGGGCAGGCTCCTGGCATGGCTCCCGGCAGAAGCTTGTGGGCCTCACCTCCCCTCGCTGCCTCCTGCCACCCCCTTTTGCTTCTTCCCACCTCTCAGGGCCTTCTTCTCAGCCTCCTTTCCTGGCTTCTCTTTCTCCCCGACCACTACACACTGGAGCTCCCTGGGGCTTGGCCTCAGCCCCCTTCCCTACCTCCTCTGCCCCTCTTACCACTGACCGTTCTTCCCTAAGAAAGCAAGCTCCGCGAGGATGGAACCATCTAGAGCAGTACTTGGCAGAATCAGTACTCAGTAATACTATCTGCTGAATGAATGAGTGAGTGAGAGAATGAATGAAAGACTATGCTATCCATTTCCACTTTTCTCTCTTGGGCACAGGTCCCTCTTCTCAGAGTCACAGGGAGCAACCTGTGTCATCATCTCTCCTTTGATGTTACCAAAGCAATTCCAATTCAAACATGGGAACCTCCTCCCTCCAGAGCTCCCATCACAGGGACTACCACCACCAGCCAGAGTCCTGGTGTCACTCCCAACAGCCTGTCCCCTCAGGCCCTCATGTAATCAGTCATTACTCAATGATACATCTTACAAATTACAAAATGGTGCCGCTTCTCCCCATCCCCCTCCCAAGCAGCCACCATCTCCCACTTGGACAACAGCCTCCCACTGGTCTCCCACACGTCCGCCTTGCTGTCTCCACCTACCCCTTCTCCTCTTTAAAAACACAAATCTGCTTACGCCGTCCCCCCACCCCAAGCCCCTTCAGTGGCTCCCTCTGGCCTCGGGGAGAGGCCTCCAACCTCGGTGTGGCCAGCAAGGCTGGGCCCCTCTCCCGCCTGCCCCGTGGATCACACAAGAATGAATGCTCTTTGAATGAATGTTCTTTGCTGACTTGAAGACTCCGTACAGGCTGGACCCTCTCCCAGCAATCCCCCTTCAATCCCCAGACTCCACAGAGTGCCTCAGGAGCCTTCCCGACTGTACGGACCACTGTCTAGTCAGCTCCCCGAGTACCCTGGACGGCTCTAGAACCCCGTCCCCCCACAGAGGTGCTTATTTCATGGGTCAGGGTGAGAGTCCTAGGTGACTGACAGGAAGCTACTGCTGTAGAGACTATTCCAGAAAACTTCTCTCCCTGGTTTTGTGGGGGAGCCTGGAGAAATCTTTGCCCCATCTAAATTTTGATGACTTTAAGGTCACACTCTTCTGTGACCCTGGCTACTTGGAGCTTAGGTGGCGGCAAAGGGCCAGAGCTGGCTATGCTGTTGGTGGCGGGAGTTCTAGAGGCCGAGAGTGACCAGGGCCCTGGGACTGGCCAAGGCCAGGCTCACACGACTCGAGATCCCAGCTCCGCTAGAGCGACTGCTGCCACCAACCCTGGCCAAACACCGTGCGGGCAGCTGGGCACCTGAGCCCCATTTTGTGTTCCATCCAGCTCACCTACTTTCTTCCCCAAAGACTCCAACAAGGACACACTGACAGGACCTTTAACCTCCAGGGAAAACAGTGTCCTGACAAGTGGAAAAGTAATTCGTTCGTTCAAGAAATGGCGACATGCACCTGTCCCGTGTTGGCAGCACCAGCAGGCCCGATGTGAAGCTGGGGGCGCCTTTGCTTCTTTAAGGGTAAATGCAAAGAAAAAGGAGGGGAGAGAAGCGGAAGAGATAACGGCTGCTGGCAGCCCTGGCGCAGGGTGCAGTGAGAAAGCGTGGCTGTGAGGAAGAGAAAGCGCGCCGAGTCTGACCTGATGATGAAAGCGCCTCTGGCCTCCAGGAGCTTGCGTTCACTGCTGAACCTCTTGAGAAGGTTGATCATGAACTTATAAAAGTAGGAGTTCATGGTGGGGGTGGAAGGAGAACATTCTAAGCCTTTGGTACCTGCAGAGAAAGGGATAGAGCCAAGAGTTACTGTATGGCCCACAGCATGGTGGGACCCCCACGGAACACATGCCGTTGCAAATGCCAGAAAGGTGGTGTGTGTGTGCGGGGGGCGCGGGTGCAGCTGTGTGCAGAGCAAGGTGAGGGAAAACCTTCAATCCAGGGCCTCGGGTCGATGGCAGAAAAGCAAGGACTATACAAGTACATGAGGACAAATACAGCTGCTTACTGTACTAACACCCACTCACGGGTCCCCCTCTCCAGCCAGCCCCCAGTGACTTAGTGAACACCTCCTATCTGGGAGACCCGCTGCTACGTGCTGGGAAATTTTTTTTTTTAAAGATTATTTATTTATTTATTTGACAGAGAGAGAGAGATCACAAGTAGACGGAGAGGCAGGCAGAGAGAGAGAGAGAGGGAAGCAGGCTTCTTGCTGAGCAGAGAGCCCAATGTGGGACTCGATCCCAGGACCCTGAGATCATGACCTGAGCCGAAGGCAGTGGCTTAACCCACTGAGCCACCCAGGCGCCCCCGTGCTGGGAAATTTTTATAGAACACACCTGGACCTATCATCCCAATATATAAAATATACTCAGCCTTCATTTTGGCTGGTTAAGGACAAGTGAGAAATCGAAAAGAAGAAAGGGGTAAAACAGGTATACGATCTCGACAGTCAACAAAACACACGCTCCTTGGGGCTCCTGGGTGGCTAAGTGGGTTAAGCCTTTGCCTTTGGCTCAGGTCATGATCTCAGGGTCCTGGCATCAAGCTCAGCAGGGGGCCTGCTTCTCCCCGCCCCCGCCCCGCCTGCCTCTCTGCCTTTTTGTGATCTCTGTCAAATAAGTAAATAAAATCTTAAAAAAAAAAAAAAAAAAGACTTCCCAAATCCAGAGTTGGCTTGAGAACCAGGAGCACATTCGGAGTAGCCCCGGATAAGCATCCTAGCTGAAAATACACCGAGGGCCAGGTCCAGTCCCCCCAGAGTCCCATCACAGCACGGGTCCCCTCCGCAAGGTATTGGTCATGGAGGGGATGACAGCAGGGCTGGTGGAATGCCTGGCTGATCCCCATGTAGTACATGCATACACCCCATGCGATCTTTGTTTTTTCTTTGCCACCCATGCTGACCTCAACAGCACTGTTGGGAAGGTGTTAGGGATGGTAGGAATCTTCACTCCCTCTGCCCAAGTCACTAACAGGGCACAAAATGCACACACGACAGCTTGAGATACAATTCACGTATCATGAAGTTCACCCTTTTAAAGTGTACAGTTCAGTGTATTTTACGACAGTATAGTCATAAAACCGTGCGTCGATCACCACGAATTCCAAAACATCACCCAAAAAGAAACCTTGTATCCATTAGCTGCCGCTCCCCATCCTCCCCTCCTCCAGCTCCTGGCAATCATTAATCTACTTTCTGTCTCTGGATTTGCCTCTTCGGGAAATTTTGTGCTAATGGAATCAGACAGTAGGCAGTTTCTTTGACTTGGGAGTGTTTTCAAGGTTCATCCACATTGTGGTACGTATCCACTTTGTATTCACTTTTGTGGCTGGATAATACTTCATTGTATGGATATACCGTATTTTATCCATTCATCAGTTGCTGGATATTTGGTTGTTCCCACTTTTTGGCTATTAAGAATAATGACGTGGGGCCCCTGGCTGCCTCGGTCGGTAGAGCATGTGACTCTTGATCTTGGGGTCATGAGTTCGAGCCCCTCATTGGGCGTAGAGCTTACTTAATTAAAAAAAAAAAAGGATAATGCTGTGAATATTCATGCGTAAATTTTTGTGTAAACATGTTTTCATTTCTTTTGGTTGTATACCCAGGAGTGGAATTTCTGAATCACGTGGTTACTCTACATGTAACTTTTAAGGAACTGCCAGACCGTTTTCCATAAGGGCTAGATCATTTTACATTCCCACCAGCGGAGTGTGAGATTCCAATTTTCTCACATTCTTGCCAACACTTGTTATTATCTGTCTTTTGATTAGAGCCATCCTCGTGGATGGGAAGTATCTCATTGTGGGTTTGATTTGCATTTTCCTGATGACTAATGACACAGAGCATCTTTTTATGGGCTTACTGGTTCTTGCAGATCTTTGGAGAAATGTCTATACAAGTCCTTTGCCCATTTTAAAATTGGGTTGTCTTTTTATTGCAGAGTTGTAAGAGTTCTAGATACGTCTCTTACCAAATGTATGATTTGCAGATATTTTCCTCCATTCTTTTTTTTTTCCTTCTAATGTCCTCCATGGTGTCCTTTGAAGCACAGGATTTTAAATTCTGATAAAGTCCAATTTATCTTTTTTTTTTTTTTTTGGTTGCTTGTGCTTTTGGTGCCATATCTAGAAAGTATTACCTATTCCAAGGTCATAAAAATTTACTGACATGCCTCCTAAGAACTGTTTTTTTTAAAAAATAGCTCTTATACTTAGGTCTCTCATCTATTTTAATTTTTGTATATGGTGTGAGGAAGATGTCCAAATTCTTTTGCATGTGGATGGATACCTGTCTTAGTATAACCTGATATCTTCTTTCTTTTTACTTTATAGGTGCTTTTTTTCAAGAATTTTTTTGGAGTTTATTTATTTATTTAAGTAATCTCTATCCACAATGTGGGGCTCAAACTCATGACCCTGAGATCAAGAGACACATGCTCTTCCAACTAAGCCAGCCACCTGTCCTGATGCTTTTTCACATTGTATTTTTTCTAGCTTTATTGAGATAGCATTGCCTATACCATTATATAAGTTCAAGGTGTACAACGTGTGGATTTCATACCTGGACACATTGCAAAAAACGGACACCACAGAGCTCTGGAGTCAGCCAATACCTTCCTCATTGCACATAATTACCTTTTTTTTTTTTTTTTTTTGTGAGAACATTTACCATCAACTGTCTCAACAACTTTCAAGTATATACTATAGTAATATTAACCATCATCAGTGTTTTGTATGTTAGATGACCAGAACTTATGAAACTCTAACTGGAAGTTTGTACCCTTTGACCAGTATCTCCCCAACATGGTATCTTTCTTTTCTTTTTTTTTTTTTTTTTTAAGATTTTATTTATTTATTTGACAGAGAGAGAGAGATCATGAGTAGGCAGAGAGGCAGGCAGAGAGAGAGGGGGAAGCAGGCTCCCCGCTGAGCAAGGAGCCCAATGCGCGGCTCTATCCCAAGATCCTGAGATCACGACCCGAGCCGAAGGCAGAGGCTTAACCCACTGAGCCACCCAGCAGCCCACCCCAACATGGTATCTTAATAGGCAACCAAGAGCTACCATTTACCAGGGACTTCTTACGTGCTATGCATGTCTAAAGCCTTCACACATAGCATCTGATTAAATCTCAAAATAATCCTAGAAAATATGGGCTACTACTCTTCTCATTCTACAGGTGGAGAAGCTGTGAATTAGGCTGAGGACTATCCGAAGTCACAGAGCTGACGAGTGGTGGTCTCGGAGTCCACGCAGCTGGTTTCAACAGCTCCGCCATGTTGCCCATCACTTGGGTGCTGGTGTGAGGCACTTTGGGGTTAGCAGGTTAGTGGGCGATATGTTCCTAAACAAGGGGCAGAAGACTGGAATGAAGGCCCTGCCAAGATGGAGAAGCAGTAAACCCTCCTTTCAGGAGCTGTCTTTTTGCTCAATTCAGACTTCCCTGATGTCCTTGCACGGTGTGGCTGGGAACAGGAAGGGGTGCCTTTTTGTTTTGTTTTTCCCAGCTATGAATTACTCTGTGAGGATTCCTTACTAGGAGCCATACCTTCAAACTATTGTCCTTTCTCCGGAGAGCCTCCTGGACAGCCCCTGTGAACTGTGTGCAAGGGGCAAGCCTTGAGTAAGAAACCCAGTATGAGGGCAGACCCCAGTGAACTTCTTGATGTTTGCAGTTCGTTGTTCTGGGTCCCTGCCCAGAACAGCCTGGCCTGGGAGGTCCTGAGTGACTCTGGAATGGCAAACAGTCTCTGCTCCCTGGCCCAGAGGGACTGTTTGCAGAATCAAGTGTCACATTCTTACAGATTGAATTACCCCGGGCCCAGCTGGGGCCGATCTCTGAAGAGGTGGCTACAGATGCAGCTGCCAGAGCCCCTCCTCCCCGTCCCCGCACTGCCCCCGTGGTGGCCTGGCTGCACACCCCACCCAGCGTGTGTGAACTGGAACCTTCTCCGAGCTCATCTGTGAGGGCTCCTGTGTCCCTGTCCCCTTTTTGCTTCTGTATGTGCAACCCCAACCTACATCATTTCCAGGCTCAGGGCGATTTAGGTTCCAACATATTCCAAAGGACAAAGGGACCCAAACAGGGAGTGACCATAAAGAAATCTTCCACAACGTGGGGCTATGGTGTCCATTCCCAAGGAGCTGGGTATCTCGGGCAGGCAGAAACATTGAGCGTGCTGTTCTAGAGCAAGGCTTTGGAGTCCTGGTTCAGATCAGATGTCTGCCTCTTACTAGCTGTCCAACTCTGGGCAAGTCTCTTCCCAACCCTCAGTTTCTTCATTTGTAAGGTGGGGCCAGTAAGAACTCCTTTCCTTCCATTCAAAGAATTTTTTTTTTTAATTAAGTAATCTTTAAGCCCGAGGTCGGCCTTGAACTCACGAGATCAAGAGACTGAGCCAGCCAGGCACACCCAGTAAGAGACCCTTTAAATGAGACAAAACATGTGATGCACCGGGCCCGGGGCCTGCCGCACAGTCCATGCTCAGTGAACGGGGGCTGCTGCTATTAGCAAACACGCCAGAACCCGGGGCACAGCAAGGGGCAGACTGTGCCCGTCTCTCCCTCTTGGAATAGACGACTGAGGGCTGCGGGACAGTCTGGAAAGTCTCTTGAGCGGAGACTTCAGATCTGGGACAGTTTCCCAGGGCTCTGCTGGGAGGCAGGCAGGCTGTGAGAAGATGGGATCACCTGTGACTCTCCCCAGCCCCTGCCCCACATTTGGGGAGGGAGATCTGCCCGCCCCTCGGCTGACAGCTGGCCTGAGATGGTAGGAGAGAAGGCTTGGGGCTGCTCTGAACACATTCTGGTCTTAGTCATAGCCCCCTCCGGGCCACACGATTAAGGCTCAATGTCCAGGACCGTATGGCAGCCCTCGGAGTCGAGGCCCCCTAGCAGGAGGGAGAGGAGCAGAGAGACATCTGGGAGAAGCCCTGGCCGATGACTCACGTTCTCACAGTGCGGTGGCTGCTGGGAAAGTTTCCACAGCTCAGCCCTCCCAGCGCTCCTGTGTAAAGACTCTACGGAGAGCAGGAGGCTGGGTGCAAACCAAGTGGGGGCCGGGCGCCTGCCTGAGAGCCAGACCCGGCTGATGGGAGTGTCCGGGAGCTGCCGGGGCCTGCAGCTGCTGGGCAGGGACCTTTGTCCCCCAGGCTGTCCCAGCCACCAGAACGGGCTCTCTTGAGGAGGAGCCTGGAAAGCTCCCTGCAATCCTGGCCCGATTGTGTCGAGACGGCAGGTCTGGGCAAGGGCAGGAAACCCTTCCTGGGTGGGTTGGTCGAGGACGGGGTCCCCTTGGGGCTCCCCATGGACAGGGTGAGGGCCTCCTTGGTCTCTCCCAGCCTCCATTTCCCACTGGCTCGTCAGCCACTTTTCTGAGGAACCAGCCCTCCGTCCCAGCTGGCTTGAGACAGAACCTGCGAGATTCAGGGCTGCAGGCGAGGGAGGAGGTGGTGGGGCGGAGAGACAGCAGACTCATGCCGGGAAGTGCTACTACGAGGAATGACGGGCCTCTGGGCTGAACTCACGTCTGCCAGCGGCAGGGCAGCGCACAGCGCCTCAGGGGCCGCCTCTCGCCGCCTCTCCCCGCCTCTGGCGCTCGCTCTTCTCAGGCCTCGCGGGCAACCAGCCTCTTTTTTCTCCCACAAAAGCCACCTCTGCTGGGCTTTCCCACAGGGTGGGGGCCCTGGGCCAGGTGCCGCTGGTCCTTTAGGAAGAGGCAGAGCCTGGACGGGAGCCCAGCACCCAGCTCCCGGCAGGCGCCCCAACACTGTGCCCCGAGGAGCTGAGGGGCCGCCAGGGCCGGGAGGCTTTCGCTCGGTGGCACTGCTGATGACAGCCTTGCGGGCCCGCTAAAGACAGGGTGCCAGCTGTTCTGGCTGGGGCTCAGCAAGGGGGTTGGGGACAAGCAGGCCTTGGGTCTCCGGAGAGGCACGCTCTTCAGGGGGCCCGGGAGCGCGGGGTCTCCATTCCCCGACCCCGCCGAGGACGGGCCCCTGAGCTGAATGCCGCCTGCCTGGCACTCCTCGTTGGAGAAGTCTGGACAAGCGGGCTCTGGCAGGAAGTGCCCGTGACTGCTGGCTGGCCGAGGGGCAGACAGATGCTGTCGGGAGCGCTGGGAGTACAAACCCAGGCTGGTGGGGTGGGCGGCCAGGGAGCCAGCCGTGCAGATGGTGCTAAGTGAAACCTGATGTGGCGACATGAGGATCCGCACAGCGCCTCACAAACAGCCTTCCCTGGGATGCTTTAGATTGAGTTTTGTGGCTATGACGCGAAGGAGCCTCACATGTCAGGATAAAAATAGCTCTGGCCTCAATAGGCAAAACGACTTACAGTTCAACAAAACCAGATGCAAAAGCCTTTGTGGCCCGGCCCAGAGCCGGCGGGGTCCCTGCTGGCTCCCTGCCCTCTCGCCCGTCTCCCTCCCCCGTGGCAGGGGGCATCAGGACCCCGCCGCCCAGAGCATGTGGAGGAAAGGCCGGGGGGCCGGGGCAGATCCAGGCCCTGTGGCCGACTGGCAGGGCAGGCTTGAGAAGGTGACGCCCTCTCTGGGGCCAGTTCCTGTCTGGGAACCCCGCGGGGGTAAGAAGCCTAGCACAGTGCCTGGCATGGGGATTGCTCCGAGGCGGGGACTGCATGACTGGGAGGCTGGCACGGAACCCAGGGACACAGGTGGGGAAGGGGCAGCTTCCCTTACGGGATCAAGGGGCTGGAAGAAAAGGAGGCCTCGGACTCCAAGCAGCAGGGTCTCGGGAGGCGTGGAGCCTGCTGAATCAGAGGGCCCAGGCCCCAAGGCCACATGGATAAAAGGGTGGCGAAGACGTTGTGACAACGGCACCCTTGGGGCTCGATCTAAGGGGCAGTTACCTTCTTTGCTGTGAGCCGGCCCCAGGGGAGCCCCCGGCCCTGGGCAGTGACCCACATCCGGGGGGCTTTCCAGCTGCCTGCTTCAGAGGAAGAGATAAGCTAATGGGCCACAGCAGGGCCCTGGAGGAATATCCAGCTGACAGGGCAGTAGAGAGGGGCAGTGCCAGGAAAGACTGCTGCTGGGGGTGGGGGCAAGGGCGGCACTAGAGAGACACAGGAGGAAGGGGTCTGAGGGCCATCTCTGAGACCGAGCCTGTGTTGCAGAGGGCTAGGCTGTCCACCTGGCGACAAGCAAAGACCTGCGCAGTGGTGCTAGGGGAATGTTCGATATGGCGCTGGTGACGGGGCAGCCAGGTTTGGCATCCCCTCCTTCTAGCATGATAACGACTGAAAGGTACTAACCCCTCCTGGGCGCCCAACTATGGGCATTCAGAGATGAGTACAACTTAGAGCCTTCTGACCCTGGCACCCAAGCCGTCTGGAAGAGTATGTAGGAAGGAGGCCTTTTAAGGCTCCAAGAGCAACAGAGAAGGCTTTTGGGGCTGGGAACTCGTCTGGTGCGGCTGGAGGAAGTGGAGGCAGGAGGCATGAGTTGCTGAGGCCACTGAGGCCAGAAGGGGGCCCCTGAAGTCACTGTGCAGAGGAGGGCTACCCTCCAGAGATAGGCCAGGCTGGGGCCGTGGCCCACCGCCCCACAGGAGAAGCATGGACTGCTGGCCTGGCCACCACTGCTCTGCTCCCCTCCTTGGGTGGTAGAAGTTTCCAGGGCTGGCCAAGTGCTTTTCTCCTCTAAGCGTCGGGGTGAAGACAGGAGACTCTCAGGCTGGGCTCCTGGGTCAGCACCAACACCTACTACAACCTTCCTCTCCTAGCTAAGAATGACAACAGTGCTTTCTCTCACAGTTGTCGTGAGGAGTCGAGGGGCTACCCCACAGCTTATTTCCGTGAGGTGACACTCTGGACAACAGCGTCCGGTCCTAACAAGCTTAATGTATTACAGTCACCGTTACTACTGGGAACAATGCCCAGGGATGGCTTCTTGGGTTTCTTCTAGAACTTGTTTGTAAATTTGGCCACACCAGCCAGGATGATAAGGAACGAAATGGAATCAGAACATTTCATCTCTGCCCATTTTTAGAGCCGGGGTGAAACTCCACCTTGGACCAGAGAACCCCACAGGGCTCAATAATGTAAGTAGTTATCCCATTAAGAACGCGCCTGCTGGGCTGGAAGGAAAGGAAAGGGAAGACCGGGTTTTGGGGGCAAACATCAGTCCTGGGCTGACCTCTGACCTCAGACAGCCACACTGCTGTGGCGCCTGGCCAAGGCAGCTCCCTGTCCTGCAGCGGGAACATCCAGGGCCCAGGAGGGCCCAGCATGTCTCAAATAAGGGACTGATCCCGGAAGCCTCCTACTTCTGCTGAGCCTTTGGCTTGAAGGGGGCTCATCACCCCCTCTCCTCAGAGCGTAGGGGGCCTCAGCCTGCGTCCCTGAGTGGAGGCGGGCAGAGAATGCACAAAAGCTGCCCACCCAGAGGAGACCCAAGAGGTTGTTTCCATTTCATTTCACCAAATCGCAATTAGGAGACAGCAGGACTCGGGCTTCCTTCAGGGCTGCCCACCCAGGTAGCCCCCTCCTGAATGCCCCCGAGGTGAGCCTCTTCCGGGCCTGGGGCTCTGTGACGGTCAGCAACCAAGTGGTGGTGGGAGAAGCAAGACCATCAGCTCTGCTCACACACTCTGCCCTGGAGGGGGCGATGTCTGCACAAGGCCTGGTGGGAGGAACTCCCCCTGCGGGCAACTCTGCAGGCCCCAGGGACTGCAGCCAAGGTGCCTTTAAGCCCCTGAGGCAGCTTCCCAGGTGGTGATGCTGCCCCAGCCCTCGCACTAAACCTGCACCATTTGAGTTTACAGACCCAGGGAGCAAGCAGGCTGGGCCACTGAGCTCCTTGCAAACGCAAGGATTTCATCTTTGCTCCACTCCCTGCCTCCCTGGCTTTCCGGAAAGACCCTTCACTGCGGGGGTGGGGTTTCTCTATCCTAAAAGGACATAGCACAGCACAGTCGTGCCCTAGAGAGCCAGAGGAAAGCCAAATCCAAACAGGAAGAGGGGCTGGCCTTGTAGCCTCTGTCCACGTGCATGCCCGGATGGAAACAGAAAGAATGACCCTCTTGCATGCCTGAGAAGCCCTGGGAGAAGGAGCAGCCCACAGATGAATGACTGTACACTTCCTGCGTGCTTTCTGACCCAAACAGCCACCCCCCACGTCCTTGGTGCCTGGCCAGTGCCTTCCCCAAGGCGGCTGAAGCAGGAGAGGGGATGGGGCCCAGCTCTGGCTTCCTGTGCTCTTCTCTTTACTGGTTTGAACTTGACCTTTTGAAATCATGGACCCACTTAAAAAATCTGGTGCCAGCTGCGGCCAGGCACGCACGTGTGGTTCCCACACTCTCTGCAGGGAACATGTGAGTGTCAGGCTGAGAGCACGTGGCGGCCCACAGTGCTGTGGAGCCTTGAGGCAAGAAGTGATACTGACCGTAGGCGCTTCCTTAGCGTTCTCTCCAGGATGGAATTTCTCCCATCTGGCACACTTGGTTGTTTTTCTATGAATTCAGGGTGTCGCTGGCTGATGTGAGCCAGTCCGACAGCCCTGGTGAGCTGGGGCAAATCTTCACCACCTCAGCCCCGTCAGCAGCCCAGCCACCTGGGCAGGGCCAGGAGCCAGGGTTCCGAGCACCTAGCTGTCTGAGACTCCCCTCAGCTCCTGCTCCCCAGCAGCTGAGAGGTGGGGCTCCTGGAACTCCCAGGTCTGGGCCTCCCCGGGGCACACGCCTCTCCCACTCCAGCAGGCCTGGGCCCTGGGCCATTTGCCAGCACATCCCTCTGCTGATGAGTAAGCACTTTAAGAAGTCATCAGCTTCTTGGTGCCCAGAGAAAGAGGAAAAACACCTTAGAGGTAGAGGGACAGATCTGGGAGTCCCGGAGACTGAGACAGAGGTGTCCTTCCCCTGCCTGAGGCTGCACTGCCTCAGGTTTGGCCTCCCTCACCCTGAGGAGGAGAGAAGATTCCTTCCGGACAACTGCTTCCTGTGGAGGGAGATCTGAGGGCTGGCTCCGACCCACAGGATGCCTTCTCGCTCTGCCCCTCTTGCAGTCACTTCTCACCCTCAGCCCCTCGAGGCTGTTCCTCTGCCCTCTCACCGAGACCCCACCCCCACGCCATGCCTTGCTGCCCACACTCAACCTCTGGCATTCTTGCCATCTGTCCCAGGGACTTAGGGGTGCCGAGCGCTGACGTGGGACACAGGATGGAGAATGGACTCCCGGGCTGCGGGACAGAGGGTGGGGACCTCCCCGAGTGTCCCAGGGTCAGGATATGGGAGCCTCCCAAGCATGGCCTCTGACTGCCTGGAGGAAACTGGGCTCCTGGGCAAGGAAGCCGCTGCATCCTGGGGAAACAGGAGAAGGAAACTGCGCTGCCACCAGAGCCCCTTTCCTTGCTTCAGGCAGAAACAGCTGGATACTTGGGACCAGCTGCAGGCAGAGCACGTGCAGCAGCAGGGGCCTGAAGCCTGGGGTCTTATGTGATACCCCACTGCAGGAGCTGGGAGAGGCCCTGACTTCACATGTCACCAGGGAGATGTCTTTAGTGCACTGGCCTTCTGTGACTTGGCCTGGCAGCCCTGGGGGCTCCGCTGAGCAGGTGTTCTCAGAGCAGGGTACCAGAGCGCCCCCGGGGGCGCAGTCTGCTAGAGTGGCAGGACAGAAGCTGCCGCTGCAAGGTCCTCAATCTTTTTGACTTTTGGCTTCGGCATCAAAGGAGGAGCCATCTAGGACCTTGTAACTGGATGTCAAGAACCACTCAGGAGACAAAGACATACCCCAGGCAAACACCCAAGATTTGCTGGGACTTTCCTATCAACTTGCATCCTTGGCATTTCCCAGGATCACGTCCCTGGAGGGAACTGACGTCTGCCTGGGAGGGAGGAGTTGGGAGTTGCACTGGCCTAGGGAGGAGAGCCTCCTGCCATTTGGAAGGACCCCGAAGGGCGAGCCCCAGGGACACCATGGCCACCTTCATGTCCAAGGACTGCCCAGAAACATCCTGTTTGAATCATCCCCTCTCTTGCCTGGGCTGCCTGCCATATTGTTGGCTATTTTTAGCTCCCTGATGAGGAAGGAAATGGCTGCCCAGTCTTCCACCTGTGAGGCCCAAGGCTCCAAAGCCCCCGATTCCTGACTGGGGAGACGCTGCCCCAGCGAAAGGGACAATCAGCTGATTCAGATGGTGTTATATTCAGCTGATGGTTCAAAAGTATGAACGGAGCACGAAGATGAGAAAAAGGGGATGTGAGGGCCTCTTGCGGGGGTGGGGAGGCAGCAGGAGGCCAAGGTCTGCCTGCCTCTCAGAAAGCAGAGGAAACTTCTGACTGCTCACACCCTACTGGAGCTCTGGAGCTCAAGAGCGACGGCCCAGAGTGCCCAGTCTAGGACGAGACTGAGCACCAGCATTCCCAGGGCCCCTGGCTGCAGCCAGAAGGGGATTACTTACCGGGAGTATTCAGCAGGTTGGCTCTGCCAGGGGTGGGCACCTGAAGCTCTGAGTGGCTGACCCGGAGGTCAGGGCCATCCAGGGGGCCTGGGTCATCCGTCTGGCCTGCAGGGGAGGAAGCAATTTCTGCCAACACCTCTAGATCCTTCAGGATAACCTGGGGGAGAAAAACAAAGGATGAAGGACAAGGGCCTCTGGAGAGCTGTGGGTGGAGACAGAAAGCTGCCTCCAGTGGGTGGAGAGGGGTCTGCAGAGGGTGACAGGCTGGTGAAAGCCGGCAAGACTATGGCGGTTAATAGTGCTCAGAAAGTTCTGCAAAAGATAAGGACTGAAGAAAACACAGGCGGGAGATGGGGGCAAGTGGAGGAAAGAAGCTGGAGTCAGAAGCCTGGGAGTAAGCTCTCCCACCACCACTCCTCTCTAGTCCCCCAAGCAGGGATCTGAGAGGTGCCTGGAAGATGTGGGACTCAGGCACCGGGGTGCAGCCCATGTGGTGTGTGTCCCAGGGCTCCTGGGCTGGCCATGCCCCAAGGCTAACCCTGTGAGGGACTGACAGTGCTCACTAGGCACCATAGGGCTGGTGTGTTGGCCACAGCTCGGCCCACTGTCTGGTCACAGAGCAGACTCTCCTCCAGAGGTGACTCCAGGCTTCCCTCTACATTCAGAACGGGACTCTGGGCTCCCAAGAAGGGGACTTCCTCCTAGACATGTCATTCAATTCTCAGCTGCCTCCTTGATGGTCATACACGGGCCTGATCCCCACCTGCCTTGTTCTTCCAGGGAAGACAGAGAGGTGAGCACGGAGAACAGCTGAGCGTGAGCTCCGGTCGGTGCTGTGTGTCACAAGGCTCCCCGGGGCTGCTTCAGAACCCAAAGCCCCCATGCCCTTAGAGGCTGCCTGCCCCCGCACAGCACTCATCCCCTCTCGCTCTTTACGCACATCCACGGCCAGCAGGGTGCCGAGCACACTGCAGGGAAGGCTGCCTGCCCCTTCCCTCCCCCAACTCTTCTTTGCTCACAAGAGGAACATGCCTGGCCTAGCACACTTGTGCCCCCAGGACTGTCTGTGGTGCTTGGCATCTGCCTGCTGGGCACGGACAGGTGACTAGGGACAGATGAATTGCCATGGCAACCACGGGCTTTGGTCCTGGACCCATGGCAGTGACACAGAGCATCGGTGGCTGGGGCTACAGTGGGGCTGGGGGGGTGGGTCGTGTGTACCATGACAGACCAGCTGGCTGGAATATGGTGACAGCAGTCAAGAGAAGGCAACTGCAGGGCTTTTTATGGGATGGTGAAAATGTTCTGGAGTTAGATAGTAGTGATGGTCACACAACCTTGTAAATACGCTAAAAACCACTGAACTGTATATATTTTTTAAAAGATTTTTTTAAAAAAATTTATTTAAGAGAGAATGAGAGAGAGAGATAGAGAGCAGGAGTGGGGGGTGGGCGAGGGAGAAGCAGGCTCCCTGCTGAGCAAGGAGCCCAACGTGGAACTTGATCCCAAGACCCTGGGATCATGACCTGAGCTGAAGGCAGACGCTTAACCAACTGAGCCACCCAGGTGCCCTGAACTGTGTATTTTAAAAGGGTAAATTTCGTCTAAAAAAAAAAAAAAAAAAAAAAAAAAAAAGGACAACGCTACTGTCCTCTCCTCAAAGCTTCAGAGTGGTTCCTGTCTCAATGCAAGTGACCTGCCAATGCGTCCTCCTGCCTGGCCCTGGTCGTCACTTCTGGTATCCTGTCTGTGAGCCCTGGCCCCAGGCCTGCTCCCAGCAGCACAGCACGCCCAGCACTCAACTGTCCCACAAGCCCACGGTGGCTTTGCTCCCCATCCTGCCATGCTCCAGCCTCCTTCAGGCTGGACACAGCACTCACTCACACACACATCACCTCCCACGTCTAACTGTGTCCTTTCCATCGTTGCTCCCGGGCTCTCAGCACCGCCGGAGTGCAACCCCCTCCTCCCCAAGTGCCAGCCACTGTGCTGGGTGCCGGGACCACAGGGGAATCCAACATGCCTCTCCCCACGGCCCAGCGGGGAGACCCACGCTCGCCTGGCCTCTCATGCACAGGTATATGTAATTTTGGAACATTCTGACCACTGGGCCTGCAGGGGACAGATCCATGCTGGCTGAAGATCGTGGCGGCTAAGCGGCCTAGACAGATGGCAGCAACGAGGGCGCTCCTATGCCCAGGCCAAGAGCTGGGGGCCTGGTAGGGCGAGGCTCCGGAGCCGCGAGGCCCCGGGCCATCTGCTCTCCAGGAAGCTCTCTACTTCGGCGGTGGCGGTGGAAGTGGACACCGGAGGGAGAGGGTGGGCCGGGGGAAAAGACAGCCAGGGGGGCGACAGCGCCGCGCTCCACAGAGACAGTGGCCCGAGCACGGGCTACGCACTCAAGATGCTCAACCATCCAAGCAAGCCACAGTCTGGAGGGCAGGGAGGTGAGGGGAGAGTACCTAACTCAGGGCTTGCCTCAGAAAGTTAAACAGAGTCACCACACTTCCGCCCTCAGTGTTTACCCAAGAGGCCCGAAAACGTGTCCACCCAGGACTCACACAGACGTGTTTGCACCATCAGTGTTCATCACGGCTAGAAAACGGAAATAACCCTAAGGTCCTGACACCGATTCTGATGTGTTTTTTTCTGATTCCAGCTGGGGGGGGCCTACAATTCAACTCAGTTCTGACCAGCTGCCTGGAGGGAGCGGCAGACCCCGCAGGGTGAGGGTTCAGTGCTATGAGACTGCCTTTCCCTCCCCTCCCCCTGGCTTTAGGTGCCAATCCCAAGGCCAGGCTGTCACTTGTGCTTCTGATGACTGGCTATAGAGCTGAGGTTCCCATGACCCACTCCTCGGGTTTGAGTCCTTTGCTAGAGCGGCTTGCGGTACTCAGAGAAACACTTTACTGACTAGATCACTGGTTTCATATAAAAAGATGTAACTCAGGAATGGCCAGATAAAAGAGAGGCACAGGGCACAGTTTGTGCAAAGGAGCCCAGAGCTTCATACTCCCTGAGGCATCACTTTCCCAAATCTCCAGATGGTCACCAATTCAGAAGTTCTCCAAACCCTACCCTATGGGTTTTTCCGGAGGCTTCATCACATAGGTAGAGCTGATGAAATCCACTGGCTGTTGTCAGCTGGTTCAACCTCCGGACCCCCTCTCCTCCTTGAACTTGGGTTGGAAGTTCAATGCTCTCATTGCGTGGCTGGTTCTCCTGGCAACCAGCCCCCCATCCTTTTGGGCATCCATGTTGCCTCACTAACCTAACAAAAGTCACCTATATTATTTTCAACACTCAGGAAATTCCAAGGGTTTTTGGACCTGTGTGCCCGAACGAGGAATGAAGCCCAAATATGCACCGTTCACTGTGTATCACAACAGCACAAACGAAAATGTATATCAACCGATAAATGGGTAAGTAGAACGGGGCATATCCACACGAGGACCCATTATTTGGCAAGAAAAGGAATGAAGTTCTGATACCTGCTATAAAACAGATGAACCTTGAAAACATTTGCTAAGTAAGAGAAGCCAGATGCAAAAGGCCACATACTGTACGATGATTCCATTTATGTGAAATGTTCAGACCAGGCAAATCTATAGAGACAGAGCATAGCCTGTAGCGGCCGGGGGCTGGGGGAGGGAGACATGGGGAGCGACTGCTGGTTGGTACAGGGTTTCTCTCTGGGATGGGAAAAATGTTCTGGGATTAGATAGTGATGTCTGCACAACCTTGTGAAAATAATAAAATCCACTAAGGTGTACATTTTACTTTTTAAAAAGGTTTTTTAAGTTATCCTTACACCCAACACGGGGCTTAAACTCACGACCCCAAGATCAAGAGTTACCTGCTCCACCCACTGAGCCAGCCAGGCGCCCCTCAATTGTATACTTTAAAAGGGCAAATTTTATGGTTGACGAACTGTATCTAAAAAGAGAAGAGAATCAAGTCAACCCCAATCAAATTGGCACCCTAAGTCCCAGTCCAGAGGTACGTGTAGAGCAGTTTGCTCTTGCTGTGCCCACGGCCCAGGGTGGTGGGGCCTCGCTGACTCCCCACAATCCTGCGCCTAGTTCTGACCCCCCAGAAGGCTGAGGGCACTCAGGGAGGAGCCCTGTGTGCCTTTGTCTCCCGGCATCAGCCAGCCCCACCGTGGCCCGGAGCCGCAGGCTGCTCCTCCCCAGGCCGGCTGTGTGGCTGGGCCGAGGCACACATCTCCTTGGTGGCAAATCCTGGCGGTCAGATGTGGCCGGTGAGGAAAGCACAGGGCAGCCGGGGCCAGGCTGGCACTCAGCTACATCCTGGCCCCACAGAGCTATAGGGGCCCACACCAGGCTTCTGGCGGGTACTTATTCCCCTACCAGAGAAGATGCTTGTGAAGAACCACCGGCACCTGACAGGCCTGGCCCACACTCGGAGCAGCCTGGGGGCTAGGCTGCAAGGGACCAGGAGACCAGAGGAGGAAGCTCTCCTCTCCAGCTAGAATTAATACCCTCATTTGCTCTCAGTCTCCTGGTGCAGAGAGTGACCTGCTCAAGGGATCAGGGAACCCGCTTCAAACACAACTCCGGCCCTGAAACCAGAGCCCGATAAGCTACACTGGGCTTTGTGGTCAGACAGTCCTGACTCTCAGTCAGTTAACTTCACCCCTCGGACCCCTCCCCCAGATCCATAAGCACCCACTGTGGGCCGGGGGCTGTGCTGGCTGGAGACGAAGCGCAACCGGATGGCCCTGCCTCTCAAGACAGTGACCCTGGGGAGGGAGACAGGCGGTAAACAAACACTTACAATGCCATGCATGTGCAGCCTGGCCTGTGGGGAGCAAGAGGCCGAAGAAGTACCGGGAGAGCGGTCCGCCAGGGAACCAGGCGCAGAGGGAGGCACACAAAGCATCCTCTTAACTAGTATCCACCTTTCACGGACACGGAGTCCAAGTCACGTGGCACGATCCAGGAACCAGAGCTTTCATCCAGCTCTGGAGTGGGGCATGGGGTTGGGGTAGGTGTTACACAGCAGACAGCAGGCCCTAAACGGAGTCATTTGGGCTAAATCCCAGCACACACCAAGACTTAATATCTATCGTAATTGCAGTTTCAACATTTGGCCAGTCAACAAGGAATTACTTGATCAGCACTAGTGAGGTAATCCTCCTAGCAGACCCCTTCCGGTCCTCTTTTTCAGAAAGGTGACCTTGCCTGAAACAATACATTCTTTGCAAATAATTTTCTCTCTCTGCCCCTTTCTGCCTTTAAAAACCTCTCTTTTCCTACAGCTTCTCTCTGTTGCTAGATGGGGATGCTACTGCCTGTTTCACGAACTGGAGAATAAAGCCACTGTGATCTTTAAATTTGCTCAGTTGAACTTTGGTTATTTAACAGGGGGCACAGCCAGAAATCAGGCAAAAGTTAGAGGCAGGGGCAGGTCCACCAAGAGCTATGACCCAGACAAAGAGGCGTGAACTTGGTTTTGGAGGTGATCGGGAGTCTGTTTCCTCACATGTGCCAACAGAGCTTCGCCCTCAGAAGGCTGTCATCATTATAGGAGACACTCCCAAGTTCCCCTTCTGTTACGAGATTTTTGGTACCCCAGCTGAGCCTGGTCAGTGGTCCTGGCTCAGGGACTGGGCAGGGACACCAACGCATATGTGCCGGGCTCCAGATTTCATTTCTCTACCAAAGAGAAAATCTGCATGGACATCTTTGTACCACCTCCTCCAGTCCCACTGGAGAGCAGCAGCCAGCAAAACTGTGTATTTTACATTTTGAATTCTCTTATTTTGGAAAGTTTAACACCAAATGGCAAATGAATGTAAATTATACTTCAATTGCACAATTAAAGCCGGAGATGTTGTCTACAGGTTCCTTCAATCATCCCAGCCACTCCGCTAGTGCTTACGTATTGAAAGATTTATCTCTGGTCCTTGGGGACTGGCAAAAATCTGACAGCTAGCCCTGCCTGGGACAATACCATGTGTCCCTGACACACGAGAGAGAGCGCGCCCCCCCCCCCCCCCCCGACACACACACAGCACCCTCCTGGTTCTTTCCAATGGGAGTCCGAGAAGAGCACCACAATCTCCTTCAGCATCCAAGACGCAAAGAGAGGAAGGGGCTGCCAAAAGGTCGGCAAGGAACAGCTTGAAAAGAGAGTGGGGAATCTGTGGGGACCATTCCAGGGCTCCTGTGCCCATCCAATCCAGATGCTGGCGCTCTCCTAGCTGACAGCAAATCCCACTGAGCCCTAGGGGCTGAACTTGAGGCTATGGAGCAATAATTCTGACACAGGCCTAGGCCTAGGCCAGGATTCTGCCTCGGCTCAGGGAGTGCAGAGCGGTCCAGGGAGGCAATGCTAAGGTGGGAGAGGGTGCTAGGACCAAGCAACAGGGACCAAGCGGGAGCCATGCTCTGCCCTCCGGCTGAACCCGGCTTTGAATCTCTGTACCAGGCCAGGGTTTTGGTCTGTGGACAAGAAGGTCTGGGACAAGGACACAGTGACCTCAGCAGCCTTGCTCGCAGGGCACCAGCTCAAGGCCTGGATGAAAGGCCCGCAGCTCAGCTGCTGGAAATGGAGTTCGTCCCCTTCCAAGGAGCAGGCTGGCTGGGCCCAAGCCTCCGCTGGCCTGCAGTCCTGGCTCTGAGAACGAGGCAAGGCTCAAAGAAAGCAGGAGGAAGCGCGCCAATTAGTATGCGCTACATAGCTTTTTGCAAAATGAATATAAAACACTTGTGCTTTCTTTTTGTGTGAGAGAAAGAGGGTGGGGGGAGAGGGAGGAGGAAGAAGGTTACAAGAAAGCAATATTCTGCAGGGGCAGGAGTGCCTGCAGTTGCCATGGCAACAAGCTGGAGGGGGGGAGTGGGGTAGGGAAGGCGCATCAGCTGGTCCCGGGTCCCGGTCCCAGAGTGGGGTAAGCTGTGAGCCGGTCATCGGTGGAGTGAAAGGGTCGGTGACAACTGGGAGCGGAAAACATCTGACAAAGCAACTCTGAGAGGAAGGCCGGGGTGGGGGGGCGGTGGGGGGGGCCGGCCTACCCTCTGTGGCTTGGGGAGCAAGGTCAAGGAGGCCTAAAGATCCCTGAGCAAACCCTTGCTTCTAGGAGACTTGACACCGGCCAAGGGCATATTTCGGCTTGGGAGGGAAGCGGCCATCTGGACGGGGCGCCTGCAGGCAGGCACCGCACTGCACCCCAGCAGGCCACAGGCCGGATCTCCAGGGTGGCGCCGCCTTCCTTCTTTTTATTAGTCCGACCAGGCCCTCCCTGTCCCAACACCTTGTCCACAGAGCAGCCCTGGAAAACCCCTTGCTGTGGAAGGCCCCCTTCTTTCCCTCTCCCTGGCTGTGCTTTTGCCCCCCTGGGAATGGCTGGAGACCCAGCGCTGAACGAGGCCGACTCCCTGGGCGGGGGGTCTGTCCTGGCCTCCTACTGAGGCTCCTGACTCCGAAGTCCCAGGGCGAAGCAGCTCGCAGATGCTGACTGAACACTTGCTGACCGGCAGCGCCAGGCAGGAAATGGAAGACGCGGATGGGTCTGAGAGCTTCTGCCAAGGGGATGGCTGGAGAAGCCTCCACTTCACTCTACCCACTTATCTCTAAGAAACTTTTGTCACAAGTTTGGCTCGGCCCCTGGTCAGCTGATTAGGCCCCAGATGTCAACTGGCTCAGCCTTCCAGCCCGTGAGGAGGGAAGGAAATCTTCACACTGGGCCCTCTCCAGTCCTAGTCAGGAGGAAGCCTCGAGTCTTTCCAAGGGACACAGCTAGGTGCTGGCAGGAAAGGTGAATTCGGGCTAAAGGCCCTGGGGGCTAGGGTCTGGCCGGTGCGGGCCATTGCCAAGGCTATGTGATGCTTCTGCCCACAGCCATGGGGCCACAGGGTTGCGCCTGAGATCTGGGTCAGGTCAGGCTGCTGCTTATTCTTGGGAAGTGGAGCTGAAAGGAAGCGTGGAGGCACCGAGGCTGGGCATCCACGGAGCCTTGGGGCCCTCTGCTTCCTGCCACACACAGGCCTGATCGTTTCCTTCACAAGGGGTACAGGCCCAGCGGGTCAGGCCTCCAGTCTCTGACCACATACAGAATGGCTCCTGTGGCCTGTGGAGTCTGCAAGGAACCGGCCCTAGGAAGTATCCCCTTGGGGGTACTGAGGAAGGCCATGGATCTCCCACGGGCCCCAGAGCAGTCCCCCAGTAGAGCTCTGGAGGAAGGCACCCAGCAACAGCAGGCAGCACCAGGGCTGGAGGGTCCCGTCCCAGACACAGAGTAAACCTGAGCTGCAGAAGGCAGCAATCGGGCCCAGCCAGGCCCGGGAAAGGGGTGGGATTCCCAGAAAAGCTTTTGGCCAGAACAGGGTCAGAGTGGGCCAAGCCCAGCATCTCCTGTGGGGTGGGGGGCGGGTCCTTCAGCCCTGCCTTCAACAAAAGCAAGAAAAGCACTGCCAGAAATTCAGATTTGGAGGCGGGAGAGGATTGCTTAGGCTCGGATCTGTTTTATTTCCCATTGAGAAAACCACTCTGATTAAAAACCTCTTCGATCTCAGTAAAGCAAAAACAACTTAAAAAAGGAGGATTGTATCTTGTTTTTGGCCTGACTTTGAACACACGCAAATAGGGATCGAGACTTTCTTTTCTTCTCCTCTTTTCTCTTTTTCCTTCCTTCCCCTTCCTTCCCTGCATTTTTAAAAAAACTTTGAAATCCTTCCCTAAGTGCCCAGTTCTGTGCCATATGTGTGAAAGGCCAGGATTTGGTGCTTATAGTTACGTCCCCTGAACAGTGACAGCACAGCGTGGGTTCTGGCTGCTTAAACTGTTCTAACCTCCATCCCTCGAGGGTAGAGGAGAAGAGAAAGGCCGGCCCTGGTAAGACGACTTGGAGGCCCGTTCCCAAGTCCCTCCACTGGGCACCCTCCATCCCGATCTCCCTCCTGGTGGCGCCAGCCATGGCTCACTTGCATCCCGCCAGGCCCCTGTCCGGGAGTGGGGGTGATGCATCGCTCAGTGTCACGCATTCTTGCTGAGCGCGAGCCAGAGGCTGGGGAAGGGCCTGCTGTGCTCCAGGCAGCATGGAACGGAGCGCACACCGTGAGCACTCGGTTACCAGGTAATGAGCCGAGGGCCCGGCTGTCTCCGGGCACCCATCCATGGCAACTGGGAGAGCAGCGCCGGGCTCCCCGTCCCCTGCCCTCCACCAGGCCTCTGCTTGACGCCAGTGTACGTGCCGGCGAGGCGCACCCGGCCCCAAGGAGACAGGTGTGCTCTGGCAGGGCTGGGGCCCAATGGAGGTGGGGGGAGGGGCGGCTCACCAGCCACGGCCCCTCCTATGGTTTCTGAGCACGCAGTGGACACAGTCTCTGTCCCCCCAAAGTGTGACAAGGGCTCTGGGAGGGTGTGAGGGCCCAGGATGCTGGGACACACAGACGGACAGGGTCCTGTGTGATGTCAGGAGGAGGGGCGGTGTGAGACTAGGCTTCTAGGGGGCATCTGAGCTGAGGTCTTGACCAAGTTACTTCCCTCCTTTGAGTCTCGGTTTCTGCTTCGGTGAAGTGGGGGACACAGCAGAGGCCACCCGGGAAGGGTTGCTGTGGAGATGTGCTAAGGTAATGCACGCTCGAGGCTGTCTGGCACAGGGTCCGGCAGGCAGCAAGTGAATAGAAAATACCAGAACCCAGGCGACGAGGCCCGACCTCAGAGAACAATTAAGGAGGTCTGGGTCAAGGCCGAAGCAGCTGGGTTTTAAAAAGCTCCAGAGGATTCTGACAGCGGCTCCTGTGTGGATGGCTCCACTGTGGGGCTGATGTCTGGTTACTGGACCTTGGCCTTTCTAGGTAAGATTACCGATCGCTTCCTGAGTTCAAGGGGAGAGGGGCGGGGTGGGGGGCAGGCAGTCCGACCCAAGGCCAGGGAGTGTGCTCACCCCTGCAGGTCACTCAGCCCTGTAGCCTGGCCTCCCAAGAGCCACCAGCCCTGTCCCAGGGGAAGGCGGTCCCCAACTGGCTTTCCTTCAGGGAATCCCTCCTGCGCTGCTGGGCCCTCTATCAGGGAGGCCAGCTTTCCCCCTTATTCTCCCCTCCCGAGCCCCACCTCTGCCTTCCTCGGGAGCCTGGGGCCACCAGGCAGCAGGCCCCCTGGCCCCTGTATGTCCTGCCAGCTTTGGCTTCTCACCTGCACATCAGGGGAAGGAGTCCACCTAGACAGAAACACTAAAGACTCTGTGGGCACACAGACCTGCCTTCCCCAGAGCGAATGCTGCCAGGCCAGCTGCGGTTACTTGGGTCCCCCTTCACTTGTGGCCTTCTCACCAGGCACAATTCTAGAACCATCACCAAGGCGGTCCTCTTTCCTCCCCAGCAATGATATGTTGCCAGAACTCCTTTCAGAAGACCAAATCCTTCCAGGACCCCTAGCGGTGACTGCTGGTGCCTCCGCTGGGCTGTGGGTCTGGCTGGCTTTCCCTGGGGACTGTGAGTACAACCCTGAGTTTTCCCTGTTGCCCTTCTCCCTGCATGTTCCTCCCTCCTCTCACTCTCTCTCAGAAGCCCCCAAGGGAAGCGGCAGCATCAGCCACAAGGAGAGCCCACAGGAAGAGCCGTGTGGGTGAGCGCCCTGCGTCCTCAGCATGGCCCCAGGGCAGGGGGTAGGGGGACCGGTGGGGTGGCTCGGGGAGGCTATGGCAGGAAAGGGCCCTCTCCTGTTTGCGCTGTCCCTGCCGGGACCCAGCTTACCTTCCTAGGTTGGGGGAACTCTCGGCAAGAAGAATCACGTTCTTGGCCCCCAACATGTGGCCCCTTGGTTTTCTGGCTGGTATCTGCCTCGAAGGCATGACCTGACTGTAAAGGAATCTTGGGGATTGAAGATGGGAGAGGAGGAGTTGTTTTTGTTTGTTTTGGAGAGTGGAGGCAATGAAAACTGGACTGAAAGGAAAACTGAGGCAGGGATCTCAGGAGGAGGAGCAAACCCCATTCTTCTGGGAGACGGTCCACTCCGAGCACGCCCCATTAGTATTCCAGGGAGTGGGGTCAGGACCACACAGAGTCAGAGCTGGACGGGATGAACGCAGAGCAGGCCAACTGCGCTGGATGGAGGCAAGGAGGTGCCGGGGACGTGCTGGGTCCCACGGAGAGCGGGGCAGTGCAGGGCAGAGGCCTGCCCTCCCGGTCACCTCCAGACTACTTCCCATACCGCCCTTCGCCGGCCCAGCGGCCAGCACCACTCCTTCGGCATGGGCCCTGGGAGGGCGAGTAGCCCAACAAGGCAGGTCAAGGTTCAGTGCTCAGAACAGAAGAGGGGAGAGGGGGACAGCCTGAATGACGCTGTGCCTCCACCTGCCTGGACCCCTGCTCTGCACTGAGGTCAGCTCTTGTGTGCTTTTAGATGTTCTAGAACAGAAAGACCCAACTTCTGGCTCCTGGCGGTATGAGCTTGGGCAAGTTACTCTCCTCACACTTGGATGTCCTTTTAAGTCAAACTGGGGATAATGAAAAGCAGCCCAAGAGCACCAGGCCAAGCGGTCACAATAGAAACAACATGCTCTGAGTAGGGCACCCGCCCCATCAACCTCGCCTTCCGCCCTCTCTGGCTCCCAGCCGCTTCCACGGATGTGGGGGTCTGAGCCCAGCACCCACTGTGGATTCTAAGGGCAGCCAGCGGTGGGGGTGCTGGGTGGGCCATCAGCTCTCAGAGCTGCCCTCAAAGGAAGAGGCTGTAATGGCGTGGAAACCCCACTGCTGGGGCAGACACTGAGCGACGGCCCACCTCACTAGCTGTACCTGCCCCCGCGCTGCCCCTGGGGACAGGATAGCGCAGCCCCAGCCACCCTGGACCCTGAGTAAGAAAGTGAACCGAGCAGGATGGTCTCAGTCTGGGGCCTCGCTCTGGGGGGAGATCCCCTTGGCTAAGGCCTTGTCGCCACTAACTAAATCCCTTTGAAGCGGTGGACCCACGACACCACAGTGGTAGGAGCCCCTGGGAAAGGCAAGCCCGGTGAGCGCTCTCCTTTGAGAGACTGGAAAAACCTCTCCATTTCTCCTAGGACCCAGACCATGAAAACATGAAATTCTCTCCTGTCTCCCCCAAAGTCAGCCGTGTCCTCCCTTTCCTCCAGGACGTGGCAAAAGTGAGAGCCACCCCTTGGGTTCCCTGCTCCATGGGTCTGCACGCTCCTCTGGTGTGCTGTGGGGTTGAGGACAGTGAAGGCCCCGGTCGCCGTGGACCAGGGTATGTCACAGCTCTCGTGGGGTGCTTGAAGAGATGCCCCCGATCATTGCCTACAGCCAGCGCGCCACGCTGCCTACGTGGGCCGGCCACACTCCACACGTGGCACATGGGCTCCAGCCCTGGAACCGGCCCCGGCCACCCGTGCAGCCCTCACAGTCCTACCCTGCAGGCTTCCTCATTGACAAAAGGCTCATTCTTTTTTTCCGCTTGTACATCATGAGCCATCAACTCCCCTCAGCAATCTCTCCTCACCAATCCTTGGAGCCTAGGGGACTGGAAGGGGGCATTTCTCCCGGGATGAGAAACTCTGCTCTGAAGTGTTAAGGACACCTCGGCTCTGAGAGGTGAGAGGACTCTGCGCGAGCTGTCTCCAGAGGCCCCAGGGGAGTGTGTGCCCTCTGGCTCTCCACGGACCCTGAGGCTTGCTTCTGGGCAACTGGCTCGGAAGCCGCTGAGGCCGGCCCTCTGCTGCTGATGCCCTCCCTCCTCTCTCCCCCGGAGCCAGGGCAGCCAGCACCACCCTTCCACCTGTGATGCCAAACACAGCCCACTGACTTGGGCTGGGGCTGCTGGCGGAGGAGGGTGGGGAAGGGGAAGACACAGAGAGGGGTGCTGGTCCTACTGTTCACTGCCTTCCCCTTGGTTGTCCTATGGCTGGAGATGGACAATGAGCCCCCAAAGAAGCCAGCCCACCCGGCCATCTGCACGGGGTCTGTGCGGTCCTAAGACAGGCAGCGAAACAGAGGACAGAGACCAGCTTCTGTTCCGGCTTTTGCAGCTGAAGCTGGGACAGGAAGGATGTGGGGAAAAAACAGAGCCCATCTTCCTGATTTCCATGTGTATCGCTGCTTTGACGGAAATGAGTACCAGCCATCAGAGGAGCTAGAATTTGCCACGTGTTCACACGTGTCATGTACTCTATACTCATGACCTCATTTAATGCTCACCTGGGAGGCCAGACCTAGGAGGGTGCCTCTCTCATTATTCTCGGTTTTTGGATAAGCAAACTGGGGCTCAGGGAGACCAGCTCACTGGCTCAAGTTCAAGGTTAACCAACTTCTGAGTGATGAGCCAGGACCAGACTCTTGGACTGCCAACCCCAAAACCCGTGTTCTCAAACCATCAAGCTGCACTGTCACCAGGGGAGAAAATGTTACTGAAAAGGGATGCCACTCTACGTCAGGACAAAATTTAAAATACTGAAAATAAGCTGCATGATGAGTAAGACCTACCAAAAAGGCCTGAAGCCTTTACAAAATGACTTACAGAAACAGGGATAAGCCCTGCACTTGGGTGGGAGAGTCCCACAGTTTACTTCAGGGCTTGCTCCTGGCACTGTATGTTCTATGGGTTTGGACAGATGGAGACCAGTGGACGCCCAGCTTTATACCCCGAGGATTCTGGATGCAGGCTGGGAGGCAGCCGACAGCTGGCATCTTGGGGGCAGGGGAAGCAGCAGGCCCACCTCCCTACCAGGGTCCGGCAGGAAGCTCTGAGCACCTACATTCCATGCTGTGGAAATCAGGGTTGCGTTTTCACTTAAAAACATGTAATTGCATCTCCAGCCAATGGGAGGATTTCTTGTCTGGTGCCAAGAATTTTAATTGGACACCTGCAAATTCTTTCTGACAAAAGGGATTTTCATAAGAAGTGTGCAAGGAGCAGGCGATACTGAGGAAACAGCCACTTATCCTCAATGACGGAAAAGCAGAATCAGCTGAGGGGGCCAGAAGGGTGTGGACTACCAAGCATCACTGGAGAAGAACTGAGTGACAATGACAGGTAAGACACCCCAGCAGGGCCACGTGCCAACGGGGCCACGGAACATGGTGGGTCTCTGAGGCTCTGCCCCTCCCTGCGCCCAGCTCGTGTATCAGGAACACCTGGGCACACTCTGTTCCCCGAGGCCAGCGACTCTCACCAAGGGTGAGAAGCATTTGAGTTTATCACAATCAAACTGGGAGAGAAAAATAGTTGCAATGGAACGTCCCCGGTCCTCTTTGTATATTCAAAGAGCTTCTCCAAATCGATAAGAAAACAGACAAAGGGTCTGGGAACTGAAGCTTCTGTAGGATACCCCCAGCTCTCTCCATACTACCTGGAGAACTGTTCTGAAGAACTTGTGGAACAGGAGAAGGCAGCCAAGAAATGGGGCTGCTGACTTACCAAACACAAGCTCCCCACCTCCCTGTGGCTCTGATGTGGGCGGCTGGGACCAACACTTGGGGGAACGCAGGCATGACGGTTGAGCGAACGAGAGATGGGCTTTGGAGTCACACAGATCTGGTTTTGAGTTTGGCTTCACACCTCCTAGCTGTTGTGAGGGGCTTCACCTCCCTCACTCTGAGTTTTCTGAACTGTGAGATGGAAATAGTAACTCCTTCCCCGCAGAACTGTCGAGGGTTCCCCAGCTACCCCGAATCAAGCACAGATCCCGGCACAGGAATGACTTCATCATACAAGCTGTGGTTAAGAATCACCCAAAACAGTGGGATAACCTGAGCTCTGAGGCCCCTCGTCTGGATGTAACACCGTAGCTAAATTCTGCTCATGAAGGAGTCTTCGTGAGGCCATCAATAGGAAGGGGCCTGTCCCCACCAGTCTGGCCGTGGTCTGATTTGACTGAATGGGCTTTCAGGGTCTTAAACCTCAGGGAGCTCTGATTTGAAATCAGGGCTGTGTTTGGAAATACTGGGAAAACCTACCAAAGAGTGATTTCTAGATACCCCGGAAAGGAAGCTCCAGGAGAAGGGGGACTTTGTGTTGTTCATGGCTGTATTTCCATTGCCAAGAACACAGTATGCCCTCAAGGTTGCCAAAGAGATGGGTAGGGGACACTTAGGAATGGGAGCTGGTGAAGAACCAGGATGGGGCAGAATCAGGACTCACCACCGATTATCCTGGTCCCCATCTCCCTCCCCTGGAGAGATGGGAAAGCAGGGACTCTCCGCTCCTGTTACGGCAACAGCCCCCCTTCAGCCCTGCAACTGTCCCCAAGAGCTGCTGCAATCCTTTCTCAGCAGGAGGCCGCAAGATATGCCCAAAGCTCCGAGAACAGTTGGCACTTCAGCAAATCGAGTTTCCACAGCCGCAACCCGAACAGAGCTGTTTAATGGACTGCATCTCCTCCCGCTCCCCGTAAATGCACACGCACACAGAAACCCGTCACGAGCAAAGAGAGCTGGATGGGATTAAACAACTCAATTTAAAGGATTGAAAACTCAGCTGCTTCCAGTGAAGTCCTAGGGAAGGAACCAATCAGCAAAGTTCTGCTCTTCCTTTCTGTACTGAAATGAGGGCTGTGACTGTGCAGTGAGTCACCCCTAACTCAGCCAGAACCGGGCTGTGTCCTCCTGGGCCCCACACTGCAGTGGGGTGCTGAGGGGAAGGCAGAGAGAGACCATGAGTGCGTGCGTGCATGTGTGTGTGTGTGTGTGTGCGCGTGGGCACGCACGTGAGCAGGATAGCCAGGAGGGGTCAAGGGCAGATGCCCAGATCATCTGTTTTGGATTTTTCTGGAAATGCGGAGTACCTCAGAGGACAGAGAGGTAGACACTTGCCTGTGTGCATCTCTTTTCAGCTCAGGTCCAAGAAAACAAATTCAGGCTGCAGGAAAACTACCCTGGGCCCCACACAGCCTGGTACCAGCCTCAGGTGCCTCATGCACAAAAAGCTGTGAGCGGTGAAACCGCCCCCCCCCCGCCCACCAAGATCTTGTCCCCTCTCACGTTCCCAATGGGCAGTGTGGATTCCCATGCCCACCGCCTGATGGGGCACACACAGCTCTGCCTGGAGCCCACAGCTGCCCACAGCCCAGAAGGGGGAAGGAGAGGGAGCACTCAAGGCCCACTTGTCCAGCATCTGACAGGCAGCCAGGAGCTGGCATGCCTGGAGAGAGGGATGCTATCCTGGCTGATGGCAACCCCCAGGGGCAAATCCTGCCCTTTGGCTGGGAGGCTAGGGAGTCCTGAGGAAGAACTGCCTTAGCCTAATTGCGCAGAATGGAACGCCACTGAGAATGGGTGGGGACAGGTTGGGCCTCCCCTAGATGGCTGAAGGACGCAGGTCCCAGCTCTCCTTCCCCATCTCTGGGCTAGCCTCCCCCTTCTGCTCTTGATGACCCCAGCAGAGCAAAGCTTAAAGGGATAATTTCAATTTCAAACCAGAACGCAGAATGAGGTCTGGGTGAAATGAACAGAGCCAGAGCTCCGGAGGGGCTCACACTGTCGGCCCGGCACTCGGCATCTTCCAAGGGTCAGGTCACCCTCACAGCCGTGTGCTGCACTGCCCCACTGCACAGAGAAGGAACTGGACGGGCAGAGTTGCGAAGCGATTTAACTCATGGTCAGGCAGCTAAGTGGGGCTAGACCTTGCATTCGGGAGCCCAGCCCACAGCGGAGCTGCCCACCACCACATCCCCGCCTTCTACAGACGAGCCAGATCCCCCCTGAGGCTGTTGTTCTGCCCATGCACTGAGCCGGTGCTCTTGAAAAGGGCTAGTGGAGGAAGTCCTTGTTCCCAAAGCCAAGAGCATTAAACACGGCTTTCCCTGGAAGCAACGCACTTTACCAGATAGGAAGAGAGCAATTCTGGGGATGCCGATTTAAGAAACAACGACAGAATGAGCCCCGCTCATCTACCAGGTCCCATCAGCCACTCAAAAGGGGAGGCCGGGCAGCCAAGCACAGACGGCAGGGGGCACAGAGGACCTACCTCGTCGGATTCATCCGATAGTGTCTGCAGCAGGATGGGGAAGAGGCTGTCGGTATGCCGGAACATCTGCAGAGCAGAGAAGGTGGCCGCCCGTCAGCTCCCCCGGCTCCACCACTGGATTTGGCACGAATGGGGTCTCGCTACACTGCACAGACCACCCCCATGCCCTCCCAGGACCCCTCTAGCAGCTATCACTCCTCTGCCTGCCTGGGGCTTTCTAGAACTACACTGATCAGAAGCCTACCAAGCACAAGGCAGGCCCTGAAAACCATGGTGGGCCCCGAAGCAGGGCCCAGCCTGGAAGGGGCTCTGGGGCTGATGGGCCCGGGGACTCACCTTTCGGGGAGTCTTGATATACAGGTGGTACAGCCACTTCAGGACGGCGATCCTGGTCATCATCCCAATGGCCATATCGCTGAGGTGGCAGTTGAGGACCTGCACGATGCCATCGAGGTGGAGGGTGACTGGGGCCCTCTCGGTGCTGTGGGCAAGATTAGGGAGGAGAGCCAGATTGAAGCCACTGGAGCTGGTCCGCCAAGGCCACAGCGCTGAGAACCGCACTCCACCTCCCTCTCCTGGGCGCGGTGGTCCGGGATGGGCAGGGGGTACCCTCCCGGCATGGCTCCCGGAGGGCTGGCTTCACCCCCTCGGCCTTCCTCCTTCCTTTCCAAGGCCAGAGCCATGACAACCACACGCGGGGGAAGAGGGCCAGTCTGCTGCGTGCGCGCCCGCCTCCCCAGCACGAGCCTGGCCTGGACAGGAGAAAACCTATCTGATGTCACGGAGCTGGGCCCCATCAGGCCTCAGGGCATGGAGTCCAGACCCTCTGATGATAAAACCAACCCACCACCTTTGGCCAGTCCCGGGGAGAGCCCTGCAAGCAGTCCTGAGGAGCCAACAGGCTTTTCACCAGGCAAACGAAGAACATTTCTCGAGTAAGGACAGGGTCGCGGCTTTAGGTCTTGCCATACCCCAGGCCATTTGGGGAAGCCTTGAGAGTTGCCTGTGAAGCTGTAACTGAGCCGGGGAAGAGGCAACACAGCCTCTGCCTCTGAGAAACAGAGCTTGTTCCGACTGAGCTTTGCTCCGGCGGGACACAGGCTCCCAGGCCCAAAGCCTCGCTAGTCTCCAGGGAGAGAGAATTCCTCCCGAGCAGCCCTGAGAAGGCAGGGTGCTGCTGGGACGGTGACGGACACAGCCCTCGGCCCCAAGCATGGTTCCCAGGCAGAGGCTGGGGTTCTTGGGGACGGGGACAGCACGGGCAGAGAACCTCAGGATATTAGGGAGGGGCTCTCTTTCTGCGACAAGTCATACCATATTTTGCCCAAAGGGGTCATGACAGGTGCCGCCCAGGGCTGCCTTTCCCGAGGACCCTGGCCAGGCAGGTCCGCTGCCCGTCGGTACAAAACGGTCTCGTGTGGTATTTCTAGGCTGCTCAATTATTCATTTGCAGCAGGAACTCGATGCCTGCGCTTCCCTAATTCGCCCGCAGCCTCTCTGAAGCTCATTTGATGTGAATCCCTTAAGGGCCCCGCTCTCAGTTCTGGAACTGCTCAGCGGAACTGCTATTTAGTATGGTTTGATGACTCCCTGTGGTGCTCGTTCCAGGGGTGACAGCGGGCACTCCTGTCCTCTGGTAGCTGGAGGGGCTGGGCGTGCTGAGCCCAGGAGTCATGTGGCCGGAAGTTCTGGGGGCTTCTGAGAATATGCAAACATCTAGATTCTTTGGAAGCCTAAGACAGATGGGGAAACTAAGGCACAGACAGACAAGTTCAGGGTGGCAAACACAAGTTCCCAGCCAATCTCTTCACCAATTCCTCTCTTACACTGTCTGATAGAAACAGAATGTGAGCCACAGATGGAATTTCCCATTTTCCAGTTTTGTACTAACAAGTAACAAGAAACAGGTACAATTTTAACGATATATTTTTGATGAATCTAACATACCCTAACAGTAGCATTTGAACATGGGCTCAACATATAAATCAACATACATGTCATTCATAGGATACTTCATGTCCTTTTTTTGTGTCCTAAGTCTTTGAAATCCAGCACACGTCTCACCCCAACAGCACATCTCTGTTCAGACCAGCCACACAGCACATGCCCAGCAGCCCCACGATAGCGGCTACCACCACAGACGACAACAGCGCACAGTGTCCAGCTAACGAGCTCCCTATGGCTTCCAGAGCATTCTTCTTCTCTGACCACTTCCTAGACACTCCCTCCACTCCTACCAGTGACCAGGACTACTGTCTCATCTCTAAGTCCTTCTTTTTCCCACTCTGCCGGCCTCCTACCTGGCTTCTTCTGGCGTATTGTAGCTCTTCTCCTTGAGAAGCTGGAGAAGTTCCAGAAGCATACCTGCAGCCGGAGGCCTTAACATGGGAGGAGCTCGGGAGGCTGTGAGGAAGGAGCAGAAGCCGCCCTGTCCTGGCCTCTTCCTTCCTCACCCGGTGAGCCCCCGGTCCACAGTGAGTCCCTTTCCCTCAAGTGCTGCAGGACACTCCAGCTGCCACACGGGGTCCAGGGTGCCAGGAGGACCCTATGCCTTGCATGCCACCACCACTTTCTTAGCCAAAATGGAGCCTGTGGGAACCAGGCCTTGTTTTTACTCCCCCGGGGGAGTCAGAACTGTACTGGGCAGCGAACGGCTGTCCTCGGCTCCTCGTGGGGAGGAAGGAAGCGCCAAGCCCAGCTCCCCGACCTCTACGCTGCACATCAGGCCCAGAGGGTATCCAGCCAGGAAGCGGTTGCACCAGCAGTTTGAATGTTAGCAGTCGGGAGTCTAGAGAGGCCTCGCCCACCACACTCCACCGCCTCCTAATGGGCCAGGTTCAGGAGAGTCCATTTCCAACTGGCCCCTGGCAGAGGCAGCAGGATGGCAGCCCCCTCTGTGGGCCGGCCACGCCCTGGCCAGTCAGACCTGGCAGCCCCATGTACCAGAGGTAGAAAGAGGTCATCATATATGCTTTTCAATATATTTTCCTATCAGTACAGTAGACAAAGTCTCCGTGTGGGGCAACAGAGGAAACCGGGAAAGCGTGGTCCGACCTGTGTTGGGGGGACGCCAGCGGCCCAAGGAGGGTTCCAGGATGCTAGATGGTCCCTGGGGCAGCTGGACTCCTTGCTTTACAGGGGTCCCTGGCTTCACTTCTGGCCAGCTCAGTGTCTCTACTGAGGGACAAAGCAAGGGCCAGCCCTCGGTGGCATCCCCCTCAGGTGGCCCTGTGTCAAGGCCAAATGACGAAGGATTTCATGGAGCCAGTGTGCACGAAGTGGCAGCATTCTGTGCCCTGACACTCTCCGATTTCCCCCACAGTCAAGCTCCCCAGACACGGGCACCTTCAGATCGCAGGTGAGGCAAGAAGAGCACGGCTGAAAGGGACCTCGTGGTTCATGTAACTGGATCCTTCCATGCACGGATGAGACAGTACGGGACCAGGCCACACAGCCATGCCCTGAAAACCTGTTCCCTTAGCTGGACACACTCTGTCTGGGTCTCATGTCCCCTGGCTGGCTGGAGGGGAGGCTCATGGGATGCAGGCTCACCCCAGGGCACCAGGGAAGCTGGTCTTCGTGCCCGGGAAGGATCCCACTAGCTGCTGAGGCGGCGGCTCTCAGCTGGGTGGGGCCAGCCGCTGTGTGCTGGGCCCCCACATATGCTCTGCGGGAAGCCGAACCCTGCGGGAACTCGGGCCCTTCTTCCGGAGGGCAGGTTGCATGGTGTGCTCGGCTGCTGAGCTGCTGCTGGCCTGGAGTCGGAGATGGGGTGGCCTCCGCCCTGGCTTGCCTTACCCAGAGAGCAGAAGGGAGCTCTCTCCCAGTTTAAAGCACATTTCTGTGTCAGTTCCAAAAAGTCTAGACTAGTCACTCCTGGGGGCTTCGGAGTTATTTCAAGATGCCTGCAAAACTCCATTTCCACTGTGCGTTTTCTCATAAAGCATCTCATAACTCATGTCTTACACATATATGTACTACGTTTTCCAAATGCATGGCACTACTGTGGCTGTTAAAATACCGACCCGTAAAATAATGCTTCTGATACTACCAATAAGTAACGATAAATTCCAGTGGTTCTCTCTGGAAGGTGGCACTTCATGTCTGTAATGTCTAACTCTGTTAGTACCTTTGTATGGTACTCATATGGTACATCGCTAATCAAACTAGAAGAAAGTTAATTAATAATAAAAAATCATTGTTTCTGAACTCAACACTGGTTTTTCATAAAGTGTCTTTACACCTTCTTTTCAGTGAGCAGATGCTAGAAGTTGGGAAGCCCTGAATTCCAGATCTTTCTGCCTGCCTTTCTGCAGCCAGCTATACCAGGAGACCTATACCGAATGTCATGGAGGACACCACAGCCCTCGGCGAGGCCCAGGGCATCAGAACGGACGCCGGTGCGCACGGTAATACGTGTCCCGGGCTCCCGCGGCAGCTGAGTGAGGGAGGATGACACGCAAAGCTTCTCTAACTCTCCCAGTGCGACCAATAAAGGTGGGCTTGGGAGGCAGACCGGCCTGGCTTGAGAATTCCAGTTTGGTCAGTAAGTAGCTGAGTGACTCTGGGCAAGAAGTTAACCTCTCTGGGCCTGTTTCATTTGTAAAATGGGTATAATGATGAGGTTCTTGTTATAGTAACTGTTGCAAAAAACATGTAAAGTGCTTTCCGTGGGCTGGGCACCATTCCATTCTCTTTACATATTCAATTCATAGGCACACCACAGCCCCAGGAGGTAGGTACTATCACTGCACCCAGTTTATAGATGAGGAAACTGAGGCAGAGAGCAAGGCCACCGAGTCAGGACGTGTGTCCAGGCGGCTACACTCCACTGTGCAGAGGATTCGTGGGAGCTGTGGGCAGGCAGTGGGGCTGGACAGTCACAGGGTGGGTGGTGTGTCCTGCTGATTCTAGAAGGCGCCTCCTTGCCCAAGGGCAGTCCCCCTCTGGCAGCACCTACTGGAGGAAGCATGCACCCACCCTACTGTCCTCCACTGCTGTCTCCAAGGAGTGGGGGACCCGGGCACCTTGGCTCAGGTTTCATGACTCTGATGCAGACCAGCAGGTGCCATGATGAAATGGCCATTCGTGGGAGACAGAAAGCATGAGATGATCTGCTCTGGGATTTTTAATTTCAAAAGGGTAGATCTGGCATGGGCTCCTCAGTGACAGGTATAAACGGAAGCCTGCTTCCAATGAGGCAGTTCCAAGCCTCGGCGTCCAGAGCTGCCCTGGCAAATGGCACCCCTGCCTCCTAAGTGAGACGGCAGAGAGTCGTGCCCACCTGCACGGTCGGTCCACGATATCCCATCTCTGCCTCCTCCTAGGCCTCCCTTCACCTCACACTGCCACCCTCCTAGAGCAGGACAAGTCCCTGCGGCCTAGACAACTGTGACAAGTCTGCGACGGGCTCCCGTGCTCCCGCTGTTGCCCCTCCTGCACGGACCGTCCCTGGGGCTGCCAGAGGACCTTCCAAGTCCCAGGTCTGCATGCGGCCCCGCCACTTCTCAGGCAGGCTCCCACGGCCTTGACAACAGAAGCTGACCCCTCTGCAGGGTGCCAACTCCCCGCACGTCCATCCACATCTCTCCCCCAGCTCCAGAATCCGGGATCCAAACCTGCCTCCTTAACCGCCCCCGAGGGTGCTCAGCGCCACCGGCACAGAGCCCTTGATCGGCCACTCACACACCCGTTCCTCCTTCCAGCCCAGCCTGGGAAGTGCAGGATATCCTGAGTTGGCTCAAACCCCAAATCTAGAGGTTATTCTTCCCCTCCTGTCTCTCTCCTCGCTCCACCACGTGCATTCGCAAATCCTGTCAATTCATCCTTCCAAACGGAGGAAAAACCTCTCCAACTTTCTCTATGTTCTGCCGCCTCTTCCGGCTGAGGCTCTTCCCATCCTGCAGGGTGGCCCCCGTGGCCCCCTAGCTGGTCGGTACTCACCCGACCCCTCCTCAACCCCAGCTCTACACAGCAGCCCCCAGATCGCCTGTCCCTCCTCAGCCTGGAAATGTAGGAAATACTACTCCTAATGACTCCATGGGATTTAAACATCAGCAAGACCCAATGACGTGACACGCATTTGGCAGGTCGGGCCGAGGAAGCACTCGCGCGTGATTAGCCTTGTCGGCCACGAAGCCGGCAAGCTGAGGCTCAGGTACCATGACTTGTCCCCAAAACCGAGCCCCCCCCCAACAAAAACCACTGTCCTGTTTCTGTCTCCCCACTAGAGAACCTCAAGGTTGGGGACCACAGTCAGGGGTCCCATCTTGGAACCTGCGGGGCTGAACGCAGGCCGGTACTCTGGAACATGAGACAACTAACAGAACACATCTACTGCCTTGCTCGGGCGCTTAGGAGAGGTCCCGGGACGATCCACATCCACAGTCCGCACTCACACACTGTGAACACCCCCACAGGGTCCTGAGAGATGAGAACAAACGAAAAAAATGACACAGAAGGAGGAAAGATCCTGAAAGTCTGGGGAGAAGAGAGCCTCTCAGGGTTGACTGCAGATCTTCTCCTCCGGAGTGAGCCGTCCCCCAGGGCCCGGGTGTTGAGCTCAGAGAGAAGACACCCGGGGCAGGAGAACGCCATCCGCTGCCAGCCCCACAGAAAAACGGACATGGGGCGAGTCCAGGGGACTCAGGACAGGGACAGAATGGTGAGTTCTCCCTCTGGGGGGTGGGGGGGAAGGCCATCCCCTGCACACAGGATGTGGGGGACTGCGGGGAAGGGGATGCTCCTGCTGCTGGGCCTGCACCGCCCCCACGTGGAAGGCTGCGCAACAACAGCTGACCTGGCGCCCGGGAGAGGCCCGAGGCTGCCCCCGTCTCTGCAATGGCCTTCTCCTTGTCAGTCCTAACAGCCCCACGTTCTCCGGACAAGCAAAAGTGCTGGGCGAAGGCGTCTGTATGTGTCTCTCCGCGGCCACCACGCATGGGTCGTACTTTTACAGCTCGTACTTGCTGACCCCCAGCGGCTTTTAATCTCTCTCCACGGCCACCGGTCGGTCAGAGCTGCAGGAGTGGCTTCGCTCAGCGTCCTGCACATTCCTTCCGATGGAGAGTTTGCCCTGGGTCTTTCCTGTGGTCTCTGGCACCCAGGAAAGATCTCGGCCACTTGCTTTCTATCCACACCTCCGGCTGGCACAAGCCACTTACCTGGCTGGCGTGAAGACGCTGCCGCCGCCGCCACTGAAACTGGAGTCACAAGAGCCATCGGGGCCTCCTGGGGACAGTGAGAGGAACAAGGGATCATGCCTGAGCGCTGCTGGGGTCTTTGGAGGGAACGAGATCCCGGCTATAAGGACACAGACTCTCTAGCTCCCCACACCTTGACTCTGGCTCTTGAAAAGGACTAAGCTCGGGAGCCTCGAGGACACAATGCCACTCTTTCCCCAAAGCCTGCTGGAGAGCACCCATGCTTGGGAGTTTTTAGGCGCCGCGATCTCAAAAGGAGGACACCCGTGCTCACACATCTAGGAAATCTCGGAAGGGGCTGCTGGCTCGAGGGCAGCGGTTGTCACAAACCACTCCTGGGACGGTCCACATTATCAGCCACGGGGGCAATGTAAATCGAAGCTTCCGGGAGGGACCACTTCACACCCACCATGGGGGCTAAAACAAAGACAGTAAGCCACGTGAGGCTGTGGAGAAACAAAAACCCTTGGACCCTGTGGGTGGGAATGTAGAACAGTGCAGGTGCTCTGGCAAACTGCCTGGCGATTCCTTGAGGGCTCAGGCGGTTCCCCTATGACCCGGCAGTTCCACTCCGAGACGGATACCCCAGAGCAAAGGGCACTTCTGGCCACACCGGAACCGCACACCATGTTCAGAGCAATCCAACTGCTGATGAGCCCATGAATGGATCAATAAAATGTGCTAGAACCGTACAATGGACTATTATTCAGCAATAACAAGGCGTGAAACACTGATATGCGCTCCAATGTGGATCAACACCGAAAACATGCCAAGGCAAAGAACCTAGTTGCAAAAGCGCACATATTGTAGGGATTCCATTTGTGTGAAATGTCCAGAACGGGCAGATCTATAAAGACAGAATGTAGACTAGAAGGTGCTGAGAGCTAGGGGTGAGAGGCTGTGAAACCCATTTTCTTAAATTAAAAAGAGCAAAACAAAACTCTTTTTATTTGGAAATAATTTTAGATTTTTGAAAAGTTGCAAAAATAGCGCAGAACTCTGTTTGCCCTTCACCCCGCTGCTCCTAGTGTTAACATCCTATGTTACCAAACCAGAGAAAACGCACCGACACAAGACTGTGAACAAAACCAGAATGTCACCGGTTTTTCCACTCATGCCCTTCGCTCCAGGACAGAATCCAGGAGCACTCGCTGCATTTAGTTGTCCTGGTTTCATCCCCTCCCGTCGGGGACCGTTCAGCAGGCTTTCCTTATCTTTCATGAACTTGGTAATACGGAAGACCTGGCCAGTAACTCTGCAGAATGTGTTGCCACTTGGGTTAGTCGTGTGTTTTCTCACGATGAGGCTGAAGTTACACATTTCTGGAAGAGCATCCCACAGTGATCTGATCGCCTTCTCAGTGCCTCATGTCAGGGGCAATGTGATGTCTGTGTTGTTATCGGTGGTGCTAAACTAATCATCCGCTCGTGGTGGTGTCTGCTGGGTTTCTCTCCTGTGAGTTACTAGTCTCCTTTTTGTAATAAGTAAATATCTTGGAGAAGACCTGAGACTACACAAATATCCAGTTTTTTCCTCAAACTTTCACCTGCAGTTTTGCATCCATCAGTGGGGTCTGTAATAATAATGACTGTAGAGTTTCCCTAGTGGTGATCTTCTGTTTTTCTCCGTCCTTCTACATTTATTAACTGGAATTCCTCTATCTGGAAAAACTGCCCCTTCCCAACCATCCAAATCATTATGTGTATGTATTTTATTCTGTGGATTACAAAATAAAACTATCATTATTTATGTATTGTTGTTCAAATGGTACTAGCCTTGACCTCTTAGAAGCTTTAAATTATACAAGCAAAACATATTCTCATGCTAAAAATTATAAGCAAAGCAAAGCACAGCCCATATCTCCCTAACCTTCTTACTTTATTGTATGTGCAGGTAACAACTTTTGGATAGGCAAGTATCCCTCACCAACTTTAGCTTTCCTTCGTTTTGTTCTGTAATATAAATGGAATCATAGGATATTTTCTGCTTTTTTTTTTTTTTTTTTTTTGTCCTACCTTGTAGTATGTCTTAAAGCAGTGCTGTTCCTGTGGACCACAGACTGCCGCCCCCCAGTCCCCAGGTAAAGAGGGCCTTGATTTCCATGTTGAACAGAAAGGCTCCGAGTGCTGCCTGTCTCCTCTAGTCCCAGAGGCCCTTTAGGGGATGGGGCACAGCTTGGTGGGGACAGGTGTGGCCTGGGACTGATGAAACATGTCTGCGCTCAAAGGGGAAGAGGACTTGCAGGGAAGCCTGGGTGGGCCAGCCTGGACTGGTGGCCAGGACTCCATGCCCCCAGCGGCCTCTTCCCTCTTGACTTCTAGAAACATGCACATTTGTAGATGAAATGACCCAGTGTCAGAAACAGGCATCAAATTAATTCCAATTGTTTCCTTTCACTCTTCTCCTCCCCGACGCGTCCTCCTATGTGAGCGCACGTCTCTGGGATCCCATGTGGGGGTTGCTGCTGGGGGAAAGGGTCAGGCATTTTAGGTTTTAATCCACATTGGTAAGTTGTTCTTTAGGAAGGTTCTACTGGTGACAAATACACTTCAGAACACAGGAGCAGTCGATCCCCAGCAAGCCTCACACAGGGGTCTTAGTAATCTTTCACATTTTTGCCAAGTTGATGAGTAAAAATGGTAGACTGTCTTGTTCTGCAGTGCTCCCATTCCCAGTCAAGCTGTACATCTGTGGCTTCCTGTTCTGGACTATTCCCTCCTCAGGGAGCCAGGGTGTGAGCAGCGCTAGCGGCCCGGTCTCAGAGCCCTTGGGCCCAAGTCTGAGCCTGGACTCCTGTAGGCAGCAGCTGTGTGACCCTGGGCGGCTCACCTGACTTCTCTGCCAGTCCCTCACCTGTATGACGGGGTAACCAGTGCCTACCGCACGGGCTCGTCAGGACAGTATGTGAGCTAACACCTGCTTCACCGGAGGCTGGATTTCCTAAGCACAAGTTCTTAAACGTTATGGCTTCTGACACAGGCTGCCGAACAGATCGACCACACACCATACTTCACTGGCTTACTCTGCGCCTCTCTCACTGGGAACACTTCCTCCCCGCGAGTCTCCGCAGGGCATGTGTCTTTCCTTTACAATCAGAGTAAAATGCCGGGTGGGGCAGGGGCTGAGTGGAAGCTAAGGAGAAGGAACAGATTCAGTTCAGATGCCGGACACAGACCTGGCATGGAGCCCCCAGTCCTGTGCGATCCCATGGAGGGACACACGTGATTAAGTGGTTGAGCAGCTGTGGGTCTGGTCCTGAGCTCCTTGCGGGCAGGACCCGGGTCCAGTCCACCCACATCTGCAGGGCCCACAGACGCCGTTGAGAGGTCCATGCCCGTCAAAGTCTTGCAAATGGATGGAGTCCATTACATGCCCTTTATGGAGTGTAAATGGAGCCCATTACCATCAATGGTGGTTGGCAGCCCTCTCCTGGAAACCCTATTTACAGCTCTGCCCCCTCACCTGCGACACGAACTTCTATCCCTAACCCTCTACGGTCCCTCATTTAGGACCTACCAGGGGCGCATTACCATCTGGGGAAGGCTGGTCATAAACAACGAGGACCTAAAAGCCCTGCACTGAGAGCCTTGCTGAGTAGGTAGGTATGTGCTACGCATGTGTTACAACAATTTGACATGAAAGCACCTGTTCCTGAGAGTGTCTGGCCTTTGCTACGTGCTAAAAGCTTTATAAGCAAATATCTTGCTTAAAACTCACCATCACGCTATAGGTTTGGTATTATTATTGTTACCCAAATAAGGACTCGGAGACTTAAAAAGGCTCAGTGACTTGTCCAAGGGCAACAGAAAGGAGGTTAATGAAGCCAGGACTCAGCAGCAGACCACTCTGACCCCAGAATCTAGACCAGGACTCTTGAGAACTCAGGCAGCATCATGGAGGGGAAGAGGGAACACAGATTAGATCAAGGGCTACATGAACTTGGAGCAAGGACACTGCATTATGTACCCCTGAAGTGGCAGGGCCAAGGGGGAAGCCAGAGCAAGTGGAGAGGGGATGGGGACAGTGTGGCACAGCGGAGGCCCCATGGCCGGCAGGGAGGGCGAAATGCACACATGCTCGTGTGTGCCCACACACAGAAGGCCTGGCTGATAAGCCTCGTTACGGATCTTATCTCCCCCAGCAACCCAGCGCTCGCCGACAATGAGGGAGAGGAGGCAGGAATTCCTGCCTCTGGCCGGTGACCGGGGCCGGCGCAGTGGAGCAAAACAGTCATGAGGAAAAGGGCCAGAGGCTGGGATGAACCTGTTGACTCAACCCGCTGAATCACCGCCGTCTCCTGGCTTGCTGGGCCTTCTCCCAGCCCTTTGGCACAGTTGTGGTTACAAGCTGAGCAGGTCTGCGTGGATGTGGAGCCCCAGATTAGCTGTCATCATCTCTAGGAACTACCAGAAACTGAGCTTTGCATCTGCTGAAATGCTGTTTATGAGGCAGTAAAAGCCAGAGCCAAGCTGCCTGACTGTATCCTGGCGTGAGAGCCTCCTCAGCAGGGAGCTGCTGCAAGAGTGCTTAGGAGAATGATCGAAAAAAGTGAAAGAAGGTACGTTGGCTGGCAGCGGCGCCCTGGTTTCTGGCAGGCGAGCGCACTCCTGTAGAACCCCAGTGCTCTGGCTGCGGTTCTTAGCAGCTGCCACGACCTGCAGAAGACAGTAGTTCCCTCCCACAGGGCCTGACGTGTTGCCACATAAGCAGAAAAGGTGGGGTTGGGGCTGCTAGGTTCCACTTTGGGGGACGAGGCAACTTTCTTTAAAAAAATAAGACATATTTCATGTAACATAAAACTCACCATTTTAAAGCATACAACTGGATGGTTGTTTGTAAAACCACAAGGTTCTGTAAGCTCACAACTATTTAATTCTAGAACATTTCCATCACCCCCTCCCCCCGAAGATAAACAGGATATCCGGGTATCCAATTCCCTCTTTCCCTCCAGCTTGGCAACCATTATCCTACTTTCTGACTCAACAGGTTAAGAGGCATTAACTGTTAAAGTCAGTATAAAATATAACTTCTCCGTGTTGCAATGTCTCAAGCAAAAAACAAAACAAAGCAAAACAAAACAAAAACCAGAAGAAGCCATCCCACAAACAAAAAAAGCAGGATGTGGGATTTTGTAAACTGTATAATCTCATATATATATGTATATGTGTATACATATATATATGTGGAAAACATGCATGTTATTATATGTATGTAATGGAAAAAAAATGCCAAGATTACACTAATTCCTTCCTGGAGGGGGCAGTCTTCCTTCTTTATATTTTTCTCTACTTTCCAAATTTTCTAAAATGAGAATCTAAAAATGAAAAGATGATAAAATACTCATACATCAGTCAAAGTACAGTAAGCAGGTCTATTCCTGAGATTCTAGTTTCTCCTGGTAAGAAAGCTCCTGCCTTGACAGGGTTAGCTTTACGTCCCCAAATTTTCTTTTTCAAGGAGCTATCCAAAAGGTCACAGCTCCTGCATTGGCCGGGAATCGAACCCGGGCCTCCCGCGTGGCAGGCGAGAATTCTACCACTGAACCACCAATGCTCCACCTGCGGGCTGCCGTGTCTCCAGCTGTTTTGTTGCTCTGGCTCACCAAAGTGATGCACAGCTGTAACCTGACCCTAGAGCTGGTCCGGCATGTGGATGCTGCTGCTCCGGCCAGCCAAGGCCAGGCCAGGAGGCCCATGGGGCTCAGGTGCCTGACATACTGCTCAGATGTTCCAGAGAAGTTGGAGAATGGCGACGGGAGAAAATGCATTAGAAATTCTTTTGGCTCCTGGAAGTAAGGTTCCAGACCTGAGTCTGTTAGCCTTAAAAATGTGAGTCAGCCCTGCATCAGTTTACTCTCTGGCTGACTCCACAAAGGAGAACATCAGCTCATCAGTGCCCTCTCACGGAAGACAGAAGCCCCTTAATAAAAAAAAAGTCAGAGTTTGAGATAAGATTTAGAGAATCAAACTCCAGACTCTAATTGATGTAAGAGTGGTTTTCCTCATGTTTTGAAGAAATAAGACAGTAATGTCAAAAAGAGTCTGAAAGGACAGCAGAGCCATTTCATTTTGCAAAGACCCCGACTTGGGGAGCACAATCCCCCAGGACTGAAGAGGCTGCATCCGCAGTGCTCTTAGCCTCCTTCCCGGAGCAGCCGGCACAGTCAAGGCGGCCAGCTTCTGGGCATCTGGACGTTTACAGCCAAGATCCACAAAAGCTCTGCAACCCGGACCACTGCCAGGCCCCAGAGCTTCCCACATCAGAAACAACCATTTCCTGCACCCAGACACAGAAAAAGGTTTTAGAAAGGCTTAATGCAGATCCTGGTCGTGTTCCCTGTGCCCGTCTGTAGAATGGGAAGAATAGCTACTGCTACCTCACTGGGTAGTTACCAGAATTAAATGAATTAACACCTGGGAAGTCCCCAGGGCTGGTTCATGGAGGCCCCACATCAAGTCACCCTGGGAGGGCAGGAGGCAGAGCCCACTCACCACTGGGTGTCCCTTCCTGCTTGGCCAGGGAATCATCGGGGTTGGGCTCTGCCTGCCTCTGCAGCACTGGCTTCGGCTCGTCAGGGTCGTCATCCTCAGGGGTGACCAGCTTCATCAGGCTTTGGTTGCACACGTTGGCCACCTCCTTGATACCTGAGTCCACTGATGTAAGGAGTAGCCACACCCCAGGGGTGTTCCCTAAACCTGATGTCACTGGCATTGGTCAAGGACTCGGTCCCCCCAGGGGTGGATTAGTGGACAGTCTGCCCTGAGTCCCCGTGAAATGCTCTTGTCTTCTCGTAGGACCTTTCTCGGAGGGCTTCCTTCCAACAGGACTCCCCAGGGCAGTGTGAGCTCGTGGGCTTGCAATTGTGGGACTGGAAGAGCTGCTCCAGATCTGTAAGCAAGCAGGAGAGGCTTGGGGACAGCGGTGTTAGCGCCATGTCCCTGGTGCCGCCCCGGAGCACCCATCCGTGTCCTGCTCTGCTGCTGGCTTCCTAGGTGCCAGGGGCTATCTGGAGGTATGATGGATCATAAGGGAAGCCTCATCCTCCCACACCAGGTTCCTGCAATGTCACAGCCTCCTTCGGAGCAAAGGATACTTTTCTTGCGGTCGTCGTAGGCCAGGCAGGGCAAGACAGCCGTCAGGATCCCGGAAGAGTAGGGCAGCATCACCCGGCCAGCCAGCTGGATGAACTCCCGCATCCAGCACATGGCCGTCAGCTGGATCAGGTCATCTGGAAGAGGAATTGGTGGGTTCCAGGAGGGTCGGCACAAGTAGCTGGAGCGCTCCCTCCTGCTGAGCAGAGCCTGAGGTGGGGAGTGGAGGAGACCTGAGGGCCCGCACTGCTTCTAGCCTCACGGATACTCTCCTGCCTTCCAAAGAGCCACACAGGTGCCAGGTGGGAGGGCACAACAATGTTGCCGCAGACGTAAGAGCGGTCAGGATTCGCCACCCTCTGCACCCAGAAAGGGGTGCCACAGCTGCTCTCATCAGGGGGTGACTTCACTTCCCCATTGCTTGAGTCTGGGCTGGCCTTCCTCCTGCGGCCAGCAGAGGTGTCAGAAGTGAAGGTGTGGCGGGTTCAAGTCCAGGCCTCCGGAGGCCTTGCTCCCCTCTACCAAAGGTCTTAGGACCTCACTGATGCCATGTGCTAGCATGCTTGATGATGGGACACATGGACCAATGGTCCCAGCTTCCCAGGTGACAGCTAGCTAACTGGCAGACATGAGTGAGACCATCCCAGACCATCTAGCCTCAGAGGACCCCTCAGTGGACTGTGGCTGTATAACCAAGTGCGGCTAAGCCTGGCCCAGGTGAACGGAGCTACCCGGCTGACCTAGAGATTCCTGACCAACACTAAGTAGCCGCCCTGTGAGGCAGTCAGTTCTGCGGGGGTCTGATACTCAGCAGAAGCTCATGGATACAGTCCCAACCTGCAAGCGTTTCAATTCACAGTGAAATGCCAAGCTTCCCGGCAAGACGATCTCCAGTTCTCACTCCAAGGTCAGACCAAGCGCAAGGGCCTCCACAGTGTTGGGGGACCTGATCTCTCTCCCCCAGGGACCCACCACCACACTGCCCCAGTCCAGCAGGGGGCAGATTCCTACTCCTACCGGGGCTCTTGCTGTTTCCAAGGAGGTGGCAGTGGCCACAAGGCCTTCATACACACCTGTGGTCTGGCAGTGGATCACTAAGATGTTGGCCATCTCTGCAAACTTAACACTGGAGGGGTTCTTCTTAATTTCTTTCAGGAATTCTCCAAGGACCACCTCACACCTACCGATGAGAGGAGGAGAAGGAAAATAGCATACACCAGCCAGCGCTGGAGGACCCTCTCCCAGTGCCTGCTTCTGCTCTGGGGGGGGGGGTTCTCTGAGAGGGGACCACACTTCGCAGCTGCTGGATGGCTGTTTTCCAGAGGCTGGGGGTAGACGAGCTCTCTGCTTCCTGTGAGGCAGGAAGCACATGACCCTGGATGAAGAAGAGACTGAACTTATTCCCCCGTGGCCACCCCTCTGCTGGGTGTGGGGGGCATATGCGCACCGAGCAGCTGCCCGCCCCCTCCCTCTACTCACATTTTCCGAATCTCTTTGCCGTTGTCTCCCAGGATCTGGAAGAGCCCATCCAGGATCTCTGGCAAATAATCCAGCAGGTTGATGTCCGGCACAGACTCCAGAACCAGGATCTGACCCAGGGAAAGAAATCGGGAGGGAAAGTTACACCAGCCTGGAATCCCTCATCTCCTCCTCACCAGTGCTCTGGGACTGGGCAGGGAGAAGGCGGCCCTGCTGATGTGTTTCATGGCCCTACAGCACCCCACCTCCACCCCCCCAAACAGGGCTTTTGTTAAACATGCGGGAGAATGGTGACTTGGCTCCAAGGGAGAAGGGAAAGGACAGACAAGGCTCGAAGAGGTATGGCTGTTGACAATGGCACCCCCAGCTTTAAAGAGACATGGGGTGTTTCCTGGGACAAGGAAGAACCGCGTCATCGGGGGCGAACACGACGGGCTTTGGGGCAGACTGGAATAAGCGTGTCTGGATTACCTTATGTAACTGGTCATTAGAGGTTTAACAATGAGGCTCCTCTCAGCCACAGGAACTGCCCAGGGTGTGCCAGAGGGCAGATTCTACTGAACCAGAGGCTCCTTATGGCTGGAGAAACTGTCACGGGGCTGGCCCTTACCCAGGAGATGATGAACTGTCGGGCGTACTGGTTGTTGGAGTAAATCCTCTCCCTCAACAAAGGGATGAAGCCCACCAGGTCGAACTTGTTGCTTTCCGTCACAATGTCCTGTGGATCAAAGGCATGTGAGCTGCTGAGAGCCAGAGGCCAAGGGCAGCCTGACCTGACTGAATTATGGGCCCAGGGTCTAGCTCCAGGGGTCAGGGGGCTGCAGATGAAAATGACAGAGCTCTGGCTACGGAGGAGAGGTCCCAGAGCAACCGCCCTCGCAACAGGCCAAGGGAAGAGCAAAAACAATGGGGTAAAAGCAGGAATCAGAGGCAAGAGGATAATCATACAGTATATCTGATCACACGCCCTGGTAAGCTGACCATCAGCAGCCCCCTGTCACTGGGAGCAGGGTGGGAATGGGCACTCTTCTTTGTCCTGGGTGTGGCTAGCAGGAAGGGATGTTTGGGATGATAGAATGTGCTGGTGACACAAGTCTGTACACCTGTCACAGAACTGTACACTGAGGGCGTCTGAATGGCTCAGCTCATTAAACGGCTGCCTTTGGCTCAGGTCATAATCCTGGCATCCCGGGACTGAATCCACTTCTCCCTCTCCCTCTACCCCTCCCCCTGGTTGTGTTCTCTCTAAAAAAAAAAAATACACAAATCAATGAAATAAATAGGAAGTGTACACCAGAGTCACTTCTACTGTACATAAATGAAAAAATTTTTGAAAAATAGGAAGAGCGACCCCAAAGACAGAATTTATAAGCTGTATAGACAGATGGAAGAGACAGATTCCAAAATATAAGTAGGAACCAAGTACTACCTTTAAAAGACGGTCTAGGAGCTCAGATCCACTCTTCACATTGGGGTCTGGGTCTGCAGCCAACTATGAGAGATCCAGAAACAGAGAGATGATTACAGTCAATAAACAGGACCAGGAAGCTACTAAAAACTCACAGAGCCAAGTCCCCGGCAGGCACCTCCTTCAGGGACTCAACCAAAGGACGGCAGGGAGGTAGGTGGGGAGGTAGGGACAGGCAACATGGCACGTGGCTGAGGAACGGACATGCGCAGACTTCTGGTTCTGTGTGGGGACCTCTGGCACTGGCTGCCACCAAGCCAGGTACTGGGTTCCCACCAGCCTTCCTCAGGAGAAGGGTCCTAACACACTGGGTCCTTGCTCTGCTCTGGGAGGCAGGGACCAAGGCGGTGGCCCGGGGAAAACTGGGGCGGCCGGCCGGGTTTTGAGGCCGCTCTGCCCGGAGGTGCGCCCGGAGGATGCTGTGTCAGGGGCTCCTCGGCCTTTGTAAGCAGAGCTTTTCCCAGCACTTTCGGGCGGTGCTGCCCTCGCGGGGGAAATACAGTCTGTACTAGGGATTCACCGTCTTCGCCTTCTGTAGGGGAGGCTGGGACTCCTCAAACTACCTGTGTTTCCGCTGCACTCTGGGGGACTGACACTTTCATCAACTGTGATAAAAATCAGTTACTAGAGAAGTGGAAAAAAAAAAAAATCAAACGTCCCTGCAAGGCCATGAGAGACAATGACAAGACTGCACAGACGGCAGGCGCCCGCAGGCCTGCATTCACCCGCGCGCCTGTCTCTTCGGGGAGGGGCCCCAAGGGTCCCGCGGGGGCTGGGCAGGCTCAGGCTCAGGCCGGCCCCGGAGGCGGGGGGCAGTCACCTTGCTGAGCCCGTCGAAGAGCACATTGAAGTGGGGCAGCACGGCGCCGCGGGCCACCTTGACGATGTTGTACAGCGCCTCGCATGCGTAGTAGCGCAGCCGGCTGTCGGCGTCGTTGAAGCAGGTGAGCACGGGCTCGATGAGCTCCTTCAGGTATAGCCCCGAGTCCTGCAGGGAGGGGGTCAGGAGGAGACAAGGCTCAAGGTGGGCCAGGCCATGGGCCCGCAGCCCCCCACCCCGCCCTGGTGGACATTCCAGCTCCCCTGGAGCGGCTCAGGTCTTCATGTGAGGCCTGGCCTTGGGCAAGTCGGCCTCCCGGGCCAGAGGCCGCACCGCCGTGGAGCCCAGCCGCCCCGCGGGTCTCAGGGGTGACGAGAATGGAGGTAAAGCGGAAGTCTGCGGCAGACCGCTGGGGCCGGGCGGTGAAAGCGAAGGCCACTGCTGCTGTGTCTGCCCCTTCGGGAGAAAGGCCCACCTTGCCCAGTGCGATGGAGCAGGCGGCCAGGCCGATGAGGCCCCCCTTCCGGCTGTGGGGGTGCTGAGATAGGGCAAACTCCTGAGATAGGGTCTGGATCACATGCTTGATTTGCACGGTGTTGTTCTGGGCCACGAACTCCCGGACCAGCCTGGAGAGAGAGGAGAGAGGGGCTGCAGGGAAGTGGGGTCAGGCCTCCCCCTCCCCGGCTGCTGGCTCCACGGCCGGGGATGGGGCAGGGAGATGACCTGTTCAGAAAGAGGAATCGGAAGTCCTGCACCTCAGGGTGGGCCTTTCCTGGTTCCGCTGCCGACTGGAAGGTACTGGTGGGGTCACAGGCCATTTCCCTATTCTGGGTCACAGTCTCCCTTTGGGTACAACAGAACAGGGAAGGGCAGACCTACCTCACCTCTGGAGGTCTGAGAGAACGCAAGGGAATGTCTTGCTGGGGATCAAAAACGGCAACGTGAGCAGCTGGTCGACCACCCTTATTCGACACCGGCTCCGCCCCCCTAACCCGCACCCTAGAGAGGTTCTTCGCGTCTGTGCCATCGCGTCCACGGATGGCGCCGCATCAGGTTCCAGTCCAGGGGGCAAGATCCACACACAAACAAGTAAATGGTGCAACGTGGTGCGACTGATAACATGGGCCAGAAAAATGCGATGTGCTCGTTTTCCTAGGCTGAATAGGAGGTGCCCTGTGGCCACCCTGGGGGATGATCCCACAGCAGGCCCTGCCCAGAGAGGAGAGCGGAGGGAGGCCCCGTTCTGTCACAAGCCAGATCTGGAAAACACCCGCAGGCACTTTTCAAGTAAAGGGCAAGGTACAGGAGAGAGAATGGCCAAAGGCAAAGAGCCCTGAAAAACATGGTATATTTAGAGAAAGACAGGAGTTTGGCCTGTGGAAGGAGTGGCCAGACAATTCAAGGAAGACAATCCAGTGATAGTTTTCCAGCAACAAGATGACATGCTCAGATCTATGTTTTAATTAGGTTATTCCCGGTGGCGGCCTGGAGAGGCTACGCTGTGGGGGTGGGTTTGACAGGAGACCAAAAAACCTCAGGGTCAGGAAGGAGGCCTGAAACATGCCTGAGGCAGTGGGAAAGAGCAGGGAGGGGCTGCTTTACTTCGAAGACAAGAGCATCAGGAACCCAAGGAAGACGGGAGGCCAGGAAGGCAGGTCGGTCTCCAAGGTGTCCACCTGGGAAGTAACGCTGAGGGAGAAGGGAGGTCTAAGGGAGGCCTCTGGCGTGGAAGGGAGCTCCTGTGGTCACATTGGGGGATGATCCCACGGCAGGCCCTGCCCGGAGCAGAGGGGGGCCTGGTTCCATCACAGACCAGTCTCCGAGAACTGATCACCAGTTCCCCAGATAACTGATGCAGAGTTAAGGCCTGGGTGTCAGGGACATCTTCCCAGAAGTGGGATTTCAGCCGGACCTTGAAGGAGGCAGGGAGAGAGAAGGAAACAGGGGCGTTCTGGGCAGGAGGAAACATAGGAGCCAAGGCGAGGAGGCAGCTCTAGTCAAGCTTGTCTGGGGTCCCAGAGAACAGAGCAGCAGCGGGAGACCTACCAGGATGAGCTGGCTGTGGCCACCCCGGCCATCTCAGATTAGGGAGAATGAATCTCACAGCATGGGTAACGAGGAAGCTTCTTACGGTTTTTGAAGAGTACAGGGGAAGTGTCTTAAGAAGCTATGAGATGGACGGAGCCCATCCCATCGTCCAGGCGTGAGGGAGACTGCTACCAGTGGGGCAGCCAAGGGGCCGTCTACAGAATACAGACTTTTCAAAGCAGCTGCCTGGACTCACTGGCTACCTGCTCTGTGTCCATCGTGGTGGGCCCACTGCTCCCCTGCTGCATGAATGGGGGTCTCCAGTTGGCTCAGAGACTTTTATGGACGGTTAAGTCCAAAAGGCATCAGTTCGTCCCTGTGGCTCCAGCTCAGTGTCTGGAAGCTGCCAGTAATGAGAGCTGTGATGAGAGAGTAATGAGAGCTGTCCAAACGTAAACGTGCCGCCTCAGGAGGCAATGACCACTCCTACAAAATGGCTGTTCAATGAGGGGTTGACACGGTTTGATGAAGATTTAATACAGCAAATTATATTGGGCCAAGCACTGTGAGCACAACTGTGAACAAAACAGGCCCGGTTCCTGAGCTCGTGGATGTGGGAGCATGGATGGCTACTTCAGGAAGGTGGTGTACGAATGGCCTGCGAGGTGCCTCTTTTTTTTTTTTTTTTTTTTAAATCGTTACGGGGTAAAATTCCACCAAACCCACCCCAGGGGGCTGAGGGTTCTGGATGGGCCAAGGGCATACAGGTGCAAGCTCACTGCCCCATACGCCAAGCCCCTCCTTCCCCCTCTTCCCAAAGCAGGCTAATAAGGCCCAGCAAGGATGGTTCTCTGTAAACCGGTCTGGCTTCCCAAACCGGACAAACTAGCCAGGTGAGGCACAGTGATCTGCTGGAGCTCCCGAGTACCCACAGACACAGCCCCTTGAGAAAAGCTGGGCAGACGTGTCACAGAACAGCTGCAGCATTGGTGGTTCAGTGGTAGAATTCTCGCCTGCCACGCGGGAGGCCCGGGTTCGATTCCCGGCCAATGCAGAGCTGCTCTTTTTGCCTTTTCCTGGCAGGCTTCCCCTCACACAGAGACCCTGCCGGAGGAGCCAATCTCCTCAAGCCAGCTGGCCTAGTGCAGCCCAGGGCGCTGTGAATTTGACCTCCCCTCCCTGCTCAGTGAGCCGAGGAACAGCAGCTGGGCTCTCCGAGGAGGCACCACTGGCTGTGGGGACCAAGGCCTTCACGCCCTCCACCCGTGAGGGACTCCGCTCCGGCGGGAAGCTGGGGTGAAACCCGAGAACGGTTAAGCAGCTCGGCACACGGTGGGCGTAGAACGGGATCCACACATGCGAGGGACACAGAGTCATCTGAAATCTCCATGTGCTTTTGGCTACTGAGGAGGGACCCAGCTCTGGTTTCTGTCCTGATGTCTGAAGGCAAAGCAACTTCTCTCTCCCTCTCTTTCTTACACACACACCGTCTGCCTCCTTTCTTCAGCTCTGGAGCCGAAGCTCTCTGTTCCCGCAGCTGTGCTGATGTGGCCGCACCAGAGCCTGGCCTTATAGTCTATGAATCAGCAAAGCTATAAGGAGGCTCAGGGCGGGGGTTAAAGGGAGGTGCTCACACAGCTGCTCACAGCTGGAGCATTGGTGGTTCAGTGGTAGAATTCTCGCCTGCCACGCGGGAGGCCCGGGTTCGATTCCCGGCCAATGCAAACGGCAGAATTTTTTTTTTTTTGAATCCCAGAAGACTGGATTTGAGAGGTCACACTGCCTAAAGAATATGCGACTACAGTCTGAGAACTGAGAAGGACTTATTTCTAGCTGAGTTTTAAATATCTTTGATGAAAAATACTCAGTGTCTTGGACTCCACAAACATCTAGAACCCGTGCCTCCCTGTTCTCGAGGAGGCCAGGATATGGGGATCACCAAAGCCAATGAAAGCAGCTCTGCCTCCCACTCCTGCCAGAGAGGCTGCCTGGGGACTCTGGGTGCCGAGAGCCCGCCTGAGGAAGCCAGGCCGTGCTTGTGCTCAGGACGAGTTCGAGCAGCACCCAGAGTGGGACTGAGCACATCCATGAGGCTTCAGCAGGGCACCCGCCGGAGAGCCAGCCGTGCCAGCGGCATGTGCCACCCCGGAACCATGGCTGCGCCTGTCTGCCTGCTTCAGGCCACAAAGGTCCCTGAGCACCTGGCAAGGGTACTCTTCCCTCTCTTGGAGCAGCATACCGATGTGTTCCCTGGCATGAGGGGCTCTCTGCTGGGGTAAGGTTGGGAAGGAAACTAGGCGGCACACAGGAATGCAAAGCAGAGACAGAATGATCCGGTGAGAAGCCTGTGAGGCGAGAAGGGCCGGCAAGAGGGAGCAGGCCTGCCATCTGGTGGGGAGGGATCGGGCATGGCTTCGCAAGGGTCATGAGAGAGGCTCTGAAGAATGAGTAGTGTTTGTTCTGGAACTGTTCGGGACCAAGAAGCCCAGACAGAGGAACAGCGTGAACGCTGGCTCAGAGGAAGGAGGGGGGCATCCGGTTTGGCAGAGTGAAGGACACAGGTGGAGAAGAAATGGGTGACAGGGCCGGTGAAGCTGCTCCCGGGCTTGCGAATGGCAAAGGAACAGGCATTTACGTCTGGTGGCAGGGAGGAGCCACGGAAGGTAAGGGCGATCTGCAGCGGAGGGTGGTGAGGGTCTGAATGGTGTCGGGGAGCTCTGAGAAGTCCGAAGGCCTTAGAGACCGCATGGTGCGGGTGTGAGGAATGGGGCTCTAATGTGGGGCGACAGCCGGCACGAGCACCAGGGTCTCCCGAGAGCAGGGGATGGGCAAGCAGGAGGCTGGTTTGTATTTAGCAACCCCTCCCCCACCACCCTGCCTCGGAAGCCCAGGAGCACTTCTCATTTGCTCAACGCCAACACCATCGGCCTCCCCACCCGAATCCTTCCAGGGCTCAACACAGGGCACCTCAGGCCACCGCAAAAGTAGTGACTCGTGAACCCCGCACACTGGGGGATATGTTGAAGAACACAAGAAAATGATTCCCCGGGAAGGGGAAGCCATCAGAACACGCGCTCACCAACGCCAGCAGCCTGGAGAACACTGGGGCTGGCTCGGTGGGCCAGGCCCTGGGGCTCCAGTGGGAAAAGCTGTCTCACAAGTCACGGCCATACTCTTTGCCTGGCCCTGAGCACTGGGCTGGCCTCACTCGTCTTCCTGCCCTGTGTAACCGTCCACTCTAGACAGAGTCGCCTTCGCCCTGTAAACCTGGGCCCTGCTCCCTCTGGCCCTAGGGCCCCACTCGCTGGGAAAGCTCCTGCTCCACATCCCACCCAGCCTTCAAAGCCTACGAATCCACCCCCGCCCCCCACTTCTCCAGAACATCCCAGGAAGGGGTCACTCCTCCTCTGAATTCAGAAGGAGTCAGTGACCCTCTCATTCTCTTCCCAGCAACACACTGGTGAATGGCACTGTCACTCTCAGGTGTGCATTTCTGTCTCCATAGTCCCTTGACTGAAGTCCCTGAAGACGGACTGGAGCCCCTGCATCTCTCATGCCACCCCTCTCGGGGTCTTGTGCTATGTACCCAGGACGTGCAGGACGGCTGGTGCGGCCTGGGGACTGGGCCGAGGGGCCGACAGCACTGCAGGACACCGGGAGCTGTGGGGCAAACATGGCCAGAGCCCCACGTTGCCATACGGGCGACACAGGGCGGCCTAACTCTTCTAACCCTACCCGGCTGGCTTAACCACATCGTATCTGCGGGTCCTCAGCCCCGAGCGTTAGGATTCAACTTAGGAGGAGCAAAGGGCACCATTACTGGCTCCCCAAAGGCACAGCATGAAGGGCCCAGGTTACCTGAGCTGTGGCTGGGAAAGATGCAGAAGCCACGGTGCGCTCCGGAGGCCCGCTGCGAAGAGGGCTCTGAGCCCTCTGTCCAAACAGGTGCTCCAAAACAGGCCCAGCGACAAGACTCGCCTTTCCACTTAGCAGGAGCGTGTGGAGAGAAAAACGCACTACAAAGGGAGGCAGAGTTAAGTGAAGTTGAAACTCTAGGCAGTGCGGCTGCAGGCCGAGCCTCTCTTCAAAAGACCGCATTGTTTCCTCTTTCATCCACAGCTGCGAGCCACAGGAGGGGATCTGAAGCCGCACTAGTTTTGAAGTGAGTATCTGGCCTAGAAACTCGCACGATCACAAATCCCTGGGACCCTCCTGGACATAAAGGTCACAGGCTCTACTGTCCTGTGTGCTGGGGAAGAGGGGCTGAGGAGGTGTCCTTAGAGGCTGCCCAGAGCCTCCACTTTCGCAGAGAGGTGTCGCCAGCCGGCAGGAACACCCATCCCTCACAAGACACAAACCCAGAGTGGCAACTCCAAGCTCATGACACGGCCCCCAATAGTGCGTGGTGCCACACCGATGCCCCCCTCCTCAACAGAAGGAACCCCTGACAGGGGAGGACACATTCGGAAATTGTCATCAGAAGAAACCCAGGGCCATCGTCTCAGCAGCACAACCACAGCCCCATGCTGGACCCACCTGGCCTGTGCAACACAGCGGTGACAATCGTGGCCCGCACGAGGACAGGTGGTGGACTCCTTCGCGGGGACACTCTACACTGAGGACTTCTGTTCCCCCGTGGAAGCACCTCCTTCTGCTCTGAATACTGCCTCATCCTGTAGAGGTGAGCCGGCCTCAGGGAAACCGAGTCCCCTTGCCCAGGCTCACAGAGGATCAGAACCCGAGAGCCCCGTCAAAGCCTAAGCCCCTGCAGCTGTACACCAGGTCCTCTCGCCCGTCTTCTGAAACCAAAGCTGCACAGCGAACGCACTCAGTGACAGAGCGAACTCTCCTCGTGGAGAACGGAGGCCCCAAGCAAAACGCAGCGTTCTCCACACATTGCCCCATCCTGTTCAGCGCTCAGACATCCCTGAAGCATTCCTCTACAGACACAGGGAGTACAGATGACGCGTGCCCTGGGGATGCTCTGAATCACTCTCCAGCCGGACTCCTACTGGGAAGGCAGGAAATAAGTAACCACTTGCTGAGCACTTCCTAGCTGCAAGGTGATAAATGCTGGATGCCTTACCCATGTTATCCAATCTAAACTTTAAAACACACCCTTGGGTTAAGTACTAGAACACCCATTCTACAGATGGGAGGAACCGAGACTCAGAGATATTAAGAAACTCACAAGGTCCCGGGGCGCCTGGGTGGCTCAGTGGGTTAAAGCCTCTGCCTTCAGCTCAGGTCATGTTCCCAGGGTCCAGGGATCGAGTCCCAGATCAGACTCTCTGCTCAGCAGGGAGCCTGCTTCCTCCTCTCTCTCTCTCTGCCTGCCTCTCTGCTACTTGTGATCTCTGTCAAATAAATAAATAAAATCTTAAAAAAAAAAGAAAGGAACAAGGTCATGCAATTTATAGACGATAGGTGCAGAAATTAACCTAGGTTTTCCTGACTTCAAGGTCTAAAGTTGTTCCAGCTACGCTGCACACCCTCCATCCTCAAACATCCCAGCTGCTGCTCGTCGGTGCCTACGGGCTGCCAGGCACTTGACATTTCTCATGTCATTGAATCCTAAAGCCCTTTTCATCTGGTGATGTCCAAATGCCCCAGCCAGGTCACTGGTCACTGCACTTACGTTCCTGTGTCTTCAGAGGAGATGTCCTTGGCTATAAGGTGGGGGCACACATTTCAACGACCTCACACTGTTTCTAGAGAATAAGAGAAGGCATGGAATGCGCTGTGTTGCACACGCTCCCAGAGCAGCGTTAGTGCAATGTCAGAATCCGAGAGACAGACTGTGATCTCGCACACACCACACAAGATCACATTCACTCCCTAAATGTGGACTGAGAACCTGCCATGCTCCTGGCCCCAAAAAAGGAGAGGAAGAGAAATCCAGAGTTGTGTTTATTCTCGTGTAGTGAAGCTCTCAGTGTGGCCTTGGGGCTGCTGCCTTTTCTTATCTTGCTGAGTTCACGTATCTCTTGCGCTTCTCTGTATCACGGGCTGTGTTCAGATGACATATCTGGGCAGCAACTTCCCAGAGACAATCTTGGTAAACATGTCCATCTCCTCAGCTGAGTATTTAAGTAATTTGGTTTCCACTTGCTCACTAGTCTCCACTAACTGAACATGGAAAGTGTAATGTTTGCCTCTGAGCAAGGACCAAAGACCTTCTGAAAAGGCCCCAGAGTTAACGGACAAAATACAACAAGCTTCCTCTGGCTGGAATCAGCGGAAAGACCATAAAGGAGAAACGAGTTCGAGACAGCAGCTGTTTGAATCTCAGGTGACAATAACTGTGACCACTTAATGAGTGCTTCCCTCACTGCAATAAAACACTATTCTTAGTTTTTTTAAATTGCTGTAATTCACATACCATAAATTCACTTTTTTAGTGCATGTGGTTCAGTGGTTTTTTTTGTGTGTGCCCATCAGCAGTCACTCCCCATATTCCCCAAATCCCCTCCCCTAAGCCCTAGGCAACCACTAATCTACTTCCTCTCTCTGAATTTGCCTATTCCAGATAATTCACAGAAGTGAAATTTTCATATAAATGAAACTCATGGCCCTTTGTGACTGGCTCCTTTCACTTAGCCTAATGTTTTCAAGGTGCATTTGTGTTTAAGATGAGAAGACTGAGGCACAGAGGAATGAAACCAGAGATCACAGACTCACATGCTGTGTGATACAAGGAGATACAAGGGAGATACAAGGGAGGAAAGGTTGTGGTGAACATGCCATTACAAGAAGCAAACTGGGGAGGCCATGTTCCAGCCAGAAGGGAGGCCCCTAGGTCCCCCTTATCTGCTATGTGGGATGGTGAGCTCCACAAAGACACACTTCCCATTTTCTTTTCTTTTTTTTTTTTTTTAAGATTTTATTTATTTATCTGACAGAGAGAGAGAGAGAGAGATCACAAGCAGGCAGAGAGCGAGGCAGAGAGAGGAAGGGAAGCAGGCTCCCTGCCTAGCAGAGAGCCCGATGCGGGGCTTGATCCCAGGACCCCGGGATCATGACCCTAGCCGAAGGCAGAGGCTTTAACCCACTGAGCCACCCAGGCGCCCACATTTCCCATTTCTTTTTTTTTTTTTTTAAAGATTTTATTTATTTATTTGACAGACAGAGATCACAAGTAGACAGAGAGGCAGGCAGAGAGAGAGAGAGGGAAGCAGGCTCCCTGCTGAGCAGAGAGCCCGATGCGGGACTCGATCCCAGGACCCTGAGATCATGACCTGAGCCGAAGGCAGCGGCCTAACCCACTGAGCCACCCAGGCGCCCCACATTTCCCATTTCTTAAGAGAAGCCGGAAACCTGAGCTTCACTGTGAAATTTATCAATTAAAATACCTTGCAGTTCAGACCAACTCAAACCGGTTTATAAGAAGGACATAGCCCCCAGCTATGGGTCTGTAACCCGTGGACTGAGCGATCTACTGCTGATTCCATCCAGCGACCCATGCCTGCCTTAAGCCACTGGTGATAAACAGTGTCTCCTTGCAGCAGCGGTGGCAGGAGTTGGGGGGCAGGGGCGGGGGGCGGGGAGCTCCAGAGCCAGGTCAAACTCAACAGTTAACCTTTATCTGATCACCCAGTGCCAAGGATCCCTGCCTCCTCTCTGGGAGGCAAAGGACGCATTATCCCACGACCCACCCCCCTCGGGCTTCGGTGTTCTCAGGGGCATGGCCTGGGCCCCTACATTTGCTGGCTTTTGGAACTCAAAGTTCAGGAACACTAGAGACACAGCACTGAGCCCATCCCTGGTTACCATGAAGGGCGCTGTCTCTCTGAGCCTGCGGTGGGGGGCCACTCTGAGCCAGAGTGGGGGACAACGCCCCCTCAGCGAGCATCCCCTACAGTTCTCCAAGTACCTCTTGGCATTTCTCCCCCTACACTACTCTCTCCTGGAGAGCACAGCCTGGCCAGGGTCTTACCAACCTTTTCATCAGGACTGATCCATGACTATATCCCCTGAAACTGAGAGCCCACCAAACCTGAAACAGACATTCTAAAATCCTAGCCCAAGAGCCTTATTCTTTAGCAAACTGTGTGGGCATGTTGGTGGGAGGCTGTGGAGGGAAAAGCTCTCCAGGACTGCGCACAGCAGGCTCACCCATTTAGCGATCAGATCTTCGGTCATGAACCCAGCCTGCTCTTGAGATTTTGGAGTTCAAGGTTCTACTGAGCTACGCATTCACATCTCTACATTTTTAGTGTTTGAGAGTCCTGTCATCAAGAAAAAAGCGCCCTCCTCTTACTATGAATTTTAATCCTTCATTGGAAAAACATATGCAGCACTGGCTCTGTCCAACTGAGCAGATGTTTCTCGAAAACCAAAAATGGCAGTTAAAACAACCATGGAAATGCTCAAGTGTGAAACTTCCTTTATTCAATATATGTGCTCTTTTTGGTAGGGAAAACCATTCACTGCAGTGGGGAAGCTTTTTGAGACAGATGAACCTGGGGTTTTTTTTTGTTTTGTTTTTTGTTTTTTTTTTTTAAAGATTTTTTTTATTTATTTATTTGACAGACAGAGATCACAAGTAGGCTGAGAGGCAGGCAGAGAGAGAGAGGAGGAAGCAGGCTCCCTGCTGAGCAGAGAGCCCGATGTGGGGCTCGATCCCAGGACCCTGGGATTATGACCTGAGCTGAAGGCAGAGGCTTTAACCCACTGAGCCACCCAGGTGCCCCTGAACCTGGGTTTTTAATCCAGGTTCTAGTTGAGAGACCTTGGGAAGAGTACTTAACCTCCAAGATCTTCTGTCTCTTCGTCTGTGAAATGCCATCACCTAGACTGTATACTGAAGCCATGCAAAATAAAGAGATGAGGGCTGTGCAATGACCAAATGAAGGGAGGCTTCCTTACCCTCCTTTCCCCAAATCAGGCAGATAGCGCTTCACGCAAGATCATTTTTTTTTTTTAACGATTAGGGTTATGGATTGAATTGTGTCCCAACAATGTGCATGTTGAAGCTCTAAACCCCACTGTGACTGTATTTGGAGACAGGGTCTACAATTGTAGGAAGAAATTATGGTGAAATGAGGTCACTAGGCTGTAGTCCTGATCCAACAGGATTAGTGTCCTCCTCAGCAGAGATGCCAGAAAACTCTTTGGTGAAGCAGAGATAAGTCACCATCTATCCCTAAGCAATTTGTGATAACATATATTGGGGAAAATACCTAAGGGGCACTCCTCATTCCAAATATGGCAAAAGAAGGCTAGAAACAGATCAGAGCCCTCTACACCAGTGCTTCTCAGACTTTAATGTATAAACAAATCACCCACAGATCTCATCAAAATGCAGATTCTGATCCAGAGGTGTGGGGCGAGGTTGGAGAATCTCTTTCTAACAAGCTCCCAGGTGATCCTGACCCTGCCAGTCTGTGGGCCACTCTTGGGTAGCAAAGTCCTTAGAATGCAATGTTACTTCCCCACCAAAAATGTACTGTCATTCACTCATCAAGACACCAACCATCAAATGCTGTGTCAAGTGCTGAAGATAAATAAAACAGGGTCTCAGCGCTTAAGAAGGAGTCCATAGTCTAGTTAAGTCCCTAGGTTTCTCTGAATTCCACAAATCAAGGGCAATGTTGAACACAAAAAGAACCCCCTTAAAGACCAAACCCTAATGGCAGAGCCCGCAGAGTAAGAGCACTTAATGCGCTACGCTTGCGGCAACAGTAATGCTCAGATGAATACCTCAGTCAAGGACTCAACAGATAATTCAAGCTATGAGGAAAATCAGACATTCCTGAGAACAGAATGGGTGATGGCCAAAATCGGGTGTCAGTGTAGCTTCAAAGCCAATAAAACCCATGGACGTGGAGCCATATCGACACATCAGCTCTGCGTCTCCTACTCAGTACAGTGATCCTCATCTTTAAGACTCGCAAGCATTAGTAAGAGCCAGGGCATAAACAAGTAGAAGTACGGAAACACAGCAGACCAGAGAGCGGTGCTTCGTGAGAGAAGCAGCTAGGTGGTTTGGGACTTACCGAATGTTAGTGCTGAATGAGAGGGTCCTCTTAACACAATCCAAACCCCTTAGGTGAGGAGGAAAGGAAAACCCAGAGCAGTTAAGGCAGTGGTTCTCACCTGGGGTGATATCTACACTCCCAGGAGACATCTGGAGACATTGGAGACATTTGTGGTTGTTAGAACTGACGGAGAGCTATTGGTATCTACTGGGCAGAGATGAGGGATGCTGCTAAAAATACTACAGTGCACAGGACAGCCCACCACAATCAAGACTCATCTGTCCCAAAAATGTTAATCGTGCTGAAGTTAAGAAACCCTGAGTGAAGCAATCTGCCCAAGGTCAAAGAATGAGTATCATACCATGGATTAGATTGGAGCTGTCCAACATTCTGCAGCAACAGAAAGGTTCTAAGACCTCTACTGCCCATTGTGGTAGCCACAGCCACACGTGGCTACCGAACATTTGAAATATGGGTAACTGGATTTGAAATTTTTATTTTATCTTTAGTAACTTCTGTGTAAAAAACCACGCAGGGCCAGTGGCTATCCTACTGGAAGGACGACCATCTATGTGTTCTGACTCCCAGTCTGGCATTCTTTCAAGTTTCACAGCTTGATTCTCTCTGCTCTTCTGAAATCATCCACCCACCTGATTTTATCACAAAGATTTGACTGGGGGGAAAAATACAAATGTAAACGAATAGCAGAAAATCTTAAAGAAACATTCCTAGTTTAACACCTTGTTTTGTACGTTGGGGAATAAAGGAAAATGTCAGGTCATGGTTACACATACATGTAGTAAGACTGTAGAAGTAAGAAAGGTCAAATTACTCCTTCCACCTGCAGGGAAGGGTGATATGGCAGGGATATAATGAACAGTCCTCTGAGTCTTGAGATTTCGGACCTGATTTCTCCACTTGGTCACCCAACAGTCCCTTTCACTTCTCAGAAACTGAATAAGAAATGAGGCAGGTCAACATCATTAGCATATGCTCATGCTTCTCACCTCCATCCCATCACAGAGACCCCTCTCTGATTTGCAGGTTTTGATGGCTTCCACACGCAAGACGAGCCGTGTGCCAGGCACTGTGCTATAGCACTACACATATGCTTTGTCGCTTTAACCGCACGGCAATCCTCTTGGGGCACCAGGCGGTTAGAGAACTTGGCCCAAGTCATACAGCCCGTCAAAGGCAAAGCTAGGTCTCCTAATGTCCTGCACTGCGCTAAGGGCCTAAAACTGGCTGGAAAGGCGTGAAGAGCCCCCCCCCCCCCGCCCCCCGAGGAGCAGGAGTCCTGCACAGCCAGGGCGGGGTCCTGGCTCTCCTCCCCAAGCCCAAACCCGTTTGCCGGCGGCTTACTTCTCGATCTCCAGCGCTGCCACCTTCCGCTTTTCGTAGAGCTTGTCATTGAGGGCGCGCACGATGTTGGGCGTGAGCGGCGCGAAGTCTTTCTCGGGGTTCATGGTGGCAGCTCCGGGCGCTCCCCGGAGCCCCGCGACTCCTCAGCCCGCGGCTGCCCGGGCGGCGCCGGGGCCGGGGGAGTCTGCGGCTCCGCGCTGCCTCCGGCGCCGGCTCATGGACCACGCCGCCTTGGGCCTGCCTGTCTCGCTCCGCCGCCTCGCGCCGTCTCGGAACCCCGGGTTTGGACCCCGCCCCCGCGCACCTGTTCCAGGCCGCCTAACGGCTCACGCGACCCGCTCCCGCCCGGCACCGGCAGTGCTCAAGGGGCAGCGGCCATGTTACACGGATCATGTGACTCTGCAGCCGCTTCCGCCTTCCGCTCCGAGGACCGTCCCCTCGCCAGCCACGCCCCCGCACGCAGGCTGCAGGTGGGTTGTCCACGCCCCCATGAGGGTCCGCCTCCTCCCCTCACGCCCGCGCGTGGTTCCAGATGGTGCGTGCGGGGCGCGTGGCCCGGGCACTCAAGTGCGTGCATGTGGTTGGCAAGGCGCGTGGTGGGCTTCTGTGTACGTTTAGGAGCACGGAGGGTTTCATGGAGCCTGACGCACGTAGCTTAGCTTGCTAAGTACTCAGTGAACCGAATCGTTCATTTACTATTTAGTCACCAGTTTCGCATGTGGCAGTGTTTCCCCAATTGGAGTAATTCCGTCGTTAGTTTCGCCATATTCTAGCCACTTGTATTATAAAAAAAAAATGTATCTCAAACCAATTTACTTTCGAAAATCTTAAATTCTTACTTTAGTCTTATGTCGTAAAATCATGGCTGTGAATAGTTAGGTATGTTTTAAAAACATTAAAATAAATTCTCAATTAAAAACAGTACTACCTACTACCTAAACATCCCAGGTACCAGTGGCTGTCACCCCACCATTTGGGACTCAGGAGAGTGTGTTTATTGTGCTTGGATACCTTAGAGAGTTGGGTTTTGTTTTGTTTTGTTTTGATGTGGCAAAATCTTTAAAAGCACTGTATGGACGTATTGTGGCTAATAGGGAGAGGCATCAGACAGAGTTCCTTATTGTAAGCTTCCATAGGGGACAGGGATCTTAGGACAAGGGCTAGATCACAGTGGAGCCCAGAGAGTATTAAATATGAGCATAATACACGACAGTACTTTTTCTAATGAGTGGAAAGTATGCATGTGAATCTGATAACGAAGTTGAAAATAGACTCTTATCCTCAATCCATAGATCAGAATCTATGGGACACAAGTGAGGGGGTGTGGTAGGCAGAATTCCAGTATGGCCCCCAAGATTTCCACCCTTTTGGGTACATACCCTGTATAATCCCCTCCTCTTGAGTGTGAACAAGACTTGTAAATATGGTGGACTGTCACTCTAACAATTACGTTATATAGTAGAAGGGAATTTGTAGATGTAATTAAAGTCCCTAATCAGTTGACTTTAGTTAATAAAAAAAAGGGAGATTATCCTGGGTGGGTCCAACCTAATTAGAGGAGGCCTTAAAAGTAGTCAGGAGGCATTTGAAGCAGGAGAGAGATTCTTCTGCTGACCTTGAAGAGTAAACAGTAACAAAAGTGAACCATCCGTGATGGGCTACATGTTAAAGACCTTAGAATGGCCGCTAGTTGCCAAAAGTGATCTCCTGAGGGTTGTCCATTGCCAAGAAAATGGGGACTTCAAGTATATGGCTGCAAGGAAGTGAATTTTGTCAACACACCAAGAGAACTCAGAAGTGGATCTTTTCCTCGTTGAGCTTTCAGGTGAAGATGCAGCTGGCTGGCATCTTGATTTCAGCCTGTGAGACTCTGAGCCAAGAACCCAGGTAAGTCCATTCTGGACTTCTGACCCATGAACACTGCGGGATAAGAAACTTGTGTTGTTTTAAGCTGCTGCTTTTGTGGGAATCTGTTATGCAGCCATAGAAACAAGTACAAAAAGCTAACCCAAAATTCAGTAAGCCATGGAGGAATTGTTTCTAGAAAAATCTGTGAAAAAAGTGCTTTCCCTTACCAGTCGGGGTTTCACAGCTTTGAAAACCTTTGCCAGCATAATCCAATGACTGGAGGGGGGTGGACCACCAATCTGAAGCCACTCCAAATTTAGATTTGTCTCCAGAAAAAATGTTTTGCTTCATAGTTTCCTCCTCTTACCTTGACACCAGGTGGCACTGATAAGGACATTTCCAAATGTCTTCACAAAGTTTATGTCTAGGATTTTTGATGATGGTTGATGCAAAACAATGAAAAAAATTTAAATCAATGGGAATGATGTGGATCTATTCCTCCGGTGAGTATTCACGTCCACTGGACCTTTATCTAATGTAATATTTCATCTGTTTCTTTTGCTGTTTGGTTTGGCTTTTTCTTAAAGGTGAACTGAGTCTCCCAAGGGTCATAGCTAGATACAGTTTTTAATAATTGGAACAGTAATGTTTTGACCAGAAGGAACTCTTTTCTCCTGAAATCACATTGTGGAGTAGGTTGCTAAGAAACCAGTTTTTTTTTTATTCAAAGCTCAAACAAATGCTTTGTCCTACCTTTAGTTTAGAAATTCCTGGTGGGGGGGGAGGTGCTTTCTTTTCTCTCATTCCATTACCTTGGAAAATGCCAACTAATTAAGGTTATTTATGTATTCCTGGACCGGCTGTGGCAATGAGAAGAAAGCCCAAGGCCACCCTTGCTTTCTCATGTGCTCACTCCTCTAACCCTGGTGGCCAGCTCTGGCCAGGCTGGCCACACTCAGACACTTCTAGGCTAGCAGGTCTGCTTTGCTGAGAATGGATCTTTTTCAAGGTAATTTCCATTAGCTTGTATCAGAATGTTCATTTTCACCAAGCTTCTCCCCCAGCACTCTCTTGAGGTCCTTTGCCATTCCAGGTTTGCCAAAATGAAGCAGTTCTGTTACTGTCTTTTTTGAGGCAGAGGAAGTATGAGCAGGACCTCCAGGGAAGAGATGTATCACATCTCAAGTCTTCCTGGAGAGGTGTTCCTGCTAGGGCAGGGTGTGAGCTGAGCTTTGGTCCCAGGGAGATGGCCTGCCTCCTCAGTCCAGTCCAGGAGGCCGTGGGCTCTGGACTGAGTGGCTTGGGGAGCTGGAGGAGGGCTAAGGTAGGGAAATTGCCCCTGGCCAGCTGGCACCGCTTGGCTGGTGGTGACACTGGGAAGTGGCCATTGTCTGTAGCAGCCAGTGTGTAGGGTTCTCACGGAAAGCACCAGGGCTGTGGCTTCTGGAAAGGCTTAACTTCCATAGTTGCCTTTAAGGCAGCCGCTCTTAGCCGCGGAGTATGCATCATCTCCTAGAGATGCCTTAAAAGGCACATGCTGATCCAGGAGGTCTGGGGCAGCCTGAGAGGCTGCATCCCTAGCACATTCCCAGGTTGTGTTGGAGCAAGGTGGCTCTGGCTGCACAGCTGTGCTGGGCAGGGCGATCCTCGGACCGGGAGCCTTGGCCTCATGGGGAACCTGGCAGAAACGCAAATTCTCAAGCCCACTAAAGCTACTAAAGCTACTGTGGGGATGGGGTCCAACAGCCTGTAGTTAGCAAGCCCTCTGGGTAACTTCGATAGATAACACAACTTGAAAAGCCTTGGTTTCATCAGACTATGGGCGTTTGCTAGTAGTCACGCATGCTCGTTGATCTCCGCATCCTCTCAGATGGCTGCTCGGTGCGATCTTTGCTCATTTAAGCATCTGGAAAATCTGTCATCTAGAGTTGGTCTTTATCCCGTTAGCAGCATCTTTGGTAGTTCCGCAGACCAGCTATTACGTGTAGCTTTGCTGAGCGCAAGGTCTACTGGGCTGAGGGTTGGTGGGGAGGTACAGAAGGGTTAGAAGAATCTCCCTCCATTAAAAACAAAACAAAATAAAAAACACACCACCCAAAGCAATAAGGGCTTCTTAAAACACAGGTTGCTGGGCCACACCCCTGGAGTTTCTGACTCTGCAGGTCTGGGTGTGCCCTGAGAATGCACATTTTTGATACGTTCTAAGGGATGCTGTCACTGCTGGACCAGGGACCATTTTTCAGAACTGCTGGTTTGGAGCACTGGTCATCTCCTTTCATGCTTTCTCCCTGTCTGTGCAGGTAGGCTATAGGGGATGCGGAGGGGGTGAGGTGGAGCCAGGGGACCCTCAGGCGTGAGTGCAGAAGCAAATCCACTCCAGGGCCAGTCCACAATCATCTTTATTTCATCAGGTGGTGCCAACAGGTAAGTGGTCCTATTATTATTACTAAGTGGTTCTACTAATACATGTTCCAGGACCCAGGGCCAGAGCTTGGGCTAAGGCAGATGTCCCACACCCCTTTGGAGGTGGAGCTTCCCCAGGGCTTTCCCTCTTAGGAAAGGCACTGTCTTAGACCTCACCCTGCACATACAAAATGGCTTCAGTTTAACCATTAGCAGACTGCGGTGTGGTCCTCCCTTGGAAGTAGATTCCTGGATGCCTCCATTGCTCCCCAGACCAATTAAATCAGAACATGGGCTGGAAGGGTCTGGAGCAGAATTGGCCGATTCAGACGTGCAGGTGGGCAGGGAATCGCTGTGCTACAGACTGACTGCTAGGCACAGGGCCAGGCTTGGGAGTGAGGGACTGCAGGTTCCGCATTTCTCCAGGACCTGGCCTTCAGCAAGAACTTTCTGTGGGGAACAGATATGGGATTCCGCGATGGAGGGAGCATCCCTGGCCCCCGGCCCTACAATAATGGGCAGGTGTCATCTGTTGTCATTTTGAAAATAGTGTCTTATTTGACTTTTATGTGAAAGCAGAGTAAAATATCCTATCAAAAGAGAGTCATGTCTAAGGGCTTTTTAAGCCATTATAGATTCTTAAAAGGCACTGTGGGGGCCCAATGTCATGCGCTAAGTGCTATCTGATAAGAGGTCACGCGTGTGAGATCTGTGTCATCTTATTAAAAATGGAGATTATTCCTTGAGTGTTGAGGATATGACTAGAAACCAAATTCAGGGACTTGCCCTTAAAAAGTACAATATAGTTTTTTTTTCTTTTTTTAGTTACCATGTGTAATATGAAATATATCTGTATATATTTCAGGTATATATTTGGGGTGCATATAATATGGAAATAAGTGCCCTTATATTTGAAGGAGGAGATAAAACAGCTGTAGAATTCTGGCTATTTTCTCTGTTCTTTGCCAGGTAGAATAATACGTACTTTGAAGGCTGGGGAGATGGCTTTCCACTGATGCAACTGACCTTAGTTACCACTAAGGGGTGATCCCCTTCAGGTAATAAACCCATTTAACCCCTGCTTCATTGCCTTCGCTAGGAGGACAAGACACAATGAGCTTGCTGGTGATGGGTGTTTTGCTGCCCGATGGGTTTCCTTCAAAGGAGACGGTGATATTGTTGATCTTCTTGGGCCGCACGGAGTCTACGGCACGAACAGAGAAGGCTGGGTTCTCCACGATGAAGGAGAAGGTGACCGTATGATAGAAAATGTTCTTGAAGGGGATGACTATGTTGTACCCGGCTCGGATCAGGAAGGGACCCTGGGGCTTCGGGAGCAGAGCCACTCCGAAGAGGGGGATGATATACTCCCCGCCTATAATCGATGACAGCGTCAGGATGCCCTTGGTCTCACCCAGGTGGCTGGGCTCAAAATAGACTTCCACACTGACTTCGGTGCCTCCTTGAGGCCCTGGGGCTGCGTTAATGATCTTTTCCGTGTGGAAGTCTTGACAGTCAGTCTGAAAGAGGAAGAAATGCACTTGGTTCACACAGGAGCCCAGAGGACACACGGGTGGATTGGGCCCACCTGCCCGCCTGCTCTCGGACATCAAGTAACCTATGTTTGTGCGAGGCTGGGCAGGTCATTAAAAGTTGTGCCCTTGGGTGCCTGGGTGGCTCAGTGGGTTAAAGCCTCTGCCTTCGGCTCAGGTTATGGTCTCAGGGTCCTGGGATCGAGCCCCGCATCGGGCTCTCTGCTCAGCAGGAGGCCTGCTTCCCTCTCTCTGTCTGCCTGCCTCTCTGCCTACTTGTGATCTCTCTCTCTCTGTCAAATAAATAAATAAATAAATAAAATCTAAAAAAAAAAAGTTGTGCCCTTATAAGTCCCTTGAAGAATAGGTAATACTAATTATTACCCATTTTATTACAAAGAAATCAAGGCTAAGAGATGTTAAGTGACTTTCCCAGAGACACCAAGCTGGGTTACGGCAGTGTGGCCTCCACTGGGGCTATTCCCCACCCCCATCTTGTTCTTCTTTTTCCCACACCCATGACAGGTGGAACACTCTGGATCCTCATGGATGTTCTCGTCAGTTAGTTTTGAGCAGAAGTGAAAGGGGTCACTTCCACACCAAGGTACTAGAATGTCAGTGCTCAGGTCCCCTTGGGATCTTTTCAGCCCTCTGGTACTATGACCTGTGACATCTGAGCTGGCGGTGGTCCTTCAGCCTGGATCCCCAAATTGCTGTGATGAGCAGAGCCCCTGCTGACTCTCACTGGATAGATAGCACAAATGAGGGACAAACCTTTGTTGTTTTAAGCCACTGAGATATTGGGGCTGTTTGTTACTATGGCATAACCTAGCTTCTCCTGACTGGTATGATGGACCAAGAGCCCATGCCTCCTGACTGTAGCCATGGAACCCAGGGCACAAGGTGTACCTCATAGCTCCCCTTGTTGCCAGGTATGGTCTTATGCTATTTTGTTCAAGGGGATGTGAGTGGAAGGGATATATGTAGCTCCCTGCCATCCCCGCTGGGGCTGGCTGGAATGCAGACATCAGGGTAAGCCATCTTGGTCCCTGTGGACCAAACAACTCTCAACAGAGGAAAGAGCATCAGGACCGAAGTCTGGATGCCTGATGTCATGGAGCTACCATTCCAGCCTAAACTGCTCATGTTCACACTGTTACCTCAGACAAGAATAACTTTTACTTTGTTGTTATTTTGGGTTTCTGTTTCAGTAGTTAAAACTGGATTCCAACTTACATAATAGGTAACACATATAAGCATTTACTATGAGCCAGGCTCTATGGAGACAGTTTCACATGCATCTTTTAAAAGCCTCAGAGCAATCCTGTGAGGTTAGGGTATTATTACCATTTCTAGAAGAGTTTAGAGAGCTTTAGTAAAGTATTTGAGGAGTAAGTGGTGAAGCCAGGGTTCAAATCCAAGGCTGTTGGATTTCACAGCCTATACTCATGACCACTAAGCACTACTGTCTCTTCTAGTGACCACTGTCATGCTGTGGGAAGCACAACTCCCACCCCTCACCCCACCCCAGCTTGTTAAGGTAGAGTCTGTAAGGAAGAATCCAGGCCTGATAGTGTTTGTTTCTAGCTGGGAGTTTCCAGGCTAGATGAAAACCCTGACTCCCTCTGCACCCCCTGTATCCTCCTCCTATTATTTTTAAGCTCAGACTTCTGGCCAGGGGAGGGAAGCGGGTGGGATAGCGGCTGCTCACCCTGCAGTAGTATTCGGTCTTCTGCCGGGTGTAATTGATGAACTTGGCGAAGATGCTCTGACCACTGCCAAGAATGGCCTGGAAGTGGATGGGCTTTTCAGGCAGTGCTGGCGTGGCCTTCAGACTAAGCTCATACAGGTAGTAGCCCAAATCACTGTTGTGCAGTGTTAGTCTCCCAAAGGTTTCTCCAGCTCTCAGGGGCTGGAATTCAAATGTGAATGTGCCCTGCAAGAGAAGACAGAGGCTCCTATAAGGCTGGGAGTCCAACGCATACCTTCCACACAGGGACCTCAGAGTAGTTTGGTGGGAGAAATGGTGCTTCACAGCAAATGCTCACACTGATCTCGAGCCCAGGGAATCTCTGTCCAAATAGCCCTTTTTCTCCTCTGTATCCTTTCTAGCTTTCCCTAGAAATACCCTAGGGGTATTTATATATCTGGAATCTCTTTGCGTCTAACAAGTATTAGATCGTCTCTTGAGAGCACACATGTATGGTAATGGCAGTGAGTGTTGCCAGCAGGAGGGCGGAAGGTCCGCAGCTCCTTCTTCGCTCTTAGCCAATCTCAGGACAGCTTCCTGGGTTCCACCTTCTTTTGGGCAAGATTTTCTCTTCCTCCTTCTACTATCACCCATGGCAAAACAAAACCAGGACCAAAGAGTATGGCTTATAATTACAAAATAAGGGAAACAACTCAAATGAGTTAGCAGTAAGAACTCGGCTAAATAAATCATAGTTTATCCACGTTGGTGGAAAAGTATGTAGCCATTAGAAAGGAAGAGGCAGAGCTATAAACATTGCCATGAAAGGTGGTGGTGTTGATACTGTAAGTCAAAGGAAGGACATTCCATAAATGTATATAAAGCACGTGCCTATTTTTGTGGAGAAGAATATGTCTATGCAGGTATAGAAAAGAGACAGCAAGGATGTGTACCAGATTGTTACCAGTAGTTATCTTAGGCTGAAGGAAATGGGGCTTGGGGACTTTGATTTTCTCTTCCATATACTTTTGTGTAGTTAAAATCTTGTATTTATTCTGAGGTGGTATTGTTTCTTTTTTAAAAAAGAACTAGTTCTTCTCATTGATGAATAAAAAGAGGGTATCATTAAAGTTGTTGTAGCTGTTGAACGGAAAAGAATACAGTGTACAAATTCAGATGATTTTACCACAATTTAAAAAATTAGATGAGAATGGACAAAAGCATGAAAGATGTAACTTACAAATCCAGACTCAAGTAGGTAAAGAAAACCTAGGTATTTTTGTAACCATTAAAGAGACTTAAGCAATAGTAAAAAAGATTTTCCTTAACAAAATCCAAGGATCGTAAAGATTTACTTGTAAGTTCTATTAGACAATCTAAGTATTCCACAAATTCACCCAAAGACGAGAAAAAGAGGGAACCCAGTTCAGATAGCATGATTTTGAGACCAAAACCCGACAAGGCTAATAGAAAAGTGGATGCCATTCTCTGCTCCCCCAAACATACATACAAAGTGCCCAATAAAAATGTTATCCAACTGAATCCAGCAATATATAAAGAAGATAATGTTCTGTAACAAAGATGGGTTTATTCCATGAATGAAAAATTGGTTTAACATTAGAAAAACCAGTCAGTTGCCACACTGACATTAAAAGGAGAACAAAGAGAAGAGTCAAACATCTCGATACAGTAAAGGCATTTGATAAAACTCTACATCCATTTATGGAGTTAAAAAAAAGTTCTTAGAAAATTAGGAAGAGGGGGGGAACATCCTTTTGGATTTAAGAAATCCAAAATAAATACAATAAATGGTGAAACTTTGAAAGCTTGCCCTTCAAGATTGAGAACAAGGCAAAGATGCTGTTTATTGCCTTTCTAGTCAACATTGTTCTGCATGTTCTGGGTAGCCCTCTAAGGCATGAAAAGGAAATTAAAGGAAGAAGTTTATAATGGAAGAAACAAAATTGTATTTACATACAGATGACAGGATTGTACATGTAGAAAACTTAAATCTGAGGGTTTTGAAGGGGCGGGGGGTGGGAGGTTGGGGGAACCAGGTGGTGGGTATTGGAGAGGGCACGGATTGCATGGAGCCCTGGGTGTGGTGCAAAAACAATGAATACTGTTATGCTGAAAATAAATTTAAAAAATTAAAAAAAAGAAAACTTAAAAATCTATAATTGAAATTATTATTATTGATAAGTGAATTATTTAAAGCGGTTGGTTACAAAGCCAGTATACAAAAAGTTAAAAATAGACCTACCCTGTGTTCTACCAATTGCACTACTGGGTATTTACCCAAAGAATACAAAAACACTAATTCAAAGGGATATGTTCACCCTGATGTTTATTGCAGAATGATTTACAATAGCCAAATATCGAAGCAGCCGAAGTGTCCACTGATTGATAAATAGATAAAGAAGAGGTGGTATATATACCACCAATGGAATATTACTCAGCTATGAAAAAGAATGGACTCTTGCCATTTCCAATGACATGGATGGATCTAGAGAGTATAATGCTAAGCAAGATAACTCAGTCAAAGAAAGACAAATGCCATATGATTTCATGCATAGGTGGAATTTAAGAAACAAAACAAATGAGGAAAGGAAAAAAAGAGAGAGACACATCAAGAAAGAGAATCTGAAGGTTACAAGAGGGGAGGTGGATAGTGTGATGGGAGAAAGAGGTGGTGGGGATGAAGGAGAGCACTTGTGGTGATGAGCACCAGGGGACGTATGGACATATCCCTATATCGGACACCTGAAACTAATATAACGCTGTGTGTTAACTAATTGAAATTAAAATAAAAACTTTAAAAGCCAAAAAATAAAGGCAAAGTCAATACATAAAAATCATGAATATTGTTATATACTTGCAACAATAGAAAATGAAATTTTGAAAAGGTTTTACAACAATATCAAGATAAATAAAACCTAGAAATAAATCTAACAAAAGATGAATAAGGCTTCTACATAGAAAACTAAAAAAAATATTATTGAGAGAAATTAAATAAGAGGAATTAAATAAATGGAGATGTGCTCATGGATTGGAAATCTCAGGAGCATAAAGACTGGAATACTCTGTGACAGATATCCTCCAGAATGGCCCCCAGTGATCCTACCTCCTGCCACTCACACTCTTGAGTCATCCTCTCCCATGTTGGACCAGGGCTGGTCCATGTGACCCCCAGTACACGGCAGAGAGATGGCATATCACTTCTGAGATTAAGAGGAGAAGAGTGATTTCTGTCTTGGGGATTCTCTTCTCCTTTGCTCTTTCAGCTTCTCTTAGGTCCCTTGCTCTGGGGGAAGCAAGCTGTCATGTTGAAAGCAGCTCTAGGGAGAAGTGTACATGGTGAGGAACTGAAGTCTTGAGCCAACAGCCAGCAAGGAACGGAGGCCTTTCCAACAACCACATGAGTGAGTCTGGAAGCAGGTTACCCAGCCCCAGTCAAGCCTTTTAGGTGACAACTGACTCCAACCTCATGAAGGATCCTCAACCCAAACCACCCAGCTAAGCTGCTGCTCTTGGATTCCCGAGCCTCAGAAATGGGGTAGTAATAAACTCTTGTGGTTTTAAGTTGCTAATTTTTAGGGCAACTTATTATGGACCAACAGGTAGCTAATACATTCTAAAAATAATCCAATCAAAATCCTAACAGGTTATTTAAAGTTTTTGGAGGAACTCGACAAGCTAATTTTTTTAAAAAATATTTTATTTATTTATCTGACAGAGATCACAAGTAGGCAGAGAGACAGGCAGAGAGGGGGCGGGGAAGCAGGCTCCCAGCTGAGCATAGAGCAGATGCGGGGACCCTGGGATTATGACCTGAGCGGAATGCAGAGGCTTAACACACTGAGCCACCAAGGCGCCCCAAGCTGATTTATATGGAAATGCAAAGGGCCAAGAATGGCCAAGATATGCTTGAAGAACAGGAATATAAGAGATGATCAAGTCTTAATATAACACTATCAGAAGGATAGTATGATTTTAATTTAGTAATGTAGCTTCAAATTATATAGAACAAAAACATGACAGAACTACAAGGACAACAACAACAAAAAAGGACTACAAGGACAAATGGACAAATCCCCATCACAGTGGTGACTTTAACATACTCTCTTAAATCTGACCAAACAAGTAGACTAAAATATCAGAGAATTAATAGCAAAATGGCAAACACATACTTTAAAAAAAATATATGGAGGTTTTTTTTAAAAAAGATCATCTATTGAGCCGTAAGGCAAGTCTAAACAAATTCTAGAGGACTGAAACAATGTGGAAGATATTCCCTGACCACAAAATAATTTGAAAAACAACATGTAGAAAAATCCCCACGTTTGGAAATGAAGACACACTTCTGATAACCCATGAGTCAAAAAAGAAGTATTCATAATAACGAAAGTTAGAACATTTTTGAACCTAATGATAAAAAATGCTGCATATAAAAATTTGTACACTGCAGCTATAGCAGCACTTAGGAGGGGGGCTTCTGGTCTAAATGTGTGTATGGGAAAATAAAGAGGACTAGAAGTAAATGCACTAAGCATTCAGCTTGGAAATTAGATAAAGCACCAGTAACACAGGAAGCAGAAGGAAGGAAATGATTAAAAGCCGAAATCAAGCAACTTAGAAAACAAACGTACAATAAAGAGTACAAATAAAACCAAAAGATGCCTTTTTGAATATAAGATATAAGACTGAGGAACCTCTAACAAAACAGATCAAGAAGTAGAAGGCACAATAACCAATATTAGAAATGAGAAAAGAATATCATATAGAAGAGGTGGTAAGAGGATATTAACGATGTTGTGTCAATATTTTGAATATACGGATCAAATAGCATGTTCTTGTTACTGATTCAGGAAGGACCAGAAAATTTAAACAGTTGAATAACTCATTTGAAGAACCAAGTCAGGAGCAGACAGTCTTCCCCAAAAGAAGTCACCAGGGCTCAGTAGCTTCATCTGTGAGTTTATCTTTCATAAATTCTTTCACGGGATCGAGACAGCAGGGAAATCCCCGATTCTTTTTCCATCGCTAGCAGAATGGATGCTCAAATTGGGCAAGAAGACAAGAAAGGAAAACTGGTCCATTCTCACTCATGAGCAAGGAGGCAGATCTCCCACACAGGCTGTTACCCAACTGAGGTCAATCTGCTTGTAAAAAAGTAAATTAAGACTACAAGGCACTGTTAGTTTATCCCAAGTTTTATCAGATTGGTAAGCCTTTAAAAATGTGTCAGTGCCAAAAGTTGGTCAAATCTCATTACTGACTGGAGGTTATCTCCTGATTGGCCGTTACAAGCCTACATCCCTACAACCCTGTGATTCTCCTGCTAGGTGCACAACTGTGGACAGACACACGCCGTGTGTGGTGAGGTCTGTGGCAGCATTTTTAATGATAGCCAAATGCTAAAACCAACACACGTGTCTGGCCGCAGTAGAATGGATATCTAAATTGTGGTATGGTCATGTGATGGAATATTATACAGCGATGGGCATGAATGAACCTCAGCTGTGTGTGTCAACGTGACGGCCGTCACTACATAAGACGTTAACCGCAAAAAACATAAAATGTTAAAGAGTGTTTATAGTACGATTTTTTTTAAAGATTTTATTTATTTATTTGACAGACAGAGATCACAAGTAGGCAGAGAGGCAGGCAGAGAGAGAGGAGGAAGCAGGCTCCCTGCTGAGCAGAGAGCCCGATGCGGGGCTCGATCCCAGGACCCTGGGTTCATGACCTGAGCCGAAGACAGAGGCTTTAACCCACTGAGCCACCCAGGCACCCCGTACGATTTCTTCGTATGGCTTAAAAGCAAGAAATTTATAAAATGAGGACAGTGATAACTTTTAGGAGCGAGAGACAGTACTGTGAGTGGAGACAGAGGTTTCTGGGTGGTGGCAATTTTTTACATCGTGGACTGGGTATTGGTTATACAGATATTTCTTCTGTAGTTAAGTAAACATGTTTTAATATATATATGTATATGTTACACATATATATTAAGTATATATTTATTAATATATATATTAAGTATATATGTGTGTGTTATACATTCCTGCATAGATTTTTTATAATTTATGATGAAAAATATAAAGACAAAATGAAAGGGCATGGCGACTCTCTGAAGAACAAAACAGATTTTGGGTTCTGAAGGGGAAGGAAGAACTGGAGTGGACACAGGGACTAAGCTCAAGTTGGAGAAATAGAAGGGATTTTGAAGGAATCTGGACAGTGAGAGTTTGGAGCCATAGACTGAAAAGAGTCAAAAGAAAGTTCCTCGCCACATGCGCTCAGAATTCCAGGCCGTGTGTTCCCAGCCGGGCGCAGGCTTCCTGTGCCTCCCTCCTGCAGGGGTCTGTGCATGAGCAACTGTGTGTATGAACGGTACACATGCTGGTAACTCCATAACGTGATGTCCCTTGCTTTCCCTTTCACCACACATATTCTACATTACCTTTGTAATTAGCAAAAACCAAAAATAGTTGTAATTTGAACAAAACAAACAAGCATATGACAGAGGCGAGTCTTTATAGTAAGTCCCTTTTACATATGTGAACCAAAGTGCTCATATGCCCGTGTTTATGTGAGGACTCGGGCAGAAGGGGGAAAAGGAGATCAGGAGTGGGACTGAGGGACTGTCCCCTGCCTTCCCAACCACTGTCAGGGTGGGCCCAACCTCAAGGATGCAACCCCCCACAGGCAGGGCGCCCGTCACAGGTATCAGGGAGCCCCTGGAAGCTGGCCGGCACCGTACCTCGGAGTTGGCAGGCACCACAAACTGGGAGGGCAGGCTGATGTCAGGCACCCTGCATTCCGTGGAGAAGGTCACCAAATAGGGCAGGGGGTTCTCCACCTTGATGGAGGCTGACGTGCTCTGCCGGACGGGGCTCGTCATCTCGATGGTTTTGATGACGCCTGAAGGGATGACCCTGAAACTCACCAGGTAGTGTAAGAACTCACTGGTCACTTCGTTTCGGAAGATCACCTGGGTTCACAGGGAGAGGGGGAGGAATCAGGGCAGGGGGGTGGTCAGTGGAGGGGCTCCTGCTGTCTCAAGGAGCTCTTTCTCTTTGCTAGCATGGCCTGGGGACATGAAGCTGGTCCCGGGCTGACATCCACACTCCTACACGGTCTGCACCCCCACCAGCCAGCCTTTCTCCTGCAGGGTCCTGCTCTGGCTCCTCCCAGGTGAGAGCTGATGGAACAGCCCGGGTTTGCTCAGAGGAGGCCAGAGCAGCACTGTCTAGTGCTGAAGGTGAAGGTGTCCCGGGGGGACAGCTAGCTGGCCCCGGAAAACAAGCAAGACCTCAAGAGGTTCGTGCTGTAGTGGGCTTCACTCCTCTGCCAGTTGCTGCTGGGACCCACAGAACTACCAATAATGGTAATGACAGCATCTAACATTTAGTGAACGATTCCTGCGTGCTAGGCCCTAGAAGTACTTGTTTAATGTATACAACTTGTAGGCAGCATTATTATTCCCCTTGCTGTGTCCCTTCTTTCTTTTGTTTCTGTTTTGTTTTGTTATAGTTGCTTTTTTCCCCAGGAAACTGCAGTTCAGCAAGGTTAAGTACCCTGCCAAGGTCCCATGCAGAGAGAAGTGTCAGAGCCAGGATCTGAACAAGGTTGACGTGACTCCAGAGCCCACCTTTGTGACTGCAGAACATTGTCTCCTCACCCCTGTGGCAGACACGACAAGCTGCTGGTGCCAGTAGACCCAGATTTCTATTGGTATCATTTTCCCTCAGATTGAAGAGTCCTTATTAGTGTGTTGTCCAGTGATGCAAGTCTGCTGGCAATAAATTCTCTCATGTCCTTTTATCTGAAAAGATCTCCATCTTAAAGGATATATTCAGTGAATGGAGAATTTTTGGTTGATAGCATTCAGCATTTTGCAGATGGTTTCCATTATATCTGAAGAGAAGTCAGTGGTCATTTTTATTATTGTCTCCCATATGTAAGACTTTTTAAAAAAGATTGTTTATTTATTAATTTGACAGGGATCACAAGTAGGTGGACAGGCAGGCAGAGAGAGAGAGAGAGGAGGAAGCAGGCTCCGTGGCGAGCAGAGAGCCCGATGCAGGGCTCAATCCCAGGACCCTGGGATCATGACCTGAGCCAAAGGCAGAGGCTTTAACCCACTGAGCCACCCAGGCTCCCCTGTAACAGATTTTTAAATATCTGGTTGTTTTATGTTTTTCTCTTTATCTTTGGTTCTCAGCAGTTTTACTATGATGTGCACAGACATGGTTTTCTCATATATCATGGTTTTCTTTATATTTTTCCTGCTTGTGGTTTGCCAAGTTTCTTGGATCTGTAAATATATCTATTTTTAAAATCATAGCAGGGAAGTTTCACAAATTTTTTTTCAAATAGTTTTCTTTCTTTTTTTGTGTGTGGTATGGTAGTCACGATACAATACATCATTAGTATTTGATGTAGCGCATTCCATGATTCATTGTTTGTGTATAACACCCAGTGCTCCATGCAATCCGTGCCCTCCTTAATACCCATCATTGGGCTCACCCATCCCCTCCCCCACCCCAAAACCCTCAGTTTGTTTCTTAGAGTCCACAATCTCTCATGGTCCTGCCCTATTCTCACTCTCTTCTCATTACTCATGTATTAGAAAATTGTATATTTTCTCACAGGTTCCCAAGGCACTGGTTCCTTTTATTCAATCTTCTATCTTTTTAAAACATTTTTAAATTTTTTTATAAACATATAATGTATTTTTAGCCCCAGGGGTTCAGGTCTGTGAATCGTCAGGTTTACACACTTCACAGCACTCACCACAGCACACACGCCCCCCAATGTCCATAACCCCACCACCATCTCCCGACCCCCTCCACCAAGCAACGCTCAGTTTGTTCTGCGAGATTTAGAGTCTCTTATGGTTTGTCTCCCTCCCGATCATTTATTCTTTTCATTTATTCTTTTCCTAACCCCCAACCCCCCCCACGTTGCATCACCACTTCCTCATATCAGGGAGATCATATGATAGTTGTCTCTCTCCAATTGACTTATTTCGCTAAGCATAATACCCTCTAGTTCCATCCATATCATCGCAAATGGCAAATCTTTTATCTTTTTATTCAATCTGCTATTAAGCACATCCAGTGAAACTTTCATTTTGGTTTATTGTAGTTTTCAATTCTAGAATATCCATTTGGTTCTTTTTTTATAGTTTCCATTTCTCTGCTGAGATTCCTTACCTGCTCATATTTAACTATTTAAAATATTTTCTTTTAGTTCTAAACTTGTTTATAATAGCTCTGAGGTCTTTGTTTGCTAAATCCAGTATCTCACCCATCTTGGAGTTCATTTTAATTGACTGCATTTTTCTTGACTATGAGTCACATTTCCCTGCTTCATCACAAGTCTAGTAATTTCTGCTGGTGCACTGGATGTTGCTGGTCATCATTTTAGAGATTCTGGATTCTGTTATCTTCCTTGTAAGAGTGTTGATTTTATTCTAGGAGGCAGTTCAGTCATTGACTTATTGACCTATCACCTTAAAGTTGTGTAGCTTTTGTTAGAGCAGATGTATGGGAAGCTCAAGGTGTTTCTCAAGACCTTCCAACTTGGTGGGATTCAGTCTCCAAATTTTGTCCTCCCTGATCTTGTAGGTGCTTAGTTTTAGGCTTTTTAAAGATCTAAAAGGACTTATCCTAAGGGCATGGTCCTTTCTTTTGGCCTTTCTGGTATTTCAACTGGATTCTTAGGATGTTGGTGAGATGTTCATGCAACCTCTTCACTCTGGCGGAGCTAAACCTCCAAAGTTCCCCAGCACTGATTAATGCATCTTTGTTCCTTTATCAACTCTTTTGGAAGCTGTTCTCTGATGAATCCCATGTAGTCTCATCTTGTGCATGTGCAGGACAACTCTCAGCCAAATACTTTGAGGGGGGCTTCCAGACAGACTTCGGTCTCCCTCCGCTCCCCACCCTCAGACTCTGCCCCTCCATGCATTACTCCCTCCACTCCTCTCCCACCCTGTAGAGAACAGCTATTTCAACCATACCAAACTCTGATTTCTGCATTTTTCAGTTCAATGAGGGCAGCTGTGCTTTGCTTAGACTCCAGCTCCATGCACTGCAGTCAGGAAATTGTCCCTTGGTAGTGAGCCAGGACAATTATGGAGATTCATCTCATTAGCTTTTCTTCTCTTTGATGGATTGCAGTATTGTGCTGCCTGTTGTCAATGCCTGAGAAGACTTGCCTCAGATATTTTGTCCAGTTTTATGATCATTTATGGTGGGAAGAGTAGTTACTCCATTATAGTCAGAAGAAGTGCTTTTGATTTTTAAAGAACTTTTGTTAATTTTAATACATATTATTGTAAAGAGACTCTGTATCTGGGTTCACCATCATTTTTACTTAATGCTTTAAAACATATATTTACTTATATTTTTCTGTTCACATATATAGTTTATGACTATCTTTACTCTTTCCCTACCCTTCTGATGAATGAAAGAACATCTTTCATTTCCCTATTTGTTTCCCACTGAATGAGAAAATATTTTTCATTGTCTTATTCTTCCCCTGGCTATTTCCTATATTGAGGCCATATGAAATATTCATTTCAGATTGCTTTTCAACAATTATTTGAAATTACCTATCAATTGAATTTTGATTCTTTGTTCATTGTAACCTTATGTTTTCCTCTTGAATTCACTTATTTTTAAAAATTTTGCTAATTCAAAACCTTTTAATTTTACAGTACCTATTTCAAACAAGTAATATATTTATATATATGAGTGGGTTACTTAGAGTTGTTGCATCTTTAAAAAATGTCTTTATTTTGTCCTCATAATAGTTTTGTTTGGAAAAAGTTCTAGATTGAACATCACTCTAAGTTATATGAATAGCTTACTCCATTGCCCCCCCCCCCCTTTTCTTTTTTGGAAGAAAGAGAGTGAGCATGCACATACGCACATGAGATGGGGGTGGGGTGGGGCAGAGGGAGAGAAAGAGAGAAAATCTTAAGCAGGCTCACAGGCTCCATGTACAGTGTGGAGCCCAACACAGGACTCAAGCTCATGACCCTTAGATCATAACTTGAGCCAAAATCAAGAGTCACACTTACTGAGCCATCCAGGTGCCCCTCCCCGTTTCTTGTATTCAGAGTTACCATGAGAAATCTGATGTTACTGCCAATAGTGCAAGAGGGTTCCCTGTTCTCCACATCCTTGCCAATACCCATTGTTTCCTGTGTTGTTAATTTTAGCCATTCTGACAGTTGTGAGGTAGTATCTCATTATGGTTTTATTTGTATTTCCCTGATGATGAGTGACGTTGAGCATCTTCTCATGTGTCTGTAAGCCATCTGGATGTCTTCTTTGGAAAAGAAGTCTTTTCTTTTTGTCTTCTGCCTATTTTTTAACTGGATTATTTGATTTTTGGGTGTTGAATTTCTTATTAGGTGGATATTAGAACTCTTTGATTTATATTTTATGTCTCACATTTCCTTTCATTCTTTTTTTTGAAACAGCTTTACTGAGATGTGATTTGCATACCATATAATCCACTGATTTAAAGTACACAATTTAGTGGTTTTTAGTATAGTCAAAAAGTGATGCAAGTATCACCACAATCAGTTTTGGACCATTTTCATCACCCTGAAAAGAAACTCAGGGTCCATAACCAATCACTCGCCATTTCCTCCTAACTCATCCACTCTTGCCATAGATACAACTAATTTGCTTTCTCTTTCTATAGATCTGCTATTCTGGACATTTCATATAAATGAAATCATACAATATGTGGCCATTTGTGACTGGCTCTGTTCAGCTAGCATAATGTTTTCAACGTTCACTCGTGTGTTGCATGTATTGGCACATTTCCATTTCTTTTTATTGCCAAATAATATTCCATTCTATTTATTATTATTTGGATTGATGGACATTTGGTTTGTTTCTTGGCGGGTTTTTTTTGGTTCTTATGAATAATGCTGCCATGATCATTTACATATAGGTTCTTGTGTGGACATATGTTTTCATTTATCGTGGGTATACACTTAAGAGTGAAATGGCTGAGTCACATGGTAACTCTTTGTTTAACCATTTAAGAAATGCCAGACCGTCTTCTGCAGCAGCTGCACCATTTACACTCCTGCCAGCAATGCCTGAGGGATCCAACCTTGCCAGGCCTTCTCAGCACTTCTTACTTCCTTCCATTCTTGTCATGTCTTTGTGCTAAAGTCTGTGCTATTACTCGGCTCTATCTTCTAACTTACTAGTTCTCTCTTCCTCAGAGTTCATTGCACTATTCAGCCTTTCCCTTTGGTTTTCTATTAAAACACACTGTTTTTAAAATTTTCCAGGTCTCTAATTGATTATTGCCCACAATAACCTGTTCTTCTATTAGGGGTGGGATTATCTTCCTTTATCTCTTTGAGGATATTAATAATATTCACTAAAAATCTTCTGTTTGCTTTAATACATCTTTTATCTTAGGGGTTCCTCTTTTTTGAGCTGGTATTTCTATTTATAGTGTTTTTTTTTTTTCTTCAGATGTTTCATGAGACCTTGGTTTTAAGGTACTCTGTTAGCCTGTGAATGTGATCTGAGAGGAGCAGCCCACCTCAGTGTTTGTAGGAGAGGATGACATCCTACTGCATGGGTTTTCCCAGTATCTCTTCTGGAGGGAGGAGATGCATTCTTAGGTTTTTTTCTTTTTTCACTTTAAAATCTTTTCCTCGCTTTTTCCATTCTTAGTCATGGCTTCTAGTACTATCTATAAATGTATTAGAAGCCATAGTATAAATGAGTAATTTCTACATATTATCTATAAATAAGTAATTTCCATATTTATCTTCAGCCCTAACCTCTCCTGTGAGCTACTGATCCATATTTGCTCCTTTTCTTCAAAGCACATATCTCATTTTGTGATTATACATTCACAGTACCATTAATGCCCTTCTCCTTTCACTGGACTGTGCATTCCCTGCAGACAGAGACTCTGCCTATTTTTGATCATTGCTGTGTTGCCAACACTCAGTATAGTATGTGGCAGACATGCTCGTAGGTTCTTGTGGCACTAATGAATGAATTAGGAGAAATGACTGATGCATGAAAGACCCCGTGGTAGCTCTGAGTTGAATGAATCCTGGCTCTGACATTACTGGCTGTGTGTATTGAGTGTTCAGCACGGTGCTAGTCACTATCAGCACTCAGAAAAAGGGATCTTTTCTTATTATTGTGGTCCAGTGTTTGCTGGCCCAGATTTATTTACTGCTCAAGGATTTTCATGACTCTCCTGCCTTGCATGTTTGGTGTGGGTCCACATGATGGATGGAGGGCCCTGCAGTCTGGCTCCATCATAAAGAGGCTGGGAGTCCTGAAAGCCTTTGCCAGGTCACTAAATGGTTAGCCCAACAGGATAAGGACAGGCTGGCAGTGGGAGGACATCTTCACTCCCTAACACCAGGGTCATCATCCTCAGGGGCAAACCCCCAGGGGGCTCCAGGGAAATGCTTTTAATGTGTAGATACCTTTGCACTGTATAGTCCCTCCTTGTGGGAAAAGAAGTTCAGCTTGTAGTCTTTCTTGGAGCCAGACAGAACATCAATGTAATCAAGGCCTTTTAAGGTGACACTTAGATCTGGCTTCTCTGGTTTTATCATTTCCACGATGACCCGGAATCTGGAGGGGGGACACAGGAGCACATGGAGAGAGGATAGAGAAAATGAGACCGTCTGCCCAAAGGAATGAAGGAAAGGTGTTATTTCTACTCTTGACTTTGTGATAAGCACATGGGTCCAGGGTTCTGGTCTTCACTTTGTCTCTAACAACACCCATAACTACAATTTATCGACACCTGTTACGTGCCGGGTGCTGAATCAGTGCTCCACATGTGTTCCTAGTGACACAGGGAGGTACGTATGATGTCATCACCTCCATCTGACTAATGGGGAGATAGAAGCCAAGAGGAAACATGCTCAGATAACATGACTAGTTATTGGTAGAACCAGGATTCACACTTAGGTCTGGGCCTTCATCCACTATGCTACCTGGCAGCCTTCAGTAAGGAAGTCTCTTCTCCAAGCCTTTGGCTCCTTCTCTGTCAAAGAAGGGGACCAGGCTGCTGGTCCTCAAGCTTCTCTAGCCCTTGAACTCTACTCTACTCCCACTGCAACTAAAGATCCAAGGGACATCCTTCTCTGGCCAGTGGCTTAGGTGATATGGTAGAGCACTCAACAATAACCACCACAATTCTTATTTTGATAATAATAACAGCTAACATTTACCAAGCACTTAATTCATGCCAGGACCTGGTCTAGGAGACTTAGGTAATTGGCTATGCGCAGATAGCCCTGGGTGTCTGGAAGCTTAGAGGTCAGGAAGGGCCTCGCCACATCAGGAAATGCGTCTCTGAATCTTTCAGCCTCTCTGTGTCTTCTGGAGGCGCTGGCCAGGGGAAAGGCCGGGCTAACAGTGGATGTCCTCCCTCCATCTCCTCCACTCTGACCCCTCGCCCCACTCCCTCACCTCTGGGGCTTGTTAAGCCAGTTGTTGATTGGCAGGAGTTCAACGTAGGGCGTCTTACATGGTACTTCACGGAAGATGTTGGCCACGGCTTTGGGGAGCTCGGCAACCCCATGCAGCACATATAGCCAGCCAGTCCCATCGGGGAGGGGGAAGAAGAGGGTGCCCTGAGGAGGAGAAGCGTGGTCAGAATGGCACAGAAGGTCCCTCGTTAGCTACCGCTCAGGCATAGTAGTGACTTGGGGTTAACAGAGGCCCTCACGTAAGCATAACTCTTAGAAATCAGCGTGGTAGTATGTTTCAAGAGTCATAAACATGTTCATATGTATTTGAACCAGGAACTCCACCCCAAGGAACTTCAGAGTCGCAGGCTCTACCAGTTGAGCTAGCCGGCAGCCTTATCCCAGGGAACGTAAAAATCCTTGCAGAGGAAAAAGCTGCGTGTGTGCGCGTGCACGCACACACACACACACACATTAAAACCATTTATAATATTGATAAAAATTTGGTAATAACTTTGATATTCAACAACTGGGGAATGTCAAATAAATTATGGAACTCTCATTCAAAGAAATATTAGACAATCATTAAACATGAGGATCACAAAAACTAGTGAAACAGAAAAATGTTCATGATATAATGTAAAGTGAAAATAAACAGAAGGCGAAATTGGGTATGCTGATGGCAGCTATGGCAGTATCTGAGTGAGGGTTGGTAGTGAAGATAGAAGAGAATAGTTCTCCTTTTTTAAGGGTGGGTGGTTGCAGCTTCTTTCCTTTTTTATTTTGATGACAGCCGTGGTGATAAAAATTTGTGCAGTTAAGGTAAATCTTAATTGCTTGATGCTTAGTCCAGGACTCTGCCCAGAACTGTGTCCCTCATTCTAAGAGAATCTCCTATACCTGATAACATGTGGGCACTGAGGGAGGCTTTGGACTCAATAATCTGCATGATTCCCTATTATTCCAACATTGTTAGAGGTGTCCCCTTCTATTTGAACATTCCTGAGCCCCCAAACTCTATCTCCTTAGCTCTTTTTTTAAAAGATTTTATTTATTTATTTGACACAGAGAGAGAGAGAGAGAGAGAGAGAGAGATCACAAGTAGGCAGAGAGAGAGGGGGAAGCAGGCTCCCCGCGGAGCAGAGAGCCCGATGTGGGCCTCGATCCCAGGACCCTGAGATCATGACCTGAGCCGAAGGCAGAGGCTCAACCCACTGAGCCACCCAGGCACCCCTTACCTCTTTTGCACCACTCTTCCCCCTCCAAACACACAGGGAAACCCACGGGGGTGGGGGAAGCCTCCGTCTACCTGATGTTTGCGGTTCTCCAAGTTCATGGTGCGGGGTCTGTAGGTGATCTCATAGGGCTTGTTTTGCTGATGGGGCTCCAGGGTGATGAACTCAGGCCCCTCCCAGTGCTCACCCTCAAAGATGGGGTGCAGGTTCCAGGTCTGGTTGGTACGGTTTGAAAGCATGATGGTCTGCGTGTGCTTGGAGCGCACCTGGCAGGTGAAGTTCACCACCTGGAAGAAAGCAGGCACCTCAGCCAGGCAGTGCAACTTACAAACGAAGAGTTCGAAGAAACGCTTAGGCTGGAGATACATATTTGGGAGTTGAGGGTACGGCAGTGTTTTGCTTTGTTCTGTTTTGTTTTTTTAAGACCAAGAAACTGGATGAGATTGTCAAGAAGTTAATTGGTGTTAGAAACAAGAAGAAATTTAAGAACTAATTCCTGGCTGGCACACGCCCATGGTAAGAAAAATCAGAAGAGGAGATGAGAGGGAGCATCTAATAAGGTAGGAAGAAACCCAGGAAAGGGTGGTATCCTAGGAGCCAAGTGAGGGAAGTGTTGGAAGGATCCTTCTTCAGGGGACTTGTTCAAGGTTTCAAATGCTATTAACAGGTCAACAGTTGAGAACTGACCACCGAATGTAGCCACGGGGACACTGTGGCAGTGGCGGTAAGGAGAGTCAATAGATTAGGAGACCGCCCCTGTATGGTCAAATGGTTTCTGAAAAAAGTACAAAGGTATTTCAAGCGGAGAAAGGGTGCACTTTTCAACCATGTCCATATCCCAAAACATACAAGGAGATGAATTTTGATCCATATCTTGCACTGCATACAAAAACTCAAAACAGATTGAAGATCTAATTGTAAAGTCTGTCCTGCATATAGGAAGAACTCTCAAAACTCAATAAGAAGAAAACCAAAAGCCCGGTTAAAGAGATGGAAAATTTGAACAGATATTTCAACAGAGATGATATATGGAGGCAAATAAATGCCCACAAAGATGCTCGACATCATGCGTCATCAGGGAACTACAAATTAAGAAACACAAGGAGACAGCACCACGTATTTATTAGAATGACTAAGATTTTTTTTTATTTTTAGATTTTTTTTTAAAGATTTTATTTATTTATTTGACAGACAGAGATCACAAGTAGGCAGAGAGGCAGGCAGAGAGAGAGGAAGGGAAGCAGGCTCCCTGCTGAGCAGAGAGCCTGATGCGGGACTCGATTCCAGGACCCTGGGATCATGACCTGAGCCGAAGGCAGCGGCTTAACCCACTGAGCCACCCAGGCGCCCTAGAATGACTACAATTAAAACAACTGACTAGGGCGCCTGGGTGGCTCAGTGGGTTAGGCCGCTGCCTTCGGCTCAGGTCATGATCCCAGGGTCCTGGGATCGAGCCCCGCATCGGACTCTCTGTTCAGCGGGGAGCCTGCTTCCTCCTCTCTCTCTCTGCCTACTTGTGATCTCTGTCAAATAAAATAAATAAAATCTTAAAAAAAAAAGTAAATATATGCCTGCTCTACAACCCAGGCATTTCACTCCTACATATTTACTCAAGAAAATGAAAGCATATGTTCTTGCCAAGACTTGTAGGGACATGCTCAGAGCATATCATATGATTCCATTGATTTATTTATTTATTTTTAAAGATTTTATTTATTTGTTCGAAAGAGAGAGACACAGTGAGAGAGGGAACACAAGCAGGGGGAGTGGGAGAGGGAGAAGCAGGCTTCCCGCTGAGCAGGGAGCCCAACATGGGGCTCTATCCCAGCACCCTGGGATCATGACCTGAGCCAAAGGCAGACGCTTAACCAACTGAGCCACCCAGGTGCCCCTGTATGATCCATTTACATAACACTCTTGAAATAATGGGATTACAGAGATGAAGACTGGGTGTCATTTTTAGCCTAAGTGGTTTTTACCGTAAGTGGAACAGAGTCCACTCTCAGATTTCTGCGAACATGGCTAGCAGAGGGTTAACCCAAGCCCCATTCTCCCCCCTTTTTTTCATGAGAGAGGAGAGAAAGGTGTGTACCCTTTCCTTACAGAGCTTGTAAGAGAAGTCGATCTAGCCAGAGACAGCCGTGCAAGCTTCCCTGAGAATGTGATGCTTGAGCTGAGAGCTGAAGAGTGAATAGGAATGAACTAAATGAAGAGGGAAAATGAATATTGCAGCAGTGGGAACAGAATATGCAAAAGCCCTGTGGCAGGGGCCAGGGAACAGGTCTGAATGTCTGGTGTTGTCACCGAGGACTGTTTGAACGAGTCACTCGTTTCTAATTGCAGAGCTTGCCAGGACCCCTCCAGCTGCGGGCCCCTCTGTGAGCAGCATCTACTGACCTCTTTTACTGCAGGTGGTCCCACACAGACTCCAGAGAGGGTCAGGCTCAGGGGATTGCCTCCCTGGATGAAGCAGGGCAAGTTTTTGTAGAGAGTCTCCTTGCCCACTTCAGTGGGATGGTAGGTCACTTCGAAAGAAACCTCCATGCCCGCAGTGATATAGCCTTCTTCTGGGCTGATGGAGAAATGAGGCTCAAATTTTTTCACATCCCATTTAAACCTTTTCCAAGACAAAAGGAGACAAGAAAGACAGTTTATTAGTATCCTGGGGGTGTCTTCAATGCTGCTGAGATCAAGAGACGTTGCCTGGGCTTTTAGCTGGGACGTTTACCCCCTTTGAATACGCCCTGGGACCTGCGAGGAAGACCATCACTGGGCGTGGTAGGGGCAGGTGGGGGCGAGAGCCCGGTCAATCCTGGGTAGGAGGGCTCAGCAGCTTCTTGGACCGAGCATGGTGGGAAGGGGTTGCATATTATTTTATGGCCCACGAGTGGCTCGTGGGGGGACATGTGCATGAATGCACTAACACGTGTGTACCTAAGATTACATGGCTAGGAAGGGATTGGGCTAGGACTGAACCCTCCCTGAGACCGTGGCTATCAGCACTCCCTGCACTGTCTTGAAGGTCAGATCCAGGAGGGCCGAGGTGATGCCCTCCTGTGAACGCTGCACCTGCTCTTGGTGGTGCTGAGACCTGAGGGCCCTGTGTAGTCATCCCTCTGGGGGCCAGACAGGAGACAGAGGGCGGGGGGACAGATCGGTGCTTCCAGCACTGGGGAGCGGGGGCACCACACCACGCCCTCAGGGTGCTGTTCTCACTGAAGTCTGGGCGAGGGTGCCCCCTGCAGGTATGCAGTGCCTGCCTGCATGGGTATGGGGGCAAGCCTGAGTAGTGATTGGGGTGGGTGCCTGCTAGCCAGGGGGAAGAGGCTGGAGAGGACAACGGTCATAGATATACTCGGGTTCCAATCTCGTCTTTGTCATTTCTTGCCTAAGTGACCTCAGGTCAATCACCTAACCTCCTTAAGCCTCACCTTCATCTGTGGAATGGGGTCAGCAGAGGACCTTAAAGGGGCCTGGGATAATTAATGGGAGCTTATTTGCTAGAATGTTCAGCACTGCACCTGCACAGTGTGAGTCCTCGCTAAATGCATGATTTTGGTAAAGTAATCTCAGTTGTTTCATCTGTAAAATGGATCAGCGATGGAACTGCTTGTGATTAGCCAAGAGGAGCCACGTGAAGGGCATAGAACAGGACCAAGCAAATGTCTCCCTGGCACAGCAGTCACCCGAGAGGGACCGCCGTTGTCACATCTTGAGCAAAGGGAGGGGAAAGAAGTGACAAGTGGCCAGACTTGTAACACAGATGTCCTGTCCAGACTGAGGGCACAGCCAGGGTCACAGGGCTGTGCTGGCCTCGGGGTGGGCACGCCGCTCTCCTACCTTGCACCCACGTCACCCGTGTTCAACATAAGGATGCGACGCGTGGCTTGTGTCTGATACACGACTGGCCCGAAGGGGAGATGCTCCTGGTCCAGGGAGATCTCCAGGGCCTGGCAGCAGCCGCTCAGTAGGAAGAGAGGACGCAGGAGCCCCATACACTCCATTAACACCTCCTCAGAGAAGGGAGGGATGCGCTTTTTCGGGGCAAAGATGACTTCCAGCTTACAGACCTCTTTGTGCTTCAGAGTGATATTGTGGAAGGGTATCAGGGTGAGGACCTGGACAGAAGCACAGTGAGACTCAGCCGCTGAGGGCAGGGGGCGTCGGAGGCACCCGCTTCTGGGTCTTGCTGTTAAGGCTGCAACAGCCCATTCTGCTCCCTCCCGCTGGCTGGGTCATCTTTGGCAAGTTTTTAAGCTTTCTGTGACTTACTCTATGTGAAGATTCTGATCATCCGTAGGAAAGCGTGGCAGGTAATTGGCGTTCCACAAATGCTAATTCTCTTTCCAGCCCCTTGCAGCACATGACCCCTATTCTCCCGTGGAGGAAAGAGCTCGATAAGAGGAAATGGAAAATGCTCAACGCTCTGATGTCTTTCCAGGGAGGGGTCCCTGTGCTCCCTGCACCACACTCCCTGGTGTGCTGTTTCAGATGCAGATTCCCAGGTCCTTCCCCAGGCCGAATGAATTTTGGGAGAGCCTGGAACTTGCATCATCAAAAATGCCCTGACCCACGTGTTCTAGAGTCTGGGAACTGCTGTTTAAATTCATATCGTTTCCCCTTCCCGCTCTGTCCTGGCAGAAATGAATGAAAGTCAGCTCTAAGGAAGCTGAGGCTCCTTTGGCGCTTGTGCTCCCCTGGGGTGCAGAGCGGAGAACTGCGGTGGCTGGGGTGAGATGGGCTAGAAACTGCACCGGGACTGCGATCTTCGCGATTTCTGCAAACACTATGACACTGAAGGCCAAGCCCAAGGCCACTGGGCCAGTACCGGTCACTCATCCCCAAAAGAGACAAAAGTGGCTTGGCCCAAAGGTCAGGGGCCCCGGCCCAGTGGCACTGTGGACATCGCCTGAGATGAATGAGGACATGGAAGCAACAAGTCGACCCTGTCTCTGGATGGCAGCATGGCCATGGGGTGAGATGCCCACCGGCTCTCTTGCTCTGGTTAGCTCCCCAGCCCATTTTCCTGGCCACCTGCAGACGGTTCACGGTGCTCCTGCTGCACCACCTCCCACCTGGACGTACGCAAGCAGAGTCTCCGGAGCACACGGAGCTTTGCCTGCGAGCGCACCTCTCCCCAATCTGTCTGCCTGCATTAGCCTCTCACCCTAGCCTCGGTGCAGGCCTCCCTCCACCGTGAGGCCTCCCAACAGCCCCAGCTGTCCTCTGAGCTGCCCTTTCCCAACTCACATCTGGCCTCTGCAGTTTCTAGGCTTTTCGGGTATTATTTCTGGGTCAGTGACCCCTGAAAACTGGAAACTATGTGACCTATGTCACATGACCTTGCTACGGCCTGAATGGTGACCCCCCAAATTCATATGTGAGTGGTGTTCAGCCTCTAGGGAATAATTAGGTTTAGATGAGGTCATGAGAATGGGAGCCCCATGACGGGACTAGAACCCTTGTGAGAAGAGACACCAGAGCTCAATCTCGCTGTCTCTCCACTGGGTGGACATACGACAAGAAGGCGGTCATTGGCAAGTGATTGTTTCTTGGTGTGAGATTATGGGGAAAATGGTTTTCTTTGTGACTTTTACAGGATAGATACGTTCATGAGAATCCGGATCTACTGAATCGTGTCCCTTTCTCTTTCACTTGCTGCCCTTTGGAAGTGTGCAGCCTCTCTAAGCCTTGGTGTCCTTCTGTGTAAAGTGAGAATAAAGAAAGCACCAGCCCCACACTGCTTTTGGGAGGACACTCTGAGGTGGCATGCGGGGAGCTCTTGGAATGGCCGGGCACACTGCAGGTGCGCGAGAAGTGGGGGTGGTCAGCATGGTGAGCACGGTCATCGGTACCATCGGGCGAGAGAGGGGCCCGCCGGGAGCCCTGAGCACCAACCTTGGGTTCCTGGAGTTCTGGAACTGAGAACAGGACCGACAGGCTGAATGTGAGCTGGGTGTGGCTGTTGTTCATGATGGAAACCGTTTTCTTTACTACCTGTCCCGGCAGGACAGCTCCTAACTTCACAATCCTGTTGGCTGGATCTAGCACTGAAATCTGCGGAACAGAATAGAGAGCAGGGATGGAGGGTTTCATTGGTTACGGAGAAGAGTAACTGGGGTGACCCATCCGCTCTGGTGAGGCAGGGGTGCTTCATCTCCCGTGGTGTCCTGCCATCTTCATATGGGGAGTGGACATTCATGGGCATAAAGGAACCCCTAAGCGGCTCCCTACACAACTACATAATTACAACAGGGTGAAGGGTTGTGGAGGAAATGCTCGGGGTACCTTGAGAGCACACTACAGAGGCTGAACTGGCTGGGGGGGTCTGGGGAGGCGTCCCTGAGAGGGCATGTCTACATTGCACCGGGCAGCTAAAGGAGGGGCAGGATCTAGTCAGTTTGAGTTGGGGTGGTGTGAGGTTGGAGGGCACCCCGGGGGCAGGGGGACACTCTGTGGCAAGGCCCTGAGTCAGAGGAGTGGCTCAGTCAAGGCCTGTGGCCGGGAACGAGGGCTGCCCGAAGAAGACAGGCTGGCAGGTAGTCAGGGTTCGTGCTGGGAGAAGCGGGAAGCCAGGACAACATGGGGTGATCTCCTCAGACGCGTGTTTTGGGAGTGCTCTGGCTTGCGTCTCTCTGGAGATGGGCTGGAAGGCAGCGGGAGGGACAGCCTGGAGGAGTGAGAGGAGCTGAGCATTCAGACTACAATGGCGGCTGCAGAGGTGCTGCGGCAGACACGCTTCCAAGTCCTCACAAGGCCCTGATCCTGGTGTTGGCTGGGATGGATCAAGGTCAGCCTGGGCCTGGCCCGCAGGACTCTGCAGCAGACCTTGCGTGGGTCACTTTCATTTGCTCAGTCCCTAAAGTACACACCCCCTACTCCTCAGCTTTCTTGATATCCAGCCATTTCCATTCGGTATCCAAAGCTGAGAGTCCCTAGCAGCAGCCTGTGCTCCTGGAGGTCCCCTTGGGATTTCCCCCAAAGGACCTACACACAGTGGGTACAGAGTAAGTGAGTGACTGAGTGAGTGGCGAGAGCAGAAGAGACCCCCCCCACCCCATCCAGCTTGGGTGCAGACACACCAGGAGGTCATGTCCTGGGGCTCCTCTAGCTTGATGGGAAGGCCGTCAGGGACACTTCCCTTCCATCCCTCCCCCATCTTCTCTGTCTGCGGCAGAAATGTCCCGTGCATTTCTGAGCATCTGGGAAAGCCTTCCATCTTCCAGAACGTCCTAGTAAAATGCAAATATGCTCACCAAACAGACACCTCAAAGGTTTACCAGACACCAGGGAGAAAGGGATTAGCACAGGACTTTCATTAGGAGCGCTGCTTAGAAGCCACGCCCTCAGTCGAACATAATCCTGGGATCTGTGTCTAGCAGAGAACATTACTCAATGCGGCATTAAGGAAAGATGCTCCACAACTGAAACGCACATCTGCACACACAGCCAAAATAAATTGCTATCCAAAACAAATCTAGCCTATTAAACCTGAAAACAAAACACACCCTGATGTAAGAGGAGAAGGACGGGCTCGGGATTATGCATCTGATAGTCTCAAACTTCTCCAAGAAAAAGAATGTTTCTCTGGTGCCCGTGATTCCTTGTAGCCTATGATTCACTGAAGTCTGGTCTGAGGAAGAGTCAGATTTGACAGTTCACCATTCAGTGGGACTGGCTGGCCTCTGACAGAGGAGCTTGGGGGCCAGACAGGTGGAGAGGGGAGGAAGAATGGGCTCAGGGGGGCTGGGAGGGCAAAAAGGAGTGTGCCAAGCCCGAGGGATCTCATCAAGGTCTCTTACCTTCATTTCGGTGCCTTTCCCTTTGATTTCAATTATTTGCTGTGAGAGCCCATTGATTTCAAAGGGGATGAGTTCTCGGTATTGGATACTTTCTCGAGGATAAAAGGTGATTGGAATCTCCAGTGTCTTTCCCGGCTTTATCACATCGACGCGGAAGTTTACCTCGAGGTATGTGGTATTGGTATACAGACAGTCTAAGCTGCAGAAAATCAGGAGGAAGGTGTGGAAGATAGAGGGTGCTCATATTTCCATTTTGTCTACAAAGGAAGAGGATCTCCAGGACCAGCCTGTGCTCCTGAAGGTCAGAACACATGTTTAAGTCCTCCAGAAAGACTGATTCTGTCCCCTTATCTCTCTGAGCTGGGTACTGATGGATTTCCTGCCCTCTGCCCTGGAGTCAGAGGAGGTAACCGTTGGAAGGGACCTTAGCAGTGGTCCAGGCCATGGCTCCCTGGCATAATCAAGTTACTTACCCCAAATCACACCCTGAGATCCTGGTAGAACTGGGCCTCAAACTCAAAAGTGCCATGGCCCTTTGTTCCATGCAAAGGAAGGAAATACTTCCTGGGGTGCCTGGGTGGCTAAGTAGGTCAAGTGTCTGCCTCTTAACTTCATTCAGCTCAGGTCATGATCTCAGGGTCTTGAGATCGAGCCCTGCATCAGGTTCTATGCTGGGCATGGAGCCTGCTTAAGAGTCTCTCTCCCTCTCCTTCTGCCCCTCTCCCCCCACCCCAACCCTGTGAGAGTGCTCTCTCTCTCTCTTTAAGGAAAAAATGGAGAAAGAGGTAGAGGAGGAGGAGGAGAAGTGCTTCCTAAGTAACTGGGGGGCAAAGCACAGAGGAGAGAAGTGTGTGTTCTGAGTCAGATACACAAGAGTTTGGATCTGGGCTCTTAACCACTAACCAGCCATGAGACCTGAGAAAAGTTACTTGCCCTTTGAGCCTTTATTGCCTTATCTGTAAAGCTGGGATAGTGACAGCTACCTCGTAAGGCTGTTGGGGGCATTAAATGGAATAGAGTGACTGAGTCAGTCACTAAGCAGGGCACGGAGGAAAAATACTCCACAAAGGCGATCTGTTCTCATTATCACTAATCACCCAATTACATGGCGTCTTTGAAGACCATGTCCACTCTACGTCCACTTGTGGGAAGGAAGGCACGAGACCTCCCCATTTCAGTACTTCCTTGTCTGTCTTCCAGGTATTTAGAGAAGGAGTCCTGCTAGGCCAATAAACTTAACTGAATGCCTTTCCGATTGAATTAAATCATGCAGGAAAGAGTGCAGGTAGATAAGAGTTTTAATGAGCATTTCCAATCACATGACACTCTTGTAACATCCCCTTCAGGATGATAACCATCAGCATCCCAGCAGCAGCAGCAGCAGCAGCAGATAACCATAACTGAGCCTCTCCTATGTTCCAGGCACTGCTCTTAGGGCTCTCTCTGGGGGCTAATTTAATCCTCCTGAGAGCCCCATAGGGGAGGCTCTATTATTATCCACTATCTCAGGCGAGGAGAGGTGAGAACATGTGCCCAAGGTCGCACAGCTAGGGAAGAGCTGGGGTTCAAACTTAGGCCTGTGCTATCTACCTAGTGGCTATCTAGTGGCTGGCAGCCACTAGACCCATGTGGCTATTCAAATTCAAATTCAAATTCAAATGCATTAAAATTTAACAAACTAAAAATTCGGTCCCTCAGTTGCACCAGGCACAATTTATGTACTCTGCAGCCTCATGGAGTCGTGGGCTGCCATACTGGAAGCACAGACATGTAACAGTCCCAGCATCCAGAAAAGTTCTATTGCATAGTACTAACCTAGAAAGTCTTGAGGAAACACAGGTCTCTGGGCTAGTCTCTGGAAATCCTTTTTTGATAGGTCTGGAATAAGGCCCAGAAACCCGTACTGCAACATTCCACACTGGGATGGTACAGAGAGGCTAGAATTTAATCAGAAGACTTAAAAGCTCAGTATAGATTTGTTATTCACTACGAAGTAATGGCCTGAGAAATTCACTTTTAAACCCTTCAAACCTTGGTCTCCACATCTATTATGTGGGGAAAATACATGGAAGCCACTGAACCTCTCATCAGGCATTGCCCTCCTCATTTCGAGATTTTCAGCAGAGCAGCTCATGGCTACCCAAGTAGTAGTGGTGGGGAAAGGAGACTCGGGATTCATGCCCAGCTGTGTTCGACTCTTCCCCATAATCTTTTTCTGTTTCGACAGCACTTCATCTGTATGACCCACGAGGAGCTACAGACTCATCTGGAAGGTCGGGGAAGACTGCTTACCTCATAGACGTTTCTTCCTTGTTGGTGACAACCAGGATTTGTTTGTATGGGGGCATCCCAGCTTGGTAGATGAAGCAGGTCCCAAAGTTGTAGCTGGTGAAGGAGAAATGAATGGCGGGGCTCACAGCGCAGCCTGAGAGGCTGCACAGAAATGTCGGGCCGTGGCTGATCTGTGGGGAGGCAATGGCAGGCGGAGCGGGATTACAAGCGTGAGCAAAGGGCTCCTCGAGGCCCCACGTGAAGGAGGAAAGCAGTTGGTGATTTTCCAAAAAAAAAAATTTTTTTTTTCAGGTGCTAGGACTCCATGGGCAGAGAATCTGATTCACAGGTTAGAAGTTTGTTTACTTGAGGAAAGCAAAGTGAGACAGTCACAATCAGACCCCGCATTGGCTCTGGCAGAGAGGATTCAGCCGGAAGGCAGGGGTGTGGTGGACACTGCTGGTTACTGCCCCCCATCTGCTTCCCAGGGGTTCCCTATTGGTAGGACTCTGCCTAGCTGCCAATAGGCCCGCCCGGGGGAAAATACTTGGTTTCTGTCCTTCCTTGACACTAAGGGTGGTCCTCAGACATAGTTCTGGTCATCCGGATATAAACAGAAAAGGACAAGAGGGTGTCCTATTTTGAATACAGAGGTGGTCTTGCTGAGAGAGCTAGGTTACTTGTTTGTTGTTTTTTTGTTTGTTTTGCCTTCGCTCTTCCCTCATATTTGCACTTTGAATGCAGACCTAGGGCTACAGGGGGGAATGGCCACCTTGCGACCAGGAAAGGACAAGAATGAAGGAAGTCAAAACGCCCTATGTCAAGGGTGAAAGAGTGGAAGATAGAAACAGTATGGATCATCCCTGGGTTCTCAATAAGATGACACAGGTGCCTATTGGGAAATGAACTTAATTTGCTCTTCAGAAACTTAAGAATATGAAATTTGGAAGCTGAAAATTTATTTAAAATAAAATATCCACTATTTATCCTAAACATCATTAGAAAAAGCATTATAACTGTCATTGGCACAAGTTTTCATAAGCAACTGTCTGAACTGAAAAACAGTTTAAGGCTTTTAAAGTCTTTATATTTTGTGACTGATTGCTTAGAAAGGGTTAAAATTGACCACCTTCACCTCTTCTACCAGTTAGAGCAGGAAGGTACTATGACGTGTATGTGATGTTTCTTTCTTCAGGAAGACATGGGAGTTCTGAAAACGAGGTTTCTCCAAAGTGATGGGCTCCTTCTGAGCTGGGGTGCCTGCCTCTTCCCAGGTAAGATGGCTGCAACATTGCCCTTGAGTTCCAAACTAGGAATTTTACTCTTTTCTAATGAAAAAAAAATTTTTTTTTTTTTAGACTGTACTGTGACTTCATGTCCTTCTAAATTATGGACTGGCCAGCAACTGACCTTGGGTTCCAATTGTCATACTCCCTGGTTCCCTGTCAGTCACACTTTCTGTACGGATATGAGTAAAGACCACGTCTCTTCACTCTGTCAATTCTTGCTTTTGCTGTGCGGAAGCTTTTGAGTTTGAGAGTCTTCCTTTTAATTTTTGTTTTTGTTGCCTGTGCATTTAGCGCCATATCCGTGAAGTCACTGCCAAACCAAGTTCATGAAACTTTCCCCTGATGTTGCCTTCTAGGAGCTTTATGGTTTAAGGGCTTATGTTTAAGTCTTTAACCATTTTCAGCTGACTTCTGGGCATGGTGTAAAAGGCTCAGTTTCATTCTTTTGCATAAGGATCTCCAAGTCTCCCAGCACCATTTGCCAAAGAGGCTCTCCTTTCCCATGGTGGGTACTTGGCAACTTTGTCAAAGATTGGTTGGCAGGATATGTGTGCATTTATTTCCGGGGCTCTCTATTCTGTTCCGTTGGTCTATGTGTCTGTCTCCATGCTCGTACTATGCTATTTTGATGATGATAGATTTGTAACCTATTTTGAAATCAGGATGAATGATGCCTCTAGCCTTGTTCTTCTTTCTCAGGATTGATTGGCTATTTGTGGTCTTTCGTGGCTTCATTTGAATCACAGAATTGTTTTCCTGTATTTGTGCCATTGGGATTTTGATAGGGATGGCACTGAATCTATAGATGGCTTTGGGTAGCATGGAAATTTTAACAATATTAAGGCTTTCCACTCATGAACACAGGATGTCTTTCCATTTGTCTGTGTCTTTAATTTCTTTCATCAGTGTTTATCGTTTTCAGTATATAAGTTTTTCACCACCTTAGTTTATTCCTGAGAATTGAATTCTTTTCTGTGATATTGTAAATGAGATTATTTTCCTAATTTTCTTTTCAGATAGTTTCTTGTTAGTGTATAGGAAAGCAACTGATTTGTGTTTGTTGACTTTGTGTTCTGCAACTGTACTAAATTATTTTATTAATTCTAATAGATCTTTTTAATTTAAAGATTTTATATATTTATTTTATAGAGAGCTTGGGGCAGGCGGTGCAGCAGGCATAGAGAGAGGAAGGGAAGCAGGGTCCCCAAAGAGCAGGGAGCCTCATGTGGAGCTTGATCCCGGGACCCCAGGATCATGGCCTGAGCTGAAGGCAGAGGCTTAACCCACTGAGCCATGCAGGAGCCCTAATTCTAACAGATTTTTTAATGGAATATTTTGGGTTTTCTATATATAAGATCACGTTGTCTGCACACAGGGACAATTTTACCTCTTCCTTTCCAATTTGGATACATTTTCTCTTCTTCTTCTCTAATCACTCTGCCTAGGCCTTCCAGAAGTGGTGAGAGTGGGCATCCTTGCCTTGGTCCTGATCTTAAAGGAAAAGCTTTTAGCTTTTCACTGATGAGCATGAGGTTAGCTGTGAGCTTTTCATATATGACCTTTATTATGTTGGGGGTACTTTCTTTCTAATCCTAGTTTGTCGAGAGTTTTTATCATGAATTTTGTCAAATGCTTTTTGCCACTTCTATTGAGATGATCATGTGATTTTTATCCTTCATTCTGTTAATGTTGGATATCACGGATATTAATTGGTCTTTGTATATTGAACCATCCTGGCATCTGAGAGGTAAGTCCTACTTGGTTGTAGTGTATGATCTTTTCAGTGTATTGTTGGATTTGATTTACTGATATTGTGTTGAGGATTGTTCTACCTGTATTCATTAGGGATATCGGCCCATAGTTTTTTTTCTTGTGGTGTTTGGCTTTGGTACCCAGAAGAATTGAAGTCAGGATCTTGAAGAGGTGTTAACACTCTCACGTTCAGTGTAGCCCTAGTTACAGTAGTCAAGCTGTACAAACAACCTGAATGTTCATCGACAGGTGAATAAAGAAAATGAGGCATATACACACAATTCAGTCATTTTTCTTGAATAAATTATCCTAGGATTCTTGCTAGCCTTTGGTTAACTTCAAGAGTTCTTTTTTTTTTTTTTTTTAACTTCAAGAGTTCTGAAAAGAATTGCTTTTGATAGTTTTTGCCAGTGTACTCATCACTATGGGAGAGCAGCTCTCCAGCAGTCCTTCTCTGCCATTCCTACGGGCATCATGAGTCCTTGGTTTTTCATTCAGTGATGTATCTTGGAAAATGTTATACATATTTTGTCTCTCTTACTTCCTCTGCACCGCCCACCCATCTCCCTTATTCATTTTAATAGCTGCATAGGATTCCAGGGCATGGATGGCCTACTGCTTTGCAATGGACACTTATTCACTGGGCGCCTCAACTGTGGATGAACCCTTTATACTAGAGATTGTGAGACTGTTTCCAACATGACCACTCTCCAGGAGCTTCTGGAAGGGTGGAGAAAACAAGGAACATACAGGAGAATTACTCTGTCAAGACAGAGTGCTGGGAGTGCTTTCAGGGTCAGACAATGTTAAATGGTCTCACCTTGATTCTGAGTTCCAGGCCTTTCAAGACACACTTCTTAAATGGCTGGAAAGACACGGAGGCATGTGCAGTCTGCCCCACATCCACACTGCCATCGATGGGGGAAAATTCCAAGTATTGCAATAGGGATTTGGGGCCAGATAGCTCTGCCTGGAAGCTGAAGTTAAATTTTCCAGTGTTGATAAAGCTGAGTTCACACTGTACACATTCGTTCAACTCTACCTGAGAGACAGAGAACAGAGTAGTACGTTCACGGAATGCAAATCATGGTTCCCTTCTCTGGGGTTAGGATATGTAAGATGTTGGGGAAAAATATCATTTGGGAGATAGGGATGACAGATGATGTTAGTGAGCTGAGTTTCATGGGCTTAATGTAGTCAGATATTCCACCAAGAGCTACTAAATGATGGCGGGGGGCGGGGGTGCTCATACCTGAAGTGTAAGATGGCAATGTAATTTTTAGACAACGCTTGGTGGACAAACATCCTTCCTGTATGTTGAAATCAAGTATTATTCCCTTCCCTACCATCTCTCCACCCCCTGAAAGATAAAATAAGTTTCACATCAAAACTATATGCATTCTGAGGGTGGAGATGCTTCTGGCATGTGCTGTTCTTCTGGTCTCCCTGGCATTTGAAACAGAGAGCTACAGCTAACATTCCCTTGTACTTCCTTTCCCAGCCAGTGTGGAAACAGAGAAAGAGAGAGAGAGAGAGGAGAGAGAGAATGAATCAAGGCTCTCTCACACTCTTACCTCATAGAAGTTGATAATGTTAGTCTCTTTGGGAGTCAGGAGAGTGATCAAGCCAGTCCTGTCCTTGCACTTGACCTCCGCATTCATAGTGTATCCCTCAGCCTTGACATTTAAAGTCAGAGGGTGAGCTTTCTTTTTCACATTGCAGATCAAATTAAAGTTCACATCTCCCTCCTGCTTTGGTGTGAAGAAAATATCAACCGGGAACCTGGATGGGGAAGAAGACAGCAGATTAGCTGTCCAGGCCAATCTGTTATAACCTGCTAAAGAATATGAGCCTGATGGGTTAGCACATGCTCTATGAGGAAAAAGCACTGTCATTCCAAATTACGATGAATTTTGAAGATTTGCCAGTCATGGCTGAACATTGCTTTATGAATTCACAAATATAACAGAAAAAAAGGACAAGAATATAAACATGAGAGAAAAATATTGAGAAAAAGGTCTTAAAGTTCTCAGTGCTCTACAATTTATCAGGAAAATGAACAATGGAAAATAAGGAGGACAGGGATGGGATTGTTCATATAAATTTTAGAGTTGGAAGAGATGTGATACAGGGCACTGGGGGAAATGGATTCTCCTGGCTAGCAGGTCTAGAACCCTTGCTATAGTGGGGGTGTGCAGTTGTGGGGGACTTTTTTCTTTACCTGGACAGTGGTGGGATCCAACCTTCCATGGGACATATGACCAGGCTGTTGCTGAAACCTTCGGAGTACCGGGAGTTGTCCTGGAAGGCAAAAGAGAACCCCTGCTCCTCCTTGTTGATGATGTGCACGGTTTCCCTGGCTTCTCTGCCTGTGGGAGAAACACCAGCCATGAGTGAAGCCCTCACACCTGCTCCTGAAGCATTCAGAAGATACTGGTCCTCAAGCAAGAGGAAGCCTTCACAGAAAAAACTTTTCAACTTCTTTTCTTTCTTCTCCCAAGCTCCTCAGTCTTTGACTACCTCCCTTCCTTCTGCTCTACAAGGGACCTGCTTCCCCTGGCAAGATTCACCTCTCTCCTCCTAGAACTTTATTCCACAATTTCCTGCTCCTGCTGGGTGACCCCTCTGCCTTGGTCACAGCTGTCCGAGGTGATTCTGATGACGTCATTTTCTCTCTCTGTTCCTTTGGAACTAATGCCTTTCTGCTTTTGGTAATGAGGGCTTCACCCTCCCTGGCAGGCCCATATATTTGTAGATAGTCTCTGCATTACACTCTTTTGAATCAGAGCTCAAGTATGTTGTGAGAGTCCTGTAGGGCCTGAATACATCTTCTGTAACTATTTTGCTTTTTCTTACTTTCCTTGACTATTATAGAGCATTTGTTTTTTTACATATACTTTAGAATCATTTTATCTAATTCTCCCTCTGCCCCCAATCCTTTTGGGATTAAGGCTGCCAGATTTAGGAAATATTTTTTTAGTATAAGTATGTCCCAAATATTGCATGACACATACTTGTATTGACATACTTATACTAAAAAATTACTCACTGTTATCTGAAATTCAAATGTGACTAAGCATCCTGTATTTTATCTGGCAACACCAGTTGGAATTCTAATTGGAACTTGATTAAATTTGTATTTAATCTTGAGAGAACTAGTAAATGTTCACATCTTGTTTGAGGGCATTTTAATAAGATTTTATAGTTTTCTTCATATAAGTCCTGTGCTTTTCTTGTTACATTTATCCTTAGATATTATATAGGTTTTGTCAATATCGAATGGATTTTTTTTTCTGTTTCTGGGTGCTTATTGCTAAAAGAAAGAGAAACTATTGATTTTTATATAATTGTCTTGCATCCAGCCGCTTACTAAATTATCTCGTCGATTCTAGTGGTTTGTTTTGCTTTTCTCTAGAGCCTCTGGAGGTTTTCTATGTAAGAAGTCACCAGCAACAGCAAATGAGATAGTTTTGTCTCTTTTTCCTTAATGTTTATGCCAATTCTTGAATTTTCTTGTTTTATTGTATTTGCTAACTAAAATCACAAAGAAAGTATTCAATAATAATGATGATAATGAGCATTCTTGCCTAATTCCTGATTTTTTTTTAAAAGACTTTATTTATTTATTTGACAGAGAGATCACAAGTAGCCAGAGAGGCAGGCAGAGAGAGAGAGGAGGAAGCAGGCTCCCCGCCGAGCAGAGAGCCCGATGCGGGGCTCGATCCCAGGACTCTGGGATCATGACCTGAGCCGAAGGCAGCGGCTTAATCCACTGAGCCACCCAGGCACCCCCTAATTCCTGATTTTTAACTGAAGTGGTTCCAGTGTTTAATTACAGTATAATATCTGCCTCTTGATTTTGGTTAGTCTTCTTCTTTTTTTTTTTTTTTTGAGGAAGAGGGAGAGAGGGAGGGAGAGTGAGCATGAGCGAATGTGTGAGCAGGGTTGTGGGGAGGGGCAGAAGGAGAGAGAGAATCCCAAGCAGGCTCCACTCTCAGCCCAAAGCCCCATGCTGGGCTCCATCTCGTGACCCTGAGATCGTGATCTAAGCTGAAATCAAGAGTCAGATGCTTAACTGACCGAGCCACCCAGGTGACCCTGGATAGTCTTCTCTATTTAAGTTTCCCCTCTATTCCTTCCTATCTTACAATTAGAATTTTTGTTAAGAATTTCTGCAATGACTTTTTAGTGTATATTCAGATGATCACCTGGTTGTTCTTTAATCTGTTGATATAATCATTATATTGAAATGCACCACCTTTGCATTCCCAGATTAAATTCTGTTCGCCTTGCTGTTGCTGTTTCTATTAACTTAATTTAATTTTAATTCCAGTTAGTTAACACTGTTCTATTAGTCTCAGGTGTGTCATATAGTGATTCACCACTTCCATACCCCACCTGGTGCTCATCAGGACAAGAACACTCCTTAGTCCCCATCACCTGTTTCTTCACCATCCCTCTACCCCTCCCCTCTGGTAGCCATCCATTTGTTCTCTATAGTCCAGAGTACTGTTATTGGGGCACCTGGGTGGCTCAGCGGGTTAAAGCCTCTGTCTTCGGCTCAGGTCATGATCCCGGGGTTTGGGGATCAAGCCCCACATCGGGCTCTCCGCTCCGTGGGGAGCCTGCTTCCTCCTCTCTCTCTGCCTGCTTCTCTGCCTACTTGTGATCTCTGTCTGTCAAATAAATAAATAAAATCTTTTTAAAAAGAGGATGGTTATTATTCTTATGCTCTACTGCCCATTTATTTGTTCGAAACCTTCTGGAACATCACAGTCTCCTCCCACATACTTATATGTATCAGTATAAGAAATGTATGGAAATATTACATAATAAGCTGTTAACATGGGCTTCCTTTGATGGAAAGGATAGGTGGAGATAAAATAAATTTTCCTTATATAGTAGACTTATTGTCTTATTATGAAGTATATTATTTTTCTAAATATAAAAATCTAATGAGTTACTAAAAATCCTCTCCTTTAGTTGTATTTTACAGACACACACACACACACCCTGCATCCATGTGATAAGGGACCTGGTGATCACTTCCTTTATTTCCTTCAGGTCTCTGATCAAATGTCACTTTCCCACCACCTACTGGCATCTTTGTTCTCCCTACCCTGCTTTACTCTTCTCTGGAATACTTTTTAACATCTGACATGCTATATATTATTCTTTTCTCTTTTTTAGTAGTCTGCTTTCTTTTCTTTTTTTTTTTTTTTAAAGATTTTATTTATTTGTCAGAGAGAACCAGAGAGAGAGGGAGAAAGAAAGTGAGAAAGACCACACAAGCAGGGGGAGAGGCAGGCAGAGGGAGAAGCAGGCTCCTCACTGAGCAAGAAGTCCAATGTGGGACTTGATCCCAGGACCTGAGATCATGACTTGAGCCGCAGGCAGGTGCTTCACTGACTGAGTTCCCCAGGCGTCCCTTGCTGGTCTGCTTTCTATTACTAGAATATAACCGCCAGGAGGGTGGGGACTTTGGCTTTACCCTCGGCATTCTCAGCTCACAGAACCGTGCCTGGGTCATACAAGGGCTCGGTAATATTTGTTGAGCTGAATAAATGCATGAAAAGATGGCAGAGAAATCTGATCACTGGGGTGCAGACTGAGAGGCGAACAAGTACAGTACGTCCTCTGGAGGCACGTGCAAGTAAGACAGGGATGACACGGGGCTCTGGAAACGGACACAGTCAGTCCAGGCCTTCAAGGAACCTAACGAGCAGGATCCTCAGTAGGGCTCCTGAATTCTCATAGGCTATTAGTGTGTGGATTTAGAAGATACCTGGTGGAAGTTAGATGGAGAAATAAATATTTCTTGGCTTTGTGAACAGTGATAGAGAACGTCTGACAGGCACCAGGACAAGTTTGCCACCCGAGTCTGCTCCTGGAGACTGCTCATTGCTGGGTCAGCCCTCACAGGTCCCACCAACTCACACATAAACCAACAGGGCAGGCTTACCAATGAGGAGACAACTGAAGTTGAGATGTGACTTGTCCAGATTGATGAGAGGATCGGTGGCTTTGCCCACCAGTAGGAAAGGGATGGTGATGCTGTGTTCAGGGATTAAGAAAGTCCAGAAGGCTTCTGTGATGTCCAGATGGGAAGGTGTGAACTGGAAGGTAATCTAAGAAGGCAGTTGGGAACAGAGGAGTAAAAGATGTTTCTGTTTGCTTGTTCCAAGTGCCCTTGGAGGCTTCCTGGTGCTGGGGTTACTATGGCTGACATTATCAGGTCACCCCCCTCCCCCTTTCTGCTGTCTATGTGAAGGCATGTAAGTATGGCTGCTCCAGAAATATCAATGTCTGTTTGGATCCTGCCCACAGGTCCTTCTGAGGGGGTCTACCCCCGTCCCCACAGCCTCTGGTGGCTGGACCACCATATTTCACACCATGTCTTTGTCTGGCATGTAAAAACAGAGAGAATCTGAGAGAAATATGGAATTTTGGCTTTTCCCAAAAAGTTCAGGAAAATCGGCAGCCCTGGGCCACTTGTCTGTGTGTGGTCACCTGACAGAGAAGCACAGCAGCCAGCTAGGGGTGGGCTCAGCATTCCTTGTCATTGTCCCCTGGGCCTGCTCCATTCATTTGTGGGACCTGCCCGAAGGCATTTGAATTCATCATTTCTGTTTCATGGATCTATTTCTGCCTGAGATTCTCTGTGGAATTTATAGGATATGGGGTCTATCATTCTGTTTTGGCCAATGAATTTATGCTTCCCTAGGTCTGACCCCACACTCTAGTCCCCACACCACTGTGTGAACATGAGGACTGAGCTGTGGGACAGGACTCACTTTTCTGTTTTGCCCTTTGCTGACCAAGTGAAAACACACCATCTACTTTTACCACTGTCAGTCCCTTGGGGGAAAAAATAAGCCTTCCTGTTTCTCTATGGGTCCTAGAGTCCCCAGCCACAAGTGCCCAGATCCCCTTCTCTGCTTTAATAGTTTCAGTTTTTAAAACTGCAAATGCTAGAACTCTCCATCTCTCCATGGCCAACCAAGGGAGTGCAGGTATGTCTTGTTCATGAGGACGGCCTCCTGCCTATGCCACTCAAGAAATGCTTATTGTTTCATGCACCCTCAGGCTGTGCTCCCTCACTCTACCTGTGGTCTACAGCGCACTTGCTATCCAGACAGAGAGAGAGAGAGAGAGAGTAAGGTCTTTCATCAGGCGGTCTTCATTCACATACACACCTCAGCTTTCTTTTCCGGATGGATGAGGCCCTTCTCTGTAAGGCATGTAAAGGCTGGAGGGTTCTGGAGACTTTCAGTTTCTTCGGAGATCCAGCAGAAGGTGTAGGTGGTATTAGTGGGGTTCAGGATTGTAAAAGTCCTGGCCGAGGAGGAATTGATCACAGAGAGTGACACGGGGGGCGGGGGAGGGGGGTTGAGGAATAAGACAAACTTTCTTACGATCTTCTCTAGCACAGGCCTCCCTATCTGGGAAGTAGAACCTATCTGGGCACTTCATTAACATAGAAATGAAAACTGCATCTCAGCTGGGGCTCCAGACTATGGCTAGCGAACTGGACTTTGGAGTAAAAATGATGCCTAGGGTGCTTCTGTCCCACTGATCCTCTGTGGTTAAGGGGGTGGTCAGGTATTCTGTGTTTATGTCTTCCAAACTTTCCCCAGTGTTGATACTAAGGAAACCAAATCCAGCTTCCTTACTAGAGCAGTTTTCTGAAGTCCAGCCCCAGTAGTTCAAGCCCACTTTTAGAATTTAGTCTCACTGACTTCCCTGAATTCTTCCTCCCCATTCTTTAGAAGGACTGAGTGATAGGAACTCAACTGATGCAAACCTAGGCAACTCACCGGAGACTCTTCCCTCCTATGCCCACACTGGTGAACTCAATCACCCGGGTGTTGGGGTCCAGAGCCCCACCACCAGGCCCTCGGAGGTCTGGGTTGCGCCGATGACCGCTGATGTAGTCAGAGTGTTTCAGGTCAAAATGGCAGAAGGGCAAGAAGCTCCGCCCTTTTGTTGTTAGGACCGGACCTTGCTCCCCGGGCGGCAAGTTGGGAATCCTGAGAGGATAAAGTTATTCTTACTTATTTTTATTATTTATTTATTTTTTTTAAAGATTTTATTTATTTATTTGACAGATAGAGATCACAAGTAGGCAGAGAGGCAGGCAGAGAGAGAGAGAGGAGGAGGCAGGTTCCCTGCTGAGCAGAGAGCCCGATGTGGGGCTCGATCCCAGGACACTGGGACCATGACCTGAGCCAAAGGCAGAGGCTTTAACCCACTGAGCCACCCAGGCGCCCCTCTTACTTATTTTTAAATCAGCTGTTGCTTTCAGAGTTGGAAATGAATTATTATGTCCACCAGAATGTGAGCTCCAAGAAAGCAGAGACTGTCCTGGTCAACAACACAATCTCAGTCCCTGAACAGTGCATGATACGTGGTAGGTGCTGACTCATTAACTGTTGAGTGGATGGACATGTGAATGCGCTGAGGAGGAGGGGCTGAATTCTGGCTCCTTTTCTGTATCTAAGTACAGCCTCAGGTTATCCCTCCAACAGTGGTGACAAAATTTCCCTGTTGTAAATTGAGTAGAGAGTTTTACCCTCCTGGTCCTCTCATAGGCACCTACTGGGGTATGAATATGGACAGAAAAATCCTAAAATAGTATCCTGAGCGCCTTGGAGAAGGTGAGTGGATGTGATCAGACTTAGCCCCAGCACCAAGTTCAGGCAGCCAAGATGTGGGGGAGGGTCCCTGTGGTGGATGCGTGGCTCCACAAGGCTCTCATGGCCCATGTAGGTCTGTCTACCCCATGCTGGGGTTCATACAGTCCTCTGTAAGGTGGGTGTTCTGCATGGAGCTTTCCTGGGAGTGGTTAGCCTATCAGGAGCTTTCAGTGCTAGAAGTTATAGATTGGCTTTTCTGGAACTGGGTGTGGGCCCTTCTATTCCTCACCAACATGTGTCAGGTCCACGCCTCCACCACCACCAGGTATGTGTATGGGATAATTGTGTGCCAAGTTCTCTGCTAAGTCTTTACTTGAATTGACTTATTTAAGGTTCATGGCGATAGTACAAGGTGGGTATTGCTGTTTGCTTTCTACATGAGGAAACCAAGTCTCAGAAAACATACAAGAAAGTTTTCCTAAGTTCGTGTGTGCCCAAGGACTGGAACCCATCCATCTGTCAGCCATTCTGTTGCTCAGTGGAATCCTGTATGTGGCTGGGAAGGGGGAAAGGGGCAGGAGGAAGAGTCTAGAGAGTGTTGGTGAGTGATACAAAATGCCCAATTCTCTTTATATTCCAAGCCCTGTCCCCTTTGAATCTTCCAAAAAGAAAATATGACCATTTGGATGCTGTGGAGGGGCCCAAGGCTGGAAAGAATAGTGGTAGTGGTGGGACAAAAGAGAGGACAGGAGATGCCAAACTTTGTTCTGGGGAGCACTTCTCCTTACTGGCAGAAAAGATGGCCCTCGAAGTCTCCAACCTCCAGCGGGGAGAATTTCACTTTGAGCTTCTGAGTCTTGCCTGCAGGCACAGTGCCTGAGGACGGCTCCACAGAGAAGGGTGGGAGGGAAACTTCGTTCCAGTGGTCGGTGGCACTCTCCAGGGTGCTGACCGTGTGCAGCGTGCCCTGGCTAAGCTGGTCTTTTTGAGAGGAACCTGGGGGCAAACAGAGACAGCCAGTGGTGTTCTGCATTTGCCGTGGGAGAGCAGGTGGAAGGTAGCCCACTCACAGGTCCAGAGGGACCCTCTGTGGGGTCTGTGGGCTCACCTCTTCTAGCAGGTATGCTTAATCTTGGGCACTGGGGGTAAGGAATTGGCTTACATCTCTCATAGGAGACTCCTGAAAATACTTCTATTAATTCTACAAGTTTTCTAAGCTGTTTCCTTTTGGCTCAAGGGGGTGGGTCAAAGAGATGTCTCTAGGTATTCTGCCTCAAGAATAATGGGCTGTGAACCTAATTTTTGGAGAATCATTGTTTTAAAAAAAGGGGTTCACAACCTGGGGGCCCATTCAAAAGGTCTGTGAATCTCCAAAACTGCAAGCAACAACAGTAATGAGTATCTGTCCACCAAGTGTTGAGCCCTTTTCTGAGGACTTTATACGTATCAAGTTGGGTATGGGTGTGTATTTTCTTGGGGAAACATTTCATAGCTTCAGCAAGGGTCTGTAATCTTCCAAGAGGCTAAGGCCTGAAAAACAAGATTCCCAGGGCTCTGTGGTCAGGGTGGTGGCCTGGTGGATGGCCAGGGTTCAGGTTCCAGGAGGACAGAGGTCAGCTCTTGAGTTTCTCAGACCCTTTTTGGTCTGCAGACACCATGAGACGTTTTCTCTGCTTTTCCTTGGCTACGGGGTGGGGGGCTGTAGGGGCAGTGCTCACTGCTCCATGAACAAGGCTCTCCTATTAACTGGGGACTCAGTTCAAACCCTGGGTTTTGCCTGTCATTGTGTTTACCTTGGTTATCTGGCATTGCAAAACTGACAGCCTTTGTAGTTTCTTCTGAGACCCAGTTGAATTCCAGCTGCACGCTTCCTGAATTAACCAGTTCAAACCTGCAGATAGATCAGAGAATGGATTTGAGAAATGTGCTGTCAGCGATTTTTTTCTGTCCACCCATCATCTATACTGTTACTTAACTTCTTTAAGTCATCACTATGTTTCTTAAACATTTTTTCAAAAGGCAAGTTTTAAGCATTTTATCCAACATCATGCATTTGCTATGCTAGTTACATTTTCTTCTAAAACATGTAAAATATATACATAGCTACTAAAAGTAAAACTATCCAAATGTTTAGTATTGAAAATCATCTGGAACACCACCAGTAAGTACCCTACGCAATGAGCTCTCTGCATGCATTGCTGTAATCCTGAAACATTTCCATGAGAGAGGAATCAAAATGTGTTTCCCATGACAGTACCTCCTTTAGGTGCAAATTTCATAGTCCCTCCCTTCCTGAAGCATCTTCCACTGGAAACAATGTCCCTGTGGTCAGAGGCTTCTTTACCTCTGCCTGAGATTCCTTCACTGGCTGAGACTTGTCTCAAATTCTGAATTAGTGGAGCCCTTTCTTGCCTCAAGTTTCCCTGCATCTAAGACAAGAACAGGAGATAAAATCTTTTTTCTGGAATCACATTTAAACTTGATCACAATCACAGCAGAAGGATGAGGTCTGTCACAAGAAAATGATTGTCCTAGAGAAAGAAACACAGTGCTATCCTAGTTTTAGGGAAGTGGTAGGAGTTGAGAGTTTGCAAGTGGGGTGTGCTAGGGTGTTAAGAGTAGGGTGTAAGAATTAGGTTTCCATTATCCAATCCAGGTAGACCATGCAGGTACACCCAAAGTCAAGTGCTTGGACCTCAGGGGCTTGTGTTTCTTGTGTACAAGTATGAGCATTGGTCATTATCTTAAAGAAAATTTTATGGAGAAATTAAGTGGAGAAATCTTGGTGGTACAGAATACTTCTGATTAAAAAGAGTTCTTGGTTTAGATTGGGATTGGCTTTTTTTTTTTTTTTAACAAAGGGCAAGATAGCACATTTTTTTTTTTTTTTTTGGCTTTGTGTACCATAGGTCTTTGTAGCAACTACTCACTTTGCTGTTGCAGTGCAGAAGCAGCCATAGACAATGGGCATAAACTGATGGGCATGGCCCTGGCCAGAAGTAACTTTATTTACAATGAGAGGCAGCTGGCTGGATTTGGTCCATGGGCCAAGTTTGCCAACCCCTACTTTAGGAGAAATAGGTATCAGCAGAAGGTCCTGCCTCCTGCCTTATCCCTTTTGCTTCTATAAAAATTGGGGAGAACATGTAAAGTGTAACCAATGCAAAATGAGTGGAAGAAGTTAATTACTAATTCTTACAAAGTTGAAATATATCGATGGTTCACATTTTTGTGCTTGTAATTCTTAAAGAATAGTCTATCTTCATTTGTGCTGTTCTCTCTGTCTAGAAGGCCCTTTCCTTCCTCATTCACTTCTTCACCTGGCTACCTCCTGTTCATCTTCCGCAATTCAGTGGGGCACCGCTTCATCTGGGGCGCCTTCCCTGATGAGCTCTCTGCTTCCTGATTGTCCCCACATCTCAGGCTGTTTTAGGTACTCTCCAGCACACACACAACACCACACCGCAACTATCAATTCACTTATTTTCACCCATCCTCCCCCCACCCACCATGAGCTCCTTAAGATGGGGGCCCACGACATCCTATATTCCTGTGCATGAGTTCACATAACTCTTTTTCCTTCTGAGCACAATTTTGGCTACAAGTGAAATTTCTAGCTCTGTTTCCCTGGAAACACGATAAAGGAGAAATACCAGTTGTATTATTAGGCAACCCTGTTTATAGTAAAAATGACCCCTGATTGGTAAATTGCATCTGGTCTGGAGGGAATTATGATACCCTGGAGGGAAGATATAGCTTTGGGGTTTTCTTAGTGTAGTGACTCTTGTAACTGGGCATGTCCCCCACAGGGATCCTAGAAGCTGTACCTATGGAATGGTTATGAGGAGTGTTGCCTTCTCTAGGTTGTGGGGCTTCTAAGGTGAGACAGACCCATTACCATCAGTGTGGATATTGTCCGAACTGGGACCTGGGTTTGGGGAGAAAAGAACTATTCCTCGTTGGTGGTGTAGACTGCTGCTGCCAGGATGGTCCCCACCGGGGACCTGATGGCAGGATGCTGCCTCCACCGGCAGACTGTGTTTCCTGGCCTATATCTTGACTTCAAGTGGGAACTTCCATAGCTTTGTGGGTCTGAAGGTTTCACTGCACCTGCAGAGTTACTCTGGTGAGTGCTAAGCGGCTCTGTTGCCTGGTATGTGCTGTCAGAGAAGCTGAAGAAATGTGTGGTGAAGGAGTGGGCAGATGATGGAATGAAAGAGCATCCCTGGGAGGGTGGGGGCCCTCAAAGACTCACTCAAACACTCGGGTCTGGTAAACCAGCGTTTCTTTAAAGTGCACGTTGCTTGTGTGGCATGCATATGAAGCAAAATTCACATTGGCACTGATCTGAAGACGCAGTTCTCGATAGTTCTCTTCTACTACAGAGTGGGTGGGCTCAGGGTCTGTCTCTATCACCTGTAACAAAGGTGGAGCCAGTTAACCCACAGGAATAAAGTGCTGTGGGTGAGCATGGTACTATATTTTACCTGTGCAAATGAGCACCAACACACAAACTCAAGTTCCAGAATAAATGATTCAGGCAAACCTAAATGACTCCTAAATGGGGAAAGAAACAAATTACTGAGAGTAGTAGGATTGCAGAGACATGAGGTTTTTTGGTTAGATGGACTCAGAAAAAGGCAGAAGAAAGGAAGTCATAAAGATAGGCAGAGATATTAATGAAATCAAGAATAGATTGAAAGCAGAGAGGACCAATGAAGCAAAAATTTATTTATTTGGAATGACTTAAAAAGTCTTCAGTGAGATTGATCAAGAAAAAAAAAAGAATAAGTACAAATAACCAATATCAAAAATGAAAAGGAAGACATCACCATCAACCCTACAGATTTAAACAAATGATAGAAAATATTATAAATAATTTAATGAAAATACATATGAAAACTTAGTCAAAGGGCAAATTCCTAGAAAAATAATTTAATAACATTGACTCAAGAACAAACCAAAAGCCCGAAGAGTCCTAACACTATTAAAGAACCTGAAGTGTAGTTAAAAAAAATCTTTTTTTTTTTTAAAGATTTTATTTATTTGACAGAGAGAGAGAGTTCACAAGTAGGCAGAGAGGCAGGCAGAGAGAGAGAGAGGGAAGCAGGCTCCCTGCTGAGCAGAGAGCCCGACGCGGGGCTCGATCCCAGGACCCTGAGATCATGACCTGAGCCGAAGGCAGAGGCCTCAACCCACTGAGCCACCCAGGCGCCCCAGTTAAAAAAAATCTTTAAGATATAACTAAAGAGATAAAATCTGTTAATAAAAGGGAGAAATTAATATTGTAAAATTGTTAACTCTTCCTAAACTGACTTATGGATGCAATCCAATTCCAATCAAGCTTCCATTCATGTTTCCGTAGTACTTGGTTAGTGGATTCCAAAATTAGATAGAAAAATAAAGGACCAAGAATAACTAAAACACTTCACAACAAAACAGTATGGAAAAGGGACTTCCCTTCCAGATAACAAGCCTGGCTGTGAAGCTATAGAAGTCGAGGCAGGGTAAAACTGGCATAGGGATAGACAAATCAACCATGAAGCAGAATACTAAGACAAGAAACATCCTAGGTATGTATGAAGTTTAGATGACAAGGGAGTCATGGCAGATTGCTAGGAAACAGAAAGGCTAAACAAAAAAGATTTGGCAAGGTTAGTTATTTAGATGGAAAACTATGAAATTGGGTCCTTGCCTCACAGCATACATAAAATCCATGTGGGCCAAGGGCTTAAATATAAACAGCAAAGTTCTTAAACCTAAAAAAAAAAAAAAAAAAAAAAAAAAAAAAGCGTATTTTTTCTTCCCTGGTAGGGAAGGGCTTTAAAAATAAGACACAAAAATAATAAATATAGAAAATGAAATTAATAGATGTGACTATATTAAACTTAATATTTTTTGTTCATCAAAAGATACATCAAGGGGCGCCTGGGTGGCTCAGTGGGTTGATGCCTCTGCCTTCGGCTCGGGTCATGATCTCAGGGTCCTGAAATCGAGCCCCACATCGGGCTCTCTGCTCGGCAGGGAGCCTGCTTCCCCCCCTCTCTCTGCCTGCCTCTGCCTACTTGTGATTTCTGTCTGTCAAATAAATAAAAATAAATCTTAAAAAAAAGATACATCAAAAAAAGTAAAAAGCTTTAAATTTGGTGAAGATGTTTGCAGACAAATAGTAGGAAGGAATAGTAGAGTTTATAAAAAAGAAAATAACTCATATTAAGGATAAGCAGCTAATTGAAAAATAGGTAAAAGGCATTTATATAAGAGACAACTATTATGGCCAATAATCATATGAAGATATATTCAACTTTATCAGCAGTTAGGGAAATGCAAAGTAGCCCCCAAATGAGACCATTTCTCATTCACATAAATGACAAAAAGCGAGAGGTCTGGCAATGCCAAGTTGTGGAGAAAATGCGGATCAGTGAGATCCTTTTGCCAGTAAGAGTATACATTGGTACAGCCATTTTGGAAAACATGGGCATTGCCTTGGAAAGCTGAAATTCACATATCCTATGGCTTGGCAATTCCACTTCTAGGAATATAAACTTTTACAAATGAACACCACTTGACATGAATAGTAATGTTTACAGAAACACTATGCATAATAGCAAAATCACAAATAATTTTCAAAAGAATGAATGAATGATAAATAATAATGGAATTTTATAGAGCAGTGAAATTGGGTGCACGATAGCCACATGTGACAATACGGATCACATGCAATCGAACCCTTTTAAAAAATTAAAGTGAAAAACTACAACTAAACAGTATGCCTTTTAGAATGCCTGGGTGGCTCAGTTGTTAAGCGTCTGCCTTTGGCTCAGGTCATGATCCCAGGGTCCCGCATCGGGCTCTCTACTCAGGGGGAAGCCTGCTTCTCCCTCTCCCACTCCCCCTGCTTGTGTTCCCTCTCTTGCTATGTCTCTGTCAAATAATAAATAAAATCTTAAAAAAAAAGAATGCATAGGTTAAAAAAGAAAGAAAAAACCCCAAAAATCAAGGGAATAAGTAAACTAGATTCAGGATGGTAGATTACATCTAAGAGGGGAGGCAGGGGAAAGGAATGGCTGAGAAGCACACACGTATTCCATGTTCTACATCCTGTGTTGCTGTGAGTTCATCTCTGTTTATTCTACTATGCAAAAGAAACCAACCAAGAACTGATTAAAAGAGGGGCATGCTTGGATCACAGATGAGATTCTGTCATGAACCAAAGAGTCTAATCTAATTTTGGACACCCGAGGGAAAGAGGAACTGACCGAAAGGTGAGGCCCTGTGCTGTTGAAAAAGGTGGGAGGACTTGCTGCGTGAGGCATCCAGACTGAAACCAAAGCTGGACAGATCAAGATGTGTGGGTGGGCATGCAAGTTCAGTTGTCGCTTCTGAAATCAAGGTCAAGTAGAATGGGAAACATTTTTTTTCTTTTTTGGTTGGAAGGCAATGATGAGACACTGAAGTAGAGAGCAGCAGGCCCCTGGTAGGCCTGGTCAGATCTGTGCCTGATGTCCTCACTCACCTTTCGTTTTGTAGTCAAAGTCCCGGGTGGGTTTCTGAGCATATCCACCCACTTGACTGTGCGCATGCGGTCATCCCAGTCAGGGACCTGCTCTGCAGGGAGTGGAAACGTGATCCTGGACAGCTTACACTTGATCCCCATCTTCTTCAGATTGATGGGCACGTCTGACTTCATGGTCACCACTGTGTCCTTGGCACACCCAGGGTGGAGGTGGCCCATCTGGGGAAGACCCTGGTATTAGCATTTTTGGGAATCTGAGCTTAAGAACTTTTGATACCTGGTGGTGACATTCTAGAGAAGGGGTAGAGCCAAAAATCTTGGCAAAAAATACGTCATTCAAACCTGCCTATGTAGATGGTCTTAAAGGTGTATAAGAGGTTCTTAGATAGAAATACAAGCCTAAAAATGAAAGCAGCTAATATTTGTTAAACTATTACTTGCTTTGGGCACAATTTAAACCTTTACACAATTCTGCTAATCCCTACAATGACCCAGGGAGATGTAGAGCCATTGCACCTATTATACAGGCAAGGAAACTTGTAACTTGTTCGTGGTCCTCCCATGAATACTGGAAGAGCTGGATTCAGTCCCCGACAGCATTGGCGCCAGGTACCACACTCTAAACTACCTGAGCTTCTTCATCGATATGACCCGTATGGACCAGGGACAGGCGCACTCAGTATATTCGCAGTTCTCAGAGTGTGGTCAGGTGACCCCTGGGACCCCTATGACCTTTTCAGAAATTCATGAGGTCAAAACTACTTTCATCATAATACTAAGATGTTAGTTGACTTTTTCACTCTCATTTTCTCGTGAGTATACATGACAGACAATATTGCGGCAGATCAATGAGAAACAAATAGGAGAATCTAGCTCCTTTTACTAAGCCAGATATTAAAGTGATTTGTAAAACTGTAAAATAATGCCATTCTTTTCACTAACTGTTGTATTTTGAAAAACATAGCCATCTTCATGAAAAAGTCATACTTATATTAACATAATGGGTTTATTATTTAAAAATGAATAAATATATGTTTTCAGATAGTCTCAGCTTTAATTTCTAATATGGCAACTATCAACAGATATAACCCACATAAACAAAAGCTTTTTTGAGTCCCTTGATAATGTTTAATAGGGCAAAGGAGTCCTGAGGCCAGAAAAGCTGCGATTCACTGAAGTATACCAGATAAATGGGAAATTTAATTTGGTCTATAGAATAAAATCATTTATGGTTTAACATATATAAACATGCATATGTATATATATATAATAGTCCTACAATGGTTTCTGACCGATATAAAACTTTCCACTGGAAAGTGAAGGGAGAAGAAAGCTTAGTATTTCCCAAGGCACAAATGAGTGCATGGGTGGTGAGGGCGTCTATGCAGGAGTGTGTGTGCACGTGGGGCACTAAATGCACTATATTGAGCTCATCTCTGCCTACTTTGACTGACACTATACATCCCTCCAGGAAGCCAAACTCCCTGAGAGCATGCAAAGATTCAAAAGTGACAAAGCAGGTGCCTGGGTGGCTTAGTTAGTTGAGAGTCCAACCCTTGATCTCAGCTCAGGTCTTGATCTCAGGGTCATGAGTTCAAGCCCTGTGTTGCGCTCCACACTGGGCATGGAACCCACTTAAACAAAAAAATAAAAAAATAAAGGTGACAAAGTAGGGTCCCTAAATCTCCTTGCCCTCTCCCCCTGTCCATGTGTGAACAGACTTGGTGACCAAAACAGAACAGGAGCAGTGGACATGTCTGGGTGTATCTACTGTTCTGGGAACTCAACAGTAAACTATGAAAAACAACTAGCCAGAGGCTAGATCTGCTACCACATTCTCTTAGGCCTTGTGGGACATTGAGATTTGGTCAGCAATTTATAAAATGTGTGCTGTGAGATGCTAAAAGAAGGGGCCAGAAAATTCCAGGTAAAACAAAGTTAACTAGGTTTTAGTGTGCTGAATAGCACTGGGCACCTTTAAGAGAAAGATGTAATATGCAAATTTGCTAAATCTCAGTTGTTCACAGAACCTACTACCCCCATTTTAGCTTCCAATGAACCACTTTTGCAGGACTAATGCTCTAAAGAACATACACTTTGGGGGACACAGGTCTATACTCGGGGACACGAAGATGGGACCTGTTTTCATCCACACAGGTTTCCATGGAATTCCTCAACACCAGCCTAGCAACCATCTCAGCAGACCTCATTCTCTGTTCCTAGACCCAAGAAGACATGAACAGTGTCCTCTGGCATCTGGTCTGAGTAAGGGATAGTTCCTGGGCTGTTTCTCAGCTTGAGAACCATCTATCCCATCCTGTGTATTCATGGGAAGAAACGGATAATCAATTTGATGTTGGCTTATGCCTAAGGAAGTCCAGAGAACAGTGAATAGCTTTCACTCACCTGTGGGGAGAAGGAAACTGTAGCTAAGAGGGGCCATTCAAACCGTATCACATTCACTTGGCTGTGGTTTGTGATTGTGAAGCTCACATTATAGCTGTTTCCAATGTGGCAGTCCCCAAACTGGATGTGGTCCACCAGAGAAGCTATGGACAGAAGCAGAAGGTCTGTGAGTCATCCCTGGCCTCCTCCTAGGGCTCACTTCCCTAAGGAGGCAGCACCTGAAAGACATGGGGCCCTACCCTCACGCATCCCTCCCTTCTTTAATGATTATTCTGGAAAAATTTGGAGTCCCTTAGCTTAAACTTTCCCTCCTTGGGAAATCTATTTGTCAATCTGTCCATCTGTCTGTCCGTCCGTCCGTCCATCCATCCATCCATCCACATCCATCCACCTACCTTGGCCCTCACCTCTAAGAGAAAATATAGGGTGCTTACTCCATTTGTTTGCTCAAACAATATTATTAAGGGTTAAAATAAGATAAAATAAGTCCTTGTTAAACTTGAATCATAAATAATTGATGAGTCACTTACAGTATCAATATATTCCATACAATATTTGGGGACACACAAATAATAAAAAAAAACTCTGCTTTTTATCTGAAATTCAAATTTAACAGGGACTCTTATATTCTGATTTTCTAAACCTGGTAACCCTATTGTAAGGGTGAAATCTGATTTCTGAACTGGAGTTCATGCTGGTTCCTGCTTGGCCCCTCACAAGAGAGATGTCACCTGGTAACCACTAACAGGTGAAACGCCATATGTGTGAGGAGTGTTGATTTTAAGTCATGTCATGTAGACTGTCCAATTGTAATAAAGCTTCTAGAAAATGATGAGAATGTGTTTATAACTCAATTCATACCAATTAGCTATACAATTAGGGTGATGAACAAGTGCTTTTTGATAATAATGATGAAATAAACTTTCTTCTGCCACAAAGAACATAGTCAACTAAATGAAGTGCGAGATGGACCACAGAGGAGCCCGTCTTAAGCTTTAAGACACACACAAGTCACTGAGGGATCTTGCTAAAATGTAGACTCAGCTTCAGTCAGCCCATGGTGCTGGGGCAGGCCCTGCCATTCCCATTTCTACCAAGCTCCCAGGTGCTCCTGATGCTGCAGGGCCTCAGAAACCAACAGAATGACGTTCTAGAGGTGGCACAAACCTACACATTCTTTAATTAAAGAAGCCCACAATTTCTCACGGGATGTCTAGGGTACATGAAACAGACAATGCTGATATAAGCCAGCTGAAAGAAATGGGGAAAACTAGAGAGATACATGCTCACTTAGCTAATCTGGAATGTGAACTCTGAATTTCACTTATTAGCTAAAGTGGAATTAGCTAAAACTCTAAGCTCCCCAAGGCGGAGACTCTCTTCTTATTCTTTATAATTCCAGGGCTCAGCGGAGTGCCTGGTTCAGGTATCATTTCATGATGCTCAAGAAATGTCCCTTGAGGGAACACGTGATTGAAGGCATTGTCTGAGCCACAAATGAAGGGGCATACAGTGAGGAAGAGGAGATGCTCTCCCAAATTCCCAGGAAGCTGGCTGAGCTGTTATTTAAAATGGCCTGGACCAACAGTTGTCAGTACCTCACTTCCATTTCTCTCACCTGTTACTAAGTCTTCCATACTATTTTCCTCAATGATCTCAGAGATCTCTGGGGTCTCAGGGCTGCCGGAAACCATCAGCCCATGGATGTTGCCCAAGGTGATGTCATCCTCATAACCTTCTCCCACCATGTGGATGATTGTCTCCTCATACTGGTTGTCAACCACTGACAAGTGGATGGTGCCTTTCATTCTCCCAACCTTCTGGGATTGGAAAACGACATCTAATCCAGCTGTGTTTCCAGGAGGAACAACCAGGGAGGCCGTGTGAGCTTTCTTTGCTGCAAAAAAGAGAGAGACATGAGATTTAGAACTAGTTTAAAGAAAGATGTAACCAGAGAGATCTTGACTCAAGGGAAGGCAGCTTTATGTGGGAGTGAGTCTTACCTACAGAGGTCCCTGGTGATGAGACTGAGCATCCTACTGTGGCTGGGTCCTTATTAGTTCCCTAATAAAACAGCTCCTGGGACCCATTGCCCTACAGAAGCTACAGGCCCTCTACCTACCTTTGGCATGTGGTTTGTTTTCCTCTGTGATGTAGATGTAGGAGGTGGTGGGGATCCCTTTCAGGGAGAAGACACCTAGTTGGTCCCTCAGATCGACATGCAGCTGGCATAAAGAAAGCAAGGACGAGTGTTAAGCTTACAGGTGGCTCATGGGTTTTGAGTCTGGATAGAGATATGGTGGTGTTTGGAAAATATTCAAAAAGTCCTTGTGCCCAGTGCTCACTTTTTTGAATTTCTTACTAAAAGGGAAATAAAATAAGTATTAGACCTGGGGAGGAAAAGGAAAGCTTAGTTCAGCTCTTATTAAACAAGTAAGGAACTGGTGGTCCTTACTTGTTTAATAAGTCACTAAGGGGGTGACTTTATGATGATCAAGCTATGTAGTGTCAAGATGCGCTTGCCAAGGCCTCTGCTGCTGACAGAGGCAGTCGCTAAATATACTCTGGAGTAATACAATGGAAATTAATACTCATCATTCTATCAAGGCTTACATGGATAAGAGTTCCCAAAAACCAGTGTCTCCTAGGTGTTAATCCATCAGTTGCCTGATAGTGTCATATGGAGCTGCCTGCCGAGTTAAAAAGAAAACCAAAGTAGGCCTATGGCTTAGGTGAAGAAAAGGGATATTTTCTGGACCACCATAGTGGATGCAAAAACAAAAGTCATATTTCTGATTTTAGGTCTGAGAAATCAGCAGACAGTTTTAGAAGACAGTCACGCTGGTACCATCATAAATACGATCGAATGATATAAGAAATGAGGCAAAAAGAATAAAGAAATAGTGGTACTACATGGGAAGCTTCTGAGATTAAAAAATGATATGTTTAGGGACGCCTGCGTGGCTCAGTTGGTTAAGCAGCTGCCTTCGGCTCAGGTCATGATCCCAGCATCCTGGGATCGAGTCCCACATCGGGCTCCTTGCTTGGCGGGGAGCCTGCTTCTCCCTCTGCCTCTGTCTGCCATTCTGTCCGCCTGTGCTCGCTCTCTCTCCCTCTCTGACAAATAAATAAAATCTTTAAAAAAAAATGAGGGCGCCTGGGTGGCTCAGTGGGTTAAGCCGCTGCCTTCGGCTCAGGTCATGATCTCAGGGTCCTGGGATTGAGGCCCGCATCGGGCTCTCTGCTCAGCAGGGAGCCTGCTTCCCTCTCTCTCTCTCTCTGCCTGCCTCTCCATCTACTTGTGATCTCTCTCTGTCAAATAAATAAATAAAATCTTAAAAAAAAATTAAAAAAAATGATATGTTTAGAAACAATCTTAGAAAGAAAATATATGGAGGAGTTATATGACAAAAATTGACATTAAAAAAATCTAGATAAATGGATTGGAATTCGAAATGTTGCTCCTGAGAGCCTAAATACTCTAACAGTAGAAATTCTTCCCAAATAATTCACAAGATTCCTAATTGGACCTTTTTTTTTTTTTTTAAGTCTTTACCTCTTTTTTTTTTTTTTAAAGATTTTTATTTATTTATTTGACAGAGGGAGAGAGATCACAAGTAGGCAAAGAGGCAGGCAGAGAGAGAGGAGGAAGCAGGCTCACTGCTGAGCAGAGAGCCTGATGTGGGGCTCAATCCCAGGACCCTGGGATCATGACCTGAGCTGAAGACTGAGGCTTAACCCACTGAGCCACCCCGGTGCTCCCTAATTGGACCTTTTGAAGAACATTAAAAGATGATGTCTAAAGTTCATCTGAGAAGACAGATATGTAAAAATTGTCAAGAAAAATTAGAAAAATGGGGAATGGGTGAGCAGGAATTTACTCGATTAGATGCTAGAACATTTTATAAAGCTACAATAATGGAAACCATACAGGGCAATGGGAAACTAGGTAATGTAGACTCAAAACAAACAAACAAAAAAACAGGACAACAACAACAGGAAAAACACATTTTTAAAAGCATCACAGAGCTAAGAAGGTAATGAAAAGCAGCCAGACCAAGATCTGGGAGAGCACAGGAATCCAGAAAGTCTAGCCTACATTTCTGGGCTGTTTTTGACTTGGAGTGTTTGCTAGTTTAGAAGAGGTAGGTGGGAGGCTCAAGTTGTATTTTTGATGGCCTCTTGGTGCTAAGAGGGCAAAAGTATTGTGAAAGGTGGGTATTTTCTGTGACCTCAAAGAACCTGCCGATAGGACCAAAGGTAGATAGGTTGGCTATAACCCAGCTTGCCCCTACCCCCGGGTAGCAATCCTGCTCTGAGTCCAGGAAATCTCAAGCCCTAAAACTAGTTTTAGGTGATCCTAAGTTTCTAATGTCTCAAAGTACTTGGCAGAAGCAAATGAAAATTATCTCTGAAGAAAAGGAACATCATCTTTAGTGTTGTTACTTCTAAATAATTTTCAGGTATCATACTCAACACGGGATTGAAGATAACCAGGCACATGAGGAGAAAGGACAACATGGGCAAAAATGAGCAGAAATAGCAGATATCAGAAAAGACCCACAGGGAATCCAGATTTTGGAATGACTGGGTATAGACGGCAAAATGGCTGTGATTACGATGTTCAAGAAATAAAGCCAAGTCTGACAGTTTCAGCACAAAGTCAGAAATCTTCCAAACTGACTACATACATTTGAAAAGCAGCCTAATAGAACTTCTAGAGCCAAAAAATATAATAACTGAAGAACTCGGTGGAAGGTATAATAAAAATTAGACACAGCTAAAAGGAAAGTTAATGAGCTAAAGACAGGTCCTAAGAGATTATCCAGAATGGAGCCCAGAGAAAAATGCCAAAACTGATTTAAGACATTGATTGCAGGATCAAGAAGCCAGGTGAATTCCGGGAGGGATCAATGAAAAGAAATCCATACCTAGTCACGTCTTAGTGAAACCACAGAAGACGAACACAAAGTGAAAATGCCAGACAAAGTCAGAGGAGAAAGATCCCCTTAACAGGACATTTTAGACAGAGCTGTCGTCTCAGCAGAGACAGTGGAAACCAGAACACACTGGAATGAAAGCTCTCATCGGCTGGGAGAAAACAACTGCTGAGGGAGAGTTCTACAGCCAGTAAAAAAAGACATTAAAAATGAAGAAGAAATGGAGATTTTCAAATACAAGCTGAAAGAATTCACCACCAGCAGCCTGCTTTGAGGGAACAGTACAGGTGGTTCTTCAGCGGGTAGAGGCAGAGGAGCTCAGATGGAAGGGGCGCTGTGTAAGAGGGGGAACAATGAAAGTGACCAATGTGGGTGAATCTAAATGAGCCTTAACTGTATAAACAACAAAACCCGACAATGAGGGGTGCCTGGGTGGCTCAGTCCCTTAAGTGTCTGCCTTCAGTTCAGGTCACGATCCACGGGTCCTGGGATCGAGCCCCACCTCAGGCTCCCTGGTCAGTAGGGAGTTTGCTTCTCCCTCTGCCTCTCCCCTCCCTTGCTGCTCCTGCTCTGTCTCTCATTTTCTTTCTCTCTCTCTCTCTCCAAAGCCTCCTACGAGTTGTCCTTACTGTCCCTTCTATTTTTATCTCCCACTGCTCTTCCGGCCCCTGCGCTCTCACATTGCTGGGGGCCTCCTAGTTCCTGTTGTGTGCTGGACACATTTTTTGCTTCTGTGCCTTTGCCTGAATAGTTTTCTTTCTCCAGCTGGGATGCAGTCCCTGCCACACGCCCTTCCTGAAACCCAGCTGTCCTGCAATGCCCAGCCTCTGTGTCATTTTAGAGTGAAATTTTCCTTGATTCCCCTAGATGGGAGTAGATCATTCTCAAAATTCTTCATTTTCCAATTCTTCATGGAACCTTTACACAGTTTATCACTTTTTTTTTTTTTTTGGTAAAACACGGATGTGAACAGAAAAAAAATAATAAAAATAAAAACACGATTTAATTTCTGAACCAAGAGTCCCCTGAGATGTGGCATCTCTCACCCTTACTGAGGTTTCTTTTGCTTCTTCCTTATTAAAAATGCAATGTTCATTACAGAAAAAATGGAAGGTTAAGAAGACTCCAAGAATACCCACAGTCCTCCCCGCTCGGCTCAGGTGTATCCCTGCACACGCTTCACGCCGGACCTCTCGGCGAGCTGTGTGCTCTGCTTTCTTACACTCCTTGAGGGCAGACACTCTGGCTGACTCGGCCCTGCGTGCCCCACGCCTTACACAGGTTAATGTGTGAGGAACAAAGTCCTCACAGGTCAGGGATGGCAGAGACCTCAAAGCCGAAAGTCCAACTTCTGAGTCGCTCCTCTCCCTTTCCGGCCCATGCTTCGCCCCCGCAGTACCTGGGCGGGGATGGTGCCGTTGTTCTTGAGGACGAGAGGCAGCTTCTCTGACTGACCGAGCAGAAGCCTCTTGAAGAGGAGCAAGGGGTTTCCATGCTGGTTGCAGAGAACCGGCCGCACCACGATCACCCGAGGCAGGGTCCCTTCCCCGACGACATCAAACGCGAGGCTGCGGTTCCTGGTCAGGTTGCTGCGAGGAACGGGAAGAGGGAGGCCCGTCAGCCCGGCATGCTGGGCACGGAATTCCCTCCTCATCCTGCAGGGAGGGCCAGGGGAGCTGGTACCTGGGCAAGCCATCCAAGGTAGCCTCGAAGATACACTGGTAGGTCTGCATGGTCTGCGGGGTGAAGGTCACCGTGGCAAAGGCATGCGAGCGGCTGGCGACACACATCTTATTAGGTTCCACTTCAAAAATGTCAGTGATTCGGGCAATGAGCTGGGGAGGGACAGCAGGGATCAGCGTGTGTCAGCATTTTCTCTGTCCCCCCCTTGTGGCAGGGTTTTGGGGAAGACTGTAGGGACTTAGGGACCCTGGCAAGGCCTCAAAAGAATGACAATTCTTAAGGTTGGCCAGTGGGATTCGAGACTGACTATCCCCTCTTGATTTTAAGCTGAGAGCACTAAGGCTTCTTTGCTCTTTTCAAGGGATAGTCTGCAAATTAGGGAGGAGGAAAATAAATGTCTGCAAATCCCCTGGTAAAAACCTATCTTTGAGAAATCAGGCTTGTTCCCTTTTTATGGTTTTAGTGCAGGACAGGAAAAAAGCTGCCCCTTCATGTCCAGAAAAAGGTCAGAGAGAAATGACTGGATGTCACCAGGGCCTGAGAGAAGTCATGAAAGGGATGAGATCATCTGACATCCCCCAAACCCTCATTTCCAGACAAATGGGCAGCACGAAGCAGCCTGCCCGAGCCGGCACTCGGCTTTGGCTCGCGCCACAATGTTTCATCTATTAGATGCAGAGCTGAGTGTTGGATGGATGAGTGAGCTGCTCATTGGTGTGGACCATTTTAAAACCCAGAGGAAGCACCCATGCGGACAAATGTCCGGTTTCTTGGGAAACTACCCAGTGACCTCATCTGACTTCTGGCAGGGCCTGAGAGCCAGGTTGTCCCCACTCAGCTCTAGCAGTTCTACAGCAGGATTTTCAAGAGCTCCTTCCAAGGCTTCATGCCAGCTCTGGTGGGCTAGCGCCATTTGGGGCTGCTTACCTTGTTGGAGATGGGCTTAACTACGACGTTCACATCACACGCGATCTTCCCCACGTTGCTGATCTTGAAACGAGCCTTGGCCTGATGACCCACCAGGACGTTGCAGAACATGAACTTGTTCTCGTCCTCCACAAAGAGCCCCCCACTCTCTATGGTCTGGAGGATGTTGAGCAGAGTGGCACTGCTGCAGATCTGGTGCTCCTCAAATATCACGGCATTGTTGTCAGTCACAAAGGCTGGGGAGAAGGAGAGACGAGGCCTGATAGCCCAGCTCCTGCTTTCTGTAATGGCTAGTGTGAAGGTTAGTGTTTTGACGGAGGGTGGTCATAGAGGAGATGTAGGGGAATTCCCACAAGGGGGTGGGAGTGATGGCGCAAATTCTATCTTCTCTTCCTTTTCTGCACTGTTCTTGCTGGCTGTCAGACACCAACCCTGTGTTCCTCCCAGTGGTAAGGAGAGGTTAGATCCAGGATCTGGGGTGGGCATTTGGCCCATGGCGCAAGGCTGTGCGGTTCCTATAGTCAAAGCAAGAGGAGTTCTCACTGTGCTTTACTTGAATCCTGCTCAGTTAAAGTTAGAGTATGTGCAGTCGCTGACCCTTGTTCTCTGTGCATATGTTGTCCACAGGGAATGGCCGGATTTGTTGTTCCCAGGTCCTGTGTCATATCCCATTACATCATGGTTCCCAGATAATTCTATTTGTCTGAGAATCCTGGACCAAACTCAGGAAGACTAGGAGTTTAAAGCTGAACATCTTTTAGGGGTATATGCCTTGCAAGTCTTTAAGGAAAAACATGGCTAAAGATACTACAGAAAGTTCTAAGGACCCAAAGGAAGCAGTGTGGACATATGTGCCAACCACATGCATGGTGGGAGGGGGAGGGCCTTTTAAGGGGGGAGGCTGTCCAATCTGAGTGCCCAGTACCTGGTAGACAGGCTTCGGCCAGCAAGCTGTAAGGAATGCCAGCAGGCTGGTCTCTTGGGTCTCGGTCAGATATATCGATCGCCATGAATTCCTCACACCTTCCCACGGGGTCAGCCACGCAGTCGACAGTGATGGCCTGCACTCCTCCCGGAGGGATGGAGCCAAATCCGGGGTACACAGTGAACATGCCGTGGGTGAAACGCGCCTGCAGGAACGGTGGAGGGGGTGGGAGGGGTGGAGGCAGAGGGGGTGGAACAGTCAGAGCTCTTCTACCAGAGCTATAAGATAGCGTCGAGAGGGACCCATGGGGCTTCTCCTCACAGGCTCTCTCTGAACCCCAGCTCTCTCCTGGAGACAGAGAGAGCCCTGGGAATCTTCAGGGATGGGCTCCCTCAGTGCTTCCGTCTGTGCCCATTCCTCCCGACCAGCTGTGACAGAGTGCAAGCTCAAGGAAACAGACATACTCCACATTGCACAAGTCCTACCAGATGGGAATCTCCTGGCAGAGGGGCACAGACGGGTAAGGCTGTGATTTCTTTTTTTTTTTTTTTTTTTAAAGATTTTATTTATTTATTTGACAGGGACAGATCACAAATAGGCAGAGAGGCAGGCCGAGAGAGAGAGAGAGAGAGAGAGAGAGAGAGAGAAGCAGGCTCCCTGCTGAGCAGAGAGCCCGATGCGGGACTCGATCCCAGGACCCTGAGATCATGACCCGAGCCGAAGGCAGCGGCTTAACCCACTGAGCCACCCAGGTGCCCCCAAGGCTGTGATTTCTGAGTCAGATACTCATGAGTCTGAATCCCATCCCGGCTAGATTTTAACTGTTTGACCTTGGGCAAGTGACTTCTCTGAGTCTGTCTATCTATGATATGGGGCTAAAGCCCCTACCTTGAATCACTGGAGGCTTCAAAGGAAGAAATGTGTGTAAAGCACTTCCCCTAGCATATGGCACAGAATTAGGGCTCAGAAAATGGGATACTATCACACACTCCTCTGGTTCCTAGGAGCTTCCTTCCTCTTCTTCCCCTCACACCCAGCTTCACTGACATATAATAGACATAGGACATTGTATAAGTTTAAGGCTACAATGTGCTGATTGGATACTGGAATATACCACAAAATGATTACCACAATAATGTTAGTTAACATGTATCAGCTCACATAATCACCTTTTCTGTTTTTGTATGATGAGAACATTTACCATCTACTCTCTCAGCAACTTTCAAGTATATAATACAGTTCTGTTAACTAGAGTCACCAAGCAAATATTAAATCCTCAGAACTAATCATCTTATATATATATTATATATATAATATATATTATATATATACTGTTGCAAGTCACTGAAGGCTTCCTATATATATATAAATTTTTATATATGTATATATATATATATATATATATAGGAAGCCTTCAGTGACTTGCAACAGTTACGAGGAACAACAGAACTTATTCCTTCACCTTTCTGGAGCTTTTCCCTCCACACACACTTCAATTATAGTATTTACCATGTTGTCGATCAATTGCTTATTAACTCTCTGCCTTTCATAAGTGTCTAAAATATTTCCTCTACATCCATTTAGAGTCATATCAGACAGTGTTCTAATGTTTGCTTTAATTGATAAACATTATTTAGAAAACTCACGAGGAGAAGGGAAGTCTATCGAATTTACATACATAATTGCCTGCCATGATTTTACTTCCTACTCGATGTTTCATAATTCTTTTTTTTCTTTAAAGATTTTTAAAAAGATTTATTTAGGGCACCTGGGTGGCTCAGTCGTTAAGTGTTTGGCTTTGGCTCAGGTCATGATCCCAGTGTCCTGGGATTAAGCCCCAAATTGGGCTCCCTGCTCAGCAGGAAGCCTGCTTCTCCCTCTCCCACTCCCCCTGCTTATATTCCCTCTCTCACTGTGTGTCTTTCTGTCAAATAAATAAATAAATAAAATCTTTTTTTTTTTAATTTTTTTAAAATTTATTTGACAGACAGATTACAAGTAGGCAGAGAGGCAGGCAGAGAGAGACAGGAGGAGGAGGCAGACTCCCTGCTGAGCAGAGAGCCCGATGCGGGACTCGATCCCAGGACCCTGAGATCATGACCCGAGCCGAAGGCAGAGGCTTTAACCACTGAGCCACCCAGGCACCCCAAATAAAATCTTTTTAAAAAAGATTATTTATCTGAGGGGGTGAGAGGAGGGGCAGACTCCCTGCTGAGTGCAGAGCCCCAGCATGGGGCTCCATCTCACAATCCTGGGATCATGAAGAAACAAAATCAAGAGTTGGACGCTTAACTGACTGAGCCACCCAAGACTTTTTTTTTCCAAGAAATCTCTACCCACAATGTGTGGCTTGAATTCATGACCCTGAGATCAAGAGTCATATATGCTCTATTGACTGAGCCAGCTAGCTCCCTCCACAATTCCTTCTTTTATTATTTACTTTCTGTTCAGAGAACTTCCTTTATCCAGTCTTTTGGGAGAGACCTGCTGGTAACAAACTAATTTTCCTTCATTTTAGAATACTTTAATTTTCCATTTATTTCTGAGGCATATTTTTCCTATATGTAAGATTCGGGCTTCACAGTTGTCTACTTCCTGAACTTGCAAAATGTTGAGCCATTTTCTTCTGGCCGCTATGGTTTTTGATAAGAAATCTGCTGTCATTCAAATAGTTTCCTTTCTATATGTAAGGTCATTCCTCTTTCACTGGTGTTAAGATTTTTTGTCTTTTGTGTTGAGAAGTCTGACTATGATGTGTGTGGGTGTGGATTTATTTAGGTTTGTCCTATTTGGGATTTGCCCAGATTTTGAATCTATAAGTTTACATCTTTTGCTAAATTTGGGAAGCTTTTGGTAATCATTTCTTTGAGTACCTATTCAGCTCAACCTTATTTCTTTTCTTTTCTTTTTTTAAAGTTTATTTATTTATAATCTCTATCCCCAATGTGGGGCTCAAACTCATGACCCAGAGATCAAGAGTCACATAAAAACACTCTCTACCAACTGAGCCAGCTAGCTGCCCCAGCCCAACCCTATTTCTTTTTTTTTTAATAATTTTTAACTTATTTTCAGCATAACAGTATTCATTGTTTTTGTATCACACCCAGTGCTCCATGCAATCCATGCCCTCTCTAATGCCTACCACCTGGTTCCCCCAACCTCCCACCCCCCACCTCTTCAAACCCTTCAGATTGTTTTTCAGAGTCCATAGTCTCTCATTGTTCACCTCCCTTTCCAATTTCCCCCAACTCCCTTCTCCTAACTCTCCTAACATTTGTTATGTTCCACAAATAAGTGAAAGCATATGATAATTGACTCTCTCTGCTTGACTTATTTCACTCAGCATAATCTCTTCCAGTCCCATCCATGTTGCTACAAAACCAACCCTAGGGGCACCTGGGTTGCTCAATGGTTAGGCCTCTGCCTTCAGCTCAGGTCATGATCTCAGGGTCCTGGGATCGAGTTCCGTATTGGGCTCTCTGCTCTGCAGGGAGCCTGCTTCCTCCTCTCTCTCTCTCTGCTTGCCTCTCTGCCCACTTGTGATCTCTCTCTGTCAAATAAAATCTAAAACAAAAAAAACCAAAAAAACAAAAAAACCCAACCCTATTTCTTATCTCTTTCTGGAAATCTGAGGACAGGGATATTAGATTTTTTCCACAGGTCCTTCAGGGTCTGTTCATTTTTTAATTCATTAGACTCAAATAGATTTTTCAATAGAACTCAAAACAGAGTTTATTTCTTCTCTTGTTTAGATTGGGTAGGATAACTGTTTCCCAAAGATGTCCACATCCTAATCCCTGGTACCTGCGAATATGTTACCCTACATGGAAAAAAAAAAAAACCTTGTTGATATGACTAAATTAAGAATCTTGAGATGGGGAGATTATTCCATATTATCCCGGGACCAGTGTGATCACAGGGGTCCTTATATGTGGAAGGAGCAAACCTAAGAGAGTTAGACAGGGATGTGACTATGGAAGAAGCTGGAGTCATGTGATGTGAGAAGAACTTGATCCATCAGGGCTGGTTTTAAGGATGGAGGAAGGAAATCATGAACGCAGAAAGACAGGTGTCCTCTATAAGCTGGAAAAGGTAAGGAAAGGGATTCTCTCCCAAAGTCTCCAGGAAAGAATACAGCTTTGCCAATACCCCGGTGAGTCTTAGGTCAAGCTTCTGACCTACGGAAGTATAAGCTAAAAAATTTGTATTGTCCTAAGCCACTATGTCTGAGGTAATTTGTTATGAGGGCAATAGGAAAAAGAGAGAGGAATTTCTATGGTTCTGTATTCAAGTTCATGGAGTTTTTCTTCTATCCCCTCTATCCTCTTTTTGAACCCATCAACGGAGTTAAATTTTGGTTATTTTTTCACTTTCAAAATTTTTATTTGGTTCTTTACATCTTCTCTTGCTTTGCTGAGAACTAACTATTTTTCATTTGTTCTAAGCATGTTTGTAATTGCTCTTTGAAGCATTTTTATGTTGGCTGCTTTACGATTTTTGTCAGATAATTCTAACAGTTATATTAAGACTGGCACCTATTGCCTATTTCCAGTTTGAGATCTTCCTCGTTTTTGGTATGATGCATGATTTTGATTTGAAACCTGGGAATTTCAGCTATTATCAGACTCAGAATCTTATTTAGATCTTCTGTTTGAGTGGGGCTTCTCTGACATCACTCTGGCAAGAAAGATGAAGTATATTTACTTCATCTTACTAGAGCAGAAGTCTTAAAACCTGCTTTTATTTAAGCCAGTCCAAATGGGCTTTGTTTCTTATAAATAGATGATCCATGATTAAAACATATATGAAGAGATGAAACTTAATTTTAAGGCAATGAGAACCAATGAAGGCTTTAAAACAAAAGAGGATATCAAAAGAAAAGTCAATGCTTTGCCTGAAAATAAAAGTGATATTTCAAGAGAGCTAGTATTGCTGCCACGGTAGGCTCAGATCTTGCTAGTGTAGGGAGGTATCTGTGGCAAGAACTAGGCAGGAGGGAACTAGTTGGAAGGCAGCCTTATAGGGTTCCTTTGACAAGGAAAAGAGTGCTCACCTGGTTTGTGACATTTACTTCTTTCTGAACTGCATCAGACAACTTGGTTGCTTTGGAAGGGCCAGGCTTGTAGTAGCTCTCGCTTTCCCGGGATCTTGCACGTCTGACATGGCTGACTCTGATTAAAGAAGCAAGAGGACACCCTCAGGTTGGGGCGGTGACATTAAGTACGATCTGTCAGCTAATTGCATGGTCTCTTCTCCCAAGAATGGGAGAGATAGCCAAGGGGGCATCTGGGAAAGTCAGCTTATTTATCATTAGCAGACCTCATTCAACAATGATAAGAAAATTATAAAGTCATTGGACTTATTGAATATGATTCATAAGGACATTGAAAATTGCTGCAAAATGATAATGTTTAAGTGTTTACTTGAGTTCTCTGGAAAGCAGTGTGTGACAATTACTTATAGAAAATCATTTGTAGAAAAATCTGTAATCTGATCTTACTTTAAAAAAAATGAGAAGTCAAATAAAAGCTTAGATTCTGTCCCTTTTCTTCACATTTATAGTCATGGTGTTTTTATTTATTTTTAAGATTTTATTTATTTATTTGACAGACAGAGATCACAAGTAGGCAGAGCAGCAGGCAGAGAGAGAGAGAGAGAGGAGGGTGGGGAAGCAGGCTCCTGCTGAGCAGAGAGCTCGATGTGGGGCTTGATCCCAGGACCCTGAGATCGTGACTGGAGCCGAAGGCAGAGGCTTAACCCACTGAGCCACCCAGGCGCCCCAGTCATGGTGTTTTTAAACTGAGTTTAGGCAATAGCTCGAACATAAGTTCTGTTTGCTTCACCTGAAGCTAGTTTATTCAGTAATTAGTTTTTCTGGAGGCCAGTTAACCTACAACATCCAATACATTTGAGGTGCAATCTTAAGCTTTTGAGAGTTTTATATAGTTCAGCATTTACTTGCTCAATGACCAGAACAATTACATTTCAACCTTCTTTGAGTATTTTGCACGAATTTGTACACACTAAGATGAAAAACAAATTAAAACTAAAACAACATAAAGCAAATACAAATATATCATATTTATAAACAGTATTAAATTATGATAAAATAAATGCTAAAAAAGTTGCATAAATTAAGTTGAAATTAAATTTGGAAGGAAGAGACTTATTTTTGTGTGTGTGAAGCAAACATTAGTATTAATAAGCAAGAATCATGCACCAACTTTTATTATAAAGGCTAAAAATAAAAAAGGCTAGGGCTTTTTTCTCTTTAGAAAGAGATTTTAGATAGCTTAGCCCAACATTTCCTAATATGTTCAAACTTAGCCACAATGGAAGAGGGTATCTACAAAAATGCAAAACAATTACAAACAAGGTATGTCTGATTTAAAACAATTAACTGGAAAGTCAATTTTAAACTAATTGATTAATTAGGGAGTCAATTAATTAGGACAAAGAGCCTTGGGAATTGGTAAAACTATACTTAATTTGCCAAGAAAAGGATATGGTCATCAAAAGCCAAAAGCAGGGCGCCTGGGTGGCTCAGTGGGTTGGGCCGCTGCCTTCGGCTCGGGTCATGATCTCAGGGTCCTGGGATCGAGTCCCGCATCGGGCTCTCTGCTCAGCAGGGAGCCTGCTTCCCTCTCTCTCTCTGCCTGCTTCTCTGTCTGCTTGTGATCTCTCTCTCTCTGTCAAATAAATAAATAAAATCTTAAAAAAAAAAAAGCCAAAAGCATGCAAAAAGGTGAAGTGTTTTAGAGAATTAAGAGCTGCCTTGTGAAGAATACAGAGTTTTGCCTTTGGAACAACTAAGAGAGCTATTGTGACAGTGCCTTCATAAGGAAAAGGTCAAAGCAGGGCCCAGTAGACAGAAGGCAGCAGTGTGCTTCCCTTGTCTATATTTCTGGGGTACCTTCTGCCACTTCACATGTGAGGGATAGCTCTGATTTCTTTTGACTTTGTTTGTGGTTCTACTAGTCCCTCCACATCCTACAGGACAATAAATAGGACAATGACTTACTGTGAGTCCTGCAGCATGTTAGAAGCACCAGGACAACAGACACAACCCCACATGGAGGACTTTATATTTGTTCAATTAAATCTATCACATGAGTGACAGTAAGAAAGCATATGAAATCTGAAGGCGGAGATGTGGGTTCAGAACTGAGATCTACTGGTGATTTCTTGCCTAATCTTAGACAAGCCATTTCATTCTTTCTTATTTTTTTTTAAAGATTTTATTTATTTATTTGACAGACAGAGATCACAAGTAGGCAGAGAGGCAGTCAGAGAGAGAGGGGGAAGCAGGCTCCCTGCTGAGCAGAGAGCCCAATGCGGGGCTCGATCCCAGGACCCTGAGATCATGACCTGAGCTAAAGGCAGATGCTTTAACCCACTGAGCCACCCAGGTGCCCCAGACAAGCCATTTCTAAACCTTAATGACCTCACCCCATGAAAAGGGGATTGGGTGAATTTAGATAAAATATTTGAAAGCTCTTCATAAAATAAAATGCACTAATAAACCAGAGAATGGCACGAGATAAGTACAGACTTGTCTTACACTTTCTTTTGATGAATGGGGCTCTCCCCGGTCAGCCTATAGAGGGCGTACTTGAAGTCAGTAACACCTTGATTTTCTATGCTGAAGGTGGTGCTTTTCCGAGTGCCACAGATCAAAGCCCCAAAGTTGATGATGGAGGAGGGGCTGATGTTGTATTTAGAGTACACCGCATTCACAGAAAACTTGATTGGGATGCTGGCAATGGTTTCACCTCCTTCTGTGATATTGGGTTCAATAATCTAGAAAGAGAGGAAGGATTGGGAAGATGTCAGCCACTATGCTCCAGGAATTCCAGGACTGTCTACTTCATTCTCTGTTTTCGTTGCTGCCATGAAGCCAATTTCATTCTTTCATTTTCTTCATATTATTGCACCAACAGTATTAGAAAATACTGATATCAAACTTACTAGGTATTAGCCATGGATCAACGTGGACTGAGCTGACCTCCTCTTTCATTTCCCCACTCTTCTCTTGCACTTGATGTCTGAACTCAGCTCTCCAAAGGTCACGGCTCTATTGCCTGTCTGGCACTCTTGGTTGCTGATGACTTTGCATACCCCCCCACATAACCAAACCCTGGAGCATGGGCTAGGCAAGGTAGCCTTTATTTATTGATTTATTTTGACATGAGTCCCACAATCCTGTCACTGAGTGAATCCTCTCTTTGAGCTATTTTACCTGACAGCGCAGAATTGGTTGGTGTTCAATCTTCACTTCCTTTTTTGCACGAAATAACACCTGGACATTTGTGGGCTTTTCCGCTGAGGTTAATGAGCCCTTCTTGGGTTGGATAGAGATCATGGAATTTACACTGGTTGCCAAAATCCCCAAGGAGTCCACAGAAAAGCTGAAAGATGAGAATGAAAGGCCAGTTGAAATCATTTTGGGGAACCCAAGATACTAGAGAGGAGACTCCAGATGGTTGAGTGCCAGCCATGTCTGCTTAAGCACTGTGTCTGGAAGTGCCCACTGTGCTTTGTGCTCTGTGAGCACCCCTCTGCAGCCAGGACTGACTAGGCCGGTGAGTGATGCTTGAGGCAAAGATAGCCATCTCTAGCCTGAGGTCAAGAGGTGCCTTTGCAGGAGATCTCTGTCCAACAGGGACACTTGATGCTGGATATGGACCAACTAAATGAATTCATCTTTCTGTCTGTCTATCACTCCCCCTATCTCTCCCTTTCTCTCTCTGTCTCCCTTCCTCCCCTCTCTAGGACTGAATATTAGCACATACACAGGGAACAGTGATGCAGAAGCCAGGGGATCTAAAGACAGAGAGAAAGTGGGGGCAGAAGCCATTTAGCAGAGGCATGTGGAAAGGGAGGCCATGGCCCAGTGGGAATGAGGTGGGAAGCCACAGAAAGCAACTGACTCATGAGAATGGCAGAGGGACTGCAACAGGAGCAAGGAACTCAAGCGGAGGTGGGACACCTGGGGTTTCTTTGGGGACCTAAATGTCACCCCCACGCTCCAGGAGACATGGCCACACCATGGCTGCATGCTTGGTGCCTGAGCTTCCTCACTTTCCTGCAAATTCTTTCTATGAATTTTGATCACTTGCTCCATCCTGAGGGTGACTGGTCCATGTAATCTAGAAGAGCAGAACTAACGTTCTGTGATAACCTACAACAAAACTCAGAAGCCAGCAGGATCCCACTCAGCGCTAATTCCAAGGGGGTCAGTGGTTTTCTTCTAGGTTTGTTAAGCTTCTATTTATAGTTATCTATTTCAATGCATGGGTCTAGGAATGGTAGCCCTGAGGTGGGACTTCTCCCATTTCAGCCTTCTTTCAGCTGAAGTGAAGCTAAGGTGAATGCACAGAATTTCTTCTAAGTCTATGAGGGGAAGTCCCTTTATCAACCGCAAATTCTTCCAGGAGAAGGATCATCTTCCATAGAACAGATTGGCCATGGCTGCTGGCATTGCCCCCAAGGGTTGTGTGGCCCTACCTGAGTGACCTCCTCCCTCCCCCCACCCAGCACCACCCTTTCCTCTCTGACAAATCTCTTATGTAGTCCTTCATTTCTCATCCTGAGAAATGAGTACAAGCTGGAGCTCTACTCCACCAGGCCACCATTTGGGTTCTATAACACAGTGGTTCTCAAAACTAAAAAAAGAAAATTGGAAAAAGCCCCATTTTTATATGAAATCTTGCATGGAATGTCAACTTATGAAACAGATTGGAGCCAAGAGGAGGACAGGCCAGCTGAAGGCCAGGCCTCCACCTCCAGTCTCTCCCTCCAACCCCCGGACCTCCCCTCCCACCTAGCATGTCTTCTTCCCGACCTCTCCCTCAGAGTCTCTCTCCCACCCCCAGGGCCCTGTGGCTCCGGGTGCTTTGAGAGGGACTTCAAGGGTCCCTGTAAAGCCACAGGGTTGAGAGCAGCGTGAAAACCTCTGCTCTTAGCAGTTGGAATTTCATTCATTTGAAGCCTGAGAGAGGCTACAAACAGAGATGGTTCTTATATTTCCTCAGTCAGGTTTCTGTTTTTATCTCCCAGACAGCACTTCCTCCCCATGAGTGGAGGTGGATGACCATATGCCTGATGGATTCCAGGTTACCTGAACATGATCTCATACTTCCCACGATTCTTCAGCTGGAGGGGCTGCTTCACCTCTTCCATGACCTTCACGATCCCAAAGTCAAGGCCTCCTTCAGCTCCTGCAGAGACCAGCCACCAGGGTGGGGAGGAGGATTAGATGGCGTGGGAATCAGAAGCAGAGGAACTTCCTGTAGAAGTTCCCATGGAAAATCCATGGTGTCAAGCTCAGAAAATTTATTTTCTGAAAACACTGCAGCTGAGAAAACTGCCCATAACTGAGTCTCAGCAAACAAACGATGGACTCTGCTTTGGCACCTACTTTAGCTCCCTCCATCTTAGGACCGCTGTCCTTCCCTTCATGCTTTCCATTAGTTAAAACTTCTAGTAGCTAAAAAATATTTCATCAAGAATATAGTAAACATAGTTAGAATAATTCATATAAACTTGTATTGTTTTACTTAGCACTGCCTCATAAGCATTTTCCCACATAATTAAAAACTCCTTGTAAATGTGATCTTAATGGTCATATAATACACATGATATGCTGTTCTATAATTTACAGTATTATTTTTATGGCAATAGTGTTCCATTCATTTTTTTTAATTTTTATTTTTTGTAAACATATATTTTTATCCCCAGGGGTACAGGTCTGTGAATCGCCAGGTTTACACACTTCACAGCACTCACTATAGCACATACCCTCCCCAATGTCCATAACCCCACCCCCCTTCTCTCAACCCCCCTTCCCCCAGCAACCCTCAGTTTGTTTTGTGAGATTAAGAGTCACTTATGGTTTGTCTCCCTCCCAATCCCATCTTGTTTCATTTATTCTTCTCTTACCCCCTCCATTCATTTTTAAAAAGATTTTATTTATTTATTTGTCAGAGGGAGAGAGATCACAAGTAGGCAGAGCAGAAGGCAGAGAGAGAGAGAGAGAGAGAGAGAGAGGGAAGCGGCTCCCTGCTGAGCAGAGAGCCCGATGCAGGACTCGATCCCAAGACCCCGAGATCATGACCTGAGCCAAAGGCAGAGGCTTAACTCACTGAGCCACCCATGCACCCTGATAGCATTTCATTCTTAATAGATATTTAGGTTTTTTCTAATCTTCCATTAGTACAAATAATGCTGCAATAAATATCCTTGTACATAAGACTCATAACATCTAGGCAAAGAGGCAGCTTTCATGTTCTCTGAATCTTGCTGAGAAGGAGGGCAAGCAGAAGAAGCAAGAATAATGGAAAACTGCATGCCAACAGGGAGGGTCTAACCTGGGTGTGAAGGCAGTGCAGTGGGCAGAATAATGCTCTGTGCCCTCAGAAGGTGTCCGTGTCCTTATCCCCATGAATATGCTGTAAATATGCATATGAACCTGTGAATCTGCTTGGTCCTATGGTAAAGGGGGGATGATGGATGGAATTAAGGTTGCTCATCAGCTGACTCTGTCTATCTATCATCTGACTTTAAAATAGAAAGAGTATCCTGGATTCTCCAGGTGGGCCCACTGTAATCATTACACAAGTAGAAGAGGGAAATAGAAGTGGAGAATAAGAGAGATGATGGTGTGAGAAGGACCTGACCCAACGATGTTGGCTTTGAAGATGGAGAAAAAAGGACCATGAGCCAAGGATGTAGGTAGCTTTTAGAAGCTAGAAAAGGTGAAGAAATGGATTCTCCTCCAGAGTTCCAGAAAGGAACGTGGCTCTGCCAATATCTTGATGTTAGCCCAGTTAGATCAGTTTTGGACTTCTGACCCGTGGAACTGTAAGATGATAAATCTGTATTATTACGAGCCACAATTTGTGGCAATTTGTTATAGCAGTGATGGAAGACTAATGCAGGTAGGAAAAGAGCTCTGCCAACTTTGTGATTATTGCCACCCCTTGTCCTCTCTAGCTGGAGAAAACTAAGATTCGTAGTCATGTTGCTGACATTACTCTGGGGCTTGCATCACTATTTGCTCAAATTCCACGCCCTCCCCAACAACCATTAGTCTTCCTCTACATAAGAAATACATTGCACTCAAAGACGTAACTTCTAAATACCCTTTCCCTGAAGGGGTCAACAGACCTTTGGGGAAGGTGATGTCCAAGGCGACGTCGTAAGACTCTGCAAAGACCAAGATGTTTTCAATCTGAACCACACCAACAAGATTTTCTGCATCTAAAACCTGTTAGGGTAAAAGGGATTCTTCAGTAAAAGCAAGATCCATGGGGGACTTGGAGCTGGAACTACGTGCCACGCAGCAGAAATGATGAAGCAGGAGATGTGGTAGAGAATATTTTAAAGATGTATTTAGCTTTTGTCTTCAGTGACCATTTGGTATGACTGGTGTTCTCGTAACATCCTTTGGGAAACGCCAGTGTAGACAATCAATATAAGAATGGGGAAAAGCGACTGCATTTTTCATCTTGTCCACTTATGAGGTTTAAATTATTTGCGTGATTTTCACTGCATTGTTGAAGTTGGGGGCTGTGAGTATACATACAAAGCAAAGTGTTCTTTGGAACTTCTAAATACAATAAACCCGAAGAGCATTTTTCTGCCCGTTGAAACAGAAAACTTGCACGTTGTCAATCACCCTTGCTTTACTGATTTTATAAATCCGAATTCTTCTGTTTGTTTCTGGTTCAACCTATGGAAAAAGCACTAGATTTTCATATAAAATAAGTGTTTAGTGTTTCTCTCCAGGAAATTTCAAGTGTTTTATTTAAGTGAACACCTTTACTATTCAAGTTAGAAGTGTAAAAAAAAAAAAAAAAAAAGCAAGCCTGCCTCCATCCCCCAGTTGCTCACTGTCCCCTCCCTGTCCCGAGGAGCACCTGAACTGCTGTCAGCTGTCAGCTGGATCCTACTTTTAACTCCTGAGACAAACAAGGGGGTGATAAACTGTCCATTCATCAAGGGGAAGAGCCGTTGGCCATGGGGGGTAGCTCTCCTGGATACCCCTGCCTTTCCGGTGGTGTCTCAAGTTGAGAAATAAAGTCACCAGCTCTGCATGACTTGTGCTGGGTGTCAAGTGGGAAACTGGTAGCTGTCACCAAACTAAAGTTTTAATTCAGAATTTCCATCTTTTCTTTCATTGAGCATTTTGCCAACCTTCCACAGAGCAAATTGGACCCACTTAAGTTTTACCTTCTTTTGCTGCTCAGCCTCTGACAGAGATGACAAAAAGGACTGGCAGCAGGAGGGAAAAACAAGACAAACAATCTGGATTACCATTTCCAAAATTTACACAGTACCTTTCTCCTGATAGATGCCATGCACCTAGAACATTCTATTTCCTTTGCTTTGGAGTAGAGGGTAGAGGTTAAATTTTGTAACTGAGGGAAATAGGATGAACAATTTAAGAGGTACACAAATAAAATAAAATGAGTTCACCAGAGCACTTTCCAAGGGGACCAGAAAGCAAGGCATTTCCTCATGTAGATGTTGAAGGAATCTGGGGAAGAGAAACCTTAGACAACTTTAAGGAGCCTGAGGGGAAACCCACTGTGTCTGCTTTAACTGGAACACACAGGGATGCCATATCATCCCTAAAATAAAGAAATGTTTCCATACCAGCTGGTAAACATCTGTCACATGACCTCTCCCAGTATCCCATCTTGCCTGCCTCCTCCACAGCCCCACACAGGAACCCCTGGAGGCTCCATGACCCAGCACAGAAGGATGAAGCAGACAAAGCTGGGACCCTACACCAGCCATGCGGCCTGGGTCATTGTGTAGAGACCCTGTCTGTGTAGAGACTGGTGTTTAAAATGTTGACCACCACCCTCTGATACTCAAAACCAATTGTTGATTAAATGAATCTCTAAGTATCTGTGTTCAGCTACCTTAAGGACTGTCATAGGTAGGTGACAAGAGAGCCTGGATCTATTGAGTGGACCCAAAAGTTAGAAACAGGATTAATTCATGGAAGTCACAGTTGGAAATCTGAACCCAGCCCAAGGAAGAATTAATAGACCTGTTCAAAGGAAGATCACGCTGCTTTGAGAGTAAGTTTTCTATCCCTGCAAGTATTCAAAGAGAAGCTTGGATAATCCCTTCATTGTTGCAGAATCGATGCAACAAGCATCAAAAGTCAATGACATACATTCATTCATTCATTCGTTCGTTCGTTCGTTCATCTTACAGATTCTCCTGAGTAACTTCTACGTTCAGGCCTGTGCTAGACGTTGGGGATCTGACGGGGCAGCGGACTGAATGGCGGCCATGTCTTAACCCCTAGAACCCGTGAATGTGACTTTATTTGGAAAAAGTCTTTGCAGATGTAATTAAATTAAAGATATCAAGGTGAGATCATCCTGGTTTATCTGGTGGACCCTAAACCCAATGACAAATGTCCTTACAAAAGACAGAAGAGGAGAGGACACAGGCAAAGAAGGCCATGTGAAGACAGAGGCAGAGGTTGGAGTGACGCAGCCACGAGCCCAAGAACTGGAGCCACCAGGAGCTGGAAAAGGCGAGGAAGGTTTTTCCCTAGAGGCTTCAGAGGAAATGTGACCCTGCAGATACCTCATTTTCAGATTTTTGGCTTCCAGAATTGTAAGAGAATAAATGTGTGTTGTTTAAAGCCACTTAGTTTGTGGTGGTTTGTGGGCATTTGTTACATCAGCTCTCGGGAATGAAAACAGATGATAAGCAAGTCAGGCAAGACCTTGTCCTGATGGAGTTCACAAGAGAAAGTAAAGAAAGAAACAGGACATCCGCCAGGGGGAGGCGCTCCGGAGGACAGAAGGCAGGGTGAAGGACGGCAATTAAGGGGATTTCTTCTGTGGGGTGATTAGCGGAACCCAGTTGGAGCAGTGTTGTTTAGTAGAGGCGCAGGGCCTAGGGGCAACATTCTTGGCAGGGTTGTGGCAAGGCCAAGGGCCTGAGGCAGGAAAAAGCCAAGAGACCACGTGACAGAGCTGAGGTGTGAAAGCTAGGGTAGGGACTGAGGCAGGAAGGGCCTGAGAAGCCCGTGGAGACCCTGGGCTCCGTCTTCACTGCGGCTGGAGCCGGCAGGTTGCTGCGGGGAGGAAAGGGGCTTGACCTGACTGACCCGCAGCGGGAATTGGGCCCAAATACAGGCAAGAGACGTGCCATGGGTGGCCTGGGAGAGGGCGGTGGCAGTGTGGGCAGAGGAGAGGGTGGGAGGGATATAGGCTGGGAGGCAGCTGGAGGGCAGGATGTCAGGGGAAGGAGGGACTCCAAGATGGTTCCTGGGTGTCTGCTGGGAGCACCTGGGCGAAAGGTGATGGTACCGAGATAGGCGTGTGGTCTGAGCCGTGAGAGGGTTTTGGAGTGAGGAATCGGGAGTCTCAGGCTTACTTTGAGATAGTAACACCATTCCCCCCTCCCTCACTCTGTCTGCGCAGAGTGAGCGCGCTGTTTGTGCAGCGGGCAATCAGCCATGAACAAGCCTGCCTCCACGGAGCTTATAGTTGGGTGCAGAGCAAGACACTGTGGGTCAGTGGTTGTCAAACGGGGATCAGTAAGGAGCGTGTAACACAGAGACATGGCTCCGTGTGTGTCTGTGAGCGTGTGCTTGTCAGAGAACCCAGGATGTACACATTCTGATGGCCAAGTCTGGAGATGTGCAACACCTCACCTCCAACCGGATCACCTTCTTGATGTTGACAGGCTTGGAGGGCTGGAAGTACATCTGCAGGCTGTACTCAGCCTTGCTGGGGATGGTCCCCTGCATGGTGGACACGGTGAAGTCGTCGCCCAGGTGATCCAGGCTGGTGATCCGCCAGGCCACCGGCAGGGGTGTGACGTTGCGGAGAAGAATTACCTTGCATTCTTTCCTGCAGAGACCAAAAGGAGTTTTGTCAATCTCAAATGGTTCTGATTTATTCAGGCAGGTCCAAAAATGCCCTTCTGGTTACTTTAGTCATTGCTTAGCTCACTAACTGGAGTTCACCAGGGGACAGGGCCTTGCAGTAGTGATGAAGGAATGCAGGATATATATCATTATAGTCTCTACTAGTAGCCCCAGAAATAAACATTCTCTATTTAGAATAATATAATGCCAGTGGATAAAATGTTAAGTTCCAGTTTTTGTCTAGTGTTCTCTGTGCCTTAATTTCTTCCTTCTTTCCTTCTTTCTTTCCTTCCTTCCTTCCTTTTCTAGGAGAATCTATTTTTTTTGTTGCGTTATGTTAGTCACCATAAAATACAGCATTAGTTTTTGATACACTGTTCCAAGATTCACTGTTTACATACAACACCCAGTGGTCCATGCAATACGTGCCCTCCTTAACACCCATCACTGGGCTCACCCTTCCCCCCCTACCCACCTCCTCTCTAAAACCCTGTTTCTTGGAGTCTACAGTCTCTCATGGTTCATCTCCCCCTCCGATTTCCCTCAATTTACTTTTCCTTTCCTTCTCCTAATGTCCTCCATGTTATTCCTTATGTTCCACAAGTAAGTGGAGAAAGGGGAACCCTCTTACACTGTTGGTGGGAATGCAAGCTGGGCAGCCACTTTGAAAAACAGTGTGGAGATTCCTCAAAAAATTAAAAATAGAGCTATTCTATGACCTGGCAATTGCACTACTGGGTATTTACCCCAAAGATACAGATGTAGTGAAAAGAAGGGCTATATGCACCCCAGTGTTCATAGCAGCAATGTCCACAATCGTCAAACTGTGGAAAGAGCTGAGATGCCCTTCAATAGAGGAATGGATAAAGAAGATGTGGTCCATATATACTATGGAATATTACTCAGCCATCGGAAAGGATGAATACCCAACTTTTGGTATGGATGGTACCCATCCATCAACATGGATGGGACTGGAGGAGATTATGCTGAGTGAAATAAGTCAAGCAGAGAAAGACAATTATTATGTGGTTTCACTTACTTGTGCTTTAACTTCTAAAGCAAAGATTCTTAACCTTTGAGGGCAATGGACTGCTTAGAGAATTTGGAAAAAGTGATTCCTTCTGAGAAAAATGCAAATATGCACACATTTTGGCAGTTAATTTTGGGGGGTGGTTGGCCCTGGACCCCACGGGCAAAACATCTTGGTTTGTACAGGACCAGAAGTTTCCCCAGATGTAGGATTTTCAGTGCTAAAACAAGGAGAGGGCTGAGAAAATCGGGATGAGTTGGCCACCCTAGAACTAAATGTTCTTTAAATCCCATCGCAGTCCTGGTATCATCCAGAACTCTGACCTGTGCAACAAGAGCCGGTCAAAATGCAATTGTTTGGAGTCCAGCTCGAGTTCTGGGCGGACCCCTTGGCAGGTTAACTTGAAGACAGCTGGCTCTGGGTTCTCCTTGATGCAGCAGACAATGCAGTCATCAAAGACACCGACCGCAGTAGGGTAGGCCCATATATTCAGCATCTAAAGGCAGCATCAAAACAGTACATCGATGCTAAGAATGCCGCGACCTCCAATTTCCCAAGAAAGACTTGCCCCAGTGGACTTGTTTCCATGTGGCTGTACCTGCTTCTCATTGGGTTTCAGAGTCATGTTGATGGGCTCCAGGAAGTACGTGTTTGCTTTGACATCATTCTGAAAACAGAAGAATGCCTCCACGACCATTGGGGAATTGTTCAGGATGGTCAGCTTCTCTGTGTTGCCTGGGAACAAGGAGGACTTGTACCTGGAAGTGAACAAAGATTAGGGATGTGGATGTAAGGATGGACTGGGAGTTCAGGTGGCAAAGGAGACTGTGGGGTGTACGGCAGTGCCAGAGGGTAATGTGGTACACTGAGGCAGCGGCCTGGCAGCGAAGCTTCACAGTTGTGCAGACTTGCAGCTGGACTTGACCCCCCCTCCCCCACCCCTGCCAAGCCTTGGTCTCCTCATCTCTAAGATGGGATGATAATACTTCTTATGACTCCTATGAGTATTACACGCAATGGTCTACCTAATGCTCTTCAGGACAGCTACAGATATCAAATGGCCCAGATGGTAGCTATTATTGCAAAGTATTCTTTTTTTAAAAAGTTTATTTATTTATTTAAGTAATCTCTATACCCAACGTGGGGCTCGAACTCACAACCCTGAGATCAAGAGTCGCATGCTCTATCAACAGAGCCAGCCAGGTGCTCCATTATTGCAAAGAATTCTGAGAAACATGAGGCTCTATCCCTCCCAGGGCTTATATTCCCAGGACATATAATCCTTTGAGAGCAGCTTGTTCTTTCCCATCTGCCTTAGAGATGATCACATTTACCTCCTTCTCCTAGACCTGTACAAGACATTGCTGTTTTGACATGGATTCGTTTGGCGTGGTTCACTGTTGCGAGGCTGTTTCTGTTCCCTTGTGACTTGGGGAAAGAGCCATAGAGGTGAGCACTGTGGGCATTAGAAGCTGCTCGGTTAATGGTAATGAAAAGGAACCACAGAAAGTACAAGGAATGCTGGTGAAGATGCACATTATCAGAGAGCAGAGCAAAGGCACCGTAGTGCCCACTGGTGCCCAGGGACAGTCTGAAAAGCTTTTTGGATATGCGGTGATGGAGGAAGGAAGGACAGTAAACGGTAGAGAGCAAATCAGGGTCAGAGAGGCAGAGTGCTCTCTGTGGCACTACCAAAGGGGTGGTGGCCTTTACTGTGCTAAATCCCATGTGCTAAGTCCTCATTATCCAGTTCAGTTTCACAAATCTGTGGACGGCTGCTATTATTTTCCCATTTTGCAGATGAGAACATTGAGGCTCAGCAGGGTTTGAGAAAATAAATAACACCAGTTGTACCGGGTCTTGTTTTTTGGGCCACTGTAATCCCTCCCCTCCTGGACCAGTGCTGTCTGGCCCCAAGTTCTGGTCGGTTCCAGGGCTGCCAGGACACATGTTTCTCTGAATAGCAATGATTTCTCTGACTCTTGACCCTGGACTGCAGTGTCCATCATGTTCATCAACCTGAGCCCCCTTCTTCTCTCTCCGAAGCCCTTCTACTGGGCCCCTTCTAGAGGAAGATCCACTCCAGCATCAGTCAACCCTGTGCGTCTTGGCTTTCTGGTCCAGCCTCTCAGGAACCAAACTCCAGTTATTAGGAGGCTGGAGAACAAAGAGGCTTTGTTAGTTCTACCAAGTCAGCATGAACACAAACACTCTAATTACCATAATAAATGCCAGACTGAATTAAGACATGCTTAGAGCTGGGTCCAGTTCTGGTCACGCCTTCCTGCCTACACAGTGAGAAGTCTGTACATAACCGAAAAAACTGGTATCTCTAAAAACCTGTGACCGTCAACCTCACCCAGGGCCCCAATTCTGCCCGACAACCTTCCTCTGTTTCTCTACTATTCTACCTCTCCAACTTTCCACAAAAACTGTTCCATCTGCTCTCTATTTTCTCAACATTTTTATCTTCTCTCCGCTTCCCTTCCTGTTAGGGATGACCTCACAACATGTGTTATGGAGAAAACAGATGGTAGCATGGGAACCTTCTCCCGGGCCCAACCACATCTGCACCCGAAGCTGTCCGCCTTCACTCCTCCTGCTGGGCAGTGGAGTACCCTCTTCCTGGCAAGAACAGCATCTCTGTACCCCGTTTGTGTGGTCTCAGGGAGCTGTACCACCATGGCCCTTACTTTCTCTGGAAACGCCCACCCCTCCTCCCTGTGTCCCCTTGGCATCCAAATAGCATAAGAACCACAGTGTGTGAGCAGTGTTCCTGGATCCCATGTCCCCTCTTGTCCTTGGCTGCCTGCACTTCCTCTTCAGGGTCAAGATTTCTAGAGAACGACCTTTACACTCGGTCTCCGTTCTCTCACCTCCCACTGATTCCTCAACTCGCTTTGCTCGGGCTTCATCCTCAGAAATCCCCCAAAGGACCTTTGCTAAGACTCCTAGGACCTCTCTGTTGTTGAACTCCATGGATGTCCCCTGAGAACCAGACCGCAGAGCTTATTCCTTGGTGTGTGTGGCTACTAGCTCTATCTCCTAAGCATCTCAAACAACATATCCCAAAGTAGACGCTTGGTCCTACTCTTTCCCCACCAAAACCTCATCCTACTCCAGGCTTTTCCATCTGGGAAGATGGCACCCACATTCATCTGGGTGGCTCAGCAGAAACTTGGTGTGCAAGAACCCAGTTCTCCCGTGGTTCAGAGCTACCCGAGGCAGCAAAAGTAAAAGCTATGTCCACAGAGCACCCCGGCATGTACCATTCGTGAGTCCAACAGGAAGTCTGAAATTTGCCTTGAAATAATGGAACACGTACTTATCTCTTGATTTTCCGCAAAGCAGTGGCCCGAAGTAAAACCTCTCTGTGCTCATAATATACTTCTTAAAGATGACCTCGTTTTGCTTCATGTCTGGCTTTCGCTGAGGAAATACCACTCTGAACACAGGGGAGGAAAAGAGGAGGAGAGGCTGTCTGAGTACAAGTTCAATGCCTCCCTTTGATATTGACCTGAACCCAACATTCCCTGTTCAGCAAAGGGTTTAGGTATCTGGAGACAGCATGATTCTTAATCTGAGGACCTTAGTTGAGCCCTTATTCCTTCTCCCTCCCTTCCACCATCCCCAGGGATGAGAGCTTGAACTTGAGGAAAAAATTCCCAGGTGTCTTTCACAATGAGTGGCTGATGGTAGAGCTGAGACAGATTTCCCAGGCCAGTGTGCTCAACCAGAAAAACTGAAAATCTCTGTGGAAAACTAGTTCTGGTGGACATTAACCAGCTTCAGAGTTCCTCGTTCAGTGTGGGCCCTAGTAAGAACTACAAAAAATCTCCTCTTAGTGGATAAGCTATAAAAGGCCTCGGCCCTGCAGGGTTTGTCCCACTAGCTTGCCCAGCTGGGTGACTTTATGTTGTGGATAAGGAGTACAGTGGTGTTTGGTAGCTCAGAAAAATGTCCCCCCATGGACAGTAACACCTTTAGTGATATTACAGGACAAAAAAAGTCCGAGAGTACACATAAAACCTGCTTATGTTTGCCTCATTGTCAAATAAGCAAACTAACTGGCCAGAGGACGACGCTTCCCTGGCCTTCGCACCTATTAACATTCTCTGTAGCTCACTTTGATGGTCCACACCATTCCTGTGGCTTCATGGATGTCCAAAATACCGAAGCCCCATACGACCAGAGGGCCCGGGTGCTGCCCCAGTTCCACGTTAGCAGTAAGAGCTACCTTGCTTAAAGTGCCATGGGGCCAAAAGAAAATGTTTGTCAACTCACTCATTTATTTATTCAATATTTTTCAACTCTTTCTCTCTCTCTCTTTTAGGTGTAGATACTGTTTATTAACAGGCAAGGCCTACGGATTTATTCCTTCTTGGATCTACCCACGGTCCAGCCCCGGCAGCCTGGGGTCTTGGGGTGCACATGTATGGGACGCTTCATAAATCTGTGTTGTCCGTGTGCAAGGGCCATGCTTCTATGTATCGTTCCAGTTCGAGCAACTTTCTCTTTTAAGGTAAAATACACTTACTTCGGGTCTTGGCAAATGTAGGGGTAACAGCAGACACCTCGGCAATAGAGCTGGTACTGGCGGCGGGTTCCAAGGACCTCGAAGTTGAACGTCTGGTCGAAGTTCCCGAGGTCGTTGGAAGAGAAGTGTATTCGCAGCGTCACCTCACTGTTGGCTGGCACGATCCACCGGAAATGATTCAGCCTGCAAACGACCACAGACCTTTTAAAGAGAGAAGGTTTCCTTTGGGCCTCTAAGAGCAGACAGGGCTGCTACCTGGGAGAAGTCCTGGCCATCCGGGGGTCCTGCTGGCAGGACAGGCACGCCTTCTATTCGGGGCTCTAACATTCCCTTCCCTGGGTGATTCAGAGGCCCACCTGATGAATTTCTCCTGGGAGAACTGCCCAGCAAAGTTGTTCTGGTCCATGTCCGACAAGGGGGCAATGGCTCCAGCTGTTCCTGCAGAGAGGCCCTTCCTGTTGAAGGCCATGCGACGTTTGTCCTTCTGAGTGTCTCGTGCCTGGTCTGCTTTTTCTTTTGGTTTCTGTCTGCTCCCCTTAGAGGAGGTGGTCTGCTCCTCCTGGGTCTTAATTAAACACAAGCACAGATCTTAAATACTCATGGACATACACATGAACAGAAGACAGAGACGCCTTGAACATGTGTGTGCTGTGTGTTCAGGATGCTGGCAGCTGCTGAGGGCAGAGAGGAGGGCCTAGCCTACTTCACCAGTGGAGAAGAGGAGGAGAGCTTGTGCTTTCCTGGGCTCCCCATTCCCTGAAGAGGAGGCCGAAGCCCAGAGAAAGTTTCAAGCTGCAGAGAGAGGTTGCCTGCACTGCGTTTTGTTGGGGTGTGTTTTTAGTACCCTTTACTCCAGACCCCTCGCCCTCTCCCAATCATACTGACTTGTGGGCAGACCAGATCTGTATTCCTATAGAATATGCCATACTCTGAAATTTTCTGACTATTCCTCGAGCATCATTTCGCTTATTCCTTCATTCCCTGTATTTTCTGTAAGCTGGAAATTAGGCATAAAGTTTGATGAGATTCAGAGAAGGTGCTGTATATGTCACACTCCATCACAAGAAGGGACCAAAAAAAAAAAAAAAAAAAAAGCCACCTCAACCCATGATTACCGATGCACTGTATTCACCCTGGAATGGCACCCGCAGACCTGGCCTCCATAATGTGGGTGTTTCCCTTTGCTGCCAGCTAGTCCCCTGTGGGGTGAGGTTCTTGTTTCCCAACAAAGTACTGCTTTTTAGATCAGTTGGTGCTCCTTAATGAATTACTTCTTTTCTAATTTTACTATTCTTTCTATAGTTTTGGCTGCCATTCTTCTAGAATGAAGAGCTTTCCTTTGCCAACTGGGGATGAATTAGAGTTCCTCCTAGAATGGTTAAGTTCAAGAATGCTTAACCCTTTTCTGTGAATGGCTAATTTTAAGGAAAGAAGTGGGTGTCATCGTCACCTCCGATGTGGGCAATTTTTTCCATTTTCTTTTTTATTTGGACTTTTTTCTAGTAGGGCGTGTCCATTCATGCTGCTGATCTCAGGTGATAATTTCCCATTTATTTTTAAATAGAAGTTTGAGGCAATCTCTTCAACAAATTGAGGCTGAGGAGGGGCCTACTGGTGATTTTATTTCCTACCGGTGATTTTATTATTCTTTGCTGATGTGCTTGGTTTGTAGGAAGCTGGGTGGAGAGATTCAAATTTGGGGCTACCATATTTATTTATTTATATTTATATTTATATTTATATTTATATTTATTTATTAATTACATATTTATCTGGGAATAAATAACCCTTCTCCAGCTTTTAATAGACATATATTCTGCGTATTACTGGTCAAACCTATTTTCTTCTGTGACTTATTCTATTAATTGCATACCTATTTTCTTCTACTTACATGTGATTTCATTTCAGTTACTCATAGTTTTAATCTAGCTGGAATTAGTTTTACTCTATTGTGTCAGGCAAAGAGATATAAAGTGAGTTTACCACAATATCCAATCTCATGTTCATAACTTCTTTGAAAATCTGTTCTTTTCTTAGTGTTGTGTGTTCCCTTAACTTGTGTCTATTCTTTTTTTTTTTTTTTAAAGATTTTATTTATTTATTTGACAGACAGAGATCACAAGTAGGCAGAGAGGCAGGCAGAGAGAGAGGAAGGGAAGCAGGCTCCCTGCTGAGCAGAGAGCCCGATGTGGGGCTCGATCTCAGGACCCTGGGATCATGACCCGAGCCGAAGGCAGAGGCTTTAACCCACTGAGCCACCCAGGCGCCCCTATTGATTCTTGTCTTCTCATGTACTGTGTGAATGACCTTAGCTTCCCAATACATTCTAATATCTTTTTTTAAGAGAGCTGCTTTTGGAAAAAAGAGAGCGAGCGAGCGCTGCTTTTGCTTATTATTTCTCCCAAATGAGCTTTAGAGCAATTCAACAAGTTTCCTAGACCATCCCATGGGGACCAGAAAGGGTGGAAGATGAGAATCAGGCATTTTGAGAGAGGCTCACGTGGGGTCCCCAGGTGGGATACGTGACGAGTCAATGGCAAACACGTCAGTGAATGCGACACCCAACACCATACCCTGTTTTTGACCATGCGGAGGGTGACCTTCCTTGTCTGCCCATCTGAAGTCCTGCCAAAGTCAGGAGAACAAGAGGCTGGCTTGCTCCTTACCTTCCCAGAGCCCGCGGTGCCCGAAAGCTCTGCTTCTGCTTCCCCTTCTCTTTTCTCCTCCAGCAGGGACAGCTCTTCAGATGGGGAGATCACAAACACGAAATGCTTCAGGATTTCTGTTGTGGCCAAAGGCAGCCGCTTCAGGGGGTAGGAGATGACTGAGAATAAGGCGGGAGGTGGGATGGGTGGTCCCGAGGAACCCAGACCCAAGATGTCCAGGATCTAAAAGAAAAGCCAATGGTTAATTTCTGATGCAGAGGGCAGGGTGTCCCCAGCTGCTCCCCTGAGTGAGCACAGGGAGGTTTGGACTCTCCTGCCTCTTCCTAACATTCTTGGGAGGTGCCAATGCCCTGGGCATGTGTCGGGGAAGGGGGGTGAAGGGCCCATGACACAGCTCTGCAGGTCTTTCTCGACCCCTGTGCCCCCAAGAGCAGGCTGGGGCTCTTGCTGTGGGCTGTGTGCCCCCTATCCTTCTCTTATCATGGTCTTAGTCCCCTTATTATGTCTGTCTCTGCAAATGAATGTAAACTCCACTGGGACAGAAACTAGGCCGATATTACAGCACAGGGCCGAGCACACAGCAGGTGCTCAGTATATTTTAGACGCCAGCTCTTAAGATTCTGATGTCAATGGTACAGAGTCGGTCCATCTACCTCCAGATCCCATGTTAATCTTTCTGTTACCATTAAATGTTCTTTCTTTCTGAGGCTGAAAGTGAGTGAGGGTTGGAGCAGGTCAAGTATGGCAAAGAAAACAAGTCAGGGTTCTGGGAATTGGGTAAAGGATGGGAAAGAAGAGAAAAGTCGAAAAGAAACCGAAGAGAACATGCGTTCCTCCAGCATTCTCCCCTTCTGCTCTGTTTCAACTGAGTGGGCACCCTCCAGAGCGGGTGGCTTGAACGTTTCGCAGCAGCTCCCATCTCAGCATGGAAACCCTTCAGCCCAAGCAGGCGATCTCCGCATAAGTCACTGTAACAACGGTAAATTGGACAGCCCGCCACAGCGTCCGTTCTGTGGACCAAGCGGGCACTTAGGCCGAGCTGGCAGCTGTGTGTGTGGAATCCTGGGTTTCTGACCTGCGGGTCAGGCCGCCAAAGGCTTTTCCTGCCTAAGCGTAGCCAGTGTTAACTCCCAGGGTTTGAATGTCTGTGAGGGAAAGGAATGGGTAGTTTGTACCAATTATTAAATGGAGCCAGGGGTAAAGAACTGTAACCAACAGTCTAAGCTGTCGCTTGGGGTCTGGGGACAATGAGAATAGACCAGAAGGTAACCTTGGCTATAGTCCTGGAACATAAAACAAGAAGTTCTTTTTCAAAAAACATATTTCTGGGGAGAAAAGTGGCCAAGAGTCCTCCCCTCAGGCTAAAGGGAGGCAGAACCATGAAATGAGTGGGTTGGTGTCATGTGTCCCCCAGTTATCTTCCAGCCTTTGGCCTACCCAGACCACTGCGGCGAGACTCTCCATGTGCGGCCGCATCCCACCCCAATCTGTCCCTTTGAGGAATTACCTGGGTTTTCCCATCAACTCTCACCTGCCAAACCTTCCTCCCAGGCTCTGTTATCTCCTTGTTAAGGTTGCATCTAGTTTCTGATCAACTAAACTAAAAATCAGCAAACTGTGGCCCCCAGGTCATATCTGGCCTGTTACCTGCTTTTGTAAATTAAGTTGTACAGGGATAGAGTCATGTCCGTTGATTTACATGGTGGTGGTTGTGACAGAGACTGTAGGACTTGCAGCGTGAAATATTTGCTTTCTGGTGTTTTGCAGAAAAAGCTCATTTCTGGACAAAATGCTATAAAAACCATCTCCTCCAAACCCTCACCCAGGGGCTTCTGGCAATGTAATATTTTCTAGGGACAAAAAGCCATCTAATAGTATGATTTCTGTCACATAAAGAAGCTTGTGGGAAGAAGATTTTCAAGTAATTGAGACTCTTGCTTCCACAGTACACCTATATTGCCAGCCGATAACACTAGTATTGTCAATATTTAAAATCAACTCTGAAAATCTATGAAGAACTTACTAAATTTAATACCCCTAAAAGCAAATAATCCAGTTAAGAAACAGGCAGAAGACATGAATAGACATTTCTCCAAAGAAGACACACAGATGGGGTGCCTGGGTGGTTCAGTGGGTTAAAGCCTCTGCCTTCGGCTCAGGTCATGATCTCAGGGTCCTGGGATCAAGCCTGGTATCGGGCTCTCTGCTCAGCAGGGAGCCTGCTTCCTCCTCTCTCTCTGCCTACTTGTGATCTCTGTCAAATAAATAAATAAAATATTAAAAAAAAAAGAAGAAGACACACAGATGGCCAACAGACACATGAGAAGGTGCTGGACATCACTCATCATCAGGGACGTGCACATCAAAACCACAATGAGATGCCACCTTGCACCTGTCAGAATGGCTAAAACTAACAACACGGGAAACAGCAGGTGTCAGCAAGGATGTGGACAAAGGGGAGCCCTCCTCCACTGTTGGTGGGAATGCAAGCTGGTGCAGCCACTCTGGAGAACAGCATGGAGGTTCCTCAAAAAGTTAAAAGTTGAACTCCCTTACAACCCAGCACTTACACTACTAGGTATTTATCCAACTGATACTACAATACAGACTTGAAGGGGTACCTGTACCCCAATGTTTATAGTAGCAGCATCAACAAGAGCCAATTATGGAGAAGAGCCCTGATGTCCATTGACTGATGAGCGGAGAAAGCAGAGGTAGTATATATATATATATATATATATATATAATGGAATATTACTGAGCCATCAAAAAGAACGAAATCTTGCCCTTTGCGGTGATGTGAATAGAGCTAGAGAGTATTGTTAAGTGAAATAAGTTGATCAGAGAGGCATGGCTCTCTGGCTGGCTCAGTTGTTAGAGTGTGTGACTCTTGATCTCAGGGTCATGAGTTCAAGCCCCACGTCAGGTGTGTAGCCTACTTAAAAAAAAAATAAGTCAGCCAGAGAAAGGCAAAGACCATATGACCTCACTCATATGTAGAATTTAAAAAACAAGCAAATAAACATAGGGGAAGGAAAAAAAAAAGAGAGGGAAGCAAATCATAAGAGACTTTTTTTTTTTTTCATAAGAGACTTTTGATGATAGAGAACAAACAGACTTGCTGGGGGGAAGTGGGTGAGGGGTAGGCTGGAGGGGTGCTGGGCATTGAGGAGGGTACTTGTTGGGATGAGCATTGGGTGTCATATGTAACTGAATGAATCCCTAAATTCTACTCCTGAAACCAGCATTACAGTATACATTAACTAACTAGAATTTAAATAAAAACAAAATAAAAACCCCCCGAAACTCTATAGGCAGTTTTTTATGAGGTTAGATGGAGTCATTTAGATCTGTGGAAATTCCCATGTGTTTTCACCAACTAGAAAAAGGTCCTTTTAGCCACTGTTGTCTCATATCCAAGGGGACCTCAGAGATGAATGGAATTAAGGGGGTACAGAAAGGAACACTTTAGTGGCGATTAGCACAGTACCCACTCCCTGACTGATCACGTCTCCATCCCAGAGAAGAGTCTATACCTGATCCCCTTTGGGAAGCCTGTCATTCTCCATGGCCTGCCTCCAGCTCACGCCTTCGAAGTCGGGCGTCTGGATGGTTATGAATGGCACACCCAGGTCCTTCTTCCCCTCGTGGTGGTCCTCCTCCCCTCCTTCCCCCTCTCCGCCATCGCTCCGCTCCTCCAGGGCCCGGAGCTTCTCCAGACGCTCCTTCTCGGCCTTCTCCCGTTCCTGGCGCTCCTTCTCCGCTCTCTCCTTCTCTGCGCGCTCCCTCTCTCGGTCCTTGCGGCCTCGGCGCCCGCCTGAAGGGACCTGGCGCTGGTCGTCAGGCTCGTGGGTCATGTCCTCGGCGCCGGTGTGATGCAGCAGAATGCCTTGCTTCCGGTCCCAGTTCATGAGGATGTTCTGAATATCCTTCAGAGTCAACTCGTAGGTCTTAAACTTCTGGGCCAGGTGCCTGTCAGCATCCTTCAGGAGGTCCCCTTCACTGTCCTCTTGCTCCTGCACCAGGGGGAGCCCGAGCAGGTGGATGTCTCCCAGCTGGTTCTTCCTCTTCTTGCTTAGATCATCCTTCTCATTTAAATGTTCCCTAACAGATGTTTTCCTTTCCAGTGGATCCGTCTTTACCTCTAGTTTGGAAAAAGTAAGAATCTAGAAAGCAAAACACATAAAACATGCTTAAAACATGGGGCGCCTGGGTGGCTCAGTGGGTTGGGGCCTCTGCCTTCGGCTCAGGTCATGGTCCCTGGGGTCCTGGGATTGAGCCCCACGTCGGGCTCTCTGCTCAGCAGGGAGCCTGCTTCCCTGCCCCCCCCCCGCTGCCTGCCTCTCTGCCTATTTGTGATCTCTGTCAAATAAATAAATAAAATCTTTTAAAAAATGCTTAAAACAGTTCTTTAAGGGAGAAAAAACTGCCTGAGGCCCCCCAAAATTGCAGGTGCCTCCTGCTTACATCAGGGCTCTGAGGATCACCTGGGGGGTGTTTGATAAAACATCCTCTCTATGGCCCTTCGTTGGCAACAAACAGAAGTTTAGAATTTGGCTGTGCCCAAGGCTTTTAAAAAAATATGTATTCATTCACGTAACCTGGCAAAGAGAAACCAACTTGATTCTTTCTCTCTTTTTAAAGTTGCTTTGTGGGCTCTGATTTTCTTCTCCCCTGGATGAAATCCTTGGGGAGGCTCCACAGGTTTCTGCTCATTCTTTGGTGACATAAAGTCGAGTCGAGTCTAATGATGATAGCTGGCAGGACAGCCCAGAGTCCTCGTTCCAGGTGACGGCACTCTCCTAAGGACGGGCTGGGAGGCAGGCCTGGCCAGGGTTGGCCGTCCCCTGGCCTCACTGTACCCCTCCTTCTCCACATCTGTCTGAATCTCTAACACAGCCTGGAGAGTGTGGACCGGTTGGTCGTGGCACAGCTGTCTCCTAGAGTGTTTGCTCACCGAGGAGGGAGGGGGCTTGGCCACGACCCTCTCTTTTTCCATCGTTGGTAAGTTGCGTGACTGCTAAGCTTGGCAGGTGGATAAACCAGTGCCACAGGTCTGCAAGGCCAATCTGATGTTAGAGTGGCTCCCTAGACTGTGGTCAAGATAAGCTCTTGGTTGAACACAGGGGCTCCCCAGGCTTTGCGGCTTACTGGAGGCCAGCTGTTAAGGCAGCCTGTTCAGCAGCATCTAGGGGACTTGGGGGGACAGTGGAAAGAGCAAGGACTGTGGTCAGATGTAACTGGGTGGGGTCCCGGAACTCTCTTGGGGTGGGGCTCATGTCTCTGAACCCCAGAGGGTGGGAGGGGAGCCAAATAAAGTGCAGGCCGAGCTCTTGGCCCACAATCAGCTCTCAGCAAATGTCGGCCCCTTCCCTCCCACCTTCTGCTCCACCACGAGACCCGAACGGTATCAGGTCAGTTTTGTGGAAGGGACATGTGCTGGCTTGAAGGGCTAGTTACAGTGACCGCCTCCCTCTGCTCTGCCTCTTGCTGAGGAGCGAGTGAGGGTTGCTACCTGCCGGCTGGTTTGAGATTTCTTCGCGGGAGGTTCCTCCTTCACTGGTAATTGCTTTGGCTTTTTGACCTTCCGTTTCAGTTCATCTTCTTCCCTTTGCCGCTCAAGCTCCTGTTGCAGCTTCTTTTCCTGCATCTCCCGTGCCAGCCTCTCCAGCTCCCTTCATCAAACCAGGCCAAGAAAACAGAGTTCAGAGCCCCTCCAGCCCCGAGCCCCTCCTCTGCCTGGGAGGGTCTGGATGGATGGACCAGGGAAGAGTTTTCTTGGGCATGAAAAGAACGAACAGGGGCACCTGGGTGGCTCAGTGGGTTAAAGCCTCTGCCTGCGGCTCAGGTCGTGATCCCAGGGTCCTGGGATCGAGCCCCGCATCGGGCTTTCTGCTCAGCAGGGAGCCTGCTTCCCCCTCTCTCTCTTCCTGCCTCTCTGCCTACTTGTGATCTCTGTCAAATAAATAAATAAAATCTTAAAAAAAAAAAAGAACGAACAAAAGAAATCTGTGTAAATGGGAAGGAAGGAAGGAAGGAAGGAAGGAAAGAAGGAGGAAGGGAGGGGGAGGAAAGAAGGAAAGAAAGGAGGGTCTCTGAACGGTCATTCAGCAAAACTGATGAACTTCCCCCAACTCAACGAAGAGGAATTCTCAGTCTGTATTTCTATTCCAATCTTCTTTCATAAGAGAACAAAGCCAGGGCTAAAAATAAGCTTGATGTTAACAGTTTTTAAAAAGTAACTTTCAGGGGCACCTGGAGGGGGTGAAGTCAGGTAAAGGTCCTACTCTTGATTTCAGCTCAGGTCAGGGTCTCAGAGTCGTGGAATTGAGCCCTGGTCGAGCCCCGTGTCAGGCTCCGTGCTCAGCAGGGCGGCGGGGGCGCGGCGGTGTCTGCTGGAGATTCTCTCTCTCCCTCTCCCTCTGCCTTTCCCCCTGCTCTTGTGCGTGCTTTCTCTTTCTCTCTCGCTAAAATGAATAAATAAGCAATTCAGATGAGGCCCAGCTTCTGACACTGTCATGTCTGATGTTCAGACAAGAAATTGTATTTTAAATAGCAGTCCCTAATGGCTAGCTTAGGGCCATGGTGCTGGATTTGAAAGCTGCATTCCTCTTCTCTCTCTCTCTCTCTCCTGCCTCCCTGCTATGGATTCAGCTGTACCTGTCCTGCTGCCAATGGCAAAGAGGGCACCAAGTACAAACAACTGTGGAGAGGACAGCATTTCCGAAAATACAAAACCCCTCTGTCTCCATCTCTAGGAATCCCTGGCTGGTCCTGGTTGCTGTGACTGTCTACCCACTGAAGCCAAATCTTCATTACGTGTGTGTGTGTGTGTGTGTGTGTGTGTGTGTGTGTGTGTGTGTGACAAACAAATCATTGCTGAGCTTTGAGGATCAGATTTCCATTTTCTAAGTGCACCCTGAAATGAATTCCTGAAAGCAATGACCTGGACGAGAAAGAAATGATTTTCCTTTGGAATCCCAAAGCCAGGCTTTTTATACCCCTGGAAAACCAGGCATCTTTACAAGGGGCCATCCAGATGAAGAAAGGAGGGCACACTGTGGGGGCAGAGAGGACATAAAAGCTCTTTGGGGGTCAGTGGGAGTAATCTGGAAGTAGAGGAAGAAGAGAGAAGGGGGTTAAATAGAAGGGCAAGTATCTTGGGTCTGCCCCTTCCAATGTTTGGAATTCTATGGAAGATAAGAAATCCGCCCTCTCTCCCTGGCATGTTTGAAGGTCTGAAGGCAGATAAGGACATTTATCCTTCGCCTAACCTGTCACTGAGATAGCTTGAGTCTCCTGGGCCCCAGGTGGTATGGAGGGGATCCAGTCATTCCTGTGTGGTCCCCAGCGATGGGCACAGAGAGTGGCTGAGAACCTGCCCAGGGTCTCTGGCAAAACCCAGGCTGAGGATCAAGTGGGAGAGGCAGCCAGAATTCAGGCGACGGATAACACCACGAAAGGTCATGATGGTGGTTGGGGAAGGAGAAATGGCTGAGTTCTGGGGGATAACCATTCAGCTCATGTCAAGAGAGTGGCCTCTCGGTCACCAGCTGCGGACAACTGAGCACAGAGGCTGATTGATGAGCTGGACCTAGGGGACAGGTGTCAGGGGAAACTAGGGAGAGCCCCAGGACAGCACAGGGGCCAGAAGTACCCCCCATTCCGTCATATAACCTCCCCCTAGTCAGATGCCCTCCAGAGAGAAGGAAGGAGGAAATGAGAGAAACCCAGAAAGGCTGCCGCAACCAACACCCTCGATGGGCAACGTGTTTTCCTGCTCTTAGCAGGCCATCCTCCGGGGTCTCCCTTGGTCATGGCTGCTCCCCTGGAAGGTGACCCCAGCCTTCAGGACAGGCTGTGTGTTACTCCCAGGAGAACCACTTCCGCCCTGCCTGGCCCTTGATTCTGACCTCTTTTTCCTCTCGCGGAGGGCCTGCTGAACCTCTCGATTGAACACGATCTTCTCCTCCTCTGTCATGGCGTCATATTCATCCTCATCAATATTTTGGAGACGCTCCTTCTCTTTCTCAAGTGCCTCCCTGCGTTTGCGCTCTGTGGAGGGAACAAAGACAGGAAGGGGAGGGGTGGTAAGTCCCCAGCCTTGGCTGTGGGGTGCCCCGGTGGCTTTGCTCCCAGCCCACACAGGCTACAGAGGGGTCCCTGCCAGGGGAAGGGGGCTGGCCCCAGGGCGATGTGCCTGATCTCTGGCGGGCCTTGCTTCACTCACACGGCTCCAAACCTGGTACCCATCTGGAATAGCAGTTCCAGAGATATCCCAGTCCCCAGAAGGGTGACTGTAGGACCTGGCATGGCAGAGAGGATTTTGCAGATGTGGTTATGCTGAGGACCCTGAACTGGGGAGACAGTCCTAGATTGTCTGGGTGGGCCCAGTATAACCACAAAAGTCCTTGTAAGAGGGAGACAAGAGGGTCAGAGTCAGAGAAGGAGATGATGGAGGCAGAGGTCAGAAGGCTGTGAAGTAGGGACCGTGAGCTGAGGAAGGCTGGTGGCCTCTGGAAGCTCAAAAAGGCAAGGGAAAAGATTCTCTCCCTGAAGCCTTCAAAGAAACGGAGCCCTGCCAATACCCCGCTTTTCGGACTCCTGACTTCCAGAATTGCAAGACAGTAAACTGTGTGTGTTGGAAGTCACCAGGTTTGTGGTAAGTTGCCACTGCAGCGATAGGAAAGGAACAGGCCACCTGCTGACTTTATCCATGAAGAACATGTGCCACCAGAGTCCTCAGGGTGACAAAGCCATTTGCAGACAAAGGAGCACCATCTCCCACACCCTTCAGACTCCAGGTCCAAAAGCGAGGCTCGCTCCCAGCATGAAGGCTCTCGGCCTCTTTTTCACACTTCACCAGCACAACTTCCCACCTTCTGTTCTTCTGGGTTTGAGCTTTGGGCTCAGAGAGATGTGTCTGGAGATCTTTCTCTGACATTCACCAAGGGATAGAAACAGATGAGAATAATGATTTCTCTTTCCCGGGCTGTGGTGGGGATCAAATAAGTAATCCTGTTAAGCGTTTAGGCTAGTGCCTGGCAGATTCATAAATGTTCAGTAAAAATTAGATTTTAATACAATACTATTGTTACTGGATGCTGTCTCAGGACTTCTTCAAAGGCAGAGGAATCCTCAAAGGGAGAGGAGCCCATAATGCAACTGCGAAAAACTTCAATCCGCAGGTAATTGAGAAAATGAAAGAGATATTTTCTTTTAAGTGGGAAATGAGCTTTCTGAAAAACCAGGAAGCTGGAGATTGGAACACTGCTGGGGATGCCTGGTCATTCTTCCTAATTTTTCTCTGGATGAGAATGTAAGGAAGCAGTCTTTGAACTCTGTTTAAGAGCTTAGAGACCTCATGTTTGTAATTATTTCCCTTAATGGAAAAGCATTACAATTTGTGTAGATTTTCCCAGAAGACAGAGGTAAGGCCAAGTAAGGAAGGGCTGTGATGTGACCAGTGCTGAGGCCAGAGCAGAACTCTGCCTCCCAGGGACAGCATGGCCTCCTTCCCTGGGGACCAAAATTTGTTACCACTGCTTCTGACTACAGCAGGAACTCAAGCTGATCTTACTGTGTATGCGTGTATATCTATTTTTTAGTCACTGAAAAATTTTTCAAGCCACTGTTGTAGCGACAGAAAATACAAAGGTTTCAGAGTTACAGAGACCTTACTAATTTGCTGTGTGATCTTTTTTTAAAAAAAATTTATTTATTTATTTGAGAGAGGGAGAGAGAGCAAGCATGAGTGAAGAGAGAGAGCAGAGGGAGAGGAAGAGAGAGAATCTTAAGTAGACTCCCACTGAGTGCGGAGCCCGACGCGGGGCTTAATCCCATGGCCCTGAGATCGTGACCTGAGCCAAAACCAAGAGTCATTTTCCTCATCTGTAAAGCGGGGGACAATGATCTTCAGAGAGTCATTGAGAGGATCAAAAAACTCCAGGTGCCATGCCTAGGCATTTCAAATGTACAGAGTGTTTGCTGCGATGTCTGGACAGAGCCCGCTAAGATGCAGAAACGGGCTCGTGAGGTTTCTCAGCACCTCCCGCTTGGCAAGAAGTACACAGCTGTCTGAAGCAAAAGCAAGCAGCTAATGAATCGCCTGAGTCAGGATGGGACCGTACGGTGATGGGGTCCCCTTAGGTTGACTGCGATTATAGAGAAGATGAAGGGACACACTGTAATATCGGGGGAAAGGGGAATGTGATTATTACGAGAAGAGCCAGCTGGGTACATCCCTCAGCCTGTCGTCTCTCAACAGGTCACCTGTGTCTGCCAGGTGCCTTACAGGACGGAGGGAAGACACGGCGAATGGAATATTCCCGGTGGGTCAGCCTGGTGGAGAAGCATTTCACACAGCCCCTGGCTCTGCCAGAGGGACAGCCCAGGAGGGCATGGGGCTTTACCTTCTTGCTCCTTTTTGGCTTTCTCCTGGGCCTTCATGGCTGTGTAATCCTGGGCCATGTTGATAACGTAGATGTGGTCCCGGCAGCCGATGGCCTTCAGAAGGCAGAGGATTGCCACGGCCATGTTCCGAGCGAAGAGGGTCTCGAGGCTGTCAAACACCACTCCCCGGAAGCAGTCACTCAGCTGAAAGCGTGGTGAGCAGAGACGGTTAGCAGGGCCGCAGTTACCCAGCTCCCTCCGGAGAACGGCTGCTCCTTCGTCTGCAGGCGCTTTCCCTGGGGCTGCAACCAGGTCAGCAGGCCTACCGCGCCCCCGGGAAAACACCGAGGAACCACCCTTCCACCTGCTACATTCAACGTGCTGTTAGAAAATACAAGAGAGGGGCGCCTGGGTGGCTCAGTGGGTTAAAGCCTCTGCCTTTGGCTCAGGTCATGATCCTGGGGTCCTGGGATCGAGCGCCGCATCGGGCTCTCTGCTCCGCGGAGAGCCTGCTTCCTCTTGCCTATTTGTTATCTCTGTCTGTCAAATAAATAAATAAAATCTTTAAAAAAAAAAGATTTCATTTATCTGAGAGAGAGTAAGAGCAAGTGAGCGAGCATGTATGGGAGGGGCAGAGGCAGAGAGAGAAGCAGGGCCCCCGCTAAGCAAGAAGCCCAATGCGGGGTTCGATCCCAGGATCCTGGGACCATGACCTGAGCCGAAGGCAGACGCTTCACCTGCCGAGCCACCCGGGTGTCCCATCACTGCCGGTGTTTGATGAGGCAAGAATCTTGTGTCAAAAGGTAAATCAACTACATCACTAAAGACACCATTTATTGCAACTGCTGTTTTCTTTTTTTGTTTTCTTTGTAGCAAGACTGTCAATGAAAGAAGTAGGCAAACTCCACGTTTCATCCAGGATGGGTGTTTTAAGTAGGTCAGTTCTGTGGGGCCACTTTGGCTGTCCCGAGATTTAACCCGGGCCCATGGCACACCTGCACATGTACTGGCCCACATCCACGGAAAGGGACAGCACCTTGAGCGCAGTAGCCATTAAACCTGAACACGAGTCATTTCCTCTATTAATACTCCTCTTGGGAAGCTCGGGCCCCGTTTCATTCTATTTAAATGCGCAACTACTATTGTGGCCCAGTTTGAAAAAACCTAGGCAAACGGACAACTCCAGGACCTGGTGAACAATTTAGCTCTCTGGAAACCATAAGCGGCAAACAGGCTTCAGTGGTACCCTCCCCATTCCTGCTAATCTTGTTTTCTTTTAACTGTACAACACATTCTGGAAAAAAAAAAATGGAAACAGTTACTGTGTTTCTTGACTTTAAAAGCAATCTGCCATTGTGAAGTGATTCAGAAATGTATGGAGAGAACTAAAAATCCACTATCCTGTTAACCAAAGATAACCAGTTACATGTGCCTTGGGAGTTTTTACTAGGTCTGTATGATACACATTTAGAAATACTTTTATAGAAATGTACTTGTGCTTTATGTATTATTTCATAATCTGCTTTTCTCACTGAATAACGTATTGAAGATGATTTTTTACAGAAATTAATGAAGTTCTAACTTTCCGTGACTCCATGAGATGATTTTTACTATGCTATCAGAGGGCTGTATTATGACTGATTTTTTTAAAAAAATATGTAACCAGTTCACTGGAGCTTTAAGGCGTGTGGCTTCAGGCTGCAGACTGCGCCAGGGCCAGGGACTGACCAGGAATGTCAAAAGGACAAGCAAATGGCTGTTGGGGACGAAGAAACCCTTCCTTCCTGTCCAGGGCCCCTGGGTTCTGAGCAGCCGTGGGTGGGCTGTGGATCTGAACCTCAGCTCCCAGCACAGGGATGGAGTGGGAGCCCCGTAGCTCTGTGCAGGGGCGGGGGTGGGGGTCACAGACGCACCTGGATGCGCTCAGCCAGGATCTGGGTGAGCAGGTCCTCGGGGAGCACACAGCTCACGAGCCCCGTCTCTCCTCCGATACTGGGGCTGACACTGAGCCGGCGCTGCGCGGGCCCCGTAGGGAGGGGGCTGGAGGAAACCTGTGGAGTGGGAGAAGGATCAGGAGTTAGAATCCAGATTGGTGTCCCAGCAGCTCTCACACGTACAAGCCATGTGACCTCATGGAAATGATGAAATCTCTCTGGGCCTCATTTCCTCATCTGTAATATGGCGATTGCATTGTAAAGTGGAAAATTCCTGTTTCTCTTAAAGAACTGCTGTGAGCTTCAAGCAGGGACACCATGGAAGCTGCTTTGTGTATGTACTGAACACCCTGAATTTGTGCATTTAAGAAATAGTAATTGAGCACCTACTGTGCACGAGGGACCCCTCTAGCACTAGGGATACAACAACAAACAAGGCTGGCAATGTTGCTGCCAGAAATGTCCTTCCTGCAAGCGGGGCAGACAGAAAAGGACCACGTGAATATACAAATCAACAACAGTCTCAAGTAGTGATAAATGCCAGGGAGAACGGCATAAGGTAAAGGGACAGAGAGGTGTGACAGAGTTGGACAAGAACCTGAGTGTGCTTGCTGGGATCTGGGGAGTACATGGGAGCCTTGTGTAACTAGACTAAGTGAGCAATGGGGAAGAGGGCCAGGCTTCATTAAAGTTGAAGACATAGTCAGGTGTGAACATGCAGGGCTTGTAGACCCCGGGGATGAATTCGGATTTTATTCCAAGTATTATGGGAAGTTGTTGGCATGTTTCAGGCAGACGTGTGATCTGAGTTTTATTTTTGAAAGACCACTGTGCCTGCTGCTTGGGTGACAAGAGTGGAAACAGGAAGGCTAGTTAGTTAGTTAGTTAGATGTTTCCATGCTCCAAGCAGGAGATGATGGTGGCAGGGATGAGGATGGTCATGGTGGAGGTAGGGAGACGTGGTTGACACTTTCCTTCATATCCCATTCCCCGAGGACTTGGAAGGGAATGTGAAAGAAAGAGGAGCCCCAAGAATGACTCCTTGAGCGTTGGCCTGATCAAGTTGGAAAATGGTAAAGTCAATTATTAAGAAAGGAAAAACTGAGGGAAGAGCTATTTTTTGTTTTTTGTCTTGTTCTGATTTGGGAATGGGCCAGAATCACTTCTCAGACATGTAAATTTTGAGGGGTCTCTAAGCCATTCACTGTGAGTTTGGATGTATGCACCTGAGCTGGGGAAGAAATTAGGGTTGGAAATAGAAATTTGGGGGTCATATGCATACTGAAAAAATTCAAGTACTTAAGCCATGAGCTGGATAAGATCACCTACGGAGAAAAGGTAGAAAACAAAAGGAGATGACTCAGTTCTAGTCTAGTCCAAAATCCTAAGGATCTAAAGGAGGTGGAGAAGCTGGAGGAGGTGGAGAAGCTGGAGGAGAGGAGGGAGTCCTTAATGGGGCAGAAGGAAAGTAGAAGAGTGTGGTGTTCCGATGGCCAGGAAGTGCTTCCAGTAGGAGGAGTTATCGGCTGCTGTGAGGTCACAGGGGATGAGGAGAGAACACTGGCTGCGGGATCTGGCAAGATGAATGGCAGTGACCTTGAGAGGAGTGGTGCTTGAGAGGAGCAGTGGTAAGGACAAGGGCCTCCCTGGAATAGGTCAAAAAAAGAATGTGGTGAGGCTGAGGAGGAAGGCCTGTGGCAAGTCTTTGGAGAAACAGCTGTGAAGAGGAGTTGACTGGAGGAGGTAACAGCGGGAGGGCGGTCCGGGGCCTCAGGGCAGTATTTTTAAAGGCGGGAGGCATACAACATGCATAGATGCTGATGGGGAGGAGTCACTAGGTAGGGCACAACGAAAGCAGGAGAGAGGGCATGACTGCAGGAATTTAGCTCTTGAGTGAGAAGTGGGGGGGGGGGGGCTGGCGCACCCGGGCAGGGCCTCAGGTGAGAGCTGGGGGCAGTGACTCTGGCAGGGAAGGCGTGGCGATGGGCTGGGGTGCAGCCTGGCTCGTAGATCTGGTGGTGGGAGAATCAGGTGGTCGCCTTCCAGTGTTGCCGCTTCCTCCATGCAGCCAGGAGAGAGATCATTAGCTGGGAATGGGCAACAGGAAAGGGCCTTAGAGGTTTGGAGAGTGATGACCTCCATAAAATAGTTATCTCGAAAAGAAGGAGAGCAAATTTACTAGGGCAGACCAAAGGGTCTATTTGAGATTTGTGGTCTTAAGTTTGGATGAAGACCATTCAGGAGAGAGGAGGGCTGTCTCTAGCCGTGTTCAGCCACCCTGCCTCAGGAGGCAGAGAATCGGGTTTACCAGGGCTGAACTTTTGCTTGGAGAGTACGCAGAAGAGGAAGGGGCGAGAGAGAGCCTACAGGGACAGTCACGGATTGCAAACGGGGCAAGAAAACAACTGAAGAGGGGCCGGCAGTGAAGATATGGACTGAAGGTTTGCATGGGACCAATTACTTCCTGGAGTAAGTCATCTGGAAAGTTAAAGATGGCAGTCAGGAAGGATGAAGTGTAAGGCAGAGGTCTTGGAGTTTATGGGTAATGGTGAACCAATTCTAGAACATGACCATGGCAGTGAGTACCTGAGGAGGCCGTGGAACTGAGAAGTGTGAGTGTCAGATTAAATGTCATTCAAAAGACCAGGATTTCCAGCAGGTGCTCTCCTAGAACATGATGATTTATAAATAAATGACCTTAAATTATAGGACATATCTTCATTATATGACCTAGTACACATTTCTCCCAACTTGCAACATGACTAAACTCCAGTCATTGGAGAGTTCATGCTTTAGGAGAGCTTTGGAAGACCAATTAGCCAATTCTGGGTGAGGCACTCCAACAGGGCGACTGTTGTCCAAACCCTGAGTCCTGTCACACTGTGGCAGCCGCATGAGGGATGGGGTGATCTTGAATAAGTTTTAACTTCCCTATTTATTGAAAGGGTAGGGGCGCCTGGGTGGCTCAGTGGGTTAAAGCCTCTGCCTTCTGCTCAGGTCATGATCTCAGGGTCCTGGGATTGAGCCCTGCATTGGGCTCTCTGCTCAGCAGGGAGCCTGCTTCCTCCTCTCTCTCTGCCTGCCTCTCTGCCTGCTTGTGATCCCTGTCTGTCAAATAAATAAATAAAATCTTTAAAAAAAGGGGGGGGTGTTGGGGTCAGAATTGGGATTTTCTGGTGCCTTTGATACACTCTCACAGACTCCCATGCAGCCTCCGCCGCCCCTGCAGTTGAAACGAATGGTTTCATCCTTAGCGTTCCTGTAGGATTAGGCTGAGCGGTCGGAAACTGCTGTTGTTGGCCATTTCATATGGTTCACCCCAATTCTTTTTCACAAACATCTTTCGTCACCAATCTCATTTTATTGCAGATACGTGTACGGGGGGGTCATCCCCCTCATCGGACGCTTGGTGCAGCGAGAGCACAGGGATTTTTCATCGTTTATCTCCGCTTTGTGAGCACTCAAGCCAGTGCCTCACAGGAAAGTTCTTGCTGAACCCCTGCCGGAGGAGCACGCCTGCCCGTGCCTGCACCATGAGCCTGGAGAGGGCACCCCCAGCCACGACGCCATGCTGTCAAGGCTGCAGGACGCTGAGGAGGAAGGGCAGGGGGGAGGACCCCAACCCTCCGCCGGGGGAGCCCTCATCTGTACCTGCGGCGTCTCCGGCGCGTGCTGGTGATGCTGCTTCTGAGACCCGGAGCCGTGGCTCTCCGTCTTGCTTTTGGCGATCACCATGCTTCCGCGCAGCGGCTTTGTAGGTTTAATTTCGGGGGTGACCAGCGTGGAATCTGAGGTCAGCTTGCCCAGGGTCTCACTGCTCAGACGTAGTTGTCCCACAGTGGTTTGGCCCAACGCAGCCTCCTGGGCTACAGAGAGAGAGTAGATTTATATTAAAAGTCACCCGAGGATAGCAAGGAAATGATGGTGGGGATGGCACAACACCTGGTATCACGGGTGTGACTCTCTTGAGGACCACAAAGCCATCTCCGCCTGCAGCCGGCTGGGAGGGGCTGGGAGAAGAGGTTGCAGGCCCCGAGGCTGGAGTGCGGGTTTCTCCGAGGCCCATCGTCCCGGCGGATCCCGTGTTAGTCGCCCCACGTTCTCTTCCAGCCCGGAGGGCAAGCGCTTCTGAAACCGCTGGTGCGCTAGGACCCCAGCACTAAGACGGGGTGATGCGGCTGTGTGCCCAGGCAGCTGCCACCGTTCTCCAGTGCACGGGCAGACTCGGTAAGGCTCATTACTTCTCCGTGACCACATTTCAGCAAATAGGTCCTCAGAACTCCCTTGGGAGCTGTCACTATGCTTACCCCGCTCTATCTTTTCATATGTTCCCTCTGTCTCTCCCCCAGGAGGTGATTATAGGTACAAGGACTCCATACTGCACCTGGAGGTGGCTGGGGTGTATGTGTGTGTGTGTTGGGGGGGGGCAGAGGGGCAAAGAGTCTGAAGCCACCAGGAGAGCAACTGCACCAGAGATCTGCAGGCCAGTCCTGCGCTCATCCAGCCCCGTCACCGCCACCTCCGGCTCTGCCTCGATAAAGACTGCTCTGGCATCCAGCTGCCCGCACCCGCTCACCTGGTCCAGAGTCCTGCACACCCGCCCCCCCACCTCTCCCACTATGGCTGTGCAGTCTCTTCTGGGCTGTTCTATGGCTCTCAATTTTCCCCGTCCTTGCCGTCATTCTGCCCTATCTTAAAAAGCCAGCTCTTTCATTTCTTTCCAGACATCATCATGACACCCCCCCTCTTTCCCTCACAGCCTGACTTTGAAAACAGTAGTGTGAGCCACATCTGTCAACGGACACATATTATGTATGTAATTTAAAATCTTCTAGTAGCTGCATTAAAAAAGTACACATGGCTTTCCATGGTGTGTTTTCTTTAACCCTCTATATCCAAAATGTGATTGTTTCAACATGTTAACAACACATAAAAATGGTTACTCTGCTATTGTATAGAATAGCCTTTAACTCATACTACGTCTTCAAACAACCACCCTGGCAGCACACTTCATTCTGGACTGGTCACATGTCAAGTGGCCAGTGGCTGCGGTGTGGGACAGGCAGGATTGTCCACAGCGAGCAGCGAGTAGAGGTCTGGGGTTAACCCCTCCCTTGAAAGGGCTTTCTCCAAAGTGCCCGGTGACCTCTGAACTGTGAGCCACAGTGGCCCTCTCTAAGGGCTCATGCAATCTTTGACTACATTCCCTCGCTGATTCGATACATTTTGGGAAATCTTTACTCTGTGTCTGCTCTGTGCCAGGCACCATGCTAGGGGCTGGGAATACCTCAGCGACGAGAACTATCACACATCTCTGCTTCCAGCCGACATTCTGGCGGGGTCAGCAGACAGTAGAATAAGGAAGTCGCAGAAGTGGTATATGAACCAGTGATAGGGCCTATGAGACAAACAAGTCTGGAAGGGTCCCCCAGACCACCGGGGCTCTGAAGAGGTGTGAAAGCCCTTCTTGCTCCACTCCTTCCGCACCTCAGCCTCCCTGACTTCCCTGCACCCTGCCTGCTCTCCTGACTGCCCAGCCCTCTGAGCCTCCTCACTCTTCCTTCTTGGACTTCCTGGCTTCTCCTTCACCCCCTCCTCCTAAAATGCAAGTGTTCCCCAATGTCCCTTTCCATCCCTCTCCTCTTTCTGGAGCTTTCTTTTCTTTTCTTTTCCTTTTTTTTTTTTTTTTTAATTTGACAGACAGAGATCACAAGGAGGCAGAGAGGCAGGCAGAGAGAGGAGGAGGAAGCAGGCTCCCTGCTGAGCAGAGAGCCTGATGCGGGGCTCGATCCCAGGACCCCGGGATCATGACTTGAGCTGAAGGCAGAGGCTTTAACCCACTGAGTCACCCAGGTGCCCCTTTCTGGAGCTTTCTGGGTTGTTTTCCTCTCTTCCAGCAGTTGAACCTCTGGCTTTGTTGAGGAAGACTCCCCCAGTTATGTCTTTAGCTTGACATTACCCTCTCAGATTGGAAACCGGAATCCCCAGTGTGTCATGGGACACCAACACAGCTCCAAAGACCTCTGTGAAGTATAGTTTAGTTGAGAGAAAAGGAAGCAAAAATTTAAGAGAACCAGAATTGTGATGCAGCTTGGAGTTCCCACTGAAGGTAGACTAGGCCACCCCCAAAATACGATGAGTGGAGCTCTGGATATGTCATCTCAGAATGTGTTGCTATCTTTTGAGCTGTGGGCACTTGAGCTGTGGGCAAACGCAGAAAGAAGACTTCTTTTAACTTCCCTTATCTGCCTAAAGAGAGGCATCCAAAGGGAACTCCATTGTCCCAAAGCTACACGCTGGCAGTTACATCCACCAGGGATGTACCAAACTATCTACCCTCGTCCGTTCTTCTGTGGGTCTACTCATCTTCCCTAAAACTCATTTGCTCTCCCCCACAAGGACTACCTCCCTCCTCTTCTTTCCCCGTGAAGACAGTATTTAATTCAAAATTGTAAGGCACCTCATTTCTTCCTGAGTATCTCCCGTGTACACATAAGATAAACATGCTAATAAACTTGCTTTTTTCTTGTGAATTTTTTATTATAGAGTCTTAGCCAAGAACTCAGAAGGACAGAGAGAAAATTATTTTTCCTCCCTTACATTACTAAAAAGCTATTTCTGTTATCTTCCCAGCAAAGACTCCTCTATTTCTCTACGCATCCCATGCTGAGGTACTAAGAGGAGAGGACACGCCTAAAAGCACCAGCCACTTTTATCAACCTGCTAGTAGACACAGTGCACTATTACAGATGCTGGTTTGTGGGCATCTGGGTGGCTCAGTTGGTTAAGTGTCTGACTTTCAGCTCAGGTCATGATCTTGGGGTCGTGGGATTGAGCCCTGCATTAGGCTCCATGCTGGGTGTGGAACCTGCTTGTGATTCTCTCTCCCTCACCCTCTGCCCTTCCCCCTGCTCTCTTTCTCTAAAAAAAAGAAAGAAAGAAAGAAAGAAAGAAAGAAAGAAAGAAAGAAAGAAAGAAAGAAAATGGGCTGCCTGGGTGGCTCAGGGTGTTAAAGCCTCTGCCTTCAGCTCAAGTCATGATCCCGAGGTCCTGGGATCGAGCCCCGCATCGGGCTCTCTGCTCAGCAGGGACCCTGCTTCCCTCTCTCTCTCTGCCTGCCTCTCTGCCTCCTTGTGATCTCTGTCTGTCAAGTAAATAAATAAAATCTTAAAAAAGAAAGAAAGAAAGAAATGATGCTATGTTGTTATGAATATTTATGTAAAAGTGGTTCCGCTCAGAGCAGTCACTCTACTTCAGTATATTTTCACATTGTCCTGCCTTCTAGGTCCTTAGACAACCTGATGGAGCTGGGATTCCCAACCTTTGGTAGGTAGGCCACACCGGGACTTACTACAGTGGGGTCCAAAACTCAATTAATTTTCCTTGCCAGTAAGCTTTCTTCTCCTCCCATGTTTCCTATTTTGGTAAACAACATCGCTCTTCTCCTGGTTTCCTGACGTGACCGCCTGGAATGTTGAGAGCCCTCCTTGGGGTGGCTGGCCCAAGCCTGTTCATCCTCAGCATCTCCACTGCTCCCTTTATTAGACGTTACAAGGGCTGCTGCTTTTCCACTGTGACTCTCTGGACACTTCTCCCCAAGGTGAAAATCACCTGACTCCTCTGTTCCTTCAAAATAAAACCCAAATTCATAATCCAGGCATCAAGGTCAACTATGATGGGCCTCCGCCCACCTCCCCACCTCTAACTGACTATCAGCTTCCTTGCTTTCCTGGGCTGGGATGTCCTTGTCTTCATCTTTGCCTGCCAACATTCACCTGCTCCTTCAAAGCTCATTTCCACTAAAACTTCCTGAGATCATGCTTGTTGGAACCCAGCCACCCCAAAGTTGCCCTCCTGCCATGTTCTTTCCCTCTGCTCTGAACAAACCCTGTCTGCTTGCCTTCCACGGGCCACCCTCAAAGGTGGAAGCTGCATCCTATTCATTGTCCTGTTCCCTGTAGTGCCAAGTGTGTGCCTGTCCTGGGTGGCACGGAGAGCTGTCGACATTGGTGGAGAGAATTCCTCCTCGGGCTATAAGTTGGCAGTGTGCTGTAAGTCAGCCTTCAGCCAGGTATGGGGAGAAAAGCTCAGTGTGGGACACAAGGAAGATGGAAATTAGCAGCAGGGGTGCCGGGCACTTGAGCCCAGAAAGTCAGGGGAAATGGCTCTTACCAGACTCTTCTTCCTTCATGGACTGCTCTATGGCAGCCCTAGTGCAGAGCTCCCGGGCCCGGATTCCCGGGATGTTGCTGCCGTCGGAGATGGCTTCCAGCACGACGGAGTCAATGTTCAAGCAGGCTGCATTGTAGTATTTGGCCATGCTGACTGCAGTGGCTGATTTTCCTGCAAAAAAGGGTCAGGAGGTTGAATTTCCTGGCTCTCAGCAGCTCAGTGTTCTAGACAGAAGAAGCTTCTAGAATGGAGACCGCTATAAAGTGATCTCTCCAAGTGCTTTGCCTTTAAGTCTCTAATGTGGCCAGATGTGGCAGCAGAAAACAGAGGCAAGACCAGATCCACATGGATTCTGGTTCTCATTCCACCACCAGTGCGCCATGCACAGCGTGATGGCAATGCTTAGCCTCTCTGAATTTTCTCCTCAGTTAAAAGGTGATTTGGTCATGATCTTTAAAAATTTTGTAGCTCTGGGGCACATGGGTGGCTCAGTGGGTTAAAGCCTCTGCCTTCAGCCCAGGTCATGATCCCAGGATCGGCCCAGGTCATGATCCCAGGACCCTGGGATCGAGCCCCGCATCTGCCTCTCTGCTCAGCAGGGAGCCTGCTTCTTCCTCTCTCTCTCTCTGCCTGCCTCTCTGCCTCCTTGTAATCTCTGTCTGTCAAATATATAAATAAAATCTTTAAAAAAAATTTTTTTTGTAGCTCTAAGGGTGCCTGGTGGCTCAGTTGGTTAAACATCTGCCTTCAGCTCAGGTCATGATCTCCTGGTACTGGGATCGAGTCCCCTATCGGGATCCCTGCTCAGTGGGGAGTCTGCTTCTCCCTCTGCCCTTCCTCCTGCTGTTGAGTACCCTCTCTTTCTGTCTCTCTCTCTCAAATAAATAAATAAAATATTAAAAGAATTTTTTTTTTGTAGTTCTACTGTCTTTGATTCTAATGGGAAGACTTTTTGGTTTAAAGAGTAACTTGTGTGGATTTTTTCTCATTTCAAAATATCTGCTCATTAAAAAGAAAGCAGAAAACACAAATAAACAGGAGAAAAGAAAAAAAAAAGATCCACAATTTGCTCATCCAGAGATATTACAGTTAGTCTATGGCTGCTAAGTATGCATGTACAACTCATGTATTTATATTTCTTAGGAAAAAGAAACCTGCTCTGTGGTAGGCTGAACAAAGACCCCTCCAAAAGACATCCACATCCAAATGCCCACAGCCTGTGGAAATGTTAACCTTAGGTGCTAAAGCCGCTTTGCAGTTGCAATTAAGTTAAGGATCCTGATACGGGAAATTATCCTCCTTTGTCTGGGTGGGCCCAGGGCAACCCCAAGGGCCCTTCCAGGAGATAAGCAGGAGGGCTGCTCAGAACAGGGGATATGATGGTGAAGCAAAGGAAGAGACACTTGGAAGACACTACAGTGCTGGTTCCCCCTCGCCCCAAGATTTATTTATTTATTTGCAAGAGAGAGAGAGAGAGAGAATGAACGTGAGCAGGGAAGATGGAGGGAAAGGGAGAGAATCTCAAACAGATTCCCTGCTGAGCGCTGAGCCAGTGTGAGGATGATCTCATGACCCTGAGATCAGGACCTGAGCTGAAATCGAGAGTCAGATGCTTAACTGACTGGGCCACCCAGGCGCTCCTATGATGCTGCTTTTCAAGACGGAGGAAGGGGCCCTGAGCCAAGGAAGGCAGCCGACATTTCTAGAAGCTACAAAAGACAAGGAAATGGATCCTCTCCTATGTGCCTCCAGCAGGAATGCAGCCTTCCTGACACATTTTAGATTTATGATCTTCAGAAAGGACATCAATTTATATGATTTCAACCTACTAAGTGTGTGGCTGCCTATCACAGAGGCAATAGGAAATTAATACAGATTGCAAATCCTAAGGATGACATTTTTTTCTCACTTAAAATGATGTGTCATGAATATCTTTCTATTCATTCAACATACTTCTATGGCACTTTGAAAAAACTGTGGTGATGAACACACAAAATTTACCACACACAAAATTTACCGTCGTGACCATGGGTATGTGTACGGGTAAGTTACATTAGTCCATTCACACTGTGGTGTGACCGTCACCACCATCGAGCTCCAGCACTTTTTCCTCTTCCCACATGGAAACTCTGTAGCCACCACACAATAAGCCCCCATCCTTCCCTTTCCCCAGTCCCTGGAAACCACCACTCTCCTTTCTGTTTCTAAGAGTCTAACTCCTTTAAGTACTTTATGTAAGTGGAATCATGCAGCGATTGTCTTTGGGTGATGATTTCACTTGGTATAATGTCTAAGTGTTCATCCATGTTGTAGCAGGTGTCAGGATTTCCCTCCTTTTTGAGGCTGAGTAATAGCCTATTGGACCACATTTCAAGTTCCCATTCACCTGTCAATGGACGGTGGCGCTGTTTCTAGCTTTTGGCCATTGTGAATAATGCTGCTATGAACACGGGTGCATGCGGCACTATTTTTAGTGGCAAATTAATTTACTCTACGGATGTACTGAGGCTTAATTAACCAGTCTTCCGCACTGAATGCTTCAGTTGCTCCCAGTTTTTCATTACGGCAAGCAATGCTGCAGCGAGCAGCCATGCTGTCCATCTTCGTCCACGTCATTATTTTCCCAAGATAAATTTATAGAAGGAATGTGGCCAGTTCAAAAGATTTGTACATATTTCCCCCTCTCTTTTTAAATGATTTCATGTCTTGGATTTTTCTTTTATAGTTTAATGTTTTTAAATTATTGAAAGAATATAAGCTCAAACAAGTCAGAGATGTATTAATTAAAAATAAGGGGTCCCTGCTCTTTCTCTAACCCTGTATCTCTGACGTTGGCAATTGAGTAGTTTGGGGATAGTCCTGTGGTATATAAATTTCAAATTTTATTGTCTCAAAAATTACATGTGCGAACTTCACCATAAACCCTACAGGGGCAACCCTTCAGGGCCATGCATACCGGACAAGGGCGTCCCATGGACGATAATGGCGATGCCTTTCTTGTTCTTGGATATGCGGCCTTCTGAGGAAATATCAATGCCCAGGTGGCGAGCGATCGCCTTGCTTACTGGATTGTTCTCGACTTCTCCAACTTCTTCTGTGGAGTGGCTGTCAATGCTCTGTAACTTGTCAGCTGCAAAGTAAAAATATACGTGTGTAAGTAAGTGCATGTGGACAGGCCTGGGATTCACACCGTCTGGTGGAAAGGGGAACAACTTTTCCTTTCTTCGACGCTTTTGTTTTACAAATCACCTGCTGCAAGTGTTCTCACTCCCTTACGCGGCAGTGCCTTTTTTGGCTAATAGTTTGTCCACAACCACTAGAATTAAAATATACTCTCTGACTGTTAACTCTATTTTGGGGGAATGTGCCCTGCTGAAAAAAATGATACTAGACACTAGCTGAATTTGCAGCATGACAGGAAATGGCTGAATAAATATGATGGCATATTCATACACAGAATTAACACCCAGCAGGGCTAGAAGGCTTGAGGGTGCATTTCCGGGAGAAAAGTGAAGAGGTACTAGACAGTCTTCCCAACTCTGCATAGGGAGAACTGTTACCAAAATATTAAAATGCTTGTTTACTTTGAAACATGATTTTTTCCAGGCTCTCGTCATCTTCCTCTTCATCTGGGTAGGTCTTGGACTCGGCCGTGGGAAGGTGCCGTTCTTCGAGGTTGGATGTGACCGAGATCCCTTGGCTCAGTGAGGTCCTCTTTGTACTGGCTGAGGTTCCCAGATCAGACGACAGCCCATCTTCCTCTTCTGTGGGAGAGCCAAGGACGTAAAAACACATGCAGAAGAGTTGGGAGGGGGAGAGGGGCGATGGGGACACAAAATGAAAGAGAGACAAAGTGGAGAATCACTGACCCGGTCACCATCACCCTGGACTAGCCAACCCCAAGAAATGAGAATGGCAGTCGGTTGGCTGTTAAGAACTTTCCCTGCCGAGTGTTTCTACATTTTAACATAAAAAAAAAACCCCACAAAAATTATACAGTTGTTTCAGGGAATTTAGGAAATTCAGAAGGGTAGGAATTATAAAATTCATCGGTGAAAGAGATGGAAAGACAAAGAAATGGTGATTGCAACTGCATTTCATGATACCAGAATAGGAGAGCTCCAAGTTCTCAGACTGTTCCTTTCTCATTTTTTCAAAGCTGAACTTGAGATTATAATGTATATCCCAATTGTAGTCTGTTTTTCCCCTTAACATCTCATGAACATTTGTCCATGGTCTTGCTAAGAATATCTACTATTTTGCCTGCCTAGCGCCCTCCCCACTGGCACTATCTCACAATTCCAATGGGGATATTGGGCTGTGATTGCACAAAATGGCCCCCTCTCTCCCCCCGGGGAGGTTCATTTTTTCATCTGGCCCACTGAAAGGAGAACAGGGACCCAGGGGGCCAGAGGGGACCAGGCAGGTGCATACTCTGCTTTTCCCCAGGGCTTCTCTGAGCCTCTGCTCCCTCTGCTCTCATGTGCAGACTGTACTCCCTGCTTCCCACGACATGGCCAGCAAGGCCGGTCATAGGAGAGCTCCAACCTCTCTGCCTTAGATTGTCAATGCCCCACGCCTCCCAGGATCAGTGTCTTGCGTCATATGGGTGTCCTATTCCATCCATACTCCAGTATGACTGGTGGTCTTTAAAAGGAGATTTGAACAGACACCCAGAGGGAAGACCATGTCAACACCGGGGGACGATGGCTATCTACAAGCCGAGGAAGGAGGTTCAGAAGAAAACAACCCTGCTGACACCTTGGTCTTAGACATTGAGCCTCCTGTACTGCGAGAAAATAAACTTCTGTTGGTTAAGCCCCCAGGCTGTGGTCTCCATGATGGCACTTCTAGCATCTGAGTACCAATAGTGCTCAGTGACATGACCAGGAGAATGCGGGGAGAGGAGGTCTTCTCTCATCTTTGTCCTAAAAGGACAAACTAGTATTCTCTGATCAGCTTCCTTGAGAGGCAAGATAAGCTCAAGGGTGGGACAAATGGACTTTATTCAGTTCATTCATTCGCCCTCACAGCACATATTTATTGGGCACTAAGATGGGGAACGTGTGATCACTGCCTGCCTTTATGGGGACTTCTCATTTGGGGGGGCAGACGGGCATGAAGAAAACAATTACACACACGATGAGTGTTACACAGAGAAAGAAAGCGAGTAACAGCAGGGAGGGCACATTTCCGGGATGAGCATGGAAAGCAGGAAGGAGAAGCATGCATCATGCTACAGGTCATTCAGGAGTCTCGAAGGTCAAGTGCACACAAGAGAGCACCATGGGTGTATGATGGGGTAACTCAGGGACAGTGGGCCAGGAAAGAGTACATTATAAGAGCACAGTCAAGCCTTTTAATTGGGATTTGGCCTTGAGGACCATGGAGGGCCAACCTCTTCCTTGTGTGAACCCCCACTCCCTATCTCTTTTAGGGCACCAAGCTATACTCTGTGGGATGTGTTACTGCATCCCTTGGGCACACACAGAAGCTGTGGAACACTGTGGTTACCACCATGGACTCTGGAGCCAGAGAGATCTGGGCTCAAATCCTAATTCTACCCCTTCAAACTGTGGACCTGGCCTGTCAGTGCTTTAGTTTCTCATCTCTATGTGTAAAGCCCCCAGCACGGGGCTGGGTATCTAGCACGTGTCCTTCTATACCTATATCACTTATCATTTAAATTAAATTTAATATATCCTGTATTATTGGTTTCAGAGGGAGAATTCAGTGTTCATCAGTTGCATAGAACACCCAGTGCTCATTACTTCAAGTGCCTTCCTTAATGCCTGCACCCAATGTTTTGAGGTCTTAACTCCTCGCTAGACTCTACAGAGAGGAGAATGTACCCCTGTCTCCACTTCCATGCAGCAGGGATGACAGGCCCATTCTGGGAGGGTTAGAAACAAAATCTGTGAGGCACCTAGCACAGGCCTGGCTGGCCTCATAGGACGGACGCCTCTGGGGCGCCAGGAAGGGGGCTGAAGCCGGGCTCTTGGCACTGAGCTCTCACCGTTTTCCTGGACCAGACTCTCCAGATACTTGGCCTTCATCTGCTCTTCTTTTGACCGCTTCATCTCCTTAAAGTACTCATACAGCTCTGGGGGCAGCTTGTCCCCCGGAAGGCGGGGGGGCAGCAGCAGCGTGTTGTAGGAATCGTAGCCTTTCAACGTTCGCAAGACCTGCAAGAGAAGGAGGGCGATGGCTGTTGGCTGGCTGGACGCTTCCTCCTCACAGCCCTCACGGGGTCTGCGGACCCACCTTGTAAGACCTTAGCTCCTGCCTGAGGCGGGGGTGTGTAGCATGGGCCTTCAGGGACGTCTAAAAAGAAAGGCTGGGCCCGGAATCTGGGGATATAAGATCTTGAATTTTGCCCCGTTTGAGCCTGGGCATTTCACATGTGGGAGAGAATTTTCCTCTTGTTTTATAAATAACGTATACTGTTTTTTTGTTGTTTTTTTTTTCCCTTTCACAAAAGTACAGAGCTCCATTATCCACTCTGAGGGACATGTTCTTGAAAATTCCTGTGGGGAGCAATGTTAGACGAGGAAGGCGGTTGTCTCATAAATAGATGATCCAGGGAAAAACCGGTAAAATGGTATTAAGTATGTGTACGCATGAATGTGTTGGGGGGAGTGTGGGGGTAGGGAGGGAATGTGTTTTGGGGTTGTTACATGAAATATGGGATGCGCAGTTTAATCTGAATTACAGATAAACAATGAATAATTTTTTTAGTATAAAAATGTCCATGTAAAATATGTCCTATGTTTTTTTATCTGAAATTCAAATTTAACTGTGTAACTTGTTTTTCTTTCTGCTAAATCTGGTAACCTTAGTGTGTATGTATATTTATAAGACACAGTACAATAAAGTTCTAGAAAGCATTAGCTTCCTATTGGGCCTAATTTACACGAAAACTCTGTTTTGTTGAGTAACCTTTCCTTCTCTAGGATCACTGTTTTTAGTTGTGTGAAAACCACTGTTAAGAGGCTCATTCTAGGGGCCCCTGGGTGGCTCAGTGGGTTAAGCCTCTGACTTCAGCTCAGGTCATGATCCCAGGGTCCTGGAATCGAGCCCCGCATCGGGCTCTCTGCTCAGTGGGGAGCCTGCTTCCCTTCCTTTCTCTCTGCCTGCCTCTCTGCCCGCTTGTGATCTCTGTCAAATAATTAAATAAAAATCTTTACAAAAATAAAAATAAATAAAAAAAGAAGCTCATTCTAAAATTTATATGGAAGAATAAAGAGCTAAGATAGTTGAAACGCCTGAAATTAATATAATCATGTATGTTAATTATACTTGAATGTAAAAAATGATAAAAAAAAAAAAAAAGGAAGAAAGAAAGAGTTAGGGCACCTGGGTGGCTCAGGGGGTTAAGCATTTGCCTTCGGCTCAGGTCGTGATCTCAGGGTCCTGGGATCGAGCCCAGTGTTGGGCTCCTTGCTGAGCAGGGAGTCTGCTTCTCTCTCTCCCTCTTGGCGCCCCCCTCTGCTCATGCTCTCTCTTTCTTTCAAATAAATAAATAAAATCTTAAAATAAAAAGAGCGTTAAAACATTAATGAAGAAGAATAAAGAGAGAGGACTTCCCTACTAGATATAAGGACTTTTGAAGGTAAGTTAACAGTCAGCATGGAAATGATATTGGGGTAGACTAACTGACCAGAGACAATATAGAAAAGAAGGCTTAGAATAGATCCATTCACATATGGCACTTTGATACAGGACAGAGCTGGCATGGCAGGTCAGTGGGGAAAGGAAAGAACATTCCAAAGACTAGGTGATGCAGACACACAAAGGCCTGGCCAGCTTGCTTCAGCTGGGGCAATTCTGAAGAGCGGGCCCAGCTCCGGAGCTCCCTGTGGGGTCCGCCGAGGTCTCTGCTATAATCCCATCACAGCTCACATCACGCCTTATTGTTTCCTGGTATTGCTCCCGAGAGTGCTCCTTATGAAGCCTGCTGCACGTCTCAGGGCCTTTGCTTCGCCTTTCCTGTGAACCTGGCACACAGCAGAGGATGTGGGGCCAACAGAAGCCACTGAGCACTGCATGAATACCTAATGAAAAGACTCCTGTCTACAGGGACAAATTCCCATTCTGAGAGAAACTTTTAGATGCAGAATCTAAATCAGGCAGAGCATAAACACTAGATGTAAAGAAGACAGAAGACAAACAGGTTGAGTTGGGGGAAGGTCCCGAGGAAGCAGAACCATCTTAGCCAAGCCATTCCTAAATTTCTGACCCACAGACAGCATGAGATAACAAACGCTTGTTGTTTTAAGTTGTTAAGCTTGGGAGCAATTTGTTTTGCAGCCGTAGATAACGAATTAATATACAACAAAAAACTAAGCATCAGACTTCATGAGCAGCATAGAAGAAAACGACGAAGCAATGCATTTAAGATATTCAAGTGCAAACCGAGCGAAAGGTATTGTAACCAACCAAAACTATCTTCAAGCATAAAAGCTGCAGGTGAATAGTTACACCAGGCATGTACTCAGGAAATAGCGTTCCTGTGAGCCCCTCCTGAGGAATCCACTGCAGATCACACAGAGGTGACTGGAGAAGTTTCATCACAAGGACTGGTGCTGGACACTGAACACACATAAATACAGAACTAAGACTAAGTGATAGAAAGTAGGTTCTGATATCCTAATGCTGTAAGCTCTGACATGACAGATACGGTACAAGAAGCAAAACATGGAGTGAGTGCACGTGACATGATTACCCAGTAAGCATTAATTGAGAAGAATATCATTTTAAGTTAGAGGGTGGTGAGGAAAGAGAAAAAGAGATTAGTAGCTAATTTCATAGCTGCTCACAGTAGGGAACTAAGAAGCAGTCTCTAACAGGTAGAGTACTAAGGGTATTAGATAAAGGGATAGTTTATACATCCTAGCCTCAAGGTAGTGGAACAGGGCAGAGATGGTTAAGAACAGACCCAGCTAGATCAGTGGAACAGAACAGAGATCTAAATAGACCCACGTGACCTGTCCAGTGACCTCTGGCAAAGGGGCAAATGAAATGCAATGAGCAAAGATAGTTTTTCCAACAAACAATGCCAGACCTGGACATCCAGATATAAGAAGCACAAATCTAGATGGATGGGACATCTTTTGCAAAGCTTAAAATGGATCAAAGGCCTAAATGAAACACATACGGCCATAAAACTCTTAGAATGTCCCTTAAGAGAAAATCCAGATGACCCTGGGTGTGGTGACAACTTTTTAGAAACACACCAGAGGCAGAGTCCACGAAAATAATAATTGATGAGCTGGACTTTATTAAAATTAAAAACCTCTGCTCTGCAAAAGACAATGTCAAGGGAATGAAAAGACAAGTTATAGAATGGGAGAAAATATTTGCCAAAGATACGTCTGATAAATTTGTTATTCAAAATATGTCAAAAACTCTTAAACTGCAACAGAGAGAAAACAAACCACTGGATTAAAAAATGGGCCAAAGACCTTAACAGACACCTCGCCAAGAAAGACAGATAGATGGCAAATAAGCCTATGAACAGATGCTCCACCTCAGAGGTCAGCAGGGAAATGCAAATCAAAACAAGGCAGGCTGCATACCTATCAGAATGGCCCAAACCCGAAACACTGACAACATCTACTGCCCATGAGAATGAGGAACAACTGGAACACTCACTCACTGCTGGTGGGAAAGCAAGATGGTCAACCACTTTGGAAGACTCTCTGGCAGTTTCTTATAAAACTAAACATACTCTTACCGTATGATCCAGCAATTGTGCTACTTGGTACTTGTCCAAAGGAGATAAAAATTTATGTCCACACAAAAATCTGCACATGGATGTTGACGGCAGCTTTATTTATAATTGCCCAAACTGAGAAACCACCAAGATGTCCTGCAGTAGGTCAGTGAATAAAAAAACTGCGATGTCCAGACCATGCAATATTATTTAGTATTAAAAGAAAGAGCTATCAAGCTATGGAGGAAACGTATATGTGTATTAGTAAATGAAAGAAGCCCATCTGAAAAGGTATGCTGTATGACTGCAATTATATGACATTCTAGAAAAGGCCAAACTATGCAGATAGTAAAAAGATCAATGGTTTCCAGGGGTTGGGAAGAGGGAGGGATGAGTAGGAGAACACAGAGGATTTTTAGGGCAGTGAAAATACTCTGTATGATACTGTCATGGTGGATACATGTCATTAGATATTTGTCCAAACCCACAGAATGTACAACACCAAGAGTGAACTCAAACGTAAACTGTGCATTTTGGGTGATTATGATGTATCAACGTAGATTCATCAATTGTAACAAATGTACCATGTTACTTGGAGATGTTGATAATAAGAGGAAAGTATGTATGTGTGGGGGGCAGGGTTATATGGGAAATCTCTGTAACTTCCCCTCAATTTTTTTTTAAAGATTTTATTTATTTGACAGAGAGAGAGATCACAAGTAGGCAGAGAGGCAGGCAGAGAGAAGGGGAAGCAGGCTCACTGCTGAGCAGAGAGCCCAATGCGGGGCTCCATCCCAGGACCCTGAGATAATGACCTGAGCTGAAGGCAGAGGCTTAACCCACTGAGCCACCCAGGCGCCCCTCAATTTTGGTGTGAACTTAAAACTGCTCTAAAATATTTTTTTAAAAAAAAGTACATGGAGGAACAATTGGAAAAAATGCAGCCCAGAACAAACAGAAAAAAAAAAGTGGCAGATTTAAGCCCTGAAATTAATTTTATTAAATGTAAATGGTCTAAATATACCAATTAAAAACAGAGACTACCAGAGTGTATTTTTTTTAAACCTGATTACATGCTGTCAACAAGAAACTCACTTCAAATACAATGATTGCTGCTTACATTCTTTACTGTTTGAATTTTAACCATGAGCAATAATTAGTTTTTCAATTAGTTGTTTAAAATGTGTAATGAGATCACAAAGAAGCAACGAATTCTAATCACAGCAAGGGAAGGAGGTCAAGAAAGGCACAAAGTGATATTTAAACTGACAAGGAAGGGTTTAAGGGGAAGAAGGGGCGAAGATCAGGAGGAAGTTGTCCACATCAGGGGAAGAGCACCAGTACAGGGTAGGGCCCCGCACAGGGAGGAAAATGAAATTTGGTTTTGGCCTCTGCTCACCTTCTCTTCTAAGAGATACTGCTGGTCAAATTCTAAGGAGTAAAACTCAATGGGAAAGCTGCAGGGATTCTTCACCACCACCTCACCCTCATCTCCAGGTGCATAAGGCAGCAGAGGCCCCAGCTCCAGAACTGAAGGACTAAATTCCAAGCGTGGCTCTAGACCTTGCCCCTGTGCCAGCAGCATAAGCTTCTGAGCACTCTGCGAAATCTGGAACACCAGGGTTTGGCTGTAGAATTTCTGGAAGACATAAAAACAGAATAAGCATCTTAACTTTGTTTTTTTGTCACATGCAATGTAAACCTGGAAACCATGTGGGGACAAAACTGATGCTACTGACATTAAGAGAGGACATTTTTTATGTAAAATTGCATGAGAACAATGTATAATTCTGCATTCATACTGGGTATCCAGCATGCCCGGCATTGTGACAAGTGCTTCATCACTCATAGAAGGCCCTTTAGATGCCACACTCATCCTTCAGACTCTCCACTATCTGTACCTCTGCTCCTATGTCATGGGCCCTGCTGCATGTGGGCAGGGCAAGGCAGAAGTACTGGGATTAACATCTTCTGGAAGCAATCCTCAACCCGTGACTAAGGAACTACCACATAAACACCTCAGTTTCCTTGCTCCTGGGAAGGGGTAGTTCTGAAATGTGCATTTTGTCCAATTCCTCAGGGTATCCCAGTAGGATTATGTTCCAGTCTCCAAGGCAGCTGGCTCACTTGCACACCCTATTAGCTGCCTTCTTTTCCCCAACCATCTTTTACTTCTCCATCAGTGTTTCCTGCACTTCTCAGTTAATCTGCTTGCACTTGAATCCTTGTCTCCAAGTCTGTTTCTGGTAGATTCTGAATGAACATATTTCTGTTATTTGAAAATACAGTTAGGCAGCGGGTCAGGGATGGTCAGCTGGGGTATTCAGTTTATCAATTATAATTACAGTCTGAATACCAATTGCTAGGGATAGCAACTATCCTAATCTGGTTTTACTAGGGAACCTATTAAAAATGTGGATTCACAGGCCCATCCCTAGAGATCCTGACTTGACAGGGAGAGGGAAAGGCTGGGAAATCTGCATTTTTTAAAAAAGATTTTATTTATTTATTTGAGACAGAGAGACAGTGAGAGAGAGCATGAGCGAGGAGAAGGTCAGAGGGAGAAGCAGACTCCCCATGGAGCTGGGAGCCCGATGTGGGACTCGATCCCGGGACCCCGGGATCATGACCTGAGCCGAAGGCAGTCATCCAACCAACTGAGCCACCCAGGCGTCCCGGAAATCTGCATTTTTAACCACATGCCCAGGTCATTCTGATATAGTTAGGCTCATGGCTTGGGTTGGGAGAGCATGACTGGCTTCACAATTTGAAGAGTTTCTAAGAATCTTAGCTCAAGAAGGAAAAATCAGATGGATAGAATGTGGATGGACATAGATTCACACCCACAAAATATTGTTGGAGACAATAAGAGAATGAATTATTGGCTAAAAGGTTTTCTTATATAACTATGGACTTAGCACCTTTTGATCCAAACTTCTATATTTTGATTGCTTTTTATGGAAATATTTCTAAGACATTTTATTCATTTCCTTGTTTTCTAACGGAGTATTCTGAACATCTGGTATAACATCCGTGATTTCTCCTGTAGTGCCGATGCTGAAGGAGACAGAGATGTGGACTGTGTGGGTTGCAAGGCTAATCAATTTCTTGCATATTGCCAATAAATTGCTCTCCCAGTTGGTGGAAACACTTTATTAACTTTGACCTGTTCCAACTCAATGGTTATGGAACCACCTGAATAGATCTTTTTTTTTTTTTTTTTTTTTTTTTTTTTTTTTTACTTATTTACTGATATGTCCCTCTTTTAGTAAAGTACCACAAATCTTGGCAACCCTGATAATAAAACCCCTAAAAGTCTTAAGACTCTAAGAATGACAAACATATTAATTCTCTTTTCTTTTCAAAGACAGGGTTGGGGAGATTTTGATAATGAAAGAAGCAGGGGCTTTATTTTAGAATCAGATATAAAGTCATTCGCTTTTCTTCTTTCTCTCTGTAGAGTCTACAGCATTTCTTCAAAGCATTTCCATTACCAGGAAAATGGGCATTAACTGTAGGCGTTCTATAAAACCTACATCGATTTTCTTCTTTTAAAAGAATAAAGGAGAGAAAGCCATTTCCCTAATGCCTTAAGCTTTGAGCACAAGTCTTTACAGGGTAACCCCTTGAGATCCTCTCTGGCTGGAGGATTTTATTTTTACTCTGTTTCTTTGCTCGGAGTAGCTTTGTGCTAATGGTATTCAAAAAAGAAATGCCTACGAGGCCCAGGGAGTACATCCACCAGGAAGTACTTCTTATTATTCTAATGACCAATGACAACAGTAAATAGTTATTGAGATACTTACTACGTGGAGAGCCTTTTGCTGTGAGTTTTATTCACATTAATTCATTTAATCTTCAAAATAACCCTACGAAGAAGGCATGGCCGGTTGATACTGTCTTAACTGAAACCCTACGAGCAAGAAGCTTTCAAATTCAGATTTTTAAAAGGTAAACATAATGTACAGACTCTCTGTTATATAATATCCTCCACAGGGGCTGGGGGAGGCCCCCTAAAAATCAGACACTAATATTTCCGCAGCTGCAATGTTTGAGTCCACAAACTAAGTGGGATAAATAAAGGTTAAGTAGTCTCCTGTCAGTTCAGATGAGGTTTTTTCCACCAAATGAGTTTGGGTCTGAAACTTATGAAATTTTTCCCCCTGTTTTCTGCAGCTTATTGGATTTTAGAATTGCAATAGGGGATTTTTGACATGTGATATTATTTTTCATTTTATCTATGAGCAGACTGAGGTTTAGAGGTGAAGAGATTACTCAAAGCCGCACAGCCTCCAAGTGCAGAAGCAGAAGGCCACTCACCCAGGTCTGCCGATAAAAGCTGACGTGCTAGATAGATCCGATTCTGGAGCTGGTGCTCTTAACTACCGGGTCACACGGCTCCTACATGAAGCAAGTACTTAATGTCCTTATCACAATAACAAAGCCAAGGTCACTCAGATTCCCTGGACACCAGCCTCATCAAGTGGGCCTTTGAGGAAAGCTCAAAGAAACCCAAAAAGTCTGAATGGAACCACATTTCTTTAAAGCTTACCTCTTCTTTAGGCATGAATTTCACTTGCACATTGGATTTCTCCCCAGGATCCAAGACCCCAGACATGGGCTGGATCTCAAAGATGCGTGTCTTTGGCTTTAATTCAGCATGGAGTTTCCGTCTTAAGTATTTTGGCATGTGTTTCTCCAGCTGGTTAATAAACATTAGACAATTAGATCATCTACTATGGAAAACAGATTTATTCCATACTCCACTCATTAGGCCTACATTTACTGAGTCCCTCCCAGCTGTCAGGGAATGGGTAGATACCAGGGCTATAGAGATAAGTAAGACATCCCCCAGACAGCATGGCCTGGGAAGTCCTTGAATGCAGGGCTAAGGGCTTAGATTGTATTTAGGAAGCAGCGGTTGTCACTCTAGGTCTCGAGCTGACGACTGAAATAATGAAAGTGTAAAGGTCTCGAATCATGATTCTGGCCAAAATGGAGATGGAAGAAGCAGACTGATGGGTCACAACCCATTTACCTTGTTAACTGGCTTATGGCTTTGGACGAACCATTCACAAGGGACTTGGAGAGGATTAGAAAACTGAATAGTTTCCACGAGGCACTGTCCACACTGAACTGTGGCAAACTCCACTTTCCCACAAGACAGTGTCATAGTGGGAATGGTCACCTTGGCTTGGAGACAGATGTGAACTGTTGGTCCTCCGACCACCTAGAATAGGCATAAAGCTGGTGTTACCACGTGGCATGGGGTTGGGAGAAGACTTGGGGCTCTGAAATGGTAACTGGCTCATTCTAGGGGTAACAGTAGCTGGGGATGACAAGCTGGGCCCTGCATTGAGTCGTACCTTGATGGGTAAGATGACCTCTTTGTTTCCAACAGGAAGACTGGCTCCTTGTGGGTCAAATTTGATTTCAAATGTTTCCGTTTCACAGTAAGGGAGATTCTTTACACGATCTAACTCAGTACTAAAGCCTAGACCAAGATAAACAACATATCTTTGTGGGAAAGAGAAAGAGCAAACAAGCGCTGCTATAGGTAGAGTCCTTTTGGGGCAGGATGACCGTTCCAAGTCTCAGTTAATGGGCCAAGAATTCTTTCAGCTGATCCCAGAAAAAACATGAACACAATTCCAGCAGAACAGTACAGCTGGGCACCTTGTTAGAAATGACAAAGGCAAGAGGAAAAGGTCTCCCTAGCTTGGTTACCTGTATCATGAAGGACACGCTTTTCTGCATGGAAGGACACTGGGAAGTGACTGGTGTTGGTGATCTTGATGATATGTGTCCGGACGTCACCAAGGATGATGTAGCCAAAATCCAGGACATACTCTGGCAGCTGGACTCTGAAACAGTTAACGATCTCTCTTTACCAGTCACTTTTCCAAAACAGAGATTGTGCTGTTCTCTTCTATCTCTTGTCACAATTTTGTCCTTGGGAATGGAGAAGAACCACCCTCCAGAGAGAAGACTAGGAACAAGAAGCTCCCCCATGCCCAGGAGTCCATACTGCTGTTTCAGTCATTATCTCAAAACACATTCGGCCTAGGCCCTCATGAACCTGAAACCCAGCCTCTCCATTAGGCAAAGCCAGAGGTTTCTGACTTTCAGAGGCACAGACCTTCCTGGTTGGCTGGATGCTGGAGGATGGCAGATACAGGAGGTGAGTAGATTTCATTTCTAGATGACCAACCATTAATTAACTCAGGCTGCACTCTGGTGGGTGACACCGTTTGCTCTGATGCCCTCTGAAACAGGCCCCAAACAGAACGACACTCACTTGGCTAGTTTTTGACGACTCCGATAGCTCAGGTCATCTGCAGAATCGGGGATAATTGTTTTCTGATGTTCTATGGCGTAGCCTTGGACTATAAGTCGCTCTACCTCCATCTGGAGCTGAGGACTTAACTAGAGTAGGAAAGAACAGCGAGTGAGCAAATTCTTCTAGAACACGCATTCTCAACGGGGCAAATCCTCTCTACGAGGGAAAGAATTGCTCCATGGAGGGGGTGAAAAAATTTTAGATATTACAGTGATTTGTGGCCTTCCAAAGGGCCACGATACATAAACAGACATACAGTATATCTGTGGTATTGCAGTTTCCATGGGGGTGGTGGAGGGGGTGGTAAACAGGCATGTCCACACCATGGAATTGTCCTCAATAATGGAAAGGAAAGAACTATCGATATTGATGGGTCTCAAGGGCATGACACTCAATGAAAAAGGTTACACACTGAATGATTCGCTTTCTATAACGTTCTTGAAATAATGAAAGTATAGAAACAGAGAACTACAGTGGTTGCCACGGGTAAGGGAAAGGAGATTGGGGGGTGGCTATGAAGAAGTAGCTTGTAAGGCCAAATACAAATGACAGATAAGAGGTTGGATTCTCCTTGTTGAAAATAAGGGGAGAGACTTCTTCCCACTCCCTTTTCTTAGGACAAATTGCTTCAAAAGCTTGTGAGTTCTTTCTCTGTTTTTCTGAAATACATATAGATCTTCTTAAAGCCTACTGACTCTGGTCAGCTTTATAATCCAGCAGTGTCTTCCTCAAGGCCCGGGGAACCTTCTCTTCAAAACGTGATCACCAGGTAAGATAGAGGCCCCATCTCCCAGTTTCTGTGAGAGGCTAGGAGCCTGACTTCAGAGAGCCCTATCCTGCAAACATGAGAGGTTTCCCTCTGGATAAAGCCAATTTTCTAACACAGAGGGTCACCCTGATTACCATGTGAATTCAGGATGAATGATGTATGACAGGTGGTGCTGTCAAGTTCTCTTACTTGAGGACTAGTTATAGTTAGTTATAGTTCTTACTTAAGGGCTAGTTAGTGTTTACCTCGAGAACATGTATATAAGAGGTCATATGTTTGGTTATATAAAAGGCTGAAATTTCTTTCTGTCTTTGCAATCTCTTAGTGGACGGTCTATAATGCGGATCACAACCTGGTTTAATGCTTATTCAACAATAAAATTGTTTTCTTTCTCTGCTCCCTCTGTGGGGAGATTCTCTGGGTTGGAAGGAGATTTTGTTTTTAATTCTATTTCCTCAAGCACAAGGTATCGTTGTGGTGGTGGAACAGTTCTGTACCTTAATTGTGGTAGGGGTGACGGAAACCTACATGTACAAAAAAATTACGTGGAACCACACGCACAAATGAGCGCAAATCAAATGGAAATCTGATACGCTCTGTGGCTTGTACTGATGACCATTTCCTGGTTTTCATATTGTGGTACCATGTCTTACAAGTTATTTAAGATGTTACCTTTGGGGAAAATAGTTTTTCTTTGGCCACATCCTGTGAATCTATAGATATTGCAAAATAAAAAGTTAAAAAATGGGGGCGCCTGGGTGGCTCAGTGGGTTAAGCCGCTGCCTTCGGCTCAGGTCATGATCCCAGGTCCTGGGTTCGAGCCCCACATCGGGCTTTCTGCTCAGCGGGGAGCCTGCTTCCTCCTCTCTCTCTGCCTGCCTCTCTGCCTACTTGTGATTTCTCTCTGTCAAATAAATAAATAAAATCTTAAAAAAAAAAAAGTTAAAAAATGTTATTGTCAAAGTGTACAAAGAGGTTTTTTTTTTTTTTTTTTTAAATATAATAAGACTATTACATGGGGGGGTTAGAAAAAAAAAATGTCCTGGGAGGTGAGAGTGAAAAAAGACTGAGAAATACTGTTCTCAAAGACTCACACCTTAGGTCTGGGGCCAAGCGGGAAGGTTAATGTGTGGAGGGGCCCGTGAGGAGACCAAGGGACGCGATGAGCTCTGGGAGAGGCGCATGTGTCACCGACAGGTGTGTCCAGTCATCTCGACGCAAGCAAAGCCCACCCTATGCTTGTTCGGAGCCAGGAGAGGTGGCCCCGCTACCTTGGGACCGAGGACGAGCTCGCTCTGCCGGGGCCTTCAGCCGGTTCTCAGAAGCCCCAGCCCGGAACTGGAGGGGCCGCCAGAGACGGCGGGACTAAGGCTCCGCAGAGGAGCCACCGGGCAATGTTGTGAGCAGAGTGGAGACCTGCTGCTGTCCTGTATGGACAGCTGGGGGCCCCAGGGGACAGGACAGAGGCTAAGAACACAGTCCTGGGAGTCGGACAGGCCTGGATTCAGAGCCTAGCTTGGCTGCCTGCCTGGGGACCTGCACCTCACTTCCACAAATCCTGTCTCACTGTGAAATTGAGACAAGAGTGGCACCGTACGGCTCCCCACCACCGTGGGAGGGGGCGAATGAATGCAGGTCCGTAGGGTGACACAGGCTTGGGCAACATTCGGTAAATGGTAGCTCATGTTATTAATTATGATCGTCCTTGGAGCAAAGGTGCACTCAAAGTTTCAGCAAAGCAAGCCATCGCGGGTGGCCTTTGGGGCTCCCCGTCTCCCCAGTGACACTGCTCTTCCCCAGCCTAAGGGCTCTGCAGCTAGCTTCATAAGTAACTCTTCCCTGGGACAATATTCTCATGCACATTTGCATTTTAAAAGATGAGCACAGGGAGAAAGCAGCCTTCATGGTGAGGAATGGACTGTTGAGAGAAGCATTTCAGGGAATAGTGAGGGAGAACATTTTGGGATTTTTGCTTTTACTTCCCCCCACAAGGGCAGCCTTTATTTATATGCTGGGTCACTCTCTACCTCAAAAGACTAACTCCTGGCTGGGCTCCCACCTCGGAGACACCATGCTGAACCTCTTTGGCTGTCCCTGCCCCCACTTAGCTGCTGGAGACCAGAGGCTCTACTCTGGATCGATGCTCTCCCTTGCTCACTTGGTACACTTCCCAGGAAATCTCACCCTTTCCTGTGATCACAATGACCGTCTGGTGACTCAGAGCACTTTCTCTAGCCTCTCTCACTCCTCAGGTCCTGAGTTTCCCATCTCAGTGGGTCACCTCTGCCTCACCCCCACATCCAACCAATCCCCAATCACTGACCATTCCACCCCCAGAGTATTTCTTGAACCTACCAGAGTTTCCCTACCTCCTGTGTCATCACCCTTGTTGACACGACCACTACCTCTCATTTAGAGTTACCCCATCAGCTTCTAAGAAACTGAGCACACCTCAGCACATCTGTTCCCATCCCCCGCAGGCCCCTGAGAGCTTCTCCGAGCTCCACAGGGCAGCCAGAGAGATTTTTTAAAGATGCAAATCTGATTATCCAAGGCTCCACTTGAAACACTTCAGTGACTTGCTGTTGCCCTCAGAATAAAGTTCGAAACCCTTAATAGGTTCCCTAGGGGACCCCTTACCTCTCCCCCTTCTTTGCTCTAGTTACATCTTTTTCTCCTTTCTGTTTCTCAGAGATACCATGTCCTTCTTGCCCCTGGGCCTTTGCACCTCCTATTCTCCCATAGTCATTTTGTGCAGAGTGAAGCTAATCTTACCTCCAAAGATTCATCCTCAGACATTTCCTCAGTTGTCTCTAGGTGAATGAGTATTTCATGTTTCTTGTGGTGTTCTTTTTCTAGATTTTTTCTGGCTTGATTCAAAAAGGTTTCATACTTCTCATTTCCTGTGGGATTGGAAGGTGAAGGAAATAAGGATGATTGGAAATATATGAATTATGCCTAAAACACAGACTGTCAGCTCAGGGTGCATAGAGTGAGAAGGGAAGTGAACTTTTTGGTGCTTCGTCTGCCAGGTTTTCTCTGCCTCAGAGGGTGATGTAGTTTGTGAGTGAGTTCAGTTTGGATCAGAAACCCCATGGAGAGGGGCGCCTGGGTGGCTCAGTGGGTTAAAGCCTCTGCCTTCGGTGCAGGTCATCGTCCCAGGGTCCTGGGATTGAGCCCCACATTGGGCTCTCTGCTCAGCAGGGAGCCTGATTCCTCTTCTCTCTCTCTCTCTCTGCCGGCCTCTCTGCCTACTTGTGATCTCTGTCTGTCAAATGAATAAATAAAAATCTAACAACAACAAAAAAAGAAACCCCATGGAGTTTAAGGAGATTATGCTGTAGTGAGCCCCCCAACTGGTCCTCAAGAACTTGGTGGCAGTAATACCCTAAGTCACAGGGTGAGCAAGCAGATTCCAGCTTCCTCGGTGCTCTTCTGGTTCTAACACTAACACTGCATGACTTGGGAGCCCCCTCCATGCTGGACACACTCAGATGGCCCCGGTCATCCTTTAGGTCACTTTGCACGTTTATTAAATCCCAGCAAACCAAAGGATGATATTTGGAACTACAACTGCAACTTAACAGGTTTCAATTCCCCCAATCAGGGATGTAGGCAATCAGTGGAGAGAGTTCAGACACCCGAGTTCACCCGTCGGCCAATGCGAATTCACATGCTTGAGGGATGAGGTAGGCAGAGAAAGAGAAGTGCGTACTCCGGGATAGTAGGAAGCATTGGACTTGTAACAAACACAGGAGACCCAACTAGAAGTACATTCGGTATTCACAGTACTCAGATGGACATTCTCTGAAAGCCCTCTGCTGGCCAAACATGGCGACTGCCTTAACGAGGCCGGCTGGGAACCGGGTTTTCCACCCAGTGGCAAAGGCTTTCCGTCCTGACACTTCTCTGTGGAGCTGGACTAACTAACGTCTGGCTGGCAGGAACTCTAGATCCCAGAGTGTAACATGGTCTTAAATGGACCAACAGTTGTGCTTGTATTTTCAGGGAGCAGTCAGGATATAACGGATGATCGTCAATCGGCAGGTGAGCCAGTGACTTTGGGGCACAGGGGAGGGGGAAAGGCTGAGGACGAGGGCTCCATCTGAAGCCATCTGTGGAATGAAAATTTCAAGGAGCTTGAAGGAGTCACAGAGAAGGATGAGAACTTTGTCTTAACCCTTTACCTTGTACCCCATGTGGGGAAAAAAGAACCAGAGAATCCATGGCTAAGACAGCCACTCAGCTGAGTTTTGGGATTTGCCACGATGGAAGTCTTTTGGTCTAGAGGGATGGCTCCAGGGGCTAGATGTTACCAGAGAAACCTTGGCTAAGGTGTGGGCAGACAACTAATCAAAGTCTAAATTAGCCACTAAACTGTGTAATGCCAAACCACAGAAGGGGTCGGAACCTTGGCTGCCTTTCTGTACAGTTTTTATTTTGTGATTTCTACTCCTTGGAGTAAAATCAGCCTTTTGCGTCAGTGGCCATCTGTGAGCGTGCCACAGTGAGGACACTTCAGGGACAGACTGCAGCTGGAGGAAAAGGCCTTTCTAAGTGCAACTTCCTGATCCCTCTGGATTGCAGTTCCCTGATGGCAAAACTGGCCAGGGGTCTTAATTTTGGGACTGCCATGGACCTTATCCTGTCTCATTAAACTCAGGTCCCCAGGTCAATTTCAATTCGATTTTTTTTTTTTTTTTTTTGTAATTGTGGAATCACACAGAAGGAAACTAGTGAAGACCGCTAAGCAAATAATGGGAGTGCCACTCAACCTTCGAATAAACAAAGCAGAATGCATCTTTTGTACCCCAGTGGGGAAATTCTATGGGGGTAGTAATACCGCAGAGTTTCCTGGGGAGATCGAGGCAGATTCGGGGGAAAATTCCCTCTCCATGCAGAGTGATGTTTTCTGGGTCCAGGTGTGCAATCTGTATCTGGAAACTCCTCTGAAAGACCTCAGGTACTCCAGGTAAGTAGTAAACCTTCAGCTCCTGCTCTTGATGTGAACTGATAAAACCCTACACAGCACAAAGACCAGAGAGAATGTTGATATTTACAATGGACCCTGCTTCTGGGACAGGACAGTCCCACAGGCCTGGTGTGCTGCTTACCCTCCGTTCAGTCACATGAAGATATGTGAAAGCGACAAGCAAGAGAACAGTAGGTAGTCTATGTGAATGGGTATTTCATAAAAGAGGAAATATGAATGGGGAATAAATGCATTAAGAGAGACTCATCCTCTTAAACCATCAGGGAAATGAAACTAGGAACATGATGAATTTTTAAAAAATGACATATTGTCAAAAAGGACCAAATTTTGATGAGAACATATATCAAAAGAAACTTATATATGTCCGGTGGTAATGCCAGTGGTGAGGGGGAGGTAAAAAATACTGTGAAAAATCTTATCAAAATTGAACACATGCAAAGCCCATGACCCAGAAATTTAACTCCTAGGAAAATTCCCCAGGACAACGTTTCCAAATGTACACCAGGAGACAGATATGAGAATATTTGTAGCAGAATTGTTTGTAACAGCAAAATTTTAGGGGGAAAAAAAAAATCCCAAATGTTCTCTGACAGGAAAAAGAAAGACTGCTTTCAATATAGTTAAAGAAGGGATATTATTTAATGGTGAAAATAAATGAACTACAGCTACATGCAACAATGTACGCTGGTCTTAGAAACACAATATTGAGTGAAAAAAAAGCAAAAGGCACAAGATGCCATTACCAGTGCCATTTTCATAAAACTCTAGATAAAGATAATTTGATAAAGCAAAATGTCCAAGTTTTGGGATCAAGTGTATTTGTCTGTTTTGTTTACTATGCCATGCCATCCCCAGTGGCAAGAAAGTGCCTGGTCATAGCGGGTGCTTAAAAGTTTGGAAAAATTCATAAACTAAAAGCAGTTTAAGGATGCACCCAGGAGTAATAAAACTGTAGTTTAAAAAGGAAAGAGTAAGCCCAAGTGGGGAGGAGGCCCCTGGCTTCAAGGAATTACAAGGGAATTGTGAGGTTGTGAGTGGAAACAAACCATTCTTATAATCATGAAAAAAAAAAAAAAAAGAAAAGAAAAAAAAACCAAACCATTGGGTTAGACTCTCTTGTTCACAGAGGAATCCCTGGTGCCTGGGCAGTGCCTGGCTCATGCAAAACTCAATAAATCCTTGCTTAATAAATGAGTAAAGTGCTTGGATTGATTGATTGATTGTTTCTGAGAACTCTTTATTTGTTGTTAAAAAGAAAATCACACCCATCATCCTGGCAGTGAATGTCTAACATAATCCCACATTCCACGGGTGTGTGGCTTGCAGGTTTGAACTTGGGTCCTCCCTACCATTGCCCCACAGCCATCGAAGGCAAGGAGGCTACTTACCGAAACGGGCAGGATTAGGGGCACCCCAGGCAGAAGGTGGTCTGGTGAAGACAGGTGGTCAGTCAGAACCTTGAACTCAAAGCCAACTTTGCCAGTGTTCCTCAGTGTGATCTCATTCTCTGAGATGTGGTCGAACAGCTGGAGATGAGAAGGAGAGGGGCTGACGTCAGCCACCCTTTGGGATGCTGCTATTATCCTGGCAAAGGGCAGTGGACAAGTAAGCCTCACAGACACAGATTTCATTTTTCATGATCTAGACACTGGCCAATGCACATTTTACTGTCACCAAGGTGGTCCCTGGGGCGGGAGGAGTACCAGACTCTGGAAGCCTGGCTCCACGTTAGCTCTACTGACGACAAGTTCAGGTTAGCGGGGCCACGTGTGAGGGTGTCTAACCCTCTGCACTACAGAGACTCATAATGGAGGATCTTAAAAGTAAACTTTCCCATATTAATATTTATATTTTGGATGAGGTTTGCATTCAGAATTAGGATTTTTCTATTTATATGGAGAGACATGGTGCAATTGGCAAAACATACTCTTTTTTCTTGAGATTTTACTAACACAGCTCAGCAGCTAATCAGCAGGGCCAATAACCACAGACTGAGGCCACTTTGGGGGTTCTTGGGATAAGCTAGGGGAAGAACTGGCTGTTTCAAAGAGTACACTCTAAGCTGAGCCAGAATTACTTGCCCAGAAGACTCTGGAGATAAAGAATGAAAGAGAATTCCATTCGGCCAACCCAGTGGACAAAGTTTCAACATGAGTCAGGTGAATTGCTTCTAGGCACAATGTTTAACCTATAAACACACGCACACCCACAATTCAGTAATTCTACATGCAGGAGCTGTATAATGGGGGGGGGTGTCTAATTCCCATTATAATTTGGCAGGAGATATGGTTTCTGAGTACATAATACAAATCTAATTGGGAAAAGAAGGTGTACAGACATAGAATTAACAATTATTCTAAACCAAAAACTAGAATGTACATTATTTAATGGCAAAGAATATACCTAAATGCTAAGAGAATGCGAAGTAAGAGGAAAAAAAGTAGAGAATGGAGGGGGGCTGAGTCTGATAGCTTGTGAGACTTGGGGTTAGCAGAGTAGACAAGAGGGATAATATAAGAGGAAGTATTGGGGCAGGGAGGGCTGGGAAGTAGTAGGGTCGGCGTGTAAACTAGTTTGGTCACAAATGGATGAATGGGCTTGAAGGGGAAACTGTAATAAATGAAATTTAATCTATAAGGAGCATCAGTTAATAGAGGGGCTTAGGAGACCCTCACCCAGGTAGAAGAGCTTGACTCTGATCCAATGGGTGACAGAGAAAGGGCCTCGGGATTGGAGGCTTCCCTGCCCCCTGCACAGGACTGCCCAGATACTTTACTTAAATGACCACGACCACCTAGGAGACAGGCACTGCCACCCCACTCTTACTTTATAGACAAGGGGCACTGTGGCTTGGAGAGGTCTTGATATGTTCAAGGTTCCGAGTAGGAAGTCAGGCTGGGGTGACATCCCAGTTCTTCTGACTATAAAACCACACTCCTTTCTCAATACTATCTTGCTTTCCCAAATGCTGCTGGAGTTAACTGTTGTGGGACTTGAGAAGATGAAAATGCAGGTTTGGGAAAGTCTGTGTAGCAGTGCTGTGTAGATGGGTTGGTGGCAGAAGCGGTGTAATCCCTTCTTCCGTGGGGTCCTCGGCCTCACCTGGGAGCTTGACAGAACTGCTTGAGAGAGTCATCTTTCTCGAGGCCCCACCCCGACCTACTGAATCAGAATCTGCCCTGGAAGCAGATTCCTGAGGGACACATGCACACGTTATGGGTTGAGCGGGACTAACTATTGTCCTATCTCAGGACCGGCATGAGAAGCCCCCGAGCCCTGAGAACCTCAGTAGCCATGGGAAGGGCACACTGATGCCTAGGGATTCTACTAGATGAATTCGAAAGCCCCAATGCTGGTAAGGATGGAGAGGCGGTAGCGAGTAGCGAGAGCGCAGCGGCAAATGCCTTGGAGATGGTAAGCTTAAGGGGCTGAGAAGGTGATGGTGCTGTTGGAAGAAAAGCAGGGGTCGGCGTGGGCTTCTGGATTGCAAGGGAAGGGATTTAACATGAATTCCAGGAGACAGAGAAGCAGCTGAAAAATGCCTGGCCAACAGCGGGCGGTGAGATGATCAGGTTTAGGGAGGCAGATCAGGGATCAAGGTTGGGGTGGTGGCGAGACTGTGAAGATCCGAGGTTCCAGGAGACATCAGAGCACAGAACTGTGTGCGATGTTTGAGGAGAAACCGGGAAGTCCCCTCCCTGTAGTTGGCAATACCTGTAACCCGTAGTTAATATCCTTGGTGTCAAAGGAATAGTTGACCAGGGAAGCCTCTCCCTTCAGCATTATCTCATAGGTGGGACCTCCTTCCACTTCGCACAGGGCTTTAGCCTGTGCAATGATGTCACAGTGTCCGTAGAAGGTGAATGACATCTGATGGCTACTGTGTGGCTGCAGCACTCCGTACAGGGGCAGAATATCAAACACCTGGAACACCAAACACCGGTAAGTCACCCTGCGGGAGGGCCTCAGCCAGGATGAAGGTAGGGTAAGCTTTAGTCAATTTACGGGTTAATTCCTGACCTTATCTTGTTTGACCCCATGAAAGGTGGCTCGCCCAGCACCCTGCACGTAAGTCATGACAATCGGGGGCACAGTGGTCTGCCAAGGTTTACGTTTCCAACTTGGGGCAGGGGCTCAGCAAGCAGAGTCAGTCTCAAGTGACTTCAGGGCCCAGAAGGTGTTACTTACTTCTTCGATCCCGATGGAAAATATTTCTTCCCGCTCCAGGATCCATGGGGGTTCCTGAACCTCCACCTGGCTCGGGTTTGGGTCTGTTTTTTCTGTTTCATCAGAGTTGAGGTTTAATCCCTAGAAATTAGAGGTGTGGGGAAAAGCTAGCAAGCATTCACGACAGGTCCTCCATGTGCTGCTCCCCGCTCAGTGACAGAAAACTGAAGTATATTGTTCATACCTTAAAAATGGCACATTTTCCCCCCTACAGAGATCAATGGACAAGTGCCCAAAATACATGTATAAGGATGTGCACTGCAGAACTCCTTAAAACAGCAAAACTTTGGAAGCAAATGAAATGCCTATCAATGGGGGATCACTTCAAATGGAGAGGGTGTGGCACCTGCATCCACGGAGGAAGACTCAGTGTATATTTCGGGACTGGGAATCAAATGCACAACGTATTATGGAGTGAAAAAGCAGTTCCACTTATGTACAATTGCATGCACCCAGGGATCACACCTGAAGGTATAAGCATGTGCAAATTCATTCAGAGATCAAACAGTTAGCTGGGAGGTTGTCTGCTAAAGTTGCGGTAGCACTTTTCCAATAAGTGGTGGCATTGTGAGGAAATTATTGCTTTCATTTTTCTGTATTGTTGAGTTTTCTAGGACAAACCTCTTTGAACATAGAAAAAAGAAAACATATAAAAGACAACTGTTTTACATATACACATATATTCTAAAAATCTGGAAAACACAGAAAGCTTCAAAGAGAAATATAAATCAATTATTAAGTTACACTAAGTTATACGTATATATGTGTGGGCGTATAATGTGTTTATATAAGGGTATGTGTCTGTGTTCTGACTTGTCAGTTGATAAGAGTGCTGCCATCCATGTGACTAAATATTCTTCCCAAGGATCACCTAACATACTTTTTAAAAATAGAACATGTAGCCAACAGGTACATGAAAAGATGTTTATCAGCACTCGTCATCAGGGAAATGCAAATCGAAACCACAATTGGTTCTTACCTCACATCTGTCATAACGGCTACAGTCAAAAAACACAAGCAATAAGTGTTGGTGAGAATGTGGAGGAAAAGGAACCCTTGTGGGCTGTTGGTGGGAATGCAAACTGGTGCAGACAATGGAAAACAGTGTGGAGGTTCCTCAAAAAATTAAAAATAGAATCGTCATATAATCCAGTAATTCCACTACTGGGTATTTACCCAAAGAATATGAAAACACTAACTCAAAGGGATAGATGCACCCCCATGTTTACTGCAGCATTACTTACAATAGCCAAATTATGGACGCACCCAAGTGTCTACTGATAGACAAATGGATAAAGAAGGGGGGGTGATATATACCACCAATGGAATATTACTCAGCCCTAAAAAAGAATCACATTTTGCCATTTGCAGCAACATGGAATGACCTAGAGAGTATAATGCTAAGGAGGTCAGTCAGTCAGAGAAAGGCAAAAACTATCTGATTTCACTCATATGTGGAATTTAAGAAACAAAGCAATTCTACAAAAAAAAAAAAAAAAAAAGAAGAGACAAACCAAGAGGCTGACTCTTCACCACAGAGAACAATCAGGTGGTTCCCAGAAGGGAGATGGGTGGGAGGATGGGTGAAACAGGGGATGAGGACAAAGTGCACACTTCACACGACAAGCACTGGGTCATGAAGAGACTTGTTGAGTCACATAGTGACAACATAGTGTGCAACCCACATCGTTGGGTCACTATGTTGTACACCTGAAGCTATGAACACTGTATGCTAACTCTATTGGAATTAAAATAAAAAAATAAATACAGAACGTGGATTTATTTTTACTCAATATATCAGAGGCTGCTCTAAATCAGTATTAGAGAACTTCCTCATTTTTTTAAAAAAAGATTTTTAATACTCTGGTTTTTCTTCAGACCACATAAATCTTTTGCCTTTAAAAAAAAAAGATTTTCTAGTATTGCTTTGTGCAGCCACAATTTGGTTTATTTAGCAATAATACTCCTACTATGGAGTAAAGTTGTTTCCAATTTTTCTTACTTTTACCACCAAAGCTTCAGTGTACAAGGAGAGTCCATGTCTACGAGAGCATAAAGGCGTATCCAGAGAAGAGTATCCTAGCAGAACAACTGTGCATTTTAAATTTTGATACACTCTCCAAATCATATTTCATGGAGGCTATGCCAGTTCATAATTACCTACAAAGCATGAAAATGCTTGCTTACTCCCACTCTGCCACTACGGAGATAAACTCTATTTTATTTTTATTTTTTAAAAAAGATTTTATTTATTTATTTGCCAGAGAGAGAGAGAGAAAGAGGGAACACAAGCAGGGAGAGTGGCAGACAGAGGCAGATGCAGGCTCCCCGCTGAGCAGGGAGCCCAATGTGGGACTCAATCCTAGGGCGGGGGATCATGACCTGGGCTGAAGGAAGACACTTAACCTACTGAGCCACCCAGATGTCCCAACAAACCCTATTTTAAAAGATTTTATATTGTCCATGGAGATATGCTAATATATTTTTCCAATTTTTTTTGCTATTTCTAAAGTGTTGTGACAAACATCGTTGTACCTAAATCTTTATATCTCCTATGATTTCCTTAGGCCATCCTTCTAGAAGAATTTAAGGGTATGAATTTTTTTATTTTATTTTATTTATTTATTTGTCAGAGGGAGTGAGCACAGGCAGACAGAGTGGCAGGCAGAGGCAGAGGGAGAAGCAGGCTCCCCGCTGAGCAAGGAGCCCGATGCGGGACTCGATCCCAGGACGCTGGGATCATGACCTGAGCCGAAGGCAGCCGCTTAACCAACTGAGCCACCCAGGCGTCCCAAGGGTATGAATTTTTAAAATCCCTTGCTCTCCCCTTTGTTTTCACTATGGGATGACTGAGGAGAATCTTTCTCCTTTTGTAGGCTCTATCTAGGAGCTGGGAAGAATGCCTTGGGTTACAGATAACCAGCTTTTTCATTAAAGAGAAAAATCTATGTGCTGAGGTGTGTGGCTCTCAGTGGGATGCTGGCTCTGGGGGTGTTCGTTTTGGAAGTGATCCGGATGGCATTCCCCAGCCTCATCCCACCCAAACCCCAGCATGACACTTGCCATTGCTCCTGCCTCTGTTTTTCCTTTAGAGTAAGGACCCTCGGCTTGCCAAGACATGCTGTGGACTGAAAACTGTACATCGGAGATGACCACGGTGGGCACTTGTACTTTCTTGTTTTCTCTTTCTTCACACCCGACACCTTCATCTGTGAGGACAGTCCTGGAGAGTTGAATGAGATGTGTTGAATAACTCATTTAGCAATCATCACAACACGGTATTCAGCTACGTTGTAGACCCACCTTCCTCTCTCCCCTATTGCACCCCAAAAGATAAGCGGGTTCTCACTCAAAGGATGCTTTTCTCAAGAGGCCAGCTGGGCAGTGCTGTTACTCCCTGCCCTCAAACATGGACTCTGGGACATCAGGCTGGCCAATTTTCCATAGACTCCAACCCTTCTTTCCTGGCCTACTGAGCCTATGTCCAAATTATGAGAAATTCTGGGAAGCTCTAGCAATTCTCCAGACAATTTGCTGTGTCCCCAGAGCTCCATGTTAACTTCCGTTATTTACTGGAGCATTTTATTGTGAGGATATACTGTTTGGCCAATTGCCATATCCTTTTTAGCTTGCTACACTTGACCTGACCCTGGCTGCAGACCTTGGACGGATGGAGAGAGCAGTGTGATGGGAAGGGCTTAGTCCTCCAGGGCTCAGGAGGCTGTGACTTCCTGGGAGCAGAAATGATTTTCTACTCTATTCCAGAGGCACAGTCGAGGGCGTCATGCGCAGAAAGCCCTCACTAAAATGTTGACTAGTGAGTGGCCAGTTGAATAAATAAGGGATGAGTTTGAGAACGTAAGTCAGTGTGGAAGAAAGAAATTACTATTTTAAAAACACCATCTGGCTTTGCATTTGCACTTACTTAACAAAATCGTTTAGATCCATCTCAGGGGACTCTGTCGCTGGCACTGCTTGCGAGCTGGCAGAAGTCGAGGTGAGTGGGATGGACTCCGCCTGGGACAGGGGGCCAATGTAGGCCTTCCTCGGCCATGACACGAACCTACAAAGGCGGGGGGGGGGGGGGGGGGCGGGGCATAGGCACGCGTCAGCTTTTCCCAGCCTGTGCTCAGTGGAAATTTATAGTGCAGGGTCAAGCAGAGACAAGTAGCGCAAATGGTCGGTTATCCAAATCTACCAAGATTCTGAAATCAAAGGAACGTTAGTGAGCGGAGGGGCCTGGCTCCTTTTCCAGCTGTATGGATGACAGTTGGTTACTGCAGATCGCAGCCTCTGAGGTGGTGCCTCTTAGAAACAGATGCATCGACAGCCAAAGCTTAAGTCAGGGGCTTGCGTTCCGAAGAAAGAACCAGCCACCACCACCTGTCAGGGCTGCACTGTACCTCCACCCGAACCCCACCCACCCCACTCCCTACGACCTTGGAGAAGAGCACAAAAGCTCCTTTCATCTTCTTCCATGAGCTTCCGTTGCGGTTTATTGTGGGCCAGATGTCTCAAGTTGACATTCTCTTACACTGAAATCACACCGTTTTTGGCTAAGGGTCCATGTTGGGCTGGGTGCTGGAAAGCTCAATAAAATAAAGATTCCTGAACCCCATTCTTGGGTGAATTCTGATTCAGCAGGTCTCAGACAGGGCCCAGGAGTGCAATTTTTAACAGCCTTCCCAGGTGATTCTAATGTATAGCCAGATTTAGGACCCACGGTGGGTAGGAATGGCATCACGATGGCTAAGGACTGGCACTGATAATTAATAGGAGGCTAGCACTCAGGCTTCCCAGCAAGGGCCAGTGCTGATGAGCGGAGGACGATTCCAAGCACTCATTAAATCACCCCAGGTCAGCAGAGATGCCCAGGGAGACTCGGCTGAGCTGCCCCACATAATAGCACTCTCTCATCCAACATTTGCGCACTCCTGGGATGTTGTGCTGCACGGGGGGAAAAAAAAGTGCCTATGGGAATATCTGTAAAGGAAAAATTCAATGCTGTAGTGTGTCTGCAGACCTGAGGACAAACAACACCTCCGTGGATCGTGATACCTGAAGAATTGGAAGTGAGAGGTCTTTGGAGACAAACAAAGGAGCCTGGGAGAGTGGCCCCACTGCTCACATACGAAGCCATAAGGAGACAGTGAAGCCTTTGTCATAGTGAAGGCTTTAATTTATCATTCAAATAAAAAATCTGCTCCAAAAAAACTGAAATAGAATGTTGGTGGTTTGGGGGATCAGATTTCATTTTACCCTCAGGAACAGATGATTACTTTCCTGTTATACTGACCCCAAGAGGATTAGGTTCAGTTATTTTTAAAAGAGCGTACATAGCAAACAAGGAAAATCAATATTGCTCCAATTCCAGAGCTCCCCATACAAGCATCCCCAGAGAAGCCAGGAAAGAAACCCTCCCTTTAGCTGGGACAGATCACATGGACGTTGGACACCCTGTCCGTCAGCCACACTGGTTTGGACCCCGAGGCTTCCCCTCCTCCTATTTTATTTTCAACTCTTAGGTAAGTTAGGATTGATAACACTCTTTTGTGCTGCAGACTTTAAAAGTGCTCCAGTCTTTTTTGCTCTTCTCCCTTCACCGGAAGCAGGGATAACGGCTCAAACATGTTTGTTTCAGTTGAGATGCTGTGCCGTGGTCCAGGTGATACGCGGAGACCGAAGGGTGTGTGTTGGTTGCATGCTGGCGTCGGGGCAGGCAGCCACGGTCTCCGGGTGGCTGGTGGGCATGTGTGGGGTGGGGAGCAGCCTTGCAGGAGACACAGTGACCTCTAATCTAGTGATTCATTGCACCTGGATTCTGGGAGTGTGCCCACAAAGGGTGAAAACCACCCCTGACTGGACTAAAGGTGTTTGTTTGGCTCATGTGTTGCCATATGTATGGATATACACACTGACAGCTGTAGCTGGCGTACTGTTACACCTCTCTCACCAGAACGATGCCCCCACTCACTGGAAGCTCTGGGTGTCGGCTGCCCCTTTCTCTGGCTCGTTGGTAGGCATTGCCTTCCCTGACCCTGAGATGCCTGGAAGGTTATGCCCTCCCTCCCCTTAGGGTACCGCCTGTAGGCTAGGATAGCTAGATGAGAGTGAGGGCTCTGACTGGGACAGACTCAGAGGCAATTTACACTCCAGAGCTCTCCACGGGGTCGGGCAGATGCCCTAGTTCTCCCCTTGCCCTAGCTCATTTTTCTTACTCTCTCACAGTTTCTCCGGAGAGCCTCCCTTGATAAGCACCTGCTCAAGAATCAGCGTCTCTGACTCCGTTTCTAGGGAGACCACCGCAGCACTGCATGCTTATCAAAGATCAGAAAGCCAAATCTTGCTTCAAGGGACCCAGAGGCCAGTGGGTCAGGGTCAGAGACATAGGGACGGGTATCATTCAGAATAAGAGTACTCCAACAGCAAGACGAGTGGAGTGCCCAGTGATTCAGTTCAAGGCCAGGGGTGGGAGGGGTCAGACAGCCCGGGTTCGAACTCTGGCTTCCCCGTTCACACACTATGTCACCTGGCTACTGTGTCGGTGATAGAGTCCCCCTCACCTGATTGTTTGAGGCTTACACTGGACCCTCAGCAGGGTGCTTGAGTCAGGGCAGAAGTCCAAGGCGCTGAGCTGCTCTTGTGTTCAGCTGACTGGGGAACACCTTCATTGTTGGAATTCAGATGAATTCCCTCCCTGCCTCCCTCCCTTCCTCTAACTCCACTCATCACAAGCCTGCTCCACATTAGACTGGCCCCTGTTTTCTATCTCTAAGTGGAGACTGTAATCATTGCTTTAAGTCAAGTGAAAAGTAGGCAAGTTCCTGAGCCCCTCTAGGCACCAAGTCCCAACATGTTTCCTTATTTATTGCCTGGCTTTGTAGTCTTACAGTTGCTGAACCTCCCACATCGGGAAGCAAATGACAGATGGGGCTGGCTCAGTGCCTTCCCTACCATCTCGTCCCAGCTCTGGTACATGAGAAAGGGAAGCAAAGTGCAGACACATACCCATTATGAAAGCAGCCTGCCTTAGCCCTTTGACTTGACTGTGTCCCAGAATGCTTCCAACTGGTTACCTATGCTAAGGGGGATATTGGCAGAACATCAATGAGTAGCCAAAGTTCAAGCTTTCACCCCCCAGACCTTTGGGGGTAAAATCATATTTTTAAAGGTTCTCGAAAAGAGTTGCAGTTGAAGCTTCTAGAACAGTGGTTCCTCCTGCAGCTGTCCATTGGAATCACGTGCCGAACTGTAACATCAGCTGATGCCCGAGTCCCAACTGCAGAGAATCTGATTCACTTCGAGTCAGGATACTTAAAAGCTTCCAACATGATTCTGCTGTGCACTCAAGGCCAAGTACCAAGGACAAAGAAGATGGTGGCAAGAAGGTCGCAAAAATTGGTCATCAAACAAGAGCCTTCTTGCTATGGTCTGAATGTTTGTGTTCCCCCCAGATCTTGTATGCTGGGGTCCTAACCTGTAAGGTGATGATATTAGGAGGTGGGCCCGCTGAGAGGTGATTATGAAGCAGAAGCTTCATGATGGGATTCATGCCCTTATCCAGGAGAGCCCGGAGAGCAAGCTCGGCCCTTCTACCTTAAGCATCCAGCAGAAAGACACCATCAGCGAACCAGGAATCAGTTCTCACCAGACACCAAGTCTGTCTGCGTCACCTGCTGGGCTTCTCAGCCTCCGGAACTGTGAGAGATGGATGTGTGGTGCTTGGATTGGTACAGCATCCAAACAGACTAAAACAGGCCCGAGGTAGGTACCTGCAGCCAACACACTCATCACTTACTCTCCACCAGGTACTATATGAAACACTTGATAAGGTCTGCCTGATTAAAGCTTCGCAACAGCTCAATGAGGTAGGTACGGCGATGGTCCTCGGTCTTCAGATGACAAAATGGAAGCTCAGAGAGCCAGTAAGTTAGCCTGGCTCCAGAGCTCACTCTTCACCAGTTTGCTGGACAGTCCACCTCCTTAATGGGTAAGGGCTTCTCCTTGGTCACGTCTGCCACGCCAGGCCCATGGCCGTGACTCACAGGCTTTTTCATTTTAGGGGTAATTGAAAGCCACAACATAGAGAACAATGTATTGTCTAGAACCCTTCTTTTGGACGATGAGGGTTCCATCCTGATTGTAATCTAGGTAAGGAAAAGCCAGCCACATTTGACCTTGCCTTGAAGTGACTTCCCGCAGAGTTTTGCTGCAAGGTGACTGGTGGAGGAATGTACCCAGATCTCCCTGACGCTCTCCAGAGGGATTTCTGTGAGAAATGGCCACTTCTATAAAAGCTCCAGAAGGTGTCCCCACTGCTACATACTCTTCGAAAGACGGCAGAACAGGTAGGCAGGCTGTGAAATCTCCCTTGTAATCCGTTTCAGAGCCCTTTAGAAATACTTTCAAAACAGGATGGTTTTTTTCAAGTTGATTTCTTTTAATGTTGGGTCTTTAGGAGAGGTAGCTAGCTGTGGGGCATTTTAATTAAAATGAACACATAGATAAATCAAGTAGGCTCTTTTAAAGAATCAGATCACTAAATGAATGAAGCAGACATAGCCCTAACTCAGGCTCAAATACGCACGGACGCTTTCCACTGATTTCTTTAGAAGCCAGCTTTGCTCACACTGAACGTCTACGAGGCCGATACCCTCTGCCAGCGCTGGAGGCACTGGGAAGATGCCTTAAAAAGAACGAATCTATAATAAGGTGACTGGAGTTCTACTGTTGCAACATTAAAGCAGGATGAAAAGTTTCATAACACTCAAAACTGAAATAAAAAACAGCTCAGTTCATTTCTCGATGGGGTAACGTATGTGGTATCTCAGGAAATTGGATGAAAAGGCGGCAAACAGAAGGAGACAACAGGATCCCTTCCACTGATCACCTTAAGTTAAATATGAAATGAGCAAAAAGCCCACCCTCTCCTCTCCTCTCCACCCTCAAAGCTCTCCTTCAAAGGCTCTTGGCCTTGATCTCTTGCAGACCCACTACACAGGAACTTGTCTCTGGAAGCTCAGACTTGAGAGATGGCTACAGTCTTCCCATCAGTCCCAGAGGCTAATCTGACCCCTGGGTCAGATAAATTCACTGGCCTATCATAGCAGGAGAGGAGATCCTAGGTGGATGGGCTACAGGATCCAGGCTGTGGGAGGTCTGATGAGGGAGGCCTGGGAAGCTTCTAGGGGGCATCACCATGGAGTATAAGCAGGTTAGCTGGAGGCTGGCCTCACACTGTTCTCTTTCACGAGGGGCTTAAGTTTATAAAGAATGTCACATTTATAATGGGGGGGTGAGGCAACATTCTCTTTATTATTATAAAATTTGGAAATTTGGCCACAGACATGTACAGAGGCAAGACCCAAGGGGAAGACAGTCATCTCCAAGCCAAGAAGAGGGCCTAGAACGGATCTTTCCCTCATGGCCCACAGAAGGAACCAACGCTGCCAACACTTTGATCTCAGGTTTCTAGCTTCCAGAACTGTGAGAAAATACATTCTGTTTTAGCCTTCCAGTCTGAGGTAAACTAGCAAACTAATATAAAATAGCACACTAATATGAACGTTCAATGTTCCTTCGAACTTTCTCTGTGGGAATTCCTGTTAGCTTATCCAGACCTCAAAATTTAAAATAAGTATATATATATATTTTTTAATAAATAAATATATGTATATTTAAATTGGCATCTTAGCCCGCTATATTACTGGAAATGGAACTGTTTCCCTGTAATTTAAAAACAAATTCCCTTTTCTTGGTTTATGTAGCCACTTTCTTCTTTCTCAGCCTTCTTTGCCTAGTCCTCTAATTCTGCCTACTCTTCCAATCAGAGGCCCCTTCCTGGGCCTCCTTGAACCACAGAATGCTAACCTGAGAAAGCACCTTATCCTGATATCCCCAGCAGCTCATCAGCAGAGTGGAAAGAAGAAAGACCAAAGACGACAAAACTGCACATCCCACAAACTTCTCGCATGTTGTCATAGGACTGAGAAGAACTCCTCATTTCCACCCTCATCTTTGCCATCCCCTGTTTCTGCCAGAAGTTCTTAAATGAACAGATGGGGCTAAGGGCCATCTGTAAATGAGTTGTGAGGAGCTAAGTGTCTATGACAGAGATTTACAAATCTGTTACTTTTTTTTTTTTTTAAGCGCATCTGTGAAGTCCTGCTCACTGGAAACTATTTCTATTGTTTACTCGGTGTCATGTAGCACTGGGCTACCCACCAGGTTGTGCTGAAGGAGCCTAATTTCTACACTGATTCTTATTCTGTGGTGGGGGTGGGTGCATATTCACGGACCTTTATTGTCATCTTGTCCAGGCCCAGACCCTCTTTCTCCTTCTACTGCCAAATCTGGACGTTTCTCTCCTCACCCAACAGCACTATCTCCCACTCACCTAGTTCCTTGAACTGAAAATCCAGGCACTGACCTTGACAGAGCCTTTTCTTCCTCCTCCCAGCCAGCCCCTCAGCAAGTCCTGTTCGGTCCTCCTCTAGGGTACCTCCCACCTCGCTACAGGCCATGACAGTGCTCACGTTCCCGAGGTCCTTGGGTCTTCATTAAATGAACCTTCATTTAAATGAAAGATGGATATCCAATAATGGGATATATAGAAAAATGCTCTTTGATATGTCAGTAAAGACAGCGGTCAAGGCAGGGGCTTTGCGCTCAGTGCACACCCGGCGTCTGGGTCCACTATGGGAGCTCAATTTCAAGGGAAGAATGTTAATACTTCCCAGGACTGCCACGTGACGTGAGCTAAAATACGTAATGGGGCTGTAACTGTGACCGGCGCATGATCAACACAATTATCATTACTTCCACGGTCAAAACTACAGAATCTTCCTCTCATGCGCTTACTATGCAGGTTTGGCCTGACACAATTATCTACAGGAAATAATTGCTATGGGAGACACATTTTGCTCAGGAAGGCTGTTAAAAGAGGTTTTTCTCTCAGTAAAGATACAGATTTGTTCACTGTATTGGTGGTCCGATCCTAAGGTTTCAAAGATGGAGATGTTGTCGTTCACATGGAAGGTCAAAGCTGCGGAAGCAGAGAAGGTGATGGTGCTTCGAAGCTGGAGTCTGTGCTCCATGGTGACAGGGCCACAGTGCAGGGAAAAGGCACAGGGCCATCACATGGACTGCCTTTCCGGTCTGAGGGGCCTAGCAGCTTACCACGTCCCTGGGGCACTGCTAGGGTCCCTCAGACAGCCTTCCAAAAACCGGCTGCCAAATTTCATAACCAGATGTCCATTTCTTTGGCTTGAGACTCACCAGGGGAACACAAGGCATCTGATTGGTCATTGTGGTGGGCATCTTTGCTCTTTGCTACCTGGGATCCAGCATCCCTTTCTTGGCACAGGTGCCTCATGCTCCCCTCTGACAATGAGCCTGTCTCTCACTTGCAGTCCAACTCCAGGGCACCACTGGGTTCCCCAGGCCTCAGCTGAGGAATGGACATAGGAACCAACCACAGCCAGAGAGTTGCAGCAAAACATGTGCCAGTGCTCATTGCAGAGAAAGAGCTCTACCTCTTCTCCCTGGACTTGAACCTGGCATATGAGAGCTGGCACTGCTGGAGCTCGTGAGTCATCTTGCCACTGTGTGTGCGGGATCTGCCCGAAAGTGGAGCTGACACAGCAGATGGTAGAGCAAAGAGATGGTGGGAGAGACAGGAGGGCCAGGTGACACTGCCTGACCTTGGTGCAAGCTGTGCCTGAAGCCCACACCTAGACACTTTCCATTACAAGGGCCAAGGCATTTTTTTTTTTAAAGTTAGACTCCCATTTGCTAAAAATTAGAACCAAAAAGTTCCTTCTGGCATTATAAGGTAGTCAGTATTGAAAAATCCATTTTTAGAAGCCAATTTGGACTGGCAGAGAGTGGAGGGAGCATGAGTGCTTGGGGCTGGCAGAGCTGGGGAGTCTGGTAGGTTGAATAATGGGCATCCTCCACATGTCCCTGTTGGAATCCCCTTAACCTGTGAATGTTTCCTGGGGTAGCAAAAGAGGGACTTTGCAGATGTGATTAAGTAAAGTCTTGCGACGGGGCGATGGATCTGGGTGAGGCCAATGGTATAATCACAGCTGTCCTTACAAGGGGGAGGCAGAGTGTGATACTACGGTCGAGAGTAGAGAAGGGCATGTGGTGATCTCAGCAGAAAGAGAATGATGAGAAGACACTGCTGTGGGCTTTGAGGATGGAGGAAGGGGCCAGGATCCAAGGAATGCCAGGAATGCAGCTCTGGAAGCCGGAAAGGGCAAGAAGGGGGATATTCCTAGATTTTCCCTAGAGCCTCTGGAGGGAGTAGAGGGAGCCTGGCCATGTCCACACTTGGCTTCGGCCAGTGTGAAATGGATTCAGACTCTTGACCTCCAGAACGGAAAGAGAATAACATTATTTTGTTTTAAGCCACTAGTTGACGATGATATGAGGAGGAGGGTGTGGAGGATAGCCCCCATTCCCACTGGCTTCATTCCTTGGGCTGTGAAATTATCCTGGCTCAGACACAGGTTGGGGAGAGTTAAGAAGCAAAAACGGGGCCTGGAAGGGCTTCGAGCTTGACTTGGCGTTGTGCCCACAGCCAGCTGAGGCCACCGCTTCTCTTCCCACTTTGGCCCCTTCTGCTCCTTCATCAGAGCTGCGTTTCCTCTGGTGCCAGGGCTCCCTGCTTGCTTTTATTGCTTATCCAAACTTCTCTGGGAGGTGGAAAAGAAAAAACTGTGAATGCAGGAGCTTCAAGCATTCTGAGGCATGCAGGGTTGGTGGGGAACAGAGAGGGATATTTATGGAAGGGACTGAAGCTTAGGCCAGAGAGAGGCATTTGCAACCCTCAGGCTTCAGGCTTCAGACTGATTTCAGGAAAAAGGTCTCAAAGCCACCCCTGGGATGCTGCTTCTCAAACATGGTCTGGTATTAACATTTAATGAATGAACATTAATTAACATTAGCCACCTCAGTTTCCTCAGTAAAGGAGTGTCTGTCGGGGCTGGCATTTACTGTGCATGTATTATAGGCACAACTTCAAGAGGTCTGCTGGTAGGGGAGTCCAAGGTCACATGGGGCAGGCCTCGCTGAGCAGCTTGGGACAGCTGCACAGAGGGATACCTGGGGCATGCCCCCAGGCAATCAATAAAGCTGTTTTTGTTTCAAAAGAAAACTAAAGAACCTGGCTGTGGAGAGGTGGGGTGAAGAGGACAGGGAGGTGCACCGGGCTGCCTGGCTTCAGCTGGTGAACACAGCCTGGGACATGAAAAGGATTTTCTACCCTTTGTCAGAAAGAAAGGGGTTTGGGTCTATCATCTTGGTGTTTAAGGACCCTGTAGCTTCAACGCTTTAGGGTCCTGGGAAGTACTTTGCTTAGTGGCACTTGATGTGAAGTAATGAAGGAAAGGAAGCGACCCCTGGAGAACTGAAAGACAGCCACCAGTTTCAGATTTTCTTTTTTATCTCGGAGACACATGTACTTCACAGACACATCTCATTCGATTGTCACGACATCTCTTTTAGGTGTCTACGTTATCTGCACTTTACATGGAAGTAAACCGGAGCATGGGGTCATATGGCCAGGAGGACAGAGCCCGGATTCTAACTAGCCATATCCGATTCCATGGCCCAGGACCCTAATGACCGCTAATATGTCTTAGAACAGTTCCACTTTGGGGGCAACAGAAATTGAGGATTAATGGAGATAGATGGAAGCATCCAGAAATGAGGCTTCCCCTACCTTCCTCCCAGTCCTTCCACCTTCCTTTTCCAATCACAATGCTGGACAAATGATGCTCATCGCAGAAAAATCAATGTGAGGACTACACACATTCCTTTGCTGCAAGGCTCGGTGCCCTCAGGCCCCTGTGCTTGATTTATTAATTTATAATCTGATTTGGAAACAAAAAGGCCACACTGGAGAAAGGGGAACCCTCCTACACTGTTGGTGGGAATGTAAGCTGGTGCAGCCACTCTGGAAAACAGCGTGGAGGTTCCTCAAAAAGTTGAAAATAGAGCTGCCCTAAGACTCGGCAATTGCACTACTGGGTATTTACCCCAAAGATACAAATATAGTGATCTGAAGGAGAACCTGCACCCCAATGTTTATAGCAGCAATGTCCACAATAGCCAAACCATGGAAAGATCCCAGATGTCCATCGACAGATCAATGGATAAAGAAGATGTGGTGTATATCTATAATGGAATACTATGCAGCCATCAAAAATTGAAATCCTGCCCTTTGCAACGGCATGGATAGAACTAGAGTAAACTAAATGAGAAGAAGACAATCACCGTATGATTTCACTCATATGTGGGATTTAAGAAACAAAGCAGAGGATCCTAGGGGAAGGGAGGGAAAAATAAAAGAAGATGAAGTCAGAGAGGGAGACAAACCATAAGAGACTCTAAATCATAGGCAACAAACTGAGGGTTACTGGAGGTGAGGGGGGTGAGGGGATAGGGTAACCGGGTGATGGGCATTAAGGAGGGCCTGTGCTGTAATGAGCACTGGGTAGAAGACTGATGAATCACTGAACTCCACCCTGAAACTAATAATACGCTATATGTTAATTAATTGAATTTAAATTAAAAAAATAATTTTTTTTTTTTAAAAGGCCACAGTGTCACTGGAGACCACTTGGCCACGTGCTCTAGTTTCAGCATCGCCTCCTGCGGCCCTGAGCTGAGGCAGAGACAGCAGCCGAGCCCTCATCCGCGTGGCTCTCTCTGGCTTCCAAGGGGTAAAGGCTGCTTTGCGTGTGGGCTGCCCTGGGTGTGTCTTTCCTGCAGATGCTGTGAAGCGGCGTGTTCTCCACCAGCTGAGCAGTTCTGCCAAAGAGACAGACCCAAGGGGCATGTTCCTACTGCTGGCTCTTACCCACAGACACACCCATGCCTTAATTTTCACCCCAGCTTCCTCATGACGTATGTGTGTACACATGGCCTGGCCCATCAGCCACCAGAGTCCAGAACCCAGTAATGCTCATGAACTCACGGGGAGAAGCAGGAGTCTTAGACAGTGCCCAGCTTTCCTCTGAGACAGCGCTTTCTTAGCGTGCTTGTCCATGTGGTTTCTTTCTTTGCTCTTTTATGTGACATGAGGGGCAACTTGGGAAAAAAAAATGCTCAAACAAGACAGACGCTTTAAATGGCCCGGTCAGGATTGCCTGCAAAGTCACACCCATGCACACATGCGTGTGTGTACACATGTGTGGGACAGGGAGAGATGGTGAGAGTGTCTGGGCATCCTCTTCCAAGCTTCTGTTTCTCTTACTAATGGTGAGGCTTAGGAGAATTCTAATTGGAAAAGAAAGGTTAGTGTTGGGACACCTGATAAAAGTGACCTTTAGCCAATGAGTGGCTTATGTTTTTCAGACTGTCTGCAGGGAAAGCCTGTCTAAAAGGCAAGTGGCATTTTTTTTCTAATCAAGGTGACATTTATACCTTGAACCTTTCCATTTGACAGATGCCAAGAAGCCGACAGAGAAGAATCTTTGATCAGTGATGAAATGATTATACCTTGCCACAAATACCTGGCGTGGCAGGAGCAGTCACAAATTAGAAAATACCCTTTGTGGGTGCCTGGGTGGCTCAGTGGGTTAAGCCGCTGCCTTCGGCTCAGGTCATGATCTCAGGGTCCTGGGATCGAGCCCCACATTGGGCTCTCTGCTCAGCGGGGAGCCTGCTTTCCTCTCTCTCTCTCTCTCTCTCTGCCTGCCTCTCTGCCTACTTGTGATCTCTGTCTGTCAAATAAATAAAATAAAAATCTTAAAAAAAAAAAAAAAGAAAATACCCTTTGAGGATCTACTCTGTGCTGCCCACTCTGTGCTGGGCTGTGGGATCTAGAGGTGATAGGACAGAGGAGTTCCCTGGCCTCGAGGGTTTGAAGGGCCAGATGGGACGTCGGACACTGAGCCATAATTACAAGTGTGATGTGTCCGGGAGGAGATGGGCTACCAGAGTCTATGAAGGAGAGGTCAGGTAGGGAAGGGTCTCCAAATGGCTTCCCACGGAAGCCTCCTAGGGCTGAGACTTGACAAGGGAGCAGGGGCTGGTGAGGCAGGGCATGGGAAGAGCTTGCAGTAGAGAGTGCGGGCTTAAACAGGAACGCACTGGATGGGAAGGGCTGACATGGGGAGGGCAGAGTGAAGTGAGAAGCCAGGGAGGAACACAGGGATGGCCCACGCTGAGCCTTACCGAGCACAGTAGGTATTTTGTACTTCATCCTAAGAAGCATGGGTGCTTATTGAAGGCTGAAAACCCAGGCAATGATCTGTTCATCACTTGGCTACCTGGGGGGTGATGAAGCCCTGCTGGAGGCATCAACACAGTCTAGGGAAGAGAGGACGGCACCCGAACTAGGATAATCACCATGGAAATGGGAAGGAGGGGGTTTGAGAAGGCAGAATAGTAGCACTTGGTGATGGGTTGCTGAGTGAGGTCAGGGACGGAAAGGAATCTGGATGCCTCTCAGGACAGCGCTGTCACTCTTGGCGATGGGGGGCCCTGGAAGAGAGGCAGGGAGGGGCCAGCGAAGAGTCCGAATTTGGCATGGGCCATGTTAGACATGAGTCACCCGAGAAACACCCAAGAGGAGAGGTCAAGAAGGAGACGCTCTTGGGACCCCGCAGAGGGTCTAGGTGGAGAGGCACGGGAACCTCTGTGGCGGCAGGGGTTAACTGCCTTCGCCAAGAAGAGCGGGGCCTGGAAGGAAGCCCTGTGTCCCCCACACAGTGCACCTGTTCCTGGGTGAGGAGGACTGGAAGGTCGAGGGGTGAAGCTGGAAAGCAGGAGAGCACACTGTTACTCAAAGCAAGGAAGGCAGGTGTTTCTAAAGGAGGGTTGGGGAGTTATGTTGAATGAGGCTGAGTTTTCTTTCTGAAGAAAAAAAAAAGCTGACTTTGTTGCCTCTTGATTACAAATCTCCCCACTGCTTTCAAAAGTCTAAACTCCTTATCCTGGACACCAGGCCTCTCATACACGACTGTCCATCTATAGCCCAGACTTCTCCCTGGCTTCTCCCTGGCCGGTGAAGTCTGCCCAGCAGCCGCACTGACGGGCCCTCTGCGGACACTGTAGATAGATGCATCCTTGCCCTTCCAGCATTCGTCCTCCAACACATCAGCTTTTGCCTGCAGATCTGCCCCACTTCTACCCCATTCAGTCCATGGAGTTCTGAGGTCACCACGGCAGCCCTTGGTGTGGGGCAGGTGGCCCAGGCCCGCCCTGATCAGTGCTTTGCCCTCCGTGGAGCCACTGACTTGGGGAGAGGACAGGAAATGGGACTGAGTTGGTCCAATCAGAGTGAATCTCCAGAGAGTTCTGGTACACGGCCTAATGTTCCTTTCTGGGAGCTCAGGTCTGCAAGGATGCAGCCCCAGGAGTGTCAGCAGCCATGTGCGGACCAGGGGAGAAAAGCTGGCCTGAGAACTTGGCTAACACACGAGAGAGAGCAGAGCTGGGGGATGGGGTGCCTGGGTCTGGTGACACTGTTTGAGCCTCGCTTTCAGCTGGGCCGGAAGCCAGAGTGGATCTGGACTTTTGAGTTGTAGGAGCCAGTGAATGTCCTTTCCTTCTTGTTTTTGTTTGGGATCAGGTTTCCTGTCACTTGTGACAGAATGGAATCCATGAACCCCAGCAACATAAACATGCTATTCCTGTGAGGCAGAGTGTTTCCTCGTGGCTCTGCCAGAGTCACTGGAATGTGCTTCTCAGGACAGCCTTCTTGGATCCCTCTGGGCTGTCATCCCCGCTCTGTCCTTCCTCAGAGTCTGGTGTGATCACATGTTCCCTCTGCTTCCCCAAGAGCCTCAGGCCCGGGATAATGTCTTACTTTTATATCCCTGACACCTCACACTGTCTGATGTGTAAGAGTCACTTATCAAATGTTTCCTGAGTGAATGAGTGAACAAATGAATTATAAGCAAAAGTTTGATATTGAGATATAGGAAGATCCTGAAGACAGAGGGGTAAATGGTTAAAAAGATACTCAAACCAATGAAAAATTAAGTGCATCGTCTCCAGGATTGGTCAAGCACATTTTCAAAACGCCATTATTTTAATTATGGAAATGGCCTCTCAAAAATGAAAAAGAAGCAAAGCATGTCCCTTGCTCCCAGATAGAATAAATTCATGTCGCTATGTTACATCAAAAATAATTTCACAGAATCTGGTATTCAAAGCTCATTAGGTCAGGTTGGCTGATTTCATCCCAAACCGAAACAGTCCTTGGCACCTAACGAGCAGGGCCCGTCGTTCAGGCCCCGGCCTGGCTTCAATGCTATTAGATGTCTTCAGAAGACATCCAGAGCAAGCAGTGGTTACCGTGGTAACACGCAAGGGAAGGGGAAAGCTGGCTGTCATCTACAAGATGAGGGCTGCATACGGGAAGTACCGATAAGCCGAGGAAACAACATGAGTCTTCCCCACTCAGAGTGGCTACTGGACGTTCAGGCGCTGGACACAGAGCCGGCTGAACACCCAAGAAGGCGGCTTTGGACTCCCAAGAAAATGTTCCTGAGGCCTGAAACAGGCTGTTTATATTCTTTTAAGGAGTGTTTTCCAAATTAAGTTTGGATTTAGCTCTTAATTGAACAGAGAGACACTTCGAAATCCAAATATTGTGGAGACGGCTTTCCTCTTTTGGCACGCACCACCTCCCACTGCCTTGTGCAGATATGTACGTCTGCATGGACACGTGTGCATATATATGGGGTAGACTGAAACCCACTGAAATATGTAGAGCATGGAGCTCAGTGCAGCACATATTCCCTGTATCGTAATCCTTGATTTATGCTTTGGTTTTGAAATGCTTAAGAGAATGCTATAAAGACTTCATTTTTTTAGCAGCGAATTTCTAATGATCCAACCACTTGATTCAAAATTAAAGCAGGCTTATGGATATTGTGCTGCTAATCTGGGGGTAATTGGTGTTTTCAAAGATGTTTTATCTGCTCTTCCTGTTCAAAAATCTAGGATGAACCATGATTTGAGGCCCTTTGTTCTTTCTGTTAATAATTAGCTGTCAGAACTGAAACTCGAGAGATCAGCACATGGAATTCGGGAAACCCAGTGCAAAGCCCGCAGGAGAGGAGAATGACCAGCAGAGAAGGGCTGTGAGGGACTGCCGGGCACGTGGTACCTGATCTGATTTTCCTCGTCGTCCACCAGGAAGAACCAGCGGAACTTCACCAGCAAGGGGCTGCAGTTGGTGATCGTCACGTATCGAATGACCTCGGTGTCGTTCAGGATACAGCCGAAATCCAGCTCCGTGGTCTCAAAGCTGAGGTTGGGGTAGTTCACTTCCCCCCGCAGGTTCAGGCTGTCTACTTGGGGGTGCTCTACGTATTTGATCGCTAGAATCTCTTCTGCCACCCAATTGTTCAAATCATTTCTGTAGGAAGGGTCGAATTTGACCAGCAACTTTTTTTCTCCATCAATCTCCAGTTTAAGGGGCTACAAGCAAAATAATGGGGAATTACTAACTTTTGTGCTGTGCATTTCCAACAAGCTCCATGAAACAGGATAACCACAGTGAGCTATATGAATTCATACACATACACAGACACAGATGCACACATCTGTACACACAGATTCGTACGAAATGCATATATATCCACACTTCTTTGGTCCCTCATTATATGTTCACACCTATGCATAATTAAATAGCTAGTATATCTAAATCTATGTAGATATCTATACTATATCGATAACTATAGGTATTTTATATACATAAATGCACACACACATATTTTATTAGTTGGAAACAAAAGCAAGGAGAATCTGGATAAGAATCATCTGAAGGAAAGGATTTTGGTAATAGTTGTGGAGTGACAAGGATTGAGGAGTTGCAAAAGGGAAAGTCTGCAATGAATAACTATTATAAAATACTCTTAACTGGAAATGAATTAGAGTTTAAAATGCTCTTCCTAGACAAGTGGGAAAAATCCGCTGCTTAAGAAATGTTTAAAAAGCCTTCTACAGCCCTGGGGGAGGGGCTCTGGAGCAGGTGACCCAGAAAGGGATGGATGAGGCAATTTAATTTCTTTACTCCTGTCTGCAATTCTAACTCTTAAGCACAGTGTTAGCTACTTTCTGCTGTTTTCCATTCAACTTAAAATGACACTCGGGAGCTTGGCAGAGTTTGTTTAGTGGACGGTGTTTATCCTTTTCTCTCTCTGATGCAAATCCCCATGTGTTCCTTGCCTCCAAGGCCGCTGGAACACCTTAGGATACAAAGCCTGGCTTCCAGTTGGCTTTCCCAGGAGTTGCTCAGTTCCCACAGTTAATCCACGGGAAAGGCACCTCCTGGTTTTGCAGAAAGTGCCCCGAGGCAGTCAGAGGCAGGACTAAGTGTTTTACAGAGCTCTTGCCTCTCTGCGGGAGTTGGGAGTTCGAGGGTTCAGGTGTTTCCCTGTGTACCTCAGTGTGACAGGATTAGATGGCTTCAGTGGCTAAAGCCAATCACCTGATTCAAGAACCAGAGGAAGGGCAGGGACCATTCAGTCAGCTCATCCCATCCGCGGAGCACTGAGGCCATCTGTGCGGGTGGCCAGGGCACACCGACAGCACATTCCTGCGGCTGCCGCCATGTCCAGCACTAGTGACTGCGATGCCTGCCATTTCAGTATCTTCGAAGATTGACTTAAAGGCTTTCTCCCCTTTGTCGTTTTGTAGAAACGATACACAGCTGCAGAAGGCTGCATTATGTGTAAAAGCACAAAGAGGAGAAAGGAGAAACTCATCTACAATGTCACCACATATTATTTCTCAGAGTTAATGTTTTTTAAACATGAGTCCAGACAGAACGGATGGGTAAATATGATTTTTACAAAAAATGAAATTAGACTAATTTATTTTTTTTTAAGTATTTGGGTTTTTCCTAAAAACAAAAACAAAAACAAAAAACCACCTGAAAAAAAATATTCTGACTCTGGAGCCAGACTGCTTGGGTCCAAATCTGGCTTCTGCCAGTTACCAGGTCTGTGAATTTGAGGAAAGCTGCCTAGCCTTCCTAGACCTCAGCTTCTCTATCTGCGAAATAGGGGTGATAACAGTCCCTAGTTTTTTTTTAAGAGGCTAAAATGAGTTAATATTTATGTAATGTGTTCAGAGCAGTGCCTGGCACACAGTGCAAGTATGGTATATGAAAGCCGATTACTACTAGTATCCCTTTATGATCAAGAAGATAGCTAAATATTAAGCAGTTTCAAATTTAGATAATAGCTTACTGATGCCGTCTGTAAAAAGGAAGGAAATATCAACACACTTCTGCTCCCTGCATCTCCCAGTTTTTAGTGGCTGTCGTGTTCCTTTTTAAATGTAGAGCTTTCAAACATTCTGTTCCCAAGTCATAACCATCAAAGTCGTGTAATCTCAGTTCTACAGTTGAATGGGCTCAGTGCTTCCCACCAGTCTTTCCCTTAGAGGGTTTTCCATTGCCGTGTGCTTTATTCGGTTCTTCTCCTGCATTGTATGTTCTTTCTCCTGTTGTATTTCATTGGCCCCAGTTGTCTGAATGCTGTGTTCATTGATTCTCGCATTCTGAGAATGTCTGCCTGTTGTCTTTACACTCAAAAGACAGTAGCTGGGTTGCTCTTTCTTGGAAAGCTCTGTAGTAATTGCTCCCTTGTCATCTGGCATTAAGTATTATCATGGAGAAGTCTGTGCTGAGTCTAAACTCCTCCCTTGACGGGCCCTTTCTTTTCTGCTTAGAGACCATAGAACTCTTTGGGTCTCAGTAAGACCAGGAACTTCACTAAGATATGTCTCACTGTTGAATATTTCATAACATTCTGTCCTAGGACAAGGTATGGACTTATTTTAAAAAATCAAAACCTCTTATTCAAGCCAACTAGTTCCCCTCCCCTGAAGTAACCAAGGTCACAAGCGTGTTGCTTATCCTTGTTGGAGATAGTGTATGAATAGATAGTCATGTTCATGTATGTATTTTTAAAAAAATTTTTATACACATGAGAGCACACTGTGCACTCCTGTTCCACAACTTGCTTTTTCCACTGGGAGATCACCCATCAGTGCATATGGAGTTGCCTTGTAGCAGCATTTTATTCTATCATAAAATTCTGCCAACATTGACTTAACCAATCTCCTACTGATAGATATTTTGCTCTTATTATCAATGCCGCAATGAATATTCTTGCTGAAGGGTAAATTCAGCTGAAGGGTAAATTCTTAGCAATAGAAGAAGTAGGTCAAAGGGTATGGGCATTTAAAATTTTAAATTAAAATTTAAAATTTAAATTTTAACAGCTGTAGCAATATCACCTGATGTATAACTTCCCCAACACTGTTTCCACATGCCTTCCCAACACAGAAAACTACCCAATTTTTGCTCTTTGCTAATCTTATAGGAAAAAAATGTGTTTCATCATAATTTGAATTTCACTTCTTCTAATGTAATTAAAGTTGAGCACATTTTCATGTTTAAGAACTGCTTTATTTTTCTTTAGGTGAACTCTGTTCATTTTCCTTGTCTATTTTCCTAATGGGCTGTTGGTATTTTTCCTATTGATTTGTAGGGGCTCTTTATTTTTTTAAACTGTACATATGCTTTTATTAAAGTTATATATGCAAATAATATGAAAGGTCAGACTGCGCTTTAAGAGTTACAACAAGAAGTGGTAGTTCCTGACCCAACCTGGCATCCCAACAATCCAGAGGCTGTCATGTCTCAATTTGTATTATAGGGCTGGTCCACAGAATAGCTTCCTTGGGCAGAGACGGGATGATCAAGTTGTGGACACACCCCAGATGCCAGGCATAATGCTGAAGGGGTGAAACTCACACTAGAAACATTAAATTTCCCCTGACATTTTTATCAATTTCTCTGGGAAAGAGCATGTATCTTTAGGTCTTAGGATAAGAGCCAGCTGCCCATATTTTTTGTGTGGGGTCAGGAGGGACAGCTGTCTAGTGCATGTGGAATTCCTCTATTTCTAGTGCTTGCTTCACACTTCTTACCTCTGAGCTCAGGCTATTTAGGCTGAATGACTCCAACATCTTTGAGATTTCACTGGAGAATTTTCTAGAATGCAGGTTTTTGTGGCTTTTTGTCAACCCATTCCATCCTCATTCTCTCTTCTAGAATTTGTTCAAATCTCTCATTATTTGGTTATCTCTATGCTCTTCTCACTTGATTTTATTGTTCTGGGCTTCTTTCCTTCTGATCATTTTTACTTTTATCTTAAGGTTTCAGGAAGGACAAGAGAGTGGGTCTTATCTACCACCCAGACTGAGAAAGCTGGTCAGGTCTGAATTTTCATTTTGTCATCCCACTTGTTCTCCTTTGCGCTGAGTTTAGTCTTTGTCTCCACTTAGAACACTTGTATCTCATCTTTAAGTTGTTGTTTTTTTTTTTTTTTTTTTTTTTTAAAGATAGGTCATACCATCTATCATTTCTTTGAGACTGTACAGAACAACATTTATACTTTTGGTCTTCTTCCTTGTGTAGGTTCCCTGGCAGTAGGTTTTTCTTCTGCCTCTTCTGTCTTTTATTCCTCTGTTCAAAGATCTTAGCTGTTTTTTTTCTCCAGCTCAGGCTTAAAGGTAACCCAGTAAAGAACTGGGGGTGGGGAGGGGAGTGTGGTCATGCAGTTTACAGCCACCAGCTGGGTACCGTAGGCAACACTCCCCCTAAGCAGTTCTGTCCCCCCCCCACTCCCCCCAGGATCCATTTCCCTGAGTGAGTCTCACAGCAAATCTTCAGTCATAGGTTCCCTCTTCTGAGATCGCACTGTCACTGCCTGGCCTCCCTTCCTCCTTTATGTTACTCCTTCATGAGCTGTCTCCCTAGCCTGGGAAGCTGAGCACAGTGGTGTGGGGATCTGGCTTCTCCTTCTCTCCTTCCCTCCTTCCCTACGGCTCTTCTGTGCCACCTACCCTATGGCCTGGCCATTTCCCTGGCGTCCTCATGCCCAGCAAAGAACCATGGCGGTGATCCTGTAGGGATATTTAGAGAACACTGCGTCCTGACTCAGACCGGGGGCTCAGTAAGCTCACAGCCTTCTCCTTCAGCCCGGTTTGGATTTCTTAGTATCTGGAGATGGGCTCTCTGGTCTAGGGACTGGTTTTAGCTACTTCCCTGTTGGCTAGAGTAGAGAGCTTTGGTCCGATTTGAGAAAGTAGAATTAAAAGATCTCTATTGTCATCAGTGGGAAGTCACTGTTTTCTGGAGATTCCAATAGGCAGGAATGAAGGGTCATCATAATGAGCCAAAGTTCTTACACTGTTAATAATAGTTAGGTTGACATTGGAGTTTATGACATTTAAAAGTTTCTATATTCTTCCCTCTTTGTTTCTTGAATTCTTTCTATTTGTCTAGATGGAAATTAGATAGTATACTGACATTGTTCTCTTCCTTTGTCACACAACAACTCTCCCAGGAGCTCGTTAGGACAGCCTTCTGTCAACTTACCTCAGGAATTAGTGGCAGGGGAGATTTATCAGTCTCGCAGATAAAGAAGGGTCCGCTTGTTGAAAGTAACACATTCACAGGCAGAGTGGAAATGTTCTTTATAACCAAGGGCTGGTAATCAGGTTCCAGGATAGTGTTAGGTTTCTGCAAAAGAGGAAAAAGAGGAAAGCGAGTTATGGCAAAAATAGTAAGCCTTTAGCAGCCAAAGTCTCATGTTCATTGTTAACAGTAAAATTAGCATTCCCTACCCATCCTTGCTCTCTGCCTTTTTCTCTTGAACGGATTTAAATAAATCATTTGGAATTTATAGTGGACTACTGATAAATGAACTTACGTAAGCCAGAAAACACGGATTAGTTTTCTTACTCTCTTGTCACCAGGGTAAACACACCTATACAAGCCATGCCTCTGGATAGTACTGTTACTATCGGCTTCTAGTATCATAAAACAAAATTTAATAAATTAGTGATATCTTGTAGAAGAACCCTGCCTCATTATAATGAACAGAATATTTTCCTTATATGATATTTCTTCTATGCTTAAAATATCCAATTTGCAAAAATTTATATGTTTGCAATATATTGTTACAGTGACAAATGGTCACAACCATTTCCTGTACATTTTTCCTGGTAAGACTGGGATAGTTGATTTAGAAGCTTCTTTTCACTTTCTTAGACACATCAAATTTAGTTTTTCAACTGGAGAAAGCATCAGAAATGGATCTTTAGCTGAACATTTTTCTCATTCTGATGTGGGAGCCCATGTTATTTCTCGTGTGCTGTGGAAAGGGTATCCTTTAATATCAGCAGGAGGCAACCACAAGCTCAGTCTCCAGGTTCCAAAGAGAGCCTTCCACCAATCGTGCCCACAACTCTAGCCTGTTTTCACCAGGCCTCATTGTTTTGATTTGCTTTTTCTCCTTGTTCCAATTTCAGTTAAATCCTTCTGATTGAATATTTTGGTCAGACTCTGTCCCTGCTTCTTTGTTTGACACAGTCTTCCTTCTGCTGTGGTCCCTGTCCCCTGGTTCTAGCTCTGAAGGGCTCGGGGAACCAGAGCTGGTGATGTCTCTGTCAGTCTGGGCTGCTATAATGAATGTCATAGACAGGGTGCTTTAAGCAACAGACATTTATGTCTCAGAGTTCTGGAGGCTAGAAAGTCCAAGATCAAGGTGCCAGCAGATCTGGTGTCTGGCTTAGACGGCTGTCTTCTCACATGGCTGAGAAGGAGATCATCTCTCTTGTCTCGAATTTCAGGGCACTCATCCCATTCCTGAGGGCTCTGTCTTCATTATCTCCCAAAGGCCTCCACCTCCAGCATCATCACACTGGGGATTAGGAGTTCAGTCTATGAATCTGAGGTCGGGGGCTCGGGGGGACACAAACATTCAGTGTTTAACAGCTGGCTTAAGCCTCCTCTGCCTTAGTTGTACTCCACTGGTCCCCTGTGCATGCCCAGAGTTCTTTCAGGGGTTCAGTCTGGCACCTGGCGTGAGATGCCAGCCATTGTTTCCCTCCCTCTAATACAGGTACTGACTTCACCTTGTATTTGCAGATGATATAATACAGTTTGGGGAAGAGATGAAGCAGCACCTTGGGGCCATACAAAGGCTAACCACCCAGTGACCTTCCTTCAGACAGCTCTGTCACCTCAGGAAGCCGTGACGCGAAGAAGCCATACTTGGTTGGTTTTGGCAATAGGCCATTTAGAGGTTAGCGATAAGAAGGAGTCAATACACACAGAGCCATTCTATTTTAAAATGACCCCTTCTTTCTGGGTTGTTTGTCTCCCCACATATCAGGAGACAGAATTTGCTGCTGGACTTCATGAAGCAAACTGGCTGCTACTTTCAGTTGACCTTTTCAATTCCACAGAGATGTGGCTTCATCTGTGTGGTTATGAATGGTACCATAGTTATAAAGTGGATCAAATCTGAGGAAATGGTTATAGAAGAACTCTTCTCATAGGCAGGGCTGGTATCGTCAGAGTCTAACGTCCTAAATCAGGCCCACTGCCTTGAGCCCCCAAAGAGGCAGGACAGATAATTGGGTGTTACGTAATTAACTCTGAACGCCAACACCAACAGGCCTCTTGTGCCTGCTGGGTAATAAAGTTGCATTTCTTCATTGTCCCTGATATGGCTTACATGTGAGTGGGAAATAATGAAAAACAGAGTAGTTGAACAAAGTTCACAATTATGATATTTGGGGGGAAGAAGAGAAGGGCAAAAACAAACGAACACAGAGTTATGACAATTTGTTTCTTAATTCAATAAGTCGCTACCATATTCAAAATATTTGCTCTTTTATTCTAGTGATAACAGAGATTTAAACAAGAATTTTAAAAAAACCCAAGGCTTAAGGATATAAAAAGAAGGAAAGGAACACTATGCACACATTTTTATGAGTGTTTATAGGCTCACAAAAAAAAAAACCTAATAAGAAACCAGGCTGCATATTTAACATACACTATAATGTCTTGCATAAAATATTCAATAAATATTCCCTGAATTTTCTCTGAATAACCAAATTTAGAGGAAATGCAATGCCACTGAATTTGGTGCAGCTGTTGCCAATAAATATCTCTCCTGATTACTTTAAATGGAAAATTTTAAGATAGAGCAATGAAAACATAATAACTAAACAGGAACTCGTGTAGTATTAATTTTTACATATCTCATACAGCTTGTCACAGTTGACCATCCTGTAGCTGAAACTCCTATTCTACTTCTTCAAAGTCTACTTTCCCCACTAGCCTATTAAGCCAGGGTTTTGCTGGGTCTTTGCTGCCATAAGATGTAAGTGCCGCAAAATTATCTGTTGGCTTGAAGTGAACTTGTACACCTGCCCTCCCTTCCTTGATTATAAGCTCCCTTATTCATCTCCTAGCAGAGCACTTTATCTATGGTGGATACTCAAGAGATGTTTAATATGAACAAAATATAATGGAATCCACTACCAGAAACAATGGTCTTGAACATTCTCTTGCGAGTCTCCAGGTAACAAAATGATTCCTGGTGGATTGCCCCATAATCAGTTAGGCACTGCCAAACTTAGTCCATCTGTAGGACACCACATCAGGACCTAACTTTGATTACATATGTTCCACACTATGGAACAACAGCTTAATTAATACTTAGTTTTCCCAGTTGGCTGTGAGGTTCATCTGGGAGGGACTATTCTCACTGTTCTATCCCTAGTCTCAACACAGTGCCTGGTATGTGGTAGGCCTTGATAAATATTCCATTAGGCAGCCAGTATGACTGTTCCAATGAATAAATCTGACCATGTCACTCCTCTCCCTGCCTATAGCCCTCCAATGGCCACCTAGAACAAAACCCGAAGTTGAGAACATGCCTCCCAGTCATGCCAAACTCATCTGGCCTCTGCCCATTTTCTCTAGATGGACCTCCTGGGCACATTCTCTAAGGTGACCGTTCAGTTCTGTATACTCCCAACCTCTTTCCTAACTCAGGCCCTTTGTATGTGCTGTTCCCTCTGCTTGTGATTCTCTGCCCTGCTCTCGTCACCAGACTAACTTCTATTTCTTCTTCAAGTCTCAGTGTGAGGCCCTTGCTGAAGGAAGCCCTCTGTGACCACATGTACAAATAAAGCCATGTCTCCAAGACATGTTCTCACAGAGCCTTTTAACTCTTTTCCATGGCACTGTTTAAAATTGAATCTTAAACAAATAATTTTAATAATTTGTTTAGTCTGTAACCTCAACCAGTCTCTTACCTTTGACTATGTCAGGCTGGTTCACCAGATTTCTAGCACCAATACAGTCCTCAGCTTGGAAGAGATATTCTCTACGTCTCTGGTTTGGATTTTACGTAATTCTAGGATGTAAGTCTGCCTAGGAATAGGCAACATCCTGCTGTGATTTGTTGCCCACCTCCTCACCATCCTGACCCCCTGCACTGAGCAGTGACCATTCCTAGCTTCTCCCATCTTCTGCCTTCGCCATTCATTGCATGTCCCTAATGGCCACATAAAGTCATGGGCATTTATAGCCACATAAATTAGACTGTGAATCTGTTTAAGTTGATAATTCTCAGGCGGTGTTAGGTGATCTGCATAACAGCTTAACTTCCATCTCCATTTCCTCACACGTGCGATGGGAATGACAACAGAAGCTACAGCACAGATTGTCGTGAGGAAACAGCTGGGAAAGTGCATGTGAGAAGCACAGGTTGACGCCACTGGATACCATTCAGTTAAATGGTGGCTATTCTTTTTTTTTTTCCTCAAATTTTTATTTAAATTCTAGTTATTTAACATACAGTGCAATATTGATTTCTGGAGTAGAATTCAGTGATTGATCACTTACATACAACACCCAGTGTTCCTCAGAAGTGCCCTCCTTAATGTCCATCACCCATCCAGCCCATCCCCTACCCACCTCCCTCCAGCAACCCTTAGTTTGTTCCCTGTCATTAACAGTCTGTTCCAGTTTGTTTCCCTCTCTTCTTCTTTTCCCCGTCTGATATGTTCATCTGTTTTCTTAGACTCCACATATGAAATCACATGGTATCTGTCTTCCTCTGACTGACTTATTTCACTTAGCATAATACACTCTAGCTCCATCTGTGTCTTCATGAATGGCAAGATTTCATTTTTTTGATGGCTGAGTAATATTCTACTATATCTATCGCATCTTTAACCATTCATCATTTGATGGACATTTGGGCTCTCTCCATAGTTCAGCTACTGTTGATTATGCTGCTATAAACACTGGGGTATGTGTACCATTTCAAATCTGCATTTTTGTATCCTTTGGGTAAATACCCAGTAGTGCAGTTGCTGGATCATAGGGTAGCTCTAGTGTTATTTTTGAGGAATCACCATTCTGTTTTCCAGAGTGGCTGCACCAGCTTGCATTCCCACCAACAGTGTAAGAGGTTCCCCTTTCTCCTCACCCTCACCAACACCTGTTGTTTCTTGCGTTAGTTTGAGCTGTTCTGACTGGTGTGAGGTGGCATTTCATTGTGGTTTTGATTAGTATTTCCCTGATGCTGAGCGATGTTGGGCATATTTTGTTTTGTCTGTTAGCCATCTGGATGTGTTTTTTTTGCAGAAGTGTCTATTCATGTCTTCTGCCCATGTCTTAAATGGATTATTTGTTCTTTGGGTGTTGAGTTTGATAAGTTCCTTATAGATTTTGGATACTAACCCTTTATCAGATATGTCATTTGCAAATACAGGCTGCCTTTTAGTTTTGTGAATCCTTCCTTTGCTGTGCAGAAGCTTTATATCTTGATGAAGTCCCAACAGTTTATGTTTCCTTTTGTTTCCCTCGCCTCCGGCGATGTGTCTAGTAAGAAATTACTACGGCTGAGGTCAAAGAGGTTGCTAGTGGCACCTATTCCTACTGATTATAATTATCAATAATTCTACTCCAACCCTTTCTATACTGTGATGTTTATATAATCTAGTAGAGTAAAAAGATCAACTAGAATGCATTTTCAGTGTGCTGGAATACCCCTTCACTTACTTTGGTCTTCTAAATCAGGAATGATGGAAGTAGAATTTCCATCGCAATTTACATTTCAGAGGAATGTAGGTTTAGATTCAGAAGTTTTAATTCAATGTGTATTGGCCTCTGAAGCTTAAAAAACGCTGGCTGGGGGTGGGTGTCAAGAGTCTTCCCATTAATTTAGCTTCCAAAATGAAAATGTGAACATGCTGACCCCTCCCCGACCCACCTCGGACAGCAAGCCGCACTGACCTTCTCCAGTCGGTATATGAGCTGTTTTGTGGACAGCTGGATAAGCGGCGCTATAAACTCACAGAGGATATTCACAGTCATCACCAAGCTCTTCCCCTTTTGTGCCCCGATCATGGCATGGCACACCAGCTTTTCTTTGACTTTCTGTAGAGGAGATACACCAGCACTTTTGGAATATCCATTGCTCCGAAAACTTACTTCTCAACAATCAGCAAGCTAATTCTCAACTACCTGCCTGGAAACCCCAGGGAAAAAGCACATTCTTCTGAGCGGTGCATTTCAGGGATTGCTCTCTGTCACACTATTATTAAAGTCTGATTGGCCGACTATGTCCTGGGTGGATCCCGTGTTGGTTTCTGACTGCTCCTGAGGACACAATCGATTTACATTCAGTTTAACATGTATTATGTATCAGGATGGTTAGGGACTGGACATACAGAAGAGTGGCAGATGAGGCAGGTAAAATCCATCCTGGGCTTAAAGTTCAATGGTAGATACAAGATTTCTTATCAAGCTAGTCAGGAGCTACGGCTAGAAAAATGTTGCCTTTCATTCTTGAGTATTTAAAAATCATGCTATAGAAACCAATATTTTTTTGGACCCAAGAGGCCCAGATTTTTATAAAGTACAAAGGGTTTAGAGTGAAGTGATATCTCAAATAGTTTATACTGAAGAATATTCAGGTTTTGGATGTTAATGAATTTAAGTCTCTTCTCAATTATGTACTACAATTATGTACTACAACAGGGAAGAACATTCTGGGAAGCTTTTAGTAAATCTTAAACTGAATTTAGAATCCCAGCTGCTCAGATTTAATGCCTTTAAAAATATGATCAGCTCTCAAGAACACTGTAGATGTGCTCCGCAACAGACTGCCAGTGTCTTGAGATGAGGGGCTGCGTTCTAGCCATCATGCAGCCTCAGTGCCTAGCACAGTGTTTGTCGTGGGGTACATACCTGGTAAAAGTTGGCTGAATCCCTGAATATCAGAAAGAAAGAGCATATTATTCACTCCACAATGGGAAATAATCTTTTCATTTTTGCACTGAGGATGTGTTTTGCCTGAAAATGCTCTGTGAAGAAAGAATGTAAAGGAGGTAAAGGTCTGTGACCCAAGAGGAGCTAAGGCAAAGGACGGGCTTTCCCATCTTGTCTGCTGGGAGACCAATTTCTCCCCTTTTCTATTGCGTGAGGAAAAAGTTCAGTATCATCTCCTACTTTAGTGACACCAGCAGGAGCTCAAGCATGATCATCTCACATCCACAGAGCCTGCGTTTGTGAGGCAGAAGAGGCTCAGGTGTGATTTAGGACATTTATTTTTTTGATGGTTTCCAATTTCTATGAGGGAATATGAATAAACAGACAATGATTTGGAACTGCTTAAATGTTTAAAGCAGAATAGTGATGATATAAATATGAGCAGGACATCAAAGCTGACGATAACTCAGCTTTTTAATTGACAAGCAAAACAATGATGGTTATAAATAGGAAACTGTTGTGTCAGGTTGAGAGGGAAGGGACCAAGGATGTCCCAATCCCTAGATAGGAGAGTTGCCTGAGAGTGTCTCTAAAAACATCCTTTTCGAAGAAATGTGAAATTAATATTGCTAAGTGTTGAGAGGAGGCTTAGCTTTGGCTGAACGCTGGCTATCCCTCTGCCAGAGACTTGCTGGCTGGTCCCTGCTGACCCTGGGGAGGAGAACCTACTTGAAATGGCAGTGTAAGGTTGAGCTCATGGTAGCTATAGAAACAAACAGAAAACTGAGCAGAGCTGAACCCTGAGAGCAATGGGTGCTGCCATGGTAACTCCGTGCTGTGTGAAATGAGCAACCACATCCTTTCTTCAGATAAATGTCAAGGGACTCTCCTAAGAAATAGAGCAAAGATTTATTTAGGGGAAAAATAGCTTTTAATGTGCTATCCTCTTACCCTGGGAGTAGCAGAATAGCCTTCGAGTATCACGTCGATCGTCTGGTCAGGGTACAGCTCCATTCTGACGGGATGGAGCTGAAACACGGGGCCCAGGGGCGCCCTGGACTCCTGGGAGCCCTGAGGTTGGGGCTGGCTCTTAGCAAGACCCTTCTTAGCCAGGACCTTCTTGCTCAGCTTGCCCTGTGGACGAAAATCTTCATTCATCCAGAACAACTGTTGGACCCGACGTCCTTTGTTGGTCAACTTGAAGCGGTAATAGTAGGTGTCCAGGCTGGAAAAGAGGAGGCAGGGGTTGAGAGCACTCAGCTTTGGGGTGTTCTGTTCAGTTTTCCACACTTGGGATTTACTCCTCTGAAAGTATTTTAAAAAGGAGTAAAGAAATGGACATTATTTTTTTTTAAATTTAGGAAGGCTACATGATGAGGCTATGAGGAGGCACCACAGTAATGGGACAGGTTTATGTCCATTAAAACATAATGGAGTCCACAGCCTTGAGTCCGGCACCTGGGTCTGGTCCCTGAGTTGCCATCACCAGGGAAGGGGCACAGAACACAGACACAGTATGTGTGAAAACCACTCTAATTTATGAGAAATGATTCTGAGGAGTGAAAGGAAGGCAAAATACCTCCTGGAGGAGAAATACATTTCAACCCCTGTTGAGTAAATTTCCACTGACTGAGCAAAATGCCTTGTGATGTGCTCAACTTGAAGGGCACTTGGAAGAGAAACCACACATACCCAGCAAGCCCGGCCAGAGCTCAAGGGGACTGTATGATGGACCACAACCTCAGCTGGATTAGTCATTTTTCCCAGACTAGTCCTTTAAAAATGCTGCTATTTCATTCATGAATTCATTTCTTCGTTCATTCATCTATACTATAAATATTTATAAAGAACCTCTTGATTGGCTCTTTGTGAGACACTGGGATTTCTAAGACCTTGGCTCAAACATAATTTTGTTTAGTATTTTTTAAAAAACTGATTTAGGGGCACTTGGTAGCTCAGTTGATTAATCTGCCTTCATCTCAGCATCTGCCTTCAGCTCAGGTCATGATCCCAGGGTCCTGGGATCAAGTCCCACATCAGGCTCCCTGCTCAGTGGGGAACCTGCTTCTCCCTCTCCTCCCTGCTTATGTTCTCTGTTGCTATCTCTGTATCTTTTTCTCAAATAAATATATAAAATCCTAGAAACATAAAAATAAAATAAAATAATGGATTTATAAACTTACTTAAAATTTTTTTTCCCCCAGGGAGAAAACTCATCTTAGAACGGAGGACTTTTTTATTTTTAAAATTTTATCAGGCTTTGAGACTTCATCTCCTCTGTTTCTCATTACAAATAGCATCATATCTAATAAGTAAGTTGAAGCATCAGATAAATAATGAGTATTTGCCAGCTGTCAGGTGTAACCATTTCTATCTAAATATGTGTCCACAGAGCATGTTTACTACAGCAGCTTGACTTCATGGTTAAGTCCAGGCTTTAGGGAAATAAATAATACAAACTATTTATAAAGTAGGCAGTGTCTCTGTCACTTGTACATGGTAGGTGTATCTTTCATCCTCACAGCAACCCAGTAATAATAAGTATATCTTCTCGCATCTTATAGGTAAAGAAATAGAAGCTCTGAAAATTTAAGGGCGTTGCCCCAATATACGCAACCAGAAGAGGCGCCATATGGGTTTTTCTTCAGACAATTACGTTCAAAAAAGTTGGCCAACTGTTTCTGTAAAGAGATGAATAATAAATACTTCAGACTTAGTGGGCCATGTGGTCTGTCACGACAACTCAACTCTCCATTGTAGTGTGAAAGGAGCCCCAGAAAATGTCTGTGTAGGAATGGGCACGGCTGTGTGCCAGTAAGACTGCATTTACAGGAGCAGGCAGTGGGCTGCTGTTTGCCCACCCCTGCTTTTGATGCTTCTCCTGGAGGTTGCTGGCATCATGATTTTATGGTGAAAAGAGTAACAACAGGGTTTGTCCAGAGAAGAAATTGGCAGCTAAAAGCTGCTGTTTGCTTCTCCATTCATAGACAACTATTAGCTAACCCTCCATTTCTAGGCAAGTGTCAGAAAATCCTCGGGGGCTATCTGACACTATTTGAGACTAAGGAGAACATGTAATTAAGTCTGGCATGCAGTGTATTGTTTTCTATAATTATATTTGAGTGCACTTAACAAGAAATTTGGAAATAGAAGCATGGTACGCAATGACAAAATGCCCTAGCTTATGGCCACTAGATGGGTGGAGAGGAGTATTTTTATACCTAGTTGACACAAAAACTGTAATTGGATGCTTCTCTGAAAACATGTGCAACTCAACGATCTGACTCACCTGTTACTTCATGCCTATTGGTTAATGTAGTTTCAATCAAGTGTCCTGTGTTGTAGATGGAACAGAGGAAAAGGGGTGTGGATGGGCTTTTGGGGAGGGTCCCTAATTGATTTTTGTCAGGCACATCCTCTATAAGTATAGTGTGTCCATCTTGGTTTCAAGGCCTGTTACACCAGCCAGGAGCACCCCTCTGAGATCTGTTCACAGTATTGCCACAGACAGGCCAGATTCAGCTGGCCCCCAAGAGCCCACTAGCAGCAGCCATGTGACTTCTCTGGGGAGCCACGAATAAACCCCCATATATATCCTCCCCTGTTAAATACCAGAAAAATTACCAGTCTTGCAATAACTGAAAATATACATTTTAAATCTTCCAAGTTATACTCAGGTCACCACCGAGTTGCGTCTGTTTTTCTACATTCATGGAGAGGAATTAGCAGTGCATTGGAATTGAAGAGGAGACATCATGGCTGAGATTCTAAATTTGTCACAAAGAAGCCACAATATGTTTGAGAGAAAAAGGAACTTCCAGAATTCTCTTCTCTAGTGTGGAGGGATACAGCTTGGAGAACTCCACTACGCTGTGCCTAGGAAATGTCTTCTGGCAGATGATGTACCCATTTGGAGGGAAATTAAAGACAGGAAAAGGGAGGGGAGGCTAAAGACGCTAGTTCTATTTACTTAAAATAGTTTTTCAGGGTGTCTGGGTGGCTCTGTGGGTTAAGCCTCTGCCTTTGGCTCAGGTCATAATCTCAGGGTCCTGGGATAAAGTCCTGCATCAGGCTCTCTGTTCAGCACGGAGCCTGCCTCTCTATCTACTTGTGATCTCTCTCTGTCAAATAAATAAATGAAATCTTTAAAAAGAAATACAAGTTCTTCAAGGTAGAGGAGATGCTCAGCTAATGCAACATCTCTAGTATCTGTAAGAATCAATCCAGGAAGTCTCCCTACCTAAAATGTGCTCCCAAATTGAGTTCTGGAGCAAAGGGCTTATCTGAGACAATGGTGGAACCAACTCCAGAAGCCTGGACAGGAATCCGGTAAGTGCTGCTATTTTCTATGTCCAAGATGACCGTGTCTTTGAATGTCAGGATGTCGTTCACGTTGGCCGTCAGTGTCAGCTGAAGATCGGTTTCCGGGGGAACCATGCCCTCACTGGGTTCAACTGTCCACAGGGACTTTTTGTGTGCCTGCAACACAAGACTACAAGTTAACAGTGAAGATATTCTTGGCTTCTCATTCTGCTCATGTCAAAGCTCTCTAGACTTCAAATGGTTGGCACTGCACATCAGAGACAAACATTATTTTTTTGAATCAAAGCAGCTGGGTGTTTGTTGGCTTTTCTTTTTTTCAAAAAGCAATCTGAAAAAAAAAAGCAATCTGATTCTGAAGAGCAAACCTACAATTCCACTTTTGAATGCTCTGTGAAGATTCTTTATATCTCTTTGTTCTCTAGCAAGCTTATACTAATGATCTGCTCTAATCTCCAAATTCTGAGATACCAACAGAAGGTACAGCATCTTTCCTGGAATCTGTAATTTTTAAAACAAGTGTTTTTCAAGGGCAAAGTTTCTATGATGTTATAATGAGGATGAACAACTTTCATTAATGAACACAATACAGGAAGTTTTGATATATATTATTTCATAATAATCAATGGAATTTCATTTGCTAATATTTCAAACTCATTTTGAAATACATGACAGGACTCATTAATAGAGTTGAAAGTGATGTCCACCAATCTATTTCTGTTAACCACTTAGATTCTCATAGCTCACTCTTTCCTCCCTAAGGTCTTTGGCCAAATGACACCTCTCAATGAAATCTACTCTGCCCATCACATTTTAAATTGCAAACCTTCCCCCCAGTACTCCCGATCCCCTTTGCCCTGTTCACTTTTTTCCCCCTGGATCTCAGATTTTGGAAGGTGAGGAATTTACTCCATCAGAACACAGAAATGGACGCATAACTTGGTATTTCAACTCCTATGGGGATTGCAGGCCTGGGGTTCATACCTGTCTGCTGTTAGGAAAAATGGAGGGGCAGCTACAAGAGAAAATAAGAAAGTTCTAGAGCAGATCATCTCAGCTGTTGGCCCTTATTCCCAAATTAGTGGTCTTGGAGCACTCTACATAGTTTGACTCATTTATGAGACTCAGCTTACAAATAAAACATAAATCAATGCCATTTTTTCCTTCTTTTATCAAAAAGCAAATGCCTTTCAGAAGAAGGTTCTGTCAGTGTCATCTCTCCTGTTATAGCCATTTATTTTCCTCCTCTAGCCAGTAGCACAGGTCAGTCCTCTGTTCACAATGAAGATAGGGTGTCACCAGCATAAGTGCTATTTTGAGTCAGGGGACATTAGTTTTCAATGGATGGGTACCATTTCTATCCTGATTCCTGCTGACACAGGTTGGCTACTCTGGAAAGAAGATATGAAGTTGTTCTCCAGGGCTGAATTGGTGATTTTTCTTTTTGATGAAGCTTATTAATCAATGTTTGGCATAAAACCAGGCAGCAAAGTATATCATAGAACTCACGAACAAGGCACATTGAAATGCCAGCTGCTAAGGTACTGGACTATTCTTCTCCAAAGTCAAGCTTTAAACTGCTCTAACACCCTTGTGTCTCTCTGCTCTTTGACTTTTAGGGATGTCCTTTGCTACTAGGAAGGACTTGGCATATGTGATATTTTCTGCTATTAGATGGCAGTTCTGATGGGAGAAGGAACGGATGAATGATGATTATCATAGCTATGGGGGACACTGCACAACCTTTCAAAACCCCAATAGAGTAAGATGAAGGAAATGGGTTAGGTAGAAGTGCTCTGAAGGAAAGGGATGTGGGTTCGAGTCCCAGCGCCACTGCTTTCCAACCACTGGATCTTGGGCACGTTACTTAGCCATGCCCAGGTTCAGTGTTCTCATCTGGAGTTTGTGACACCAGCTGCACCCTCTGTGCTCACCGTGGTGATGCTTCAGCGAGGTCTGGCATGTGAAACTTGGAGCAGCGTCTGACAGAGTAAGTCCTCACAAATGATGCCATTGTCATCATTTCACCAAAATATGAAATGCTCCACATGACACATGATTATAGGCTCACTGGTATTTGCTAAAAATAATAGATTACAAAACTGAGGAAACAAAGAGGGATGCTAAGGAAGCATATGACAGACATTACCCTTGCCAGAAGAGAAACAGCATGTGAGTGTCTGTGGAAGGCAGAGTTGTAAGGTGGCCCCCAAGGTGTCTGTGTCCTGGTGTACAGGTATCTTTTCCCAGTTATTTAATCGAACATGAATCTACGTGCTATGAAGGGATTTTGGAGATTGAGTTAAGGTCCCACGTCCACTGATTTTAAGATGGGGAGATTATCCTTAGTGGATCAGATGAGCCCTTCAAAGGGATTGGGCTCACTCTGGAAGACAGTATGGAGATTCCTCAAAAAGTTAAAAATAGAACTATGCTACAACCCAGCAATTGCACTATTAGGTGTTTATCCAAAGGATACAAACAGTGATTTGAAAGGGCACGTGCACCCCAATGTTTATAGCAGCAATTTCCACAATAGCCAAACTGTGGAAAGAGCCCAGATGTCCATCAACAGATGAATGGATAAAGATGTAGTGTACACACACACACACACACACACACACGGAATACTATTCAACCATCAAAAAGAATGAAATCTTGGCATTTGCAATGATGTGGATGGAACTAGAGGGTATCATGCTAAGTGAAATAAGTCAATCAGAGAAGGACAAATACATGATTTCATTCATATGTGGAATTTAAGAAACAAAGCAGATGAACATAGGGGAAGGGAAGGAAAAATAAGATGAAAACAGGGAGACAAACCATAAGAGGCTCTTAACTATAGGAAACAAACTAAGGGTTGCTGGAGGAGAGGTGGGTGGGAGGATGAGGTGACTGGGTGAGGGGCATTAAGGAAGGCACTGGATGTGATTAACACTGGGTGTTACATGCAGCTGATGAATCACTAAATTACCTCTGAAACAAAGCAAAACAAAACAAAACAAAACAAAAGGTGGGGAGATTACCTTGGTGGATCAGATGAGCCCTTAGGGTTTCACATATTTGTTCCAAAAATGATAAAAATGAGCTTTCCTAAGCCTTCCATCTAAACTTCAGCAATAGCTGTCTCTGGGTCTGTTTTTTTCTGAGAATTGGGGGTAAAAAGGTCGAGTCCTTAGAGCAGCCCATGAACAACACGTACAGAAGGTTAGTACCTGCATGCCCGCGGGACTGTGAAAGATGGAAAGATGGTGATCTTCTGCAGTTCAGAATTCCGTGCCTGCTGGTGATGAGTGTGACACCCTGAAGTTTCACGTGTCTGAAGATAACTTGCTTTTTACCTGATAATAGTGCATCAGCGCACTTCTTAGGCAGCGCTCAGCTCCCAAGGTAATACAGTCAGAGCTTTTACAAGTTTCCTCATGGTGTATTTAATACTTGTCATGAAAGGTGGAAGTGAATGCTATTGTTTGCACATGGCATCTCAACAATAAATGAGTGGGAATGTACTTAGGCAGACCTCCTCTTCCATGGTGCGAATGACTGTGGAGCTTGAAGAAAATGCTGCGGGCTTTCTCCAAAATGACTTGTTTGCCAGTTAAAATCTGCAAGAATTTCCTTCCATGGAATGAGAAGGCACAAATAACAACAGGAACCAATGTGCAGAGCTAGGGATTTCTTTGGATTAATGCTATTATCTCAGCAGACAATCAATTCTTTGTAGAATAAGGACAATGAACAGTCACAGAGGCCTTTCTCTTTTTCGTCTGCTAAATGCTATCTCGACTCATTTGATTCTCTTCCCTGAAGTGAGTCACTTTGCTGCTTAAAATAATGAACTGAGAATTACGAGGTGAAGTGTGAACGAAATGGTGCTGGGGCTTTACAAGAGAGGCAGGGAAGGGTAATGTTTACAGGAGTGGGCTCTGAAGTCACATGACTTGGTGGTCAACCATGGACTCTGCCATTTGCAGCCACGTGATCCAGGATTAATTAAAAAATCCATTTCAGTTTCCTCATTGTTAAATGTGCTGCTTGAAGACGAAATAAGATAGGTGCCAAGCATCCGGCATTTTGTCTACCACAGAGCAAAAGCTCCAGAAATGGTGGGTATTATTAACATTATCTATCAATACTTCACGCCCGGTTCCCCTTCCTGCTTGTGTCCTCCCAGTCTTCATTAGTGACAGGGTTCCTTCTCCCAGGCCTGACCCTGCTCCTCTCCTGCTGAAGATACTGGAAGGCTCTCCAAGGTCTGGACCAGTGGTGTCGAATCCTTTATCCCCTTTGAGAATGCGATGGAAACCCACCACAGAAAATGTAAACACACACACACTTTACATATAATTTCTAGGGTTCGTGGTGGATATTTGCCACTTACTCCGTTTGCAACATGGCAGCCTGTAAACAAGACTGGAATACTGGACAGAAGCCTTTGGTCTGTAGAATCTATTCCCAACACTTCATAAGAAGCCCCCAGTGCACTTTTCCAGGCTTCCTTCCTAGGCACTGTCAATTTCCAACATGCACCCCTGGCTTCCGCCCTACCAGCTCACCCATCCCTCCCAAGGGTACCTTACATCATCACTGCATTTAACCACACTACTCTCTGGGATCGCACACCCCATTTCTCTGTCTTCTTCCTTCTCCTCCTTCCAGTCTCCACTCAAATGTTTATGTATGAACACTTTAAGTTTTATAGAAGAATTAATCCCTTCCTCCCTGTGGGTACATATCATAACACAGTGCACTGTAATACTGTGTTGGTTGTGTATTCATTTCCTCTTCTGAGATTATAAACCATTCGAAGAAAGAGACCATCCTGTGAGTTTTGATGTCTCTCACTTTAGTTAGCACAGTACCAGGCATGGGGAAGGTGTTCAAAAACATTTTTTTTGTCAATAAATATATGAAAATATTCAGCCTTACTGGTAAGCTGAAGAAACACTTACAATACGACTTTTTTTTTTTCATCTGCCAGATTTGGCAAAAATAAATCAAATGCTGGCAAGTGTCTGGGAGACGGTGACATTCTTTAGCACTGTTGGGGGCAGGATGTAAATTGGTATAAATTTTCTAGGAGATAATTTCATAAGATATGTCAAGCCTTTTAATTATGTTCATGCCAAACGACCATTTCTAGAAACCCAGTTTAAGGAAACAGTGAGGAATGCGATCGGCAATTAGGACACGAGCATTGTTTATGGTGGTGAAAAACTGGAAACAATTTATCAGTAGGGGATTAATGAATCAACTGTGGTGGAGCCAAGGGATGAAATAAAATCAGTCACTGAAATGATCTGAACAGGAATATTCCTTAATGATTCATATCGAACGTGACTACACTTCATTGTTGAGTGAAAATAGCCAGTAATGAAGTACTATTATCCCATGGGAGGGGTTAGAAATACACAAATATACACACACACAGTAATGTTTCAGAAGATACACACTGAAAATTTAAGAGTGATTATATGCTTGGTGGCATCGTGAGTGGTTTTTTTCCTTCCTCCATTTGTTCTACAAGGATAATGTCAATTGCATAGTAAGAAGACATGCATTTGTATTTATTGAAGAAAGAACCTGTCCTAAAAGGATATGGGCCCTCTCTTTAGAGCCCATGTAATTTTAACTTTGTTTGCTCTCTTGCTTCCATTTCATTCCCAATTTATTTCTTAGAAGTTTTTCTTTGTAAGTAAATAATACAGGTACACAGCGTAAAACTCAAATGAGTATAAGGGTCAAGAATCTCTTTCTCTCTCTTCTGTCTGTTGATGGACACTAGCTGCCATCCCGAGAGGCAGCCACTGTTGGTGGTTTTCTGCATATCTTTCCAGAGAGTCTTTATGACTTAAAAAAAAAAAGCCCATTTACATATATACTACGTTTTCTTACACAAATGGTAATAGCATAATACTTTCCTGCAGCAAGATTAAAATTTTCAAATTTTTATGAAATGTACACAAGTAATTTGCAAAGTCAAATGGTTCTAAGAAAAAAACCATGAAAAACAGTAATCCCTTGAACCTACTCTCCCACACTTCCCCACTATTCCCATCTTTGTCCATTAACAGAGGCAACAGCTATCCATTCTTTTTGCATTTTCTTTTGGCATTTGCCTTCCTCTAAGGCATCTACTGCTACTTCTTAACTTTACAATTTGAGCATTACCAATTTACTTCTCTCCACAGAAGACAATGTCAGCTCTCATCTTTTCCTCTCTCCATCACTTTCTTCCCCCCCATCCACCCAAATATAGTTAAAATTTACTTTCTGGTGAGAATCTATACTATTATGAGCATGCAAATACTATTCACAGCTGAGCTATGAAAAGCATACTGTGATTACATTTCCATTTGTGTACAACTTTTATTTTCCCAGGAGTTAGTGTCTTTTCTTTGCTTGTTGTTTAATGTATCTATCATGGATGCATCCCCAAATTCTCAAAGGGGTAAATGTCCTCTCAGTACTTTCAGAAACATCCGATTTTGTATCAGCTGCATTTTCTTAGAGATAAATCTCTCCTAGAGTGATCTGTTCTGCAACCCCTGCCTGGAGTGGCTGCTCTCTGGGCCTGCAACACAGCTGGCCTCCTACGAATGCCACATAGCATGCCCTGTGTATTCCTTGAGTTTCTTTCCTGTATCTGAGCCCCTGTATCTCAGATCTCGTGTTTTCCTCACTTTGGTGGAGAATGTTCTTCAGTACCTTCCCAAGGAATGATTCATGGAGGGTAAATGTTTTGATCTTGCATGCCTGAAATATCTTTATTCTACCCCCACACTTGATTAATCTTGTGGTTGGATGATGAACTCAAGACTAAAATTTATTTTCCTTCAAAAAGTCTTTTTTCCACCCCATGTTTGCTGTCTAGAAGTTAGAGGTCACTCTGGTTCCTCATTTTTTTTTTTTTTTTGAGCACTAATACTTTTCCATTTGGAATTTAAAGGTGTGTTCTCTAATGGGCTTATTTTCATCAATTATGCAGCATATTTGATTTCCATAAGTTTCCATAAGTTATTTTCATCAATTATGCAGCATTTTTTATGAGACTTTTCCATAAGTTTCCATAAGTTCTTCTCTGTTAGTTCTGGAGAAATTCCTTGCATAATCTCCTCACCTCCATTTTTAAATTTATTCTTTCTTGAACTACTTATTTGTATCTTTAAAATGCTGGAAAAAATAATTTAATTTTCTAATCTTTTCTCCTAGTTTCTAGCTTTTCCTCCTGTTGTTCTACTCTCTAATAGCTTCTCAATTTTATTTTTCAATTCTTTTATCAAAATTTTACCTTATGTGATTGTATTTTCAACTTCTATGACAATTTTATTGCTCCTTTAAAAAATATATCACCCTGTTCTTGTTCATGGATGCAAAATCATCTTTTATTTTCCTGAGATTACTAATGATCATTTTAAGCTTTCTTCTCACTGTATTGCCTTTGTTTCCTCCAGGTTCTCAACTTCATGTTTTCTGGTTCCCTGCTGCTGCCTTACAGGTTTTCTTGACGCAGCTTCATTCAGTACTTGTGAAGCACTAAAACTGTATGTGCTCAAGCAAGGGCCACCAGATATTTTAAATGCCCAACTATCAGTTTATTTTTGCCTTTTCTTGAAGTTAGTGAAACTGCCCAGAGAATATTCCAATCTGCTGCTCATGTGCTGGGGATTAAGGGAGAAGGGGGCCTTTCAGAATGAAGACTTGCTAGTAGTCCTCTTATTTTCACAATGGTAGCCTGCCCTCAGCAGTGCCTGAGAGTCAGCAGCCAGTTTACTATTATTCCTTTTCAAATAAATGGTCTTTGTGTCTCTGGATGCCTTTAATACCTATTCTCTGGTCTTAAGCAGTTTTACTATAATGTGCCTGGATGTGGTTTTCTTTATATTCATCTTGCTTTACGTTTATAATCTTTTTTGAATCTGGCTTGATGTCTCAGCCATGATCTCTTCTCCATTCTCTTCACTCCATCTGGTACTCCAATAACCATACCCTCTGTGTGCATTTGTTTGTATAACCAACTCTTCTACATTTTTCATCCTTTTATTCCTTTCCCTTTTCATTTTGGGTGGTTTCTTCTGACATATCTCCCACTTCCACAATTCTCTCTTCATCTGTATCTAATAAGCAGTTAAGCCCATCCACCGAGTCCCTAATTCCAATTGTATTTTTCAGGTCATCAGTTCCATTTGTTCTCTTTTATACTTTCTGTAGTTGTACCAAAATTTTAAATCTTGCCTTTTAGTTCCTTGAGCACATTAAGCATATCGTAGTTTTCTGTTCAGTAGTCTTATCTCATTGTATGCCTGGTTACTTTTAAATTAACTGTTAGACTTTGTATATCAAAACTGTAGATACATGAAATATTTAAAGCTTAGAATAATGCTTTCTTCCTTTGGTGAGAGTAATATATATTTGCTTCTGGGAAAGATGTGGGGAGAACTAACAATTCTAGATGTTCTTTATCCAGGCAGAGATTAAAATAATTTGAAATGAGGGTCTATGTTAGTTTACTTTTGTTCCCAGGGTGTAGCTTTGTCAGAGTACTAACCAAAAGTCTGAAAGTTTCTCCAAGTCCAATCTTCTCCAATGTTTATCTCTCTAGCAAGTCCAGATTTCAATTTTTATCTTCACAGACCTGTGAGTTTTCTGAATGCTCTTTTTAGTTTTTCAACCTCTGCAGGGATTCCATAGGAAAAACAGTCACAAATGCTGAGCATATATTTCTTGGTTTTCTTTTTCTTTTTGTTTGTCACCGGCTTTGGTACTTTTAAACTCACAGTTTTTCATAATTTTGCCCAGATTTTCTCCTTGTTCTTAAAGGGAAGTAGTTTGGCATAGTAGATTGAATAAGAAGTGGTTGGTCACTGGTCTGCTGAAAGTTCTTAGTGGTCAAATAATTGCCCTACCTTTTGATTTCCCCATTTATGGGGGGAAAAGTCTGCAGGAATTTTAAGGCCAGCTGAGTTTGGATGCATGAGGGAGGCAGGTATATGTAATTCACATCAATTGTAAGTAATATGTACCACAATCTTTTCAGGTTGCTAGGATGTATCTTTAAACAAGGACTGTAACGTCCTTTCTGAAAGTCACTGCCTTCTTGAAACTCAGTGAACGTTGTCAGATCAAACACAAAGCATGAAGATAGTTAACTAAAAGGAAAGAGGACAGCTCCTAAGCATGTAGACATGAGTTACACAAATTTCAGGGAGCATCTGCACAAATAAATGAATAAATAAGCTCCAAGGAAATAGAGAATCAGAAAGCTATTGAACTTGAAATTTCTAAATACTAACCTATTTTCTAATAAACCTCTTTTCTTTGATGTGGAAGAACATATATGCACTCATTAGTACAAATATTTTCTACTTTATAAGAAGGCTTCACTGTCAGAAATTTAGAGAAACAAGTGAAAAGTGAGGAAAAAGGTAGCTTTAGAGCTCCCATTTCACAGAGCTCTGTACTATATGGATCAGTTCGTTTGAAATTTTAGGGCCTCTCTGAGTGTGCCTTATTTATTTCTCTTTCTTATCTAGGAAAATAATATAAAGGATCTTAAGATATAGTGTCATAAAGATTTAAGTCTTTCCACAAGTCATTTCACCTAGATCTTTTGGCTGTCAACATTAATAATCAAAGCTAGCATTTATTGAATGCCAAATGCTTATTTTTCACGAGGCACTTCCTAGATATATTATCATGTTTAATCTTCTAGATGCCATTATTAGCTCCATTTAAAGGAAAGGAGTCAGTCTCAGAAGGTTAAATAACTTTCCCAGAGTTTGAACATGTAGAATTAGGACTCCATTACAGATCTGCCTGACTACAACATCCTTACTCTTGATAGTATGGAATACTACTTCAACACTTATATATTAAACAACTCTTTGTTGAGTGACTACCATACATTAGACAACGGTGTGTGACACATGACCATGCCACCCTCTGAGAATGTTGCCCTTCCCTCTCAGACACATCCCAATTTAATGTACTAACATTCCATAGGGGGATTTTTTTTCTTCCAAAGTATGAAACTTAATGCTGCATACAACAATTTCATCACAGATGTCTCTAAAAAAGACACAAGTGCCATCCTATGAAGAGCTCTCCCATGTCATTTATGCCCCTCCAGTTTCTGTCTTTTTTGCTTATGACAGGGAAGAGGAAATGGGCCTAAGAAAGAGTATGATTTTCTTCCTGAAAAACATTATATAATTTTGACATATGTGTGTTGGTGATCTTATACTATTAATAAACCTTTACACCATACTACTTATCACATCTCTTCTTGTCTTTTTTCATTATATAAAAGTGTTTATTTCATTTTTTTTTTTTACAGCTTTATAAACATATATTTTTATCCCCAGGGGTACAGGTCTGCGAATCGCCAGGTTTACACACTTCACAACACTCACCATAGCACATACCCTCCCCGATATCCATAACCCCACCCCCTCTCCCAACCCCCTCCCCCCATCAACCCTCAGTTTGTTTTGTGAGATTAAGAGTCACTTATGGTTTGTCTCCCTCCCAATCCCATCTTGTTTCATTTACTCTTCTCCTACCCCCTCGACCCCCCATGTTGCATCTCCTCTCCCTCATATCAGGGAGATCATATGATAGTTGTCTTTCTCCGATTGACTTATTTCGCTAAGCATGATAGGGTATCATGCTTAGCGAAATAAAAGTGTTTATTTCATTTTATACTAGCTTATTATTGAATATGACTGTCTGCTCTCCGTGCACAGTCAGATTAAGTTTTTTTTTTTTTCAAGATTTTATTTATTTATTTGACAGAGAGAGATCACAAGTAGGCAGAGAGGCAGACAGAGAGAGAGAGGAGGAAGCAGGCTCCCTGCCAAGCAGAGAGCCTGATTTGGGACTCGATCCCAGGACCCTGAGATCATGACCTGAGCCGAAGGCAGAGACTTAAGCCACTGAGCCACACAGGTGCCCCAGAATAAATTCTTTTGTTGATAATGACAATGAGAGCCATCCCTTAAAAGTGACATGAGCTGGTATCTTAGTCAGTTAAGGCTGCTCTAACATAGACTGGGTGGTTTATAAACAAGAGAAACTTATTTCTCATAGTTTTGAAGGGTAGAAGTTTGAGATCAGAGCATCAAAATGGTCAGGTCCTGGTGAGAGCCCTCCTCCAGGTTATAGACAGCCATTATTTTCATTGTATCCTCACATGATGGAAAGGGTGAAGTTCTCTGGGGTCTCTTTTTTGAGGGTGCCAATCCCATCCACCTTCATGACCTAATTACCTCCCCAATCCCTAACCTACTTATACCATCATATTGGGGGTTATGATTTCAACATATGAATTCTGGAGGGACACAAATATTTAGTCCACAATGATTGAGTACATGATGCTGCTGGTAATGGAGAACAAATTATAAATTTTTATGGAGGAGGGAAGGTAGAATTTGGAAAGAAAAATACATCTGATCAATATAAAGGAAGTTTTCCTTAATCTCCCTCTGTGGTGACCAGCATTAACGGTAAAACTGAATAATAAATAATTAGAAAAAACAATTTGCTAAAGTTAATTAAGAGCTGGAACAGGCAGAGTGAAGATGGAAAGTCTTGCATATCATGCAAGAAACTCATATATTTTTCTTTTATTTTCTAGATACCCTGATTCCAGAAATACCCTGTTCATTTGACAAATCAACAAAACCTCTGCCTTTCATTTTGGCTTTATCTTACATTCAAACTAATCATATTCAATCAGTAGAGCTGTCATTCTAAATACAGGGAAGGTGCTGACCCATCATGTTACCTAGTATTCAATCGATAGCTTTCCTTTTTACAGTGTGGTTTATAATCAGTATGACCTGCTGGAATCTGTCTTCTGGGTTTCACATTTAGCTTTGCCAAAGTAAAAGAAGCCTCAGTGAGAGTCAGGGTAAGAGGCTCACAGCTCTCTGTCAAGCACAATCCTTTGCTTCTGTAAGTTTCTTGATATTCATTATTGTCCTTTGTATTCTCTAGTCACTGAATAAGTCCCTTGGAATGGCTCTCAGGAAAAGCACAATCCATTTTGGAATGGCTATGACATTCATGTGTTAAAGAAAAGATGCCCATCATGATAAACTAGAATGTTATCCTCTTATTTACCTATCTTTGTGAATTTATTTTTATAGATTTCTCATAACTAAAGCAAAGATATAAGAAAATTCTGCTCCCTTATGCCAAATGAAGACAAAATTCACCACCCTTTTGTAAGTACTCACTATAAAAATTAGTATAGAGAACGGACTATAAATCAATATTTGAAACACAACCTTCACTCTAACACATAGAAAAAAGAGATTTTTGAAACAAGGAAGAACCAGGCATAGTTATACTCCAAAACAAGATTAACATTGTTTGGAACAGAAGCAATAAGAGGGTCCTGAAGCCACAGATCTCCTGGGCTGTAGGTCCTAAAATCAAAAAGGAAACTTGAGGGACAAAAAGAAAGCCAAAAAGATTTTGCAGGAAGTAAGGGATAAGAGCTAGAGTTCCCAGCCAAGAGAGCTTCCCTGAATTTGAAAGAAGGCCAAGCAAAGCTGTGATTTTCCCAAGGCAATACACACACAGTTGTGCCAGTGGTGGTGGTGAAGTACAGACTGTCATGTAGACAGGTCCTATGTCAAGCCATTGTCAAGTGTAATGACTGAATCTGATTTTTCCAGTATCCCCATGGGGGAAAAAGGCTCAACACTTGATTCTGGGCTTGTGACAGTTGTTCAGGGTTAAGGCAAATGAAGAAAATGTTAGACAAGGAAGCAAGACTACTGAGAATGAGAAAAAATATACCTTATGCTAGATTAATCAATCATTTAAAATTCCAAATGCTAAGAAGGACAGTTACAAACAATCAGCTAATGAATTAATTCTCAATGAATCTATAGAACTAAGTGAAATTGATTAGAAAGTGTTTCTGAGGTCCTCAAAGAGATGGGTAAGATAATATATGTGAAACAAAAATTATGAAACAAAACCAGATATGAATCAAGAATAGTGCTTATGAGTAATCAATTATAAATCTTGGAATTGAAAAATACAGCCACTGAAATTAGACTAAAAAATTAAATAGATGAGGTAAACTTTAAATTTGCTGAAATAAAAGGCAGAATCTGTAAACTAGAGCATACTACTGAGGAGGCAGCACAGAGAGATGAAGAGATGAAAGACATGGATGAGAAATAAAAATAGACATGTAGTAATGTACTAGAATGTATGTGTGTGTGTGTGTGTGTGTGTGTGTGTGTGTATTTTACTCAAAGCAGGAGAGAGATAAAAGGATGAGCAAGGAAGAAACATTTGAGGAGATAATAGCAAAAACTTTCCAGTATTTAGAAAGGTCAAATCTTTCAACACCTTTAATGAGAAATCTACAAAAACCAAGAATAAAAACACAATCTTAAAAGCACCTTGTGAGAAAAAGAAATGATCTATAAAGGAGTAATAATCTAACAATGGAATTTTATCAGCAATGACTGATGCCAGAGATCAATCTTCAAAGGAAAAAATACTGTCAAATAGAATTTCATACTTAGCTAAACTATCATGCAAGAGTGAAGGTGAAATCAAGATATAGTCAAATATACATAAACTATGACACCTCTATATAGCACAGAACTTAGAGATATATAATTTAGCACAAAGAAATGCAAACAAAGAAGGAAGCAGAGAGATACAAAAGAATAAAGAAAAATCAGCAAACAATTTTGTTAACTAGTGAGTAATTAATTACTGACAAAAATCAACAACTTTGTGGTAAAGAAGAGAAGATCCAAAATTCTATACAATAAAAAAAAATTACGGAAGAGGGGAAAGGTCAAGATACAATAAATGGGTGATGGATTCCTTGTCTTATTCTTGAGGAGGACCAACATTCTTTCATTATTGTTAGAAAAAGATATGATATTTCTTAACAATATAAAAAGAGCTAATTAAATAAAACAAGATCTTTAGCTTTCAAATGACTATAGGAAATGTATGAGAGGTAGGGTTCTCTTGGAGGAGGGCTTGGAGAAAATTCATCAATACAATATAAAGCAGAAAAAGAAATAAATAAAGAAGGAAAAGAGCCAGAATAGTATATGGGAAATGACAGGGTAGAAGTGAGTTCATATACATCAATAATTATAATAAATTTTAAAAGGTCCTGGTATGGAAGGTTGAATAATGGGCCTTTAAAAATGTTCATGTTCTAATCCCTGGTATTTGTGAATATGCTGCCCTCACATGTCAAAGGGGCTTCCCGATGTGATTAAGGATTTTGAAATGAACAGATTATCCTGGGTTATTGGGATAGTCCTAATGTGGTAACAAAGGTCTTTATAAGAAAAAGGCAAGAGTGTCAAAGAGATATAAGGATGGAAGCAGAAGTCAGGGAGGAGGGAAGATGGTCTGTTGCTGGCTTTGAAGATGAAGGAAGGGGCCACAAGCCAAAGGATGTCGGTGGCCTCCAGAAGCTGTAAAAGGCAAGGAATTAGATTTTTTTTCTAGAGTTTCAAAAAATATATACAGCCTTATAGATGCATTTTAGACTAATGTCCTCCAGAACTGTAAGATAATAAGTTTGTCACAGCAGCAATAGGAAACTAATATTCCTGTCAATTAAAAGACAGAGTCTATCATTAGATTTTTAAAAATTGGGTCATATGCTATTTAAAAGAGATTTTAAGTTGACACACAAAACAAACACACAGACACACACAAATCTGAAAACAAAGGACTGGAAAGATATACCAGAAAAATGCTAACTGAAAGAAAGCTAAAGTAGCAATATTACTATCAGGCAAAACAGAATTTAAGTTAGAAAGCATATTTAGGAATTAAAATACACAGTATCCTATGAAAAAAGGAATAACATACCAAGGAGAAATAAAAGTCATGAATTTATGTGCACCTATTAACATAGTTTTGAAATATATGGAGAAAAAAATTGACATAATTACAAGGAGAAGTGAAAAAGTGGAAGAGTTTGATAAAATTCTATCAGAAACTATTATATCATACAAATAATTAATAAGGCTGTAAAAGTTTTAAACAATATAATCAATAAGTTTGATCAAATATAAACACACAGTCTTTCACGCCCAATCACTTGAGAGTCTATATTCTTTTAAAAGGTAATGTGAAATATTTATAAAAACCAACCATAACTATGTCTCCCAAAATACAAATTTGAAGACTATGTATCATGCAATCAATGTGTTCCAACTTCATTACAGTTAAAAGTTATCTATTAGGAGGAGGAGTCAAGATGGCGGAGAAGTAGCAGGCTGAGACTACTTCGGGTAGCGGGAGATCAGCTAAATAGCTTATCTAAAGATTGCAAACACCTACAAATCCAACGGGAGATTGAAGAGAAGAAGAACAGCAATTCCAGAAACAGAAAATCAACCACTTTCTGCAAGGTAGGACTGGCGGAGAAGTGAATCCAAAGCGACGGGAAGATAGACCGCGGGGGGAGGGGCCGGCTCCCGGCGAGCGGCAGAGCAACGGAGCAAAATCAGGACTTTTAAAAGTCTGTTCCGCTGAGGGACATCGCTACAGAGGCTTAACTGGGGTGAAGCCCAGGCGGGGTAAGCGCGGCCTCAGGTCCCGCAGGGTCGCAGAAGGATCGGGGGTGTCTCAGTGTCGCAGAGCTTACCGGTATTAGAACGGGGAGGCCGGCTGCAGAGACAGAGCCGAGGAGTGACTCTCAGCTCAGGGTTGCCTTGAACCGGTCGCAGGCTCGGTCAGCTCGGAGCGCGGCCGGAGGCCAGGGTGACGGGAGTCATTTGGCGCTGTTCTCTGAGGGCGCACTGAGGAGTGGGGCCCCGGGCTCTCGGCTCCTCTGGGCCGGAGACCGGGAGGCCGCCATCTTTATTCCCGTCCTCCGGACTCTACGGAAAGCGCTCAGGGAACAAAAGCTCCCGAAAGCGAACCCGAGCAGATGACTCAGCGCGGCCCCGGGTAAGGGCGGTGCAACTCCGCCTGGGGCAAAGACGCTTGAGAATCACTACAACGGGCCCCTCCCCCAGAAGATCTACGGGAAAACCAGCCAGGACCAAGTTCACCTACCAAGGAGAACGGCGGAATTCCAGAGGAGAAGAAAGCAAAGCACGGAACTCATGGCTTTCTCCCCATGATTTTTTAGCCTTGCAGTTAATTTAATTTTTTTTTCTTTTTCAATTTTTTTTTCTTTTTCTCTTCTTCTGCTAAATTTTTTTTAACTTTTACCGTTTTCTTTTTTTAACGTTTTTTAAATAGTTTATCTAATATATATATATTTTTTCCTCTTTTTATATTTTTTCTTTATCGGCTTTTTTTTAATAGTTTTTTTTTTCTTTTCTTTCTTTCTGAACCCCTTTTTATCCCCTTTCTCCCCCCTCACAATTCAGGATCTCTTCTGATTTGGCTAAAGCATATTTTCCTGGGGTTGTTGCCACCCTTTTAGTATTTTACTTGCTCCTTCATAAACTCTTATCTGGACAAAATGACAAGGCGGAAAAATTCACAACAAAAAAAAGAACAAGAGGCAATACCAAAGGCTAGGGACCTAATCAATACAGACATTGGTAATATGTCAGATATAGAGTTCAGAATGATGATTCTCAAGGTTCTAGCCGGGCTTGAAAAAGGCATGGAAGATATTAAAGCAACCCTCTCGGGAGATATAAAAGCCCTTTCTGGAGAAATAAAAGAACTAAAATCTAACCAAGTTGAAATCAAAAAAGCTATTAATGAGGTGCAATCAAAAATGGAGGCTCTCACTGCTAGGATAAATGAGGCAGAAGAAAGAATTAGTGATATAGAAGACCAAATGACAGAGAATCAAGAAGCTGAGCAAAAGAGGGACAAACAGCTACTGGACCACGAGGGGAGAATTCGAGAGATAAGTGACACCATAAGACGAAACAACATTAGAATAATTGGGATTCCAGAAGAAGAGGAAACAGAGAGGGGAGCAGAAGGTATATTGGAGAGAATTATTGGAGAGAATTTCCCCAATATGGCAAAGGGAACAAGCATCAAAATCCAGGAGGTTCAGAGAACCCCCCTCAAAATCAATAAGAATAGGTCTACACCCCGTCACCTAATAGTAAAATTGACAAGTCTTAGTGACAAAGAAAAGATCCTGAAAGCAGCCCGGGAAAAGAAGTCTGTAACGTACAATGGTAAAAATATTAGATTGGCAGCAGACTTATCCACAGAGACCTGGCAGGCCAGAAAGAGCTGGCATGATATATTCAGAGTACTAAACGAGAAAAACATGCAGCCAAGAATACTATATCCAGCTAGGCTATCATTGAAAATAGAAGGAGAGATTAAAAGCTTCCAGGACAAACAAAAACTGAAAGAATTTGCAAATACCAAACCAGCTCTACAGGAAATATTGAAAGGGGTCCTCTAAGCAAAGAGAGACCCTAAAAGTAGTAGATCAGAAAGAAACAGAGACAATATACAATAACAGTCACCTTACAGGCAATATAATGGCACTAAATTCATATCTCTCAATACTTACCCTGAATGTTAATGGGCTAAATGCCCCAATCAAAAGACACAGGGTATCAGAATGGATAAAAAAACAAAAACCATCTATATGTTGCCTACAAGAAACTCATCTTACACCCGAAGACACCTCCAGGTTTAAAGTGAGGGGGTGGAAAAGAATTTACCATGCTAATGGACATCAGAAGAAAGCAGGAGTGGCAATCCTTATATCAGATCAATTAGATTTTAAGCCAAAGATTATAATAAGAGATGAGGAAGGACACTATATCATACTCAAAGGAACTGTCCAACAAGAAGATCTAACAATTTTAAATATCTATGCCCCTAACGTGGGAGCAGCCAACTATATAAACCAATTAATAACAAAATCAAAGAAACACATCGACAAGAATACAATCATAGTAGGGGATTTTAACACTCCCCTCACTGAAATGGACAGATCATCCAAGCAAAAGATCAACAAGGAAATCAAGGCCTTAAATGACACACTGGACCAGATGGACATCACAGATATATTCAGAACATTTCATCCCAAAGCAACAGAATACACATTCTTCTCTAGTGCACATGGAACATTCTCCAGAATAGATCACATTCTTGGTCCTAAATCAAGTCTCAACCGGTATCAAAAGATTGGGATCATTCCCTGCATATTTTCAGACCACAATGCTCTAAAGCTAGAACTCAATAACAAGAGGAAATTTGGAAAGAACCCAAATACATGGAGACTAAACAGCATCCTTCTAAAGAATGAATGGGTCAACCAGGAAATCAAAGAAGAATTGAAAAAATTTATGGAAACAAATGATAATGAAAACACAACAGTTCAGAATCTGTGGGACACAACAAAGGCAGTCCTGAGAGGAAAATATATAGCGGTACAAGCCTTTCTCAAGAAACAAGAAAGGTCTCAGGTACACAACCTAACCCTACACCTAAAGGAGCTGGAGAAAGAACAAGAAAGAAACCCTAAACCCAGCAGGAGAAGAGAAATCATAAAGATCAGAGCAGAAATCAATGAAATAGAAACCAAAAAAACAATAGAACAAATCAATGAAACTAGGAGCTGGTTCTTTGAAAGAATTAATAAGATTGATAAACCCCTGGCCAGACTTATCAAAAAGAAAAGAGAGAGGACCCAAATAAATAAAATCATGAATGAAAGAGGAGAGATCACAACGAACACCAAAGAAATACAGACAATTATAAGAACATACTATGAGCAACTCTACGCCAACAAATTTGACAATCTGGAAGAAATGGATGCATTCCTAGAGACATATAAACTACCACAACTGAACCAGGAAGAAATAGAAAGCCTCAACAGACCCATAACCAGTAAGGAGATTGAAACAGTCATCAAAAATCTCCAAACAAACAAAAGCCCAGGGCCAGACGGCTTCCCGGGGGAATTCTACCAAACATTTAAAGAAGAACTAATTCCTATTCTCCTGAAACTGTTCCAAAAAATAGCAATAGAAGGAAAACTTCCAAACTCATTTTATGAGGCCAGCATTACCTTGATCCCAAAACCAGACAAGGATCCCAACAAAAAAGAGAACTACAGACCAATATCCTTGATGAACACAGATGCAAAAATTCTCGCCAAAATACTAGCCAATAGGATTCAACAGTACGTTAAAAGGATTATTCACCACGACCAAGTGGGATTTATTCCAGGGCTACAAGGCTGGTTCAACATCCGCAAATCAATCAATGTGATACAACACATTAATAAAAGAAAGAACAAGAACCATATGATACTCTCCATAGATGCTGAAAAAGCATTTGACAAAGTACAGCATCCCTTCCTGATCAAAACTCTTCAAAGTGTAGGGATAGAGGGCACATACCTCAATATTATCAAAGCCATCTATGAAAAACCCACCGCAAATATCATTCTCAATGGAGAAAAACTGAAAGCTTTTCCGCTAAGGTTAGGAACACGGCAGGGATGTCCGTTATCACCACTGCTATTCAACATAGTACTAGAAGTCCTAGCCTCAGCAATCAGAAAACAAAAGGAAATTAAAGGCATCCAAATCGGCAAAGAAGAAGTCAAACTATCACTCTTCGCAGATGATATGATACTCTATGTGGAAAACCCAAAAGACTCCACTCCAAAACTGCTAGAACTTGTACAGGAATTCAGTAAAGTGTCAGGATATAAAATCAATGCACAGAAATCAGTTGCATTTCTCTACACCAACAACAAGACAGAAGAAAGAGAAATTAAGGAGTCCATCCCATTTACAATTGCACCCAAAAGTATAAGATACCTAGGAATAAACCTAACCAAAGAGACTAAGAATCTATACACAGAAAACTATAAAGTACTCATGAAAGAAATTGAGGAAGACACAAAGAAATGGAAAAATGTTCCATGCTCCTGGATTGGAAGAATAAATATTGTGAAAATGTCTATGCTACCTAAAGCAATCTACACATTTAATGCAATTCCTCTCAAAGTACCATCCATTTTTTTCAAAGAAATGGAACAAATCATCCTAAAATTTATATGGAACCAGAAAAGACCTCGAATAGCCAAAGGAATATTGAAAAAGAAAGCCAAAGTTGGTGGCATCACAATTCCGGACTTCAAGCTCTATTACAAAGCTGTCATCATCAAGACAGCATGGTACTGGCACAAAAACAGACACATAGATCAATGGAACAGAATAGAGAGCCCAGAAATGGACCCTCAACTCTATGGTCAACTCATCTTCGACAAAGCAGGAAAGAATGTCCAATGGAACAAAGACAGCCTCTTCAATAAATGGTGTTGGGAAAATTGGACAGCCACATGCAGAAAAATGAAATTGGATCATTTCCTTACACCACACACGAAAATAGACTCAAAATGGATGAAGGATCTCAATGTGAGAAAGGAATCCATCAAAATCCTCGAGGAGAACACAGGCAGCAACCTCTTCGACGTCAGCCGCAGCAACATCTTCCTAGGAACATCACCAAAGGCAAGGGAAGCAAGGGCAAAAATGAACTTTTGGGATTTTATCAAGATCAAAAGCTTTTGCACAGCAAAGGAAACAGTGAACAAAACCAAAAGACAACTGACAGAATGGGAGAAGATATTTGCAAATGACATATCAGGTAAAGGGCTAGTGTCCAAAATCTATAAAGAACTTAGCAAACTCAACACCCAAAGAACAAATAATCCAATCAAGAAATGGGCAGAGGACATGAACAGACATTTCTGCAAAGAAGACATCCAGATGGCCAACAGACACATGAAAAAGTGCTCCATATCACTCGGCATCAGGGAAATACAAATCAAAACCACCATGAGATATCACCTCACACCAGTCAGAATGGCTAAAATTAACAAGTCAGGAAATGACAGATGCTGGCGAGGATGCGGAGAAAGGGGAACCCTCCTACACTGTTGGTGGGAATGCAAGCTGGTGCAACCACTCTGGAAAACAGCATGGAGGTTCCTCAAAATGTTGAAAATAGAACTACCCTATGACCCTGCAATTGCACTGCTGGGTATTTACCCTAAAGATACAAACATAGTGATCCGAAGGGGCACATGCACCCGAATGTTTATAGCAGCAATGTCTACAATAGCCAAACTATGGAAAGAACCTAGATGTCCATCTACAGACGAATGGATAAAGAAGATGTGGTATATATACACAATGGAATACTATGCAGCCATCAAAAGAAATGAAATCTTGCCATTTGCGACGACGTGGATGGAACTAGAGGGTATCATGCTTAGCGAAATAAGTCAATCGGAGAAAGACAACTATTATATGATCTCCCTGATATGAGGGAGAGGAGATGCAACATGGGGGGTCGAGGGGGTAGGAGAAGAGTAAATGAAACAAGATGGGATTGGGAGGGAGACAAACCATAAGTGACTCTTAATCTCACAAAACAAACTGAGGGTTGATGGAGGGAGGGGGTTGGGAGAGGGGGTGGGGTTATGGATATCGGGGAGGGTATGTGCTATGGTGAGTGTTGTGAAGTGTGTAAACCTGGCGATTCGCAGACCTGTACCCCTGGGGATAAAAATATATGTTTATAAAGCTGTTAAAAAAAAAAAAAAAGAAAAAAAAGTTATCTATTAAAATTCTATAAAAAAGGGAAATGTAAAGAATTAAAAATATACACCCCCATATATAACTCACATATTAAAAATAAAATCACAGTAAAATTTATATTTTATAATAAAATAATAATAAAAAGGTATTACAAATAAAATGATGATTATGGAGCCAAAATTTTTCATAAACAGAATATTTATAAGCTTTAAAGGCATGATTAAAATGATTTAAAGTATTGTTAAACATTCCAATTAAGGTTTCCTAAAAAAGAATGAAATAATTATAAATAATATAGGAAAACGTGGTAAATTTTATGAGCAGAAATTAGTGTATGAACATTTTAAAATCATCAAAATCATATTTGGAATAATTTTATGCCAATACATTTGCATTTAGATTAAATGAAAATTTTGTAGAAAAATTTAAATAATCATTATACAAAATGAATTTTAGTTAAAATTTCATGTTTTATACACCTTTCCACCCTCAATAAACACATGAACTTCCTATGACTAAATATCCTTATCATCAAGGAATGGATCCTACTTTATGTAGATTATATAAAGATCTTTTCAAAAATTTAAAAGAGGAAAAGCTAACTCATATTATAAGAATATGAGAGTCTTGATACCAAAACCAGAAAAATACAATGTAAAAAAATTTTAAACAGATGGAAAAATCTAAATAATATGACAGCAATCATATCAATAGTGTACTCAAATAATACAACTGGTTGGAGTCATCCTAGAGAATGTAAATATGATTCACAACTGGAAAATCTATTAACTTAATCTACTGTATTAACATATTAAAGGAGAAAAATCATATCATTTGAATAGATACAGGAAATGTGCTAAGTTTTAGTACATGTTCATGATATCAGAATAGGAATGGATGAAAAACTTCCTGAATGTGACATAAGTATTTACCACAAATCTGTAGGAGATATTATGCTTAGAGTAAAACATTTGGAGCTTATTCATTAAAGTCAGGGATAAAACAGAGATGTTCACTCTACCTTACTTTACTATTCAATATTACATTGAAGATCCTACCCAATGTGATGAGGTAAGAATGAGAAGGAAGGTATAAGGACTGGAACAGAAGTCTGCACTTGAGTGTTTACCAACAATTAGAACTAATTAAGAGATGTGTGGCAACACTGAAGGCTGATACAGATGGATACATGCTTAATATTTTTAAAATTTAAATTAATTAGCCAACATATAGTACATCATTTATTTCAGATGTAGTGTTCAGTGATTCATCAATTGCATAATTGATGCATAATATAAAACCCAGTGCTCATCACATGCCCTCCTTAATGCCCATCACCAGTTACCCCATGCCCCCCACCTCCCTTTCCACAACCTTCAATTTGTTTCAGAGTCAACCATCTGTCATGGTTTGTCTCCCTCTCTGATTTCCTCCCATTCAGTTTTCCCTCCCTTCCCCTATGATCCTCCATGCTATTTCTTATATTACACATATGAGTGAAACCATATAATTTTCTTGCTCTGATTGACTTATTTCACTTAGCATAATACCCTCCAGTTCCATCCACACTGATGTAAATGGTAGGTAGTCATCCTTTTGAATATCTGAGTAATATTCCATTGTATATGGAATGTTGTGTATTTATATGGTTTATATCACATCTTTATCCATTCATCTGTTGAAGGACATCTCCACAGTTTGGCTACTGTAGACATTGCTACTATAAACACTGGGGTGCAGGTGCCTCTTTGTTTCATTATATCTGTATCTTTGGTATAAATACCCAGTAGTGCAACTTCTGGGTCATAGGGTAGCTCTATTTTTAACTTTTTGAGGAACCTCCACACTGTTTTCCAGAGTCGCTATATCAGCTTGCAATCCCTCCAATAGTGTAGAAGAGTTCCCCTTTCTCCATACCGTTGCCAACATTTGTTGTTTCCTGTTTTGTTAATTTTAGCCATTCTAATTGGTGTAAAGTGGTATCTCATTGTGGTTTTGATTTGTATTTCCCTGATAACAAGTGATGTGGAGGATTTTTTTCATGTGTATGTTGGTCATTTGTATGTTTTCTTTGGAGAAATGTCTGTTCATGTCTCTGCCCATTTCTTGGCTGGATTATTTCTTGGGGTGTTGAGTTTGAGAAATTCTTTATAGATCTCGATACCAGTCCTTTATCTGGTGTGTCATTTGCAAATATCTTCTCCCATTCCATAGGTTGCGTTTTTAATTTTGTTGACTATTTCCTTTGCTGTTCAGAAGCTTTTTATCCCAATGAAGTTCCAATAGTTCATTTTAATGATTAGCTTGAAGTCAGGCATTATGATGCCCCCAGCTTTGTTGTTGTTGTTTTCAACATTCTCTTGGTTATTCAGAGTCTTTTGTTTCCATACAAATTTCAGGATTACTTGTTCCAGCTCTGTGAAAAATGTCAATGGTATTTTGATAGAGATTGCACTGAATATGTAGATTGCTCTGAGTAGCACAGACATTTTAACGATATTTCTTCTTCTGATTCATGAGCATGGAATGTTTTTCCATCTCTTTGTGTCTTCCTCTCTTCTTCAAAATTTTTTCCTGAGTGTTTTATAGTTTTCTAAATACAAATCCTTTGCCTCTTTGGTTAGGTTTATTCCTAGGTATCCTATGTTTTTTGGTGCAAATGTAAATAGGATTGCTTCCTTAAGTTCTCTTTCTTCAGTCACATTGTTAGTGTATAGAAATGCAACTGATTTCTGTGCATTGATTTTGTATTCTGCCACATTGCTGAACTGCTGTATGAGTTCTAGCAATTTTGGGGTGTAGTATTTTTGGTTTTCACATGAACTATCATGTCATCTGCGAAGAGTGAGTGACCTCTTCTTTGCCAATCTGAATGCTTTTTCTTTTTGTTGTCTGATTGCTGAGGTTAGGACTTCTAGTACTATGTTGAACAACAGTGGTGAGAGTGGGCATCCTTGTCGTGTTTCTGGACTTAGGGGAAAAGTTCTCAGTTTTTTGTCATTGAGAATATTTCTGTGGGCTTTTTGTAGATGGCTTTTATGATATCGAGGTATGATCCCTCTAGCCCTACATTTTGAAGAGTTTTCATCAAGAATGGTGCTACATTTTGTCAAATGCTTTTTCTGCATCAACTGAGAGAATAATATTGTTCTTTTCTTTTATTAATATGACCTATCATGCTGATTGATTTGTGAATGTTGAACCACTCTTGCATCCCAGGAATAATTCCCACTTGGTCATGAATAATCCTCTTAATATACTGTTGGATCCCATAGGCTAGGATCCTGTTGAGTATTTTGGCCTCCATGTTCATCAGGGATACTGGTCTGTTCTACTTTTTAAAAAAATTTTTTTAAAATTTATTTTCAGCATAATAGTATTCATTGTTTTTGCACCACACCCAGTGCTCCATGCAATCCGTGCCCTCTCCAATACCCACCACATGGTTCCCCCAACCTCCCACCCCCCACCCCTTCAAAACTCTCAGATTGTTTTTCAGAGTCCATAGTCTCTCATGGTTCACCTCCCCTTCCAATTTCCCTCAACTCCCTTCTCCTCTCCATCTCCCCTTGTCCTCCATGCTATTTGTTATGCTCCACCAATAAGTGAAACCATATGATAATTGACTCTCTCTGCTTGACTTATTTCACTCAGCATAATCTCTTCCAGTCCCGTCCATGTTGATACAAAAGTTGGGTATTCATCCTTTCTGATGGAGGCATAATACTCCATAGTGTATATGGACCACATCTTCCTTATCCATTCGTCCGTTGAAGGGCATCTTGGTTCTTTCCATAGTTTGGCGACCGTGGCCATTGCTGCTATAAGCATTGGGGTACAGATGGCCCTTCTTTTCACTACATCTGTATCTTTGGGGTAAATACCCAGTAGTGCAATTGCAGGGTCATAGGGAAGCTCTATTTTTAATTTCTTGAGGAATCTCCACACTGTTCTCCAAAGTGGCTGCACCAACTTGCATTCCCACCAACAGTGTAAGAGGGTTCCCCTTTCTCCATATCCCCTCCAACACATGTTGTTTCCTGTCTTGCTAATTTGGGCCATTCTAAGTGGTGTAAGGTGGTATCTCAATGTGGTTTTAATTTGAATCTCCCTGATGGCTAGTGACGATCAGTGGAACAGAGTAGAGAGCCCAGATATGGACCCTCAACTCTATGGTCAAATAATCTTTGACAAAACAGGAAAAAATATACAGTGGAAAAAAGACAGTCTCTTCGATAAATGGTGCTGGGGAAACTGGACAGCTATATGTAGAAGAATGAAACTCGACCATTCTCTTACACCGTACACAAAAATAAACTCAAAATGGATAAAAGACCTTAATGTGAGACAGGAATCCATCAGAATCCTAGAGGAGAATATAGGCAGTAACCTCTTCGATATCAGCCACAGCAACTTCTTTCAAGATATGTCTCCAAAGGCAAAGGAAACAAAAGTGAAAATGAACTTTTGGGACTTCATCAAAATCAAAAGCTTCTGCACAGCAAAGGAAACAGTCAACAAAACAAAGAGGCAACCCACGGAATGGGAGAAGATATTTGCAAATGACAGCACAGACATAAGGTTGATACCCAGGACTATAAAGAACTCCTCAAACTCAACACACACAAAACAGACAATCATATAAAAAAATGGGCAGAAGATATGAACAGACACTTCTCCAATGAAAACATACAAATGGCTATCAGACACATGTTCTACTTTTTGATGGGGTCTTTGCCTGGTTTTGGGATCAGGGTAATGGCTGGCCTCATAGAATGAGTTTGGAAATTTCCCTTCTATTTCTATTTTTTTTTGAAACAGCTTCAGTAAAATAGGTATGATTTCTTCTTGAAATGTTTGGTAGAATTCCCCTGGGAAGTCATCTGGGCCTGGGCTCTTGTTTTTTGGGAGGTTTTTGATTACTGCTTCGTTTTCCTAGCTGGTTATTAGTCTATTCAGATGATCTATTTCTTCCTGTTTCAGTCTTGGTAGTTTATCAGTTTCCAGGAATGCATTCATTTCTTCCAGATTGCTTAATTTGTTGGCATAGAGTTGCTGGTAATAATTACTACTAATAATTTCTATTTCCTTAGTGTTAATCATGATCTCTTCCCTTTTATTCATGATTTTATTAATTTGGGTCCTTTCTCTTTTCTTTTGGATAGGATTGGTTAGAGGTTTATCTATCATATTAACTCTTTCAAAGAACAAACTTCTAGCTTCATTTATCTGTTTTACTGTTCTTCTGGTTTCTAGTTAATGATTTCTGATATAATCTTTATTATTTCTCTTCTGCTTGGTTTAGGTTTTATTTGCTGTTCTTTCTCCAGCTCCTTTAGATATAAAGTTAGCTTGTATATTTAAGATTTTTCTAATTTTTTGAGAGAGGTCTTTTTTTGTATTGCAATGTTCTTCCCTCTTAGGACCACTTTTGTTGTATCCCAAAGGTTCTGAACAGATGTGTTTTCATTCTTATTAGTTTCCATGAATTTTTTAAAGAAATTTTTAAATTCTTTAACTTCCTGGTTGACCCATTCATTTTTTTTTACTAGGATGCTCTTTTTTTTTTTTTTAAAGATTTTATTTATTTATTTGACAGAGATCACAAGTAGACAGAGAGGAAGGCAGAGAGAGAGAGAGAGAGGGAAGCAGGCTTCTTGCCGAGCAGAGAGCCCGATGTGGGACTCGATCCCAGGACCCTGAGATCATGACCTGAGCCGAAGGCAGCAGCTTAACCCACTGAGCCACCCAGTGCCCAGCTACTAGGATGCTCTTTAACCTACAAGTGTTTTGAGCTCCTTCCAAATTTCCTCTTGGGATTAAGTTCAAGTTTTAACTGAAAATATGCAGAGAATAATTCCAATCTTTTGATATCAGTTGAGACCTGATTTGTGACATAGTATGTGATCTATTCTGGAGAGTTCTATGTGCACTTGAGAATAATGATTATTCTGTTGTTTTAGGATGGAATGTTCTATATATCTGTGAAGTCCATCTGGTCCAGTATGTCATTCAAAGCCCGTTGTTTCTTTGTTGATCTTCTGCTTAGATGATCTGTCCATTGCTATGAGTAAAGTCCCCTACTATTAATGTATTATTATCAATGTGTTTCTTTACTTTGGCTATTAATTGGTTTTATAGTTGGCTGCTCCCATGTTGGGGACATGAATATTTATAATTGTTAGATAATCTTGTTGGATAGACCCTTTAAGTATGACACTATATCATACGCTTCATTTCTTAATATAGTTTACTTCAGAAACACTCCTTAATTTCTTCCCCCAACTTTTTAGAAAAATCTGTTCTTCTAGGCATGTCTACCTGTAAGGGTCTTTCATGGACATGAAACCAAAATCCTTTCCCCATTTTCACATCCTTTTGGATAACCAATGATTGGGCAAAGTTAGGCAGTACAGTAGAAAAGAGTATGAGTCTGAAGTCAGACCACTAATCCTGGGAACCAGGCTCTGCCACTTACAGGTTATGGCAATTTATTGAACCTTTCTGTACCTCTGCTTCTACCTCATTCAAATGGGCATTATAACAATATTTCTGTCACAGGTTACAGTAAGTAAAATACTGTACATAAAGTGGCAAATAGAACTAAATAACCATTAGTTACAATTAATGCCATCGTATTGTCATCATCATAATTCCAAGCCTGTTGCTAGGTGCTGGGAATTCAGATCAGAGACACTCATCATTTGAAGGAGACAAGCAGACAAAAAAGTAAATATAAAGAGGGTGTCCCTACCTAGTTAAGGAAAGGACCCAATGGCTTAGGGCCTGAAGATGTGAAATCCCAATAATTCCCTGAATGCTGCTATCACTGTATGGCTCGGCAAGTGACAAAGTAAATAAATGTTTAAAAGGAGCCAAGCTTGAATGAAGCATCAGTATTCTCATTTCCTGGATCCTGGAAACTCTAAAGGTCTAACTGTAATGGCCTCTCCCACAGATCACAGAGACAGAAAGCCCATGCAAAATGCTTTAGTGCCAGCTGAATCCCAACATGTCACTGACAGCTGCATGCAAGTTCTCGAGCTAATTGTTCCCTCAGGTTGAATAGATTCCAGATGTTTCTGAACAAGTGCTGGGCAATGCATATTCTTTGCTTAGCAAGGGGCACCCATGAAAGAAGATGTCTATCTTCCAGCCTGATGCTGAAGTCCTAGGGCCCAGAGAACTACCATATTCTTGCCTTATTTCTGCTGTCACCCAGAGAGAAGAGAGGAGTGCTATGTGTGAAGCAGAGCCCACATACTCTTGCCAAAATGGCCTTTCTCTGCTCTGCTCTCACACTTTGATATTTTTAACCTCCAAACCAGAGGTGACTTACTCTATTGTTTTGAGTCTTTCATCTTAAATCCAAATAAATCAGCCATAGGGAACCGCTAGGGGAGGCTGGTATTTCAAGCATTCCAAAGCAAAGGAGAACTTATGGCTCCGAATCACACAACTCTCTGCTTTTACTAATCATTTTTTTTTAGACTCAGGACAAGTTAAGCTTTACTGAAACAGAAAAGATAAAATCTTCACCGTTTCTTCACTCTATATTATACTAAGAAGTTTCAGGGGTTTTAATCACTTTTTAATACAGCATTTATTTTGGAGAAATTCAAAATTACTCCAAGTCCAATTTATTTCCCAACAGCATGGTGAAGGTGGGCTTCCAGCTTCCTATCTCCTGCCCCTCCAGTTGATGACAAACACATGTCTCTTGCCAAGCAAGAGAGAATGTAATCACAGTGGTTGCTGTGACTGCAGGCCATGCACAAGACTGAGTATGGCAAGCGGCTGACAGTGGGAGCCACATGAGGGGAGGGCTGACATTTTCTGAAAGCCAAGAGAGGAGAGAGGATGAGCCCGCCTGTCAGGTTATCCAGCAGGAAGAGAGGGAGCACTTTCAGATCTGAATCCTTACTAATCCTGGAAGAAGTGAAGAGTGTGTCCTTGCCCTACTTCTCTCTGAGTGAGAAATGAAATGCAACAAATATCTGACCACCAGTAGCCTAGGTACTGAGCTCTTGGCTTAGTTAGGGGGAAAAAAAAATACTATTAATTGAATCTTTTTTCCTAATGCCTGGCAATTTCTTTCTTTTTTTTTTTTTTTCAGCATAACAGTATTCATTATTTTTGCACCACACCCAGTGCTCCATGCAATCCGTGCCCTCTACAATACCCACCACCTGGTGCCCCCAACCTCCCACCCCCCACCCCTTCAAAATTCTCAGATCGTTTTTCAGAGTCCATAGTGCCTGGCAATTTCTATGAGGATGAATTAGCAGGTTCAGCGCCGTAAAACAATTTCAAAATTTAGTAAATGGTATTTCTATTTCTTCCCACTGTAGTTAATGTCCCAGTTAGTGTCATTCAATTCCTGAAATATTAACACACGTTAGTATTTATTTACTAGGATAGCCATCAAAATTCCAGCTGAAATATGAAAGGAGTGAACTATTCACTCATGAGAATTACAGTTGAAACTACTCTTATGCTGGAAGGACAATCAGCTCAACATCACCAGTTTTCCAAGAGCGGATGTGCAGGGAAACAGAGTCTACAACCCATTGCTTACATCACACATTTGGCTGCTTGGAACTGGAGCTTGCTGATTTAAGAGGATACTAAAGATCAAAAGATGGAATCACGAATCCTTTGTGGAAAAGAAAAAGTCCCGTTTTAACAACCAGCTGGGTCATTCTATATATATACTATATTAATAAAAACCCATAGATTCTTGGTGTGTTTTTTTGGTTTTTAACGTGTGTCAAAAAGCGAAATCTGGAATGACCTGAGAATTTAACCAAGTGGCAGGTGCTACCCTGGTACCTAAGTGTTCTCGTGGTTTCTGCTCATCTCCTCCTCTGTAATCTGCTTGGACCCTCCCGGGCCACCTCTCAGTGTCCTTGACAGCTCGGCTGCCTCTGTGCCTCCTCCACTGTGAACTCTGCACACACAAAGCCAGGCCACAAGCAACACTTCCTAGCAATACCCCTTGCTTTCCACCAAACACATCAACTAATTCATGGGATGAAGACTAGCCGAGGCATCTTTTCTGTAGGATTTTTCTTTCAGCATTATTAGACATTATTTTCCACACAAGACCCACAAGGCACTTGGACAAGGGTGGGGTTGTGTCTGAACCTCATGTTGCAAAGAGCAGTGACTATGCAGGAAATGGCGGCCTTTATAAGGACTAATGACAACTGATAAGAAGAAGGAATAATAGTAATGATGAATGAATGTTTATTGGGACCAATGGCTCTGAGGAGCTGTGACAAGTCAGCAGAAAACCATGATCCTGTTCCTTCTAATGGTGACTTTTAGAAAATTAATATGATTTTTCAGAAATATCTGACAAATACTGAAACCAAATGTTAGCATTCATTCAAATATCAATAAGTTGGGGAAAGGATGAGGGCTATACCATTTAATATTTTATGTTTAAATTTAGAAAATTTTTTCTAAAATCAAAAATATTTTCAGTTGCTGGATGAGAAGTTTCTAAATTCTGTAAAAATTGGTATTTTCTGTTAAAAATGAATTTATAGAAGACTAGCAGGTATATATATTATAAAATACATAGACATAGGACAAACTCATTTCTAGAATTATTACATATCTTTTTTTGTATCAATCCTGGTTTTAGTTTCCTTTAAGTTCAACTTTTGGCAAATATCTTGTTATACTTTAAGTATCTTTATAAATTACATCAAAATATTGCTAAAAGGAAGAGAGGATAAAATTAGAATTAGCATAGTAACATATTTGTGACCAAAAGGGTTCAAATTAAATATAAAAAGGCATTTTTCAGTTACAGGGACATTTAAGAGGTGTTTTCCAGAGGTGGGGGAGTGGCTTAGGTATAGTTCAGTAAGAAGGTCTTGCAAGCATCCTCCCAACATTACACTAAATATATTTGCTTGTTTACTAAACTGTATGCACACTGTGTTTCCTAGTCAACAAAGGGATTGTAAGAGAGGAACTGAGGATGAGAATGACAGAGCTTAACGTAGTCAAACCATAGAAATCTCTGCTTCTGTTGACCGTTTTCAAAGGCATTTTGTAAAAACAGGACCGCTGCCTATAAGGTAAGAGCAAAGCTCTGTTTTCACCCCACAATGGCCTGCCATCTACTCACCATGCGTGCCTGAAATAACGCAGGGATGAAGGACTGGTTAGACAGGTTGAGAACCCTTGAGGAGTCCTTTAGGACGTAGATACTGCCAAAATCAACTTGAGTGGGATGTACATAGATAACTGGGCCTTCTCCGATGCTCTTTATGCTACAGACCTACGTTCCACGCAAGAGAAAAAAACAGAAGAAGAGCTGAAACATGGCTGGCCTTGGAGATGGTTTCACTCCTTTTATAGAGAGTAGGGGCACTAAAGGGTGCTTATGAGAACTGTCATTCCTTCCCTCTGTCCTCTGTGGTCAGAGGGACACAGAGATGGCCATGCTGGTCAGACCCATGAACCCAGCCTGGAATTCCTCCCCAGAAGGGATGATTGGCTTGCCTGGCCAGCCCAAGCGCACACTGAGAGGAAACAACAGGGCTATCCGCTACATACAGCTGTGCATCCTGGGGACTGAAAGCCACCTTGTTCTGCTTCCGCTAGCCCTGTGCCTCCATCCAGACATTGTATCTGCCTGAGGAAGGGGGGGCCTTCTTCTTTCATACAGTGCTGCCTGCTTAGCACGGGACCTCGTCCTGGGCTGCATCTATGCAGGGCAGGGTGCCTGGACCAGGGGCAGCTTTCCCATGGGCCTGCCTTTGTGAGGTGGCTTATCTATGGCATCTTACATGAAGAGATAAAAGCAAAACCCTAGTTTACTCTCTAAGCATTCAGAATCACTTCAAATAAATGTACACACACATCGCCCAGCTCCCAATTAAACCAAATGTCTAGGGATTCACAGCCAGTTGGGCAACTTCAACGTTCAAGATGTATCCTTTGATTCAGCTCAAGCAGCAGATAACTTTCCATATCTCCCTCTTCCCACAGCTTTAGTAGGTTCATTTGGCCTATGAGTCCAGTCAAAATACAGGAAAAGATCCAGTGGACAGTGAATGGAATCACGCTCAGAGCCCATGTGCAGCCAGTGAAGGATACTCAGCTTTGCTTGGGAACAATGGAGGAGGATGATCCATGCACAGATGGCCTCTCTCTTCAGAGTTTCTGGAGGGGGGCCAGGCCCCCACTCTGTGTGTGTGTGTGTGTGTGTGTGTGTGTGTGTGTGTGTGTGTGTGAAACTCCCAATAGGAGTTTAAGAACAAACGCTATTGATAAAAAAGGCACGATGTGTATGTACAATGGAATATTACTCAGCCATAAAAAAGAAGGCAGTTTGCCATTTGTGACAACAGGGATGGATCTAGAGAGTATAACGTTAAGTGAGATAAGTCAGTGAGAGAAAGACCAATAACATACAATCTCACACATATATGGAATTTAAGAAACAAAAAAAACAAAGGGAGAAAAACAAAGAGAAAACCAAAACACAGACTTTTAACTGTATAGAACAACAGAGGAGAGGTGGATAGGCGGGATGGGGGAAATAGGTGATGGGATTAAGAGGACACTTATCTTGATGAGCACTGAGTAATAATAATATATAGACTTGTTGAAGGACTATATTGTACATCTGAAACTAACATAACACTGCATGTTAACTATGCTGGAATTAAAATTCAAAATAATTTAAAAATAAAATTGAAAAACTAAAAAAAGTTACAAATTAAAACACAAAATAAAAAATTAAAAAGGACAAATGTTATAAAACAGTACTTCATCTACATGAATCTGAAGGTAGATTCCTGGAGTAACACGGCACTAGTATTTTACTATTGCAGAGTGAAAATGCAAAACCAGAAAATACACAAATATGGAGTCTGCAAGAAGTACAGAAATTTTAACTGTAATTCTGAAAACTGGCTCTCACCATAGGGGGGTCCGGGCTCCCAAAAGTTGAGATGTAGACTGTGGACCTATATTCCCCAGTGACCTGGGTCTCCAAGGCCAGAGGTATGTGAACAGTGCTGTGGGGAGGGATGACTCCACAGGGCGTGGGACTGGAGAGTAACACAGCAGGCTCATCTCCATATACCTGTTGGGAGAAACAAGCTGGACGGATAAGCAAGCCCCTGGCGGGGTATGAAATAAATAGCATATTAGGTTATTTTGAAACAAGCGTCATCCTGAGTCCATGGATAACAATTCTGCTAAAGGGAAGCAGGGTGTGCATTCGGCCCCAATCCAAAGTGCACAACCCAGCAAGATGCTGAAATTATCCGCAATATGAATTAGTCCCTAAGCCAAATTCCTTGGCCTAGTCCTCCAGGTGTTCATGCTTTATTCCCCACCACCTCCTTCCCTTGTGCTCTGTCAACAGAGGCTCAGGTCCTTCCTGAGCATGAGACTGCTTCCTACCTCCAGCCTTCTGCGTGTGTGTTACTCCTCCTAGAACACCCCCTCCCTTTGACCGACCTGCACATCCATCCCGAACACCTGCAGGTACCCACCCTGCTCTAGACTCAGGGCTTTTCCTCTGTCACCAGGGGGCATCCTGCAGCCCTAGTCCACAGTGTGTACTATCTGTGTGTCCATCTGTTGCACGGACTGTCAACTTCCTAGGGCACGACCTGGCCTCTCCGCAACACATGCCCATTTCCTGGCCCAGAACATACACTCAGTCAGTGTTTTATTAAATGGCAACATAGGTAGGTGAAAGAATGACTGAATGAATGAATGAGTGAACGAATGTTATCCAGCATTTATCACTGTATGTTCTTCAAAACCCTGCTCTTAACATATTACTAGTTTTTTAAAAGATTTATTTATTTAATTTGAGAGAGAGAGAGAATGCAAGCAGGGGGAGGGGCAGAGGGAGAGGGAGAGAATCTCCAGCAGACTCCCTGCTGAACATGGAGCCAGATATGGGGCTTGATCCCAGGACCCAGAGATCATGACCTGAGCCGAAATCAAGAGTTGGCCACTTAACTGACTGAGCCACCCAGGTGCCCTACTAGCTTTTATGAAAAACAGCAACAAATACAACTTTAAAAATCCCATTGGCCAAATAAATTTGGGTACTTCTGGGAAATTTCAGCTCCTAGAGAAAAAAGACAGAGCATATAGATTTCAACTGTCCAGAGACCCCCATGGTCTTTGTGCACCTGGAATGGGCTAACATGGCCTAATCCAACTCAGCGGGTCAATGCGGCAGTGCTCTGCCCAGCCTTACGGGTGCCTAAAGCTGAAGGGAAGATCAGCAATGCTGATTCTGTCTTTATCTAATCTTTGATACTTTGTTTTAATTTTGCATTAATTTTGATTTCTCAAAATGTAACATGAAAATATGATTTATCTTGATGGCTGTGTTTTGGGCTCCCCTCTAAATTCTGTGCTCCAAGCAAGTGGTCTCACCCTTCTTCCAGCCAAGGTATGCAGAAAAAGCTCCCTCATCACCACAGGGGCAGGCTCTGCTCTGAGTTCTTGAGATGATCGTGTGCTACTCAAGGCTAGCCTATTCCATTGTTGATCACCTAAAAGTTAGAAAAGTTGGCTCTCATCAAACCCAACCCTTGGCTTCTGGTTTTGTCTCAGAGAAGTCCATAGGGTAATTCTAATTTCCTCTTTTACATAATGGCCCTTCAACTAGTAAAAGATGGCTATTTCATCCTAGCAAAGTCTTTTCTGTTCCTGTTTAAACACTGTGCTTCTCATAGAACTTGAATTTCCAGATGATGTCAATTGCCTTCCTGGTTACTCCACATATAATTTTTTTTTTATGTTTCCACTAAAAATTTTGATGTCAAGATTGGAACACACACACACACACACACACACACACACAAAGATTGGAACACAAAGTCTGGCATTGCCTTGACCAATGGCTATCTTCTTCCTTTAGCCGACCACTGTGCTCCTCTGATACAGCCTAACCTGTCTTGGTTCCATGGCCTCCATACTTGTGTTGAACTCATTTTGAGCCTACAGTCAAATAAAAACCCCATATGATTTGGTTTTTTGGGGGTGGGTTTTTTTTTTTTTTGGTATGAATTTTTATTAGAGTACTGTCCTTACAGAGCAATAGAGTTTTTTTTAAAAAAGATTTTATTTTTATTTATTTGTCAGAGAGAGAGCACACAGGCAGGCAGAGTGGCAGGCAGAGAGGCAGAGGGAGAAGCAGGCTCCCTGCCATGCAGGGAGCCCGATGTGGGACTCGATCCCAGGACATGGGGATCATGACCCAACCCTAAGGCAGCCACTCACCCGACTGAGCCACCCAGGCGTCCCAGAGCAATAGAGTTTTAAATACAAATGTATTCTTGGTAAATTGCAGCCCATTAGTAACCTTCCATTTCTTTGATCTGTAGAGATCTTTTTGAATCTTTAATTCATATGTGTTTAATTGCTTCATGTCCCACTTAGCTAGTTGTTGTGGCATGCAGACATATCCATTTCATAAAACATTAGGAGATGATTTCCTTTTTTTTCTTCTTTTTGTAGTAACTCCAGCCTTCTAGTTCAACAAGCCCACTTCTAAGTATTGTATCTTAGTGATGCTGTTCAAGCCACAGGCATGGCCATAAATGAAAACTCCTAGTTTAATTCATAGGCAATTATTTGCAGGTATAACTTCTTCATGGTGGCTTAATTGACCCTCTCCTTTCTTTATCAAAGGCAATTTACCTGGGAAATTAATAACTGTTTACATCTGTAGCTGCTTAATCATGTGGGTGGCAATCCAGCAGCGGCTTTATGACCCCGTGCCCAGATTTTTTCCAGGTTAAAAATACGAAGTACAGAAGGTCATGTGTTCAGGAACATGGCTCTTTAGAAGGGTTTCTCTTTCTCATCAAGAAAATCCAACTGAAAAAAAATCAACACTGGAAAAGGATAACGTAACTCACCTGAGGCAGGACCGTATAGCATCCTGGGAGGTCATCTTGATTGACAAGCTGGACTGTTTTCTCATAGGGGTACTTCAGGAAGCAGCGCCCGAAGTCCACCTCTGGGTTAACCATGTGGAGGGTAGGTACAATACACCTGCTCAAAGGAAGGAGGCCATTAAAGAATTCAAAAGGATAGAGAGCTTGTTTACATATGGAGAAGGCTGAGTCCCAAGTTAAACACCATTTGTCACTGTCACAAAGTTTTTCTCTAATGACTACATTAATCATTTTCAAATCTCCTCTCCTGTTGTCCTTATCCCTTAGCCCCCAGCCACCACTTTTTAATCAAAAAAGGGCTAGAAGCAGGACTCCTTAAACAGCAGTCCTCCATGGGTAATGACTAACATTTCCATTGATTTTCATATTTGGCCTTGTTTCCCCAAGGTGCCCCCACAGTGCAAGATCCTTAGGGTAGTGGGTGGGTTTCCAAGTCAAATAGGGCCAATGCCACCAGCATGGGGTCCTAACTAGCTGTGACACTTTGGACCAGAGTCCTCCAAGGACTAGCTACAGTCTGTGCCATCTAAATTATGGTAATAATTCTAATTCCTATGCAGAACAGCTGTCTTGGAGCTGTAGGCTCAGACAGCTGCTCAACTCGGAACTGGCATGGACAGTGGTGACAATACAGTGCCACGGTGGGGAGCACTGGCATCTGAATCAGAGCCAGTATCAAATACTGACCTTAACAAGTACAAGCTTGAGCAAGTAGCTTTCCCTCCCAGAGTCCCACTTTGCTCAGAGGTGTAATGAAGGTAACTCTAGGGACTGACATTAGCATAATGAACTCTTCTCAGAGTGTTGAGGGAAATATAGGAGGTATTGCGAATGAATAATATAGCACAGTGCCCAGAGTACTGAGCGAGAGCTCACTCAGTGAGAGATGATTAACCTGTGGTAGAGGGCACAGCAAGCTGTCACTGCCTGCTCTCTGCAAGTTCTAAAAGCAATTCTTTTGTTGAGGGTCTTCAAGCAGTTCCTACAGATTACACCAAAAATAATGACATGAGAGTCTTGTTAACCTAAAGTTTGAGGTTTAGAATGGGATGGGTGTTCATTTTTAGCTAGAATGGAGTTGCTGGTTGACCTGATGACTTTCATAAAGCTAATGCTTTACTACCTGAAATAGGTAGGACTTGCAGTATTTGACTTGGGTCACAGAGTATATGGCAGGAAACTCATAGCTGCTTAAGATCACCTGCCCGCCCCCCCTTTTGAAATTCAGGATTTGCTATTGATACCTGCTGGGAAGGGGGGGCTGAGAGGAGGGAAGTATCAGAATAAACTCACACAGAAAAGAAATGAAATGCAAGACTAGGCAAAAATGTAAACCTGGGTATAGAAAGGACCAGATGAAAGTTTTTGCTATTTTTAAACAAACAAAATCATTAGGTAGGTCTTTGGAAAGAAGACTAAGTAGACCATAGCAAGGCCTTGACCTTCAAGTCCTTCACAGTACATCTTCTGCAATTCATGAGGCCTAAACCCTAGGGATGGATAAGTTATCAGGTTTTTGCTAAGTAATTTCATGTAGATGGTGGCATTTTCATACATACTCCCTAAAGGCTCAGACATGGACACCTGTTTGCTTTGGCAAAAGTGTGGGCTATGATTTTATTTATTTACTTAGGATGACCGTCATCGTTGGGTGTCATGCTCCAATCTTTGGAAAAGACAGTAACTTGGTCAAGGAGACACAAGTGACAAATGGCAGAGCCAGGATCTTCACCTGGCCCCAGAGCCCATTGCTGCCTGTATTAAAACACAGAGAAGGTAGGGATGGTTCTGAGGAGTTGATGTGGTTAGAGGGCCTCATTCGGGTGGCATTTAACTCGTGATAACAGTGTCCTGAAGCAGGACTGTCTCGCTAAATGGATCTCCCACAGCAGGACTGGGCATAACCCTGGAGTACTTATTGAAAGATAAAAATAAAAACCAGCAACTGTTTGCCTCTTTCTGGTAAAACCTTTTAAGTTATATACTGGGAAAGTCAGACCATTGGAAAGCACTATTATTCTTAACACCTGCAACACACATGCACATCCCATCTCTTATCTCCACCAAAGGTGCAGTTGGCTGTTTCAAAGCTTTGTCATTTGAATATCAGATTCAGCCTCCTTCCTCAGGAAAGCAGAACCAATGCAGTGTGAACGGACTGCAGGCGCATTGCCTCTGGGAGAGGCAGCCCATTACTGGCGGCTCAGGGGGACTGGGGAAGAGAGAAAGCAGGTGAGGGGGATACCTTGCAGTAATTAGGAGCGCCAGCACTTCTTCCCCGATGCCCTCCACATCCACCACCAGGGCCAGCTCGTATTTCTGCACAGTGTTGGAGCATAATGTTACCTGGAAAGGAAAAGGTGAGAAGCGGTTCTTCTGCAAGGCCAGCCCTCCCCCTGCGCAGGGGGGAAAGGAACAGAGGAGGACCACGTGGAGTATAGCTTCTAAGTACTTTGTTATGGAATGTATGGCGTTTACATTTTTTTTTTAAAGATTTTTTATTTGTTTATTTGACAGACAGAAACCACAAGTAGGCAGAGAGGCAGGCAGAGAGAGAGAGAGGGGGAAGCAAGTTCCCTGGCGAGCAGAGAGCCCGACGTGGGGCTCGATCCCAGGACCCTGGGATCATGACCTGAGCCGAAGGCAGAGGCTTTAACCCACTGAGCCACCCAGGTGCCCCTGGCGTTTACATTTTTAGCAGAACAAATTACATTTCGGGGTCAGGGCCTGCTGAGTTTTTTCAAAGGCCAGGTTAGAAACCAAATGGCTTTTAGCACAATAGGTTTGCTCATTTCTGAGAAGACTGTATCAAAGAAGTCATATACTTGCATCAGGGGAAAAATGACCCTGAAGGATGAGCCATATCAAACAAATTTTAATCACTCAATTTAAATTGTTCTCTATGCCTCTGGGCTCTGTCAATTATGAAAATTCAATACACCAATAAGTATAGTATAGCTAAGTCTCTCTTAGAGAAAAATAAATGAACATGACCATGTCAGTTCCAGAAAATGGCATAAGGAATCAACTAAATAATTTTTTGTAATATATTTTTTTAAAGCTATACATTTTTAAAAAAAAAGATTTAATTTACTTATTTGACAGAGAGAGAGAGAGAGAGAGATCACAAGTAGGGAGAGAGGCAGGCAGAGACAGAGGGGGAAGCAGGCTCCCTGCTGAGCAGAGAGCCCGATGTGGGGCTCGATCCCAGGACCCTAAGATCATGACCTGAGCCAAAGGCAGAGGCTTTAACCCACTGAGCCACCCAGGTGCCTCTAGATAATTTTCTTTTTAAGAAAAATCAAAATCTTGGGATGCCAGGGTGGCTTAGTTGGTTAAGCGTCTGCCTTCAGCTCAGACCCTGATCCCAGGGTCCTGGGATCAAGTCCTGCATTGGGCTCCTTGCTCGTGGGGAGTCTGCTTCTCCTTCTGCCTGCTGCTCCCTCTGCTTGTGCTTGCTCTCTCTCTCTGACAAATAAATAAAATCTAAAAAAAAAAAAAAAAAAGAAAAATCAAAATCTCGTCTCCCTCCTTTACCCTCCATATTCATCATTAGAGCAAAAAACAGGAAGCTCCAAATAAAGGTTTATTCAAGGACAGTATGTGCCCAGTATATATATTTTACCCTATGTTTTTTATTTATTATTGTGAAATTTTACATTCAAGCTGTTGAAGTCTTGTCACAATATTTAATTGCTTAAAGATGATTTGTAGTGGAAGAGATACTTCTAAGTGGGGAGAACAGCTTCTGGTAGAAGTGAAAGCTTTTCTACCTATAAATTATGTATGAAGGACTAATTAAAACTTTTCTTGGTTGCAAAGGGAATCACTGGATGCAAATTCGAGTCTACACAGACACGGCTGAAGTATAGTTCAGGAGCAAAAGCTGAAGCTTGGAGAAAGCTTTTCCAAATATACAAGGGAAAAGAAGATGGAGCCATGGATTTGGAGAGGAAACTTGTCAGATTCAGGGAGAAGTAGCTGCCCCCACGTGCAGAAGGGCCTGGAGTGAGGAGGCCTTGTTTCTACCTGAGCTACAGTTAGAAGGCAGAAGAACAGGAAGTTCCGGCAGAAGGCTGCTAGATGGATGCTATGGCTCCTAAAATCTTCCAGTGCCATGTGTGAAAGGCAAAAAGAAAAGGCAGATAATGTGTAGGCTGTTTGCAGCAGCGTTTCATCCTGAGAAAGTCACAGCTAGGAACTGCAATCATCTGAATGGTTGTGTCCTCCCTACCCCGTCCCCCACCCCCAGACAAAATTCATTATATTGAAATCCTAACCTGTAGTGTGATGGTAATTAGAAGGTGGGGACACTGGGGGTGATTAGGTCTTGAGGGTAGAGCTCTTATAAGAAAGCTCCCCCAGAGCTCCCCAGCTCCTCCCACCATGCAAGGACACAGGAAGTCAACAGTCTGCAACCAGGAAGGGGCCCTTCACCAGAACACTCCCATTCTGTCTCCCTGATCTCAGACGTCCAGTCTCCAAACAGTGAGAAATAAATTTCTGTTGTTTATCAGCCTCTCAGACTTGAGTGTTGGTAAAATTAACAGCCCAAGCCAACTAAGTACCACACCCTTGAGAAGTTGTAACAATATAATAATATAAATTTCATTAGGTCCATGGAGAAGCCCTTCGAAGAGCCAAAAAGTCCCAGAAAAGATTGAGGATGAATGGATTCATGGTGAGATATTATAAAACATTTTTTAAAATGTGAGGGGATAAGGCCATAGCTGAATTAAATATTCAAAGAGAAATTTACCAACCTTAGCTATGGAAATCTTACTTTTTCTTTCCCAGAAAAGATAAAATAATTTCAATTTAGTAGCCTTCAATAATGCTAGACCCAACTATTTGGAGAAGCAAAAGTCAATGAGGGAGGACAGTAAAACCTTTCTCAGTCAGCTGTGAAATAATTCTGCTGGTGGCCATTACCAGAGCATCACACCGTGGGTCTAAATATAAACCACTGTGAGGAATTTCACATCTACACTCACCATGAAGCCCAGATTTATATTAAAAATCTGAATAAATTGGGTTATCATCTGGGGCACAAATCTGGACCTTTACTGGTATAAACGATTAGGTTCCAAAGGAAAGTAGGACTTAATTATCAATAAATTCTTAAATCTTTTACTATTTGTACCCATGAGTGTACTGTCTATACAGAGTAGTGCTTGTACTACAGATCGCTAGAATCCATTGTTCTGGTGAGGGCAGTTTATCTAGATTGATGGAAATCCACTAGGGCAGTGTCAGTTCTTTTGGCCCAATATATTTGTATCTGGTTTCTTTGGCCCCGGTAGTTTATTGCCTTAAAGGCCCACTTTTCCACGTGAATTAGGGTCACTGTCTCCCACTGATGGTGGGCATGTAAAGCACACCTTAGCTGTGGCCCTAATAAATATTTGAGAGTTTGGCTCCTTGCCCATATGTGCTGAAGGCTGTGCACTTTACCCTGATAGCGGCAAATCCTTGGGGGCGAATGGTGCCACTGCTGGGAGTGATGGTGAATTCTTTTGGTTGCATTATGTGTATTTTGTCCTTGTTCCAAGACGGCATTTTGTAGTCTGAATACTGGCAACTTGAAATGCTTTTATGGCCATCACCATCTCCAGGGACACGCAGTTTGAAGGTCATGGGGACCAAGGAGGTATTATTGAGGGAACATATCAAGGTATGAGGGAAGCCTGGAAAACAAAATGTGAGGTAAGAAGTAAGAGCCCCACTATATCCTCCCTTGAACTTCAGCCTTGGCTAGCATTGTCAAAACTCTCAAATGTCTGTGCAGCTCATTGCAACTTGCTTAACTCCACCTCCCACTGATAGTCTTCAGTCATACAACAAACGAATACATTTCTTTCTTTCTCTTTCCCCCTCCCTTCTTTCCTTCCTTTCCCGCCCCTTCCCTTTCCTTTCCTTTCTTCGATCAATTCTTTTATACACTTACTATGTAGCAACAATAGACATGAAACTATGCCTTGATGTCCATCCAGGTCCCTCTCAGAAGCAGCCTCTTATTACCTGTTTGGTGACTTGCCCTCCAAAAGTATATTTTGCATTTAATTTTTGCATAGAATACAGGCAAATCATATTTGCTCTTTTTATTTGCCGGTGTGTTAAAGGAGAAGCCTGTGTGCTTTTCCCCGCTGTGTCCCCGCTGTGTGACCTAGAGCCTGCCAAGACATTATATAACTCATCCTGGACCTGTCTGAGGCTCACGCACTCAGGGTCGATGACACAAAATCGAATAATAGGCTCTCCTGAGAGAGACTTTACAAACTGCGTTTGAGCAAGCCAGAGACTGCCACACCGGCTTTTACCTCCCTTAGACAAAGCTACTTTGTTGTGTTAAATCTAGCCTTCCTACATTCAGTTCTGGGAGACTCCTGGTCATTTCCTAAGAGAGATGGATCCTCCTTGTCTGGCAAGCTATAAACTGAGCTCTAATTTTGGACTCCTGAGGTGGCCACTGTATCTGCCATCACTTTCAGAACGAAACAAGAACAAATAGGCATATTTCTACTAGATGCCAACGCTATTATTTCCACCTTGAACCCTACTGCAGTAAAACACAGCTGGTCTCGGGACTGGTTCCTACGTCACTGCAGGGGGTATTGTGAGCACATCTGCTTCTCCAGGTCCCCATGACTGAGGCTTTGTCGACACATTGGGGCTGCTGGAAGAAACATGTCTCTCCTTTGTGATACCACCTGCCAATCTCCTCGGAAGAGATCTGCTATGGAAAAAGAATTGCCTGATTAAGTGGACTGAAGGGTTCTCTTGGCAATTCCAGGGGAACTGCTCCAAAGTCAGTTTCACAGTCAGGAATTGGTGCATTCGGCTCCTGAGCTCTCCCAGCAAGGATTGTTGCAATTATAGATGCCTCACCCTAATTCCACCTGACCATTTGGGGGAGAAGCTCTCTTACAACGTCAGGTGTGCTCTGGAAATGGTTTGTGTAAGGTTTCAGATGGGTCCTTCCAAACGACCGGCTCAGACTATTTCCCTGAAACTAAAAGTCTTTCCGAGAATAAAGCCAGTTATAACCTCCTAGCTAGAATGATTCCTTGCACAACTACCTGTAGACCCCACACTGCTTGTTAAGGAGACGAAAGAAGAGGATGTTATCTTATTAAAGGCTGCAGGCTCATTACGAATACAAGTGCTACCCCCTGGGCTTCTGCTTGCACCAACTCCTAATACTACAGGATGTAGGGCTTTCCTCATGCTTTCTATGATTTTTTTCTGCTAACCTTTGTAAGACTTTCTATAATCGTTGCAATTAAGATTCTAAGAGACAATTACAATTAATTTACACCCTACTTTATACCCTCCTAAAGTCAATAAATATATTTTTTTAAGATTTTATTTGTTTGACAGAGAGAGAGAGATCATAAGTAGGCAGAGAGGCAGGCAGAGAGAGGGGAGGGAAGCAGGCTCCCTGCTAAGTAGAGAGCTGGATGCGGAGCACGATCCCAGGACCCTGAGATCATGACCTGAGCAGAAGGCAGAGGCTTAACCCACTGAGCCACCCAGGCACCCCAAAATATTTCTTTTTGAGTGAAATATGACCAGTTCATACCTGGACCATGGAAGACAACTACCATGTTGCTTTTTAAAAATCCCTATATTTATCCCAGCAAATTTGTCCTCAGACCTTAATTTCTCTGACCAAATTACCCAATGGTCAGTTCCACAGAGTACCTGAAGGCTTCTAAACTCCTTATTCTCATTTAACATGTTCTTGTAGCTCCTGACAAATAGTGGGTGTGCAGATACAGACCCTGCCCCTTCGGGCCTATCATCTGGCATTAGTTGTTACTTACTCTTTGATGGATCTGAGGATTTATCAAAGCTTCAGTGTTCCTTCAGGGACAATCACCAACCAAATTCTATAATCTGACTCTCTCATGCTACTATAGCTTCAGTCAATGTTAATTAATTATTAGATATGTCCTCTAACATCCAATCCTACCATTAAAATATTTATAGCCATACTTTAAACATTTCAGATGCCAACCAACAGGACTAATACCTCTCGTTTACTTCAGTATATTAATAATGACCTAACACCATCGATCTCAACAGGCCCTGATGCTAAATCTAGAATCTTCGTCTCTAAGCAAATAAAGGCCCTGTCTCTAACACTAACCTATAACAGACACCTCTTCAAGAATGGGCCTTAGTGCCAATATAGGGACAATATTACCAACTCTAGTTAGCTCAATGTACTCCCCAACACTCCAAGTCTCTGCAAACCTTGTTTACTCCATCCAATATGCCAGTCATCTTGGAAGAAAACTCTTCCAGTCCCTGACTCATTCCTGTAACAGTTAATTTCTCTTGCATCTGGAACTCTATGCATCTTTATTATTCTTTCATCCCTGAGCCAATAACATGTTTACCTTTGTCTGCCTCATCAAAGCCCTGATTGCACACGTGAGATAGTAATCAGGATGGATGAAACATCACGGATGATGTTTCTTTGTGATGGGAGGCCAATCTTTCTAAAGAAATAAATAATGATACTTTCAGTAGGAGTCATGAGAGAGCTCTAGTTCCAACTTCAGGACTTAAAAATATTATCATAAAATAATTTTGAAATTTGTATCATAAAATTATCTCTGACTTTGGCTTTAGGGTCCAGAATCCAAAAGCACAGCCATGTAGCTTGAATTAACTGGCCTAATTGGTTTTGAAAATGAAATAGCCCTAGATGTCCTGTTGGCAAGCAAAAAGGTATGTTTTTGATAACACTTTCTGCCACACTGCAGAGAAGATTAAGGAATCTATATACAGACTAAAAGAAATGAGACTTGAATTTTGAAGGTAGACTTAGGAGGGATAAGTTTTCCTATCTCAGCCATGAGGAATCTTGGGTCATGGGTCTGCAGTGTCCTCCTACCTCTTGCCTAGCTGCCTTATCACCAAATGGCCCAATAAGATGTTATACAATAAAAGAAAAATAAGCTGTTCATAATTTTCACCTAAGCTAGTTACCAAAACTTCTAGCTGGACCAACCATGAGAAATAGCTATTATTATCTCTATAGCTCAAGGAAACAATGAATTAATTACCCAATAATGGCCTTTCTTGTATACTTAGGGATAACAACAGACCAAATGGAAGACATTAACAGGGGAATAAAAAACTACCTAGCTTTAGAGCATGCATACATGGTTTTATCCACTGTGTTAGCCAGAGCTTGCCAATATCAAATACAGCATTTTGAATAAATCAGTGGCATCTTAGGCACAAACATACACTTCCTGTTTGCCATATTTTGTTGAAATGTACTATTAGGGGCTTAGGTGCTTTTTAAATTTTAGACTCAGATATTCTTGGGGCTCAAAAATTGGCTTATCATTGGTATAGTATTGACATTAACCTTTGAGCAGTGAACAGTAAGACAGCTTCTAGACAATGAATCAGAATGAGATTCCTTGGAATGACTGAGGTGCTTATTTAGATTCTGCTTTCTGCCTCCAAGGCAATATGACAGTGGGCACATTTTCCAAATATTCCGTGTTAGAGTTCATATTTAAATGCCTGTGGAAGGATATGACGCTGTCATGCATCAGTTACCCACACCTCTCTATGGACTCAGGTGAGCTGTTTGGAGGATAACTGCATAGATCTTTGGGTAAGTAATTCACCTCTTATTGTGGATCAGTCACAATTACCCTTGGGAGAGTATGTCTGTCATAGTTGGCCATCAGACAATTTTCAAGTTGTAGGTCACTTTTACTTCCCTTCAAAAACTCTATGACTTAAAATGCATAATAAATTTGTAAAAATTTCTCCAGCCATTTTCATATTCTATGGTAATTAAGAGACATTGAACTCCATTTATACAGATTTTCTTACATGTTAGGAAATGTTAAGTGTTAAAGCAACTGATAAAGGAATTAGGAATCAGCTTTTTGTAAAGAAAAGATACATTGTGAAGAGAAATTTTTCCCCAGGTAGATGGGCCTACTTGAGGCAAAAGAAATGAAAGTCAAAATGGAGGAAACAAAAGAAAAATGGAAAGGACTGTGGACTATGGATTCAGACTAGGGTTTCTCAGCCTTTTCTAAATTATTATCACCCCCTCAAAGAACCACTGTGATGAATTAATTTTCCATGAAATCAATTCATTAAACATAATTTAAGTTAGATTAATTTCTCCCTAATGAGAAAATTAAATACTAAGGAATAAGATTCTGTTGGATAGGACTGAACTTTGGAGGACCACAAACATTGATTAGATCTATCCTTTTTTTTTTTAAACCCAAACAAACAATTTTTGCCCCTTTGAGGCAACATTACCCCATTTACTGTGCATGATTTAGGCAGATCTCATTTGAAATACTCATTCTGCCACTGCTGTGTGACCATGGGAAGTTATTTAACTGTTGGAATGCTCAGTTATTCCAGCTCCAAAATGGAAATCCTAAACAGCATCTCCTCAAAGGACTGCCAAAAGGTTTAAATGTAGTACTATATGTAATCCACTTAGCAGTGATTAGAATATAAGGTGGAAACTTTCACTGCTAATGCTGTCATTTTTATTATTGGAAATGCTGAGACAGGAAGAAATGACTCAGGGAAGTAACTGAGCAAGAAGACAACACAAAAACATAGACGTCTTCCATCTGGAGTGATAGAATACCTGAGTCAAACCACCACTGAATTCACTTGAAACTTGAAAGCATCTCTGTGCACAGGTTGCTGTGTAGCCAGACTGGCAAATCAGAATCTACACATAAATAGAGTGTTCAGGGGACACCTGGGTGGTACAGTTAGTTGAGCATCTGACTCTTGCTTTTGGCTCAGGTCATGATCTCAGGGTCGTGAGACTGAACTGGGCAAGGGGCTCCCTGATCAGTGTGGAGTCTGCTTGAGAACCTTTCTGTCTCCCTCTACTCCTCCCATTTGTGCTCGCTCTCTCTCTCTCTCTCTCTCTAGAATAAAAAAATATATATATATCTGATGGTAGATAGGTAGAGTGTTCAGAACATTCAGATAGGAGTGTGAAGTCTAAGGCTTTCCAGTTTTCCACTGCTGGAAGAGCCTGGGCAACCACAGCCTGAGAGCTCTTAGTGCCCGGGACATGGTTATAACTTCCACATATAAATGGAAATGACATCAAAATGCACTGCTGCAGAGAAAGGAGAGAACATTTCTAGACCCATTTAGCTGCTACCTATTAAAAAAAAAAATGGTAGGAGAGGTTCTTTGTAAACCTTCCTCCTTCCATGTAGAAGGAAAACTAATTCCACTCAATTTTTAACTTCAAATGAAAAAACACTCACCAAAGGAAACATCACCAAAGTGCAGAGCAGGAACGTTAAAATGGAACGTAGGTCCAATGACGCAGCCTCTGGAAGTAGGAATACAAATTGGGAGAGTGGATAGGGAGTCCAGCGAATTCAGAGTAGCAGTCATGAATTAGGGAGATGGTTAAGTCCAAAAACCATAAAATGGCATTAAATCAAGTACAGAATCTAGCACTTAAAGAAACTTTGAGATGATGGTCTATCACAGTGGTTCTTAGAGTTCTTTTTCAAGACTCGAACCACTGGGTTTGAGCAAATGTTGCTGTGGTTAACTTATCACCAAATTCCTACCAATGAATGAGGCAGAGCAGACACAGCACCAAACCAAAGGCACAGAATATTAATGTGGATAAGATACATATCATAGCTCTATCATGCTCTATCCCGCACCCCCTGTCCTAAGCAACCACAAATCTATTCTCATTTTTCTCTTTGGTTCTGTTAGTTTATCCTTCACATATCTGGGGGCTCTGCTGTTCGGTGCATATATGTTTATAATTGTTATATTCCCTTAATGGCTTAACTCTTTTGTTACTGTAAAATGTTCTTTGTCTCAAGTAAAAATTTTTATTTTAAAATCTATTTTGTCTGATATTAGTACAGCTTTCTTTTGGTTACTGTTTGCCTAGTATATCTTTTCCCATCCCTTTTAGTTTCAACTTATTCACATTTTTGGATCTAAATATAGTTGAATTGTGTTTTGTGGGTTTTTAAAAAGCCCATTCTGCCGATCTCTGCCTTTAATTGAAGTGTTAAATATATTTCATTTAATATAATTATCAATAAAGTAGGATTCATGTATTATACTTTACTCCTTGTTTTTTATGTCTTAATGCCATCTCATTCTTTTTCTCCATTATTGCCTTTCTTTATGTTAAATGGATATTTTCTTAGTTTAGCCTTTCAATTCCCTTGTCATTTCACTATATTTTTTAGACAGTCTGGGAATTTTGAGAGAATGGGCAATCACATCCTGAATTTGGAAAATTTATTCACAGAGCCAAAGGTTAAGACAGTATAGGATTCATGTAACAGGAATGTCTAACAAACTCAAATTCACCAGTCACTGTACCTAATATACAACCTTGCATGTAGGAGGTACTCAAGAAAAGTTTAAGTGAAGGGGTGCCTGGGTGGCTCAGTTAGTTAAGTGAGGTCAGGTTCAGCTCAGGTCTGATCCTGGAGTCCTGGGATCAAGCCCCACATCAGGCTCCCAGCTCAGTGGGCAGTCTGCTTCTCTCTCTGACCCTACACTGTCTCATGCTGTCTCTCATTCTCTCTCTTTCAAATAAGTAAGTAAAATCTTAAGAAAAAAAAAAGTTTAAGTGAATATCCAAAATACACATGTATTCCTAATAGAACTGCAATGTGTATGTATGTGGGTCAATAAATGCAGTATTAATTATTAGGCTGCGCTTAATTAGAGAGCAGACACATGAAACTGGGATGGGTTTTCTTATTCAACCTGAAGGACAATTGGTCTGTCTTGGCAAGTATTTACCTTTTTCCTACATGAGAAGTAAACTAATGGTCATTTTATACTATATTATTATATATATTATTCTTGCCCTCAAATAGGGTGATTATTTTTTTTATCTTAAATATTTGTAAGAGCAGAGTTTTAAGGTTTTGTCTTCCCCGTTTTGGATGGAGGCCCATCAATGATGCTGGATGTTGTGGAGGATACTCAAGAGGCTGAGTGATACCTCTTGAAGTCAGGAAGTTGGAAGACCTTATTCAGTTGGGACTTTGAAGAGCTGATCTCCTGGAGCTTACTGAGGACCCTGGAAGATCAGATAATCTCTGAAAGGGAGACAGAGGTTGCATTTGCAGGCTTATTCTTCCTGCTTCTCCAGATAACCACCTCCATTGCTTGTCAGGAAATGTGAATTGTTATTGAGGTGGGAGGTGACCAAGAGCTCACATAATGTGAAAAATACTCCTGCCCTCCTCATGTTCTTTTTATCACTGAAGGATGTCCACCGTGGGCCAGGATGAACATGGTGCATCTTCTTGAAGAGTAAATGTTATTCAAATATTTAGAAAGCAACACTGATTTTTTTTTCAATTATCACAAACACAGATGTATTATGGAAGAAAATATAAATGCCTTCTGAATGGTTCAGATAAGTCTTGAGACTTAAAAAAAAAAAAAGTTTATGATTGTGCCAGGCTCTCTCAACCTGAGTAGCTTAAACAACAGAAATTTATTTCCTCATAGCTCTATGGGCTGGAAGTCCAAAATCAATGTGGCAGCAGGGTTAGCTTCTTCTGAGGGACTCCCTCCTCAGCTTGTAGATGGCCACCTTCTCTTTATGTCTTTAAAGGGTGTTTTCCTATCTGTGTGCCTGTTCTTAAAAGGACACCAGTCACATTGTATTAAGGCCCACCCACATGACCCCATGTTACCTTAATTCTTTAAAAGCCCTATCTCCAAGTACAGTACCATTCTTAAGTATTGGGCATCAGAATTTCGATATAGGAATTTGGGAAGACACAATTCACTCCATAATAGGGACACTTAGGTGGAAGAATTGAAAGAAGTGGCAATAACCTTTAAGCTTCTCTTGAGATTCTGAATTTCCAGTAGATATTCTGAGACCAACAAATTTTCCTAGGATTCTTCAGACCACAATGTCTAAGTTATCCTCAGACCCTGAGGGAGACCTATGAGTAACCATAATAAGAGAGACTGCCATCGTAATTAACAACCTATTGCTATGAAAATCCAAATAGGATCTGCAATGTGTTCTGAAGACATGATCTTTCTAAGCACCGGGAACCAAAGTTGTAGATCTGCCCAATGGGTTGGTCATAGAGTACTTTTTTTTAAATCCCGAGGGCAAAGTCTGCTATTAATGATTTTCAATTATCACAAATAGCTGGAGAAGCCATCAAAGGACTTCTAGCACAAAAGCTGGAAGTCTAGCCTTGGATGACTGATGCTCTAAGTAGACTCTTTTACAATATCTGGAGGTATTATAGGTATGAGCATTTAAAATTTTTCCTTAAAGTAAAAAAGGAAGATGAAAGTTTAGAGAAATGGGGATAATAGCTAAAGCCTGGTCCAGAAGATAATTTTATCTAGGTATTATTATAATGATTTTTTCCCCTGAATATCCTAAAACAGAGAATAACTGGAAACTAGCTTAATGTTTTAAGTCCTTATTTTATAAAGCTGTAGTTTGTACAAAAACTAGATCCTCAAAAGCATCTTTATCCACATGACAATAATAAGTTACACATGCTCAGTATGTAAATGCCATTGGAAATTTAAAACATTCCATTATTTTGATGTGTTCCTAACAACAAAGACAATTATGGACATCCAAGACATGAACCTGTATTGAAGTTTAAGAAAGCAGTAGATAAAAGCTTCAGTTAGCTTCCACATTAGTTACAGATAATATCTTACCTAATGGTCAATTTCACAGGCTCAGGGGAACCATTGACATTGACCAGGAATACTTCTTCAAAGTGCCCCAAAATGGCAGAACTGAAAGAGATCTGGACCGCCTGAACTCCATTTGGTTCGATGATGCCTTCCCTGGGGCTGAAAACAAAGCAGGTCCCCAAAGCTGAAGTTGGAGGGATCACGTTGAAGAGGGCGTCAATGCTGCCTTTGTTGGATAGTATTGCCTATATCAATAAAAAGCCAAGAAGGCAAAGATAGAGCATGGACATCTGATTTATTTTCATATTAACACGTAGCTGTACTGTTTAATACCAACACAGAGAGAGCTGCAGGAATTAAAGCCAGAGAAGAACTCCAGGGGAGAAATGAACAGTCTTCTGCCTTGAAGGTCTGAAGATAAGAAACCCAATGCAGAAGTAATTTTGTGTTTTTAGTATCCTCTTTGTAACAAAGTTGTCATATGTACCATAGTTATAAATATTGACTGTAATTTCATCTACTGAAAAGGATCCATAAAATGCCTTGTTCTGATTCTCTGTAGGGTAACTGAGGGAAGGTAAGTATTTCTCTTATATGCATGAGAAGGTTGAGAATAAGTGGCATGCTGAAAAATAAGTCAGAATAGAGGAGCAAGAACTACCTATGCCTGTGTTCTTAAGAGTAGCCTGGAGAATGTGAACAAGACATCGCTGTGGATTCCAGAGGACAAAGATTCTCTTTGTTGTGCTATTAGATTTCATTCTATCGGGATACTGTCACTTCAAACCCTATTGCATGGATACAACTCTATTGTTCGGGGATGCTTGTGTAAGCAACTGTTTTACTACAGAAAAGTTTCATTTCTATATACCACAGGCCCGTATTTGCTTGCACACTAGGTGTGTGTATGTAAAAAGTTCATGCCTGGCATTCAGAGTTGTCCACACCTGGCTCAGTCCATCGCCCCTGCTCTATCTTCCAAGGGACCTGTCTGATGAGCCTGCGCTTTAACCACAAAGCTCTGTTCCTGGGCTTCTAAGACAGTCTTTATCTCTTGCCAGTGCTCACACCTGAACAGGTGAACAGCATGTTCTTCTGTTTACATACTGCCTTCGACCTACACTCAAAGCACCAAGGAGAAAAAGCACAGGAGATCAGGAAGAAAGGTACAGAAAGGTATGCGGGGCAATGTCAGGAACCTAGAAGAAGCGAAGGGAGGAGAATTTCCAGAAGGGGTTGAATGTGGGCAGAGCTGAAGGGGAACAAACTCTGAGAGAATGTCACAGATTTTTGATTTTTAATTAAAAGCCATCCCTGCCCTTGAAGAAGAAAGGAACTCTAGTGGAGTGTAACTACAGAACCCAGAGTCCAAATGTTCAGGGAGTGAGTGGGTACGGAGGAAATAGTGGTTGATTATTTGAGATTCCTGTTCGGAGAGGACTAAGGGTGAGGAGCGAGAGTGGGAGTGGCAAAGTTGCGGCAAGTATGGTGGAGGAGACCCAGGATATCTATACTAAATGCGATAATGTATGCTCAGTCCCTGGTCCACATGTTTGTTGGAGAAAGAGAAGGGGGCTAGGTAACCAAGGGAGTGGGGTCTGGGTCGATGTGGGGTGTCCACCAGCTCAGGTTGCCTGCTGAGAAGCAAAGGAGGAGGAATCAAGAGCATGTGTAGAACAGAGTCAGGGGCCTTCACAGAGGAAAACCACCACTTCTTCCCAGAGAAGAAGGATGATGTGCCAAAAGAGATCTATAACTAATTGCTGCTTGATATTTTATTCATCTTTTTACATTCATTTTCTATCTCCCTCACTCAGTTTTAAGTTCCCTGGTCATAGAATTTATGCTTCACCCTTCATTCCTTTTAAGCAAACCATGTAGAAAGTGATTATGGCCAGGGACCCAGAAGCCAAATTGCCTGGGCTCAAATCCCAGCTCTGCCATTGACTTCCTAGCTGCGTGACCTTGGGAAACCCTCTTTGTTTCTCTGTGCCCCAGTTTTTCCATCTGCAAAGTTTAAGTACCACCAAGTTCTCAGATTGCTGTGAAGATGAAACTAATTTATGTAATTCTTAGATGAGGATGCCTCCCAAAGAGTGCTCATCAACACCAGCGATCGCTATCTCTATTCTCAGCACCACACAGAACAGGTTTGAAATTTGCCTGTGCTTAAGAAGGGACTACAACACGTTAGTGGGAACTTCAAGGCAACTCAAAGACATTAGTGGTAATTCCAAGGGAATTCCATTCAAAGGGAATTGTTTTTCCCTCTATGGAGATGCACAGATTGCATTTTTATTTTTTTGGTTTACCTGGATTTTGTCTAAGGCACCAGGTCTTCCAACTTCGAGAACATGCATGTCATTTCTCTCCCCCTGGGAAAGGAGCATCTTCATGTGTATGAAGAATCCAGCAAGTCATTTGGGATGAAATTCTGAGACCTTTTGATTACCTGACCTCTGCAGTGCAACTCCTTGGGGAGGAGAAAATTTATAATAGAGCTTCACCTTGTTTTCCTTCTAATTACACTGGGGAAGAGTGTACACTCTTGGAGCTGTGGTTTACTTTTTACGTGTTTGCTAAGCTCAGCAATGACTAAGGGCAATAGGTAGTTATTCAAATTCGTCTCAAGTAGGTAACATAATAAATGGAAAGAGAGATGCAATGAGGCATCAGCACTAAATGCACAGAGAGTGCAAAATATTCCTGTTGGAAGCACCTTACCATGTCCTTCTCTGCCCAGGTGCAGCCCTCCAAAGTGTCCGATCTGACGCAGCAGCTCATCTAACACTTACTTAGCTGTCTGTGATTTACTTTACTGGTCAAATCTAGGAGGGTGAGAAGTGGTGGTCTCAAACACCCTTCGGTCACATTTGTAAGAAATTATTATTATGCTCAGGGAAAACTTATCCATTTTGCATCAGAACTAAAGGTCCTTTTCTGATTCTGATGTGGCATCCACAAGACACAGTCTGTGAGATGTAAGGGAAATTCACACTGGATAAATTACGGGCGGAATGTGAATTTCGTAAGAAGCGATGCACATGTTTTTCCTCCCAAAGTGACCTTTTTTTCAAAATGCAAAAGACAATGCAACAGAGCAGCTGTGCCATTTTTCAGGGCCTGTTAGTCATGAGACCGTGTTCTTCATTGAAATCATGCTCCATGGGTCTTCCATCTCATTAGGACATTCACATCTCTATTTACCTTCCATGCTGCCCCATTTAAGCCACAGCTACTTTAGTGGATGTGGGGATAAATGACACAGTAGGAAGCTCCCAGAAGCAGCCCTCTTGTTGTCTCCCCTGCCAAGGTTAGGCTGGGCTGAGAGCTGAGCTGGCTGCAGACTGGATTTACTTATGGTGAGACCCCCAGGACTGAAAGGGGATCAAAAAACCTTCTCTTCCCAGGATACAGGGCCTTAGTAAACCAGTGCTCACTCACATTTACGAGCCGAGTTACCTAACAGATGTGGGAGGGTCAGGCTTGCCCTTCACCGAACCCACTTCCTCTCTCATGCGCTCCCAACTGCATTTCCCAGATACTCATGCAGTGATGCACAGCTGATGGGACGCGAACAGACCGGCGTGGGCCACCGATAGGGCCAACTGCTATGAAAGATCTTCCCGATACCTCTCTCCGTGCTCTTTCCCCTCCCATCCGCATGACACATGTGAGTCTGCAATCTTGCAGGCCACATGGGGCAGGGGGAGGCGGTGGCAGAGCTACGGGCAGGAAGGAGCCTGGGGCCAGATGCTCCGCTGGCAGAGAGCTGTCAGCTGACAGGTAACCTTGCCTGAGACTTACGTAAGCAGGGAAATAGGCTTGTCACGTCTCAGAGAGTATGGGTCTTTGTATTTGTTACAGAATCTAGCATTACCTTAAATGGCAAATCTTCTCTAAGTGCCAGGGAACTGTCATTGCACCTACCCCCTAGCGTTTAGTGAGGGCCAAGCCAACTACTGAATGTAAAAGTACTGGTACTGCACTCAGCGTACATGAAGGGTGATGTTGCTGATGGTATGAACCACTTTCTGCCTCTTGTTCATTGTAGAGCAGGGACAATACTTCACACTTTTGTAAGGACTGGAAGCTAAACAACATAGACAGACGTGCACACATGAGGAAGCATGGAACCTGACACCTATTTGTCTCTCATTAAGTAACTGCTTTCGTTACTACCTTTAGAGAAATACAAACATTTAAAGTTTAGGAATCAATGGTTACAATTTGATTTAAAAAAAAAAAAAAAGTACCCAAGATACAAAGTTAGTGGTGAAGTGACAGTGAAGTAACTTTGATTCTGAAGAACCCGTGAGTACATCTTGTAAAAGGATCATTTTCTATCTAATTGGAAAGACAAAGCAGGGAAATTTCTAAAAGAAAGTTCCAGAAAGTACAATGACTGGTTTTTAATCATGGATTGGAGACTAGTGCATTCAGAGAAAACACTGAAGTGTGAAAACAGCTATCCTCATTAGGACCTTCTGGAAAATGTGAACATTTCTCTCTCCTCTGGTCTGTAGGATTTATGTTGTCAGAGAACAACATAAAAGGATGGGAGAAGATTATGATTTTCCCCTTTGCAATCCACAAGATGATGAGGATAAAACCAATTAAAGTATGACTTCATTGCCTTGAGGAAATTTAGAGGGGAGACCTTAAACATGGCTAGGGAGACAAGGAAGAGCCAGATCATTCCAGAGTCCAAGAATGACTAATGGCAAATGGGTGAGATGGTGCACATTTTCTATCAATGCACACATACACAATAAAGTAAACCTAAATAAAGTAGACCTAAAAAGCTAAGTACTGTTTGAGTCTCAATGAACAATTCTAGTGTTTACCTCATAACAATGTACAGATCCAATGAAAACTTTTCCAATGTCCAGCATTTCAAAGTTGAAGTGAATCTTTGGTCCCATTCCTTCCCCTCTGATTCGGAGGGGCAGACGGATCTCTCGGCCTATAAAAACAATTCAGACTTTATTACCCTGAAGGATGCTTCATTACCCCCAAATTATGCACAACATGTTGCCAATGTAAGCGATCAACAGTACTGCACTGGACCCAGGGAACTCCAATTTAACCAATGCCAAGGATTTAGCTTATCTTTCAGTAACAAGAACACCGGTAGTTTCTTATGTTTAGGGAGCAGCTTATATTCTAATTTAGGCTGATATTTTAGCAGGAAAAAAAATTAAAAACACTTAACCCAGTCTTAATGGTAATCTTAAGTTTCTTATTTAAAAAAAAAAAAGTAATTTCTCTAAATTAGAGAAGGGTGACCTCTGACTGATGCTTCTTAAAAAATGAGAGTCACCTTAGGACTCCAAAGGACATTGTTCTCACTGATTTCCCTAGATTTAGTAGGAAGACCAGAGTATTAAGGGATCTGGGTCTAGGAGTCTTACCTGACCCTTATTTTGCAGACCTTCTTTCAGGAGAGGTAATAGGATCCACTAAACAATATCTGTGATTGCACATCCACAGTGGACCCAGGGCAGACAGAAAGCACAAACTTTAAAGTACTGATTGGTTTTGTTTCCTTTTTAAAAATGGGCATTTATTCATTTGATAATACATGGTCTTTATAAAAACATTATAAAGAAAGTAGAAAATTCTCACATAGTTCCACTACCCAAAGATCCCTATTAGTATTTTGGTGCCTATCCTTCCATACCTAATCATATTTAAACACTAAAACACTATGTGAAATTATATTTAAATAGTAAATACTATATTAAGCTTAATATAAATGAGAGCATAGGCTTATATTATTTTTTAACCTGCTTTTTTTTTTTCACTTGAAAACATACCTGCAACATTTTTACATACCATCACCTGAAGATGAAGTAAGTATTTTTAACCAGTCCCTCTTGTTGGATATTTAAATGGCTTTCAACTTTTCTTTTTTTTTTTTTTTAAGATTTTATTTATGTATTTGAGAGTGAGCCAACAGGGGGAAGGGACAGAGGGAGAAAGTCTTCCAACTTTTCATTCAACAAATTACAATGTAATTAATATCCTTGAATGCATTTATGAACAATTTTCCTACACTTTCTTTAAGCACTTTGAAGATATTCTATTGTTTCTTGTCTTCCACTGTCTCTGTGGAAGACAGAGTTGTGAAGTCAGCTTAGCGTCTTACTGCTCATTTGAGGTAATATGTCTTTTCCTCTGACTGCATTAAGATTTTTTTTTTAATTTTGGTTTTCAGGAGTTTTACTATGATGTTCTCAGGTGTGGTTTGCATGTATCCTTCCTGGGCTTTGTAGCGCTTCTTGAATCTGTAGATGAATGCCACTCATCAGTTTTTGGAAAATGTTCAGTAGTTACATCTTCAAATAGTGCCTAAGCTCCATTTTGCCACTTCTTTTCATCCAGATAGATAAACTTTTGCTACATCCTATTTAGCTCTGATGCTCTTTTCTATATTTTGTCTCTGTATGCTTCAGTATGGGTATTTTCTTTAGAATTATTTAATTTCCAGTTTATAAAATTTATCTCTGGCTGTACCTAATGATCTATTCAATTCTATTAAGTTCTTAATTTATCATTATAACTTTTCAGTTCCAGACTTCCCATTAGATTTTTTAGAGTTTCCAGGCCTCTGCTCAATCATTTTTTAAAAAGAACATTGAAAATCTTTTTGACATAAAAAAAAAATCTGCCAAATAGTTCTACTTTCTGGCTCTCTATGGCATTTCTATCATTTATCTTGGTGTTCTATCAGACTGTGTTGTCTCCTGATATGCGTGGTTATTTTTGACTGAGTGCTGGTCAGCGTATATGATGATAGAGTGGTTGTTTGAAGTCCTGGAAAGATATTATCTTCCTCTAGCTTCTGGCTGGTGACTAGGGAGCATTAGAATTTCCTAATCTTACCACTCTCAGCTAAGATTCTGGCAGAGAATTAAGCCCTGTACCAAATCATTTGAGTAACTAGCTTCTTAATTTTTCCAAGAAGGGTATATAGCTTGTACTATCTAGCCTACATATAAAGGAGATATTAATTCCTCGTACACAACTGATGTCTTAGAACATTATAGATCATCTCCTGGAATCCCAGTGAAGAAGAACTGTTGTAATCAAATTGATAACTGAAGAAGAAACTGAAGCTGAGCTTCAGGCATTGTGAGGATCGGTACATTTCCAGTCCTCACCTCCCTGGGTCCCATCCTGAAGTTTAGGAGGTTACTAGAGCCCTTTCTCTTCGGGCATCCCGTGAAATCCTACGTTTCTTCCCTAACTCTACTGAACTTCATCTTCTCTGTGGTATCTACCAAAAAGGTGGTATCGCTGAGGATAAAGTGACCCCCACAGTCTGATTGCCTTGGTTTCCTTCTTTTCTTGGATCTTAGGCCTGTAATTTTCACTGTTCTGGTAATTCTCTTTTGCCTTCAAAAAAGGCTTTGAAAATATTTTTGCCTTGATCTTCTAGTTGTTTTTAGAGGGAGATGGGGGAGGGGAGAGAGAATCAAAATTGTCCAGCCCACCATTAATGGAAATAGAATTGCCAGAACAAAGAGATGTACATTTAACATTTTGATAGCTATGGCCATATTGCCCTCCAGAATGGGTGTAGGAATTTGTACACAAACACCAACAGTATTTAAAGATTTCTATCTCTCCATATTCTCCCTGACAGTGGGGATACTGCCATTTTTGAAAGTCTTTGATAATTTGATAGGTTATCCTTAAATTTATACCATTTAAAGTTCTTTAAGCAAAAATAATATATTTGCTCTGTGTGTAACATTTTGAACACTAAAAAGACTCTGATGGTCGGTTGGATGTAATGTTTAGTATGACAGCAAATGTGCTTTCAACAACCAAATTGAATTTCTAACTTACATTATCATCAATATAATGCCTTGTGTCACTTCATGTTCTAGTCTTTTGTTGCTACTTAACTAATGCTCTCTCTCTATGCCTGTCTTTTTAGTCAGGAGTTAACTGTCTCTGTGCCCCCTCTAGTGCATGGCAACACAGTGATCATTAGGCAACTATTACTTTGATTATAAGAAACAAGAGCAATCTTAGCAATACTAGGGACAGCTGATTCATTCAAAGAGTTCCCCCAATCCATCTGATCCCTGGAAAACAGGTCCTTCTCTGAAGATCAGGTATTTGTGTTGACAATCCTTTAAAATATAAGTAAAATTTTCAGAGAACCTCATCAAATTCCTCCATTATTTTAGAGTTCTAATCTACTGGCAATGATTTGTAATCCTTGGTCAAGAGAAAAGTATTTTGACAGGGATCCAACTTTCAGAATGGCAAAGAAAGAGAATTGCAAATATATTGTGGAATAAACAGCCAGACTATTTATAACTGTCAGGCTTAAAGCTTTCCCCATCTGTTACCCTGACTGCTTTCCTTAATAATAATAACAAAAAAAGGGAGTTGTGTTATAATAAAGCAGCGAGCCAATGTTTCTTTGGGAATTATTAATTACCTCAAAGGAAATTGTCTTATTTGTACCTAGCCAGAACAGAACGGGAGTACAAGTGATAACCAGTCTTGCTTTGGCAAGAGTTAGTCTAAATTTTAAGGTTGTATTACAAATGCTACTTTCCTGCAAGATTTATGAAGCAGGGATTTGTCTTGTCTTAGCAAAAGACTGTAAGAGGGACAAACCTGAAGGAACTAGTAAGCTCTAATGACAAAGTCTTTGTTAGAAGAGCCAAATATTACAATGTTTTTTAAAATAGGGAAGTTTCCCATCTCTGGTTACAGTGTCTTGGTTTCACACAAGCAGCAGAGAGATGTACTGCAGAACCCCCTTCAACAGCCCTGAAGTCCCTGAATGCAAGAGATCACACTGCATTAAATTCCAGGAAACGTAACTAGGAGTTCTCAGAAATTTGCCAGCTATCTTAGATGTCCAATATAATACTTGAGCTCCATTCCTGTGCAGTAAGACAAGAAAGAAGAAGGGGGAGAGTATAACTAGGGAGAACAAGCTGCCATTATTCACATATTTGGGGACTGTCTACCTGGAAAATCCTAAAGAATCTATAAACAATTTTTAAAAATTAATAAGATAGAGTTACAGTGATGGTAACCAAGTCAATATGCCAAAAGTCAACCACATTGCTACATACAGCAACAATCAAAATTAATTTTCAAGACACGATTTATAATAGCAACAAAAATATAAAGTACCTCAAATAAATCTAACAATACGTACTTAAAATCTTCAAGGGGAAAATCATAAAACTTTATTGAAATATATTAACAAAGATCTAAATAATGGAGAGCTAGGATATGTTCTTGAAAAGGAAGACTCAATGTCATAAAATTGTCAATTTTCCTCCAACGGATCTATATCTGTAATTTCAATGCTCTGTTAAAACAAAATGCTGGCAGGCAGAATTTGGTGGAATTTAACAGGATGATCATAAAATTTAAATGTAAAATCAAAGGAACAATAATAAGCAAGACATTCTTTAAAAGGAAAAAATGAGAACAACTTGCCCCTTGATATATTAAGATCTATTATACAGCTATTGTAATTAAGATACTGTGGTATTGGGGCAAAAGGTGCAAAATGACTAAGGAAACAGCACAGAACTCAATAAATGTACACATCTATGTGAATTTACTTTATGACAGAGCAGGGGCTGAACGTCACCACAGGAAGACAGACTAGATTATATAGAGCCAAAACAATTGGGCATCCACATGGCAGCTTTGGTAGACTGAATAATGGCCTCCAAAGATGGTCAGTGTCCTAATTCCAGTAAATATTACCTTATATAGCAAAAGAGTGAATATTACCTTATATGGCAAAATATGTGATTAAGTTAAGAATTCTGAAATGGGGAGATTATCCAAGATTACCTTCACTACTGCAGCTTAAAAACTGTCTTGAAATCAGGTAGTAGTAGCCTTCCTGTTTTGTTCTTGTCCAAATTTGTTTTCGCTATTCTAGACTCTGCATTTCTATATGAATTTGAGAATCAGCCTCTCAATATCTACACACACACACACACCAGCTAGAATATCTGTTTGGATTGCACTGAATCTATAGATAAACATGAGGAAGAAATAACATCTTAATGATATTGAATTTACTCACTTTTTAACAAGGTATAGTTCTCCATTTATTCAGGTCTTTAATTTCTCTCAGCAATGTTTTGTGATTTTCTATATATAGATCTTACACATCTCTTGTCAAATTTATCTTTAAGTATTTAGGATTTTTTAATGCTATTGTAAGTGATATTGCTTTTTTAAAAGTCAATTTCCCATTATTCAATGTACAGAAACACAGTTGATCTTCTCTACATAGATCTTGTATCCTGTAACCTTGCCACACACTTTTTGGTCTTCATTTAAGACAGATATTCTCTAACACAATTTCCACAGATTTTGATTCAATAAAGCATAGATGAAACCCAAGGATCTCCATTGTTAATGATCAGCCAGAGTAAGTCTATGCAGGTTCTCTGGGGATGTTTCTTCAAGAAACATGAACATTGTTAACCATGTTAACTTTTGAAACATGGCAGAGTAAGCAGATTCAGTCCAATCCTCTATTTCAAATTTTAAAAAAAGCTTTATTAAAAATATGACAAATGTGTATTTTTAATACTTACCTGAGTTCAAAAGGAAGAAAGGAAAATACCAGGTAACAGAAATGAGAAAAAAATGTGGAGATTTGTAAAGTTCATAAAGGTCTTATGGTCTAGTGGCTTCAGTTTTAACACCCTCACAAAAACAGGACATTTGGCCTTGCTCCTCTGCAGAATAAGGACCTGAACTTAGATCCTTGCATAAATACAGGACCTTGGAAAGGATACCTTTTTCTGGAAAGGAAACAAGAAGAAAAATTCTATCTATTGGTCTAGGGAAGCAGTTATGAAAACTGTCATCTATGTAGATCTCTCAATAGTGGACAGAGGTTCCTATGAGAAATTAAAGTCTCAAGTAGAGATATGGAATCCAAATTTACCCTAGATGATAGGTAAAAGAGTCAGAAGCTGAGAAAATAATAGATGGAGGATCCTGAAAAATGCTGTGAAAGAATACTTCCATGAACCAATAGCCATGCTGTCTTTGTCTGTTTGGGCTTCTCTAACAAAAATACCAGAGAGTGGGTGGCTTAAACAACAAATATTTATTTTTCACAGTTCTGGAAGCTGGAAATTCCAAGATCAAGGTGGCAGCAGATTCAGTGTCTGGTGAGAGCCATCTTTTCACACTGTCTTCACATGGAGGAAGGAGTGAGGGAGTACTCAGGGGTCTCCTTTATAAGGACACTAATCCCAATCTTGAGGGCTCTGTCCTCACCACCTAATCACTCTCCAAAGCTCCCACCTCCAAAAAAAAAACATCACACGGAGGATGAAGTTTCAACATACGAATTTTGGGAGAACACAAATATTCAGTCCACAACATGTGCTAAAGATGGGCTTACAATGCAAACATTTCAAGCCATCTGATGAAACAACCCAGTGAGAGGAAAGTATTTACCATAAACATGCAAATCAGTACCGCAAGAGTTGGAGATAATAGGAAACTCATAAAGAAACTGTAACACTGCATTCTTAAAATCGTTCAAGAGGCAAATAAAGAAAAAGAAACCATCATGAAGGAGAAAAAAATGAAAGTATTAAAATGATATAGAACTTCTAAAACTGAAAAACCAAGTTGATGGAATTAAGAACTGAACAGATGAATACCAAAGAGTAGAAAATGCTCAAGAATTAGTCAACTGAGAGGAAGCTCTTAGAAAAATACTCAGGATATATCAAAGAGAAACAAAGAAATAAAAAATGTAATGAAGATGTTAGAAGACATAGTGATTCCATGGGAAAGACCTAATATCTGAAAGAGTTTCCAGAAGAAGAAACCTGAGATTATGAGAGAAAAAAATATTGAAGAGGTAATTGCTGAGAAATTCCAGGAGTGATGAAAGATGCTCAGACTGAGGAAGCCGACCAAGAACCTAAGTAGGATAAACAAAGGCACATCCAATGCAATGAGACTGCAGGATGAAGTAATTCTGGGTATCAGTCTGACACAGGAGACTGGTCACTTAAAGAAACAACAATCAGACCGCAGCAGGTTTCCCGCATCAACCATCTAGTCTGCTGCCCGTGCTACGAGCAAGCAGCCTCGTGGAGAGGCCGTGGACAGGGGATCCAGGGAAGCAGAACCTGGTGAGGTCCCTGCCAACATCCACAATTAACTGCTAGACATGTAGGTGGGTGAGCTGTTAAATGATACCAGCCTTCACCTTCTGGCCTTTCCAGCTGTCCCCAGGTAGAGCAAGGAGGAGCCGTCCTTGCGGAATCCCGACCAGACTACAGATCTGTGAGCAAAAGAAATGGCTGCTGGCTGTGTTAAGCCACTAAATGGAGGGTGGTTTGTTACTCAGCAAAAGATGAACAAAGTAGCTTAAATAAATTAGGGTTTTTATTTTGCTCACATACCCAGGACATTGGGAAACGAGGCTGGTGGGGGGAGGGTTTAGGGGATTAGGGCATGCTGCTGTTGCTGCTGCTGCTGCTGATGGATAAGGATGAAAAGAATGAATATTGATTCAATAGCTCCTTTCTTTTCATGTTCCAGAACCATCCAATTGTACTTATTATAGATTTTAAATAAGTTTTAACATATGGTGGGGCCAGTCCTCCCACACTATTCTTGTTTTTCTGAATTTTCTAAGCAATTCTAGTTCATTTATTTCCTCCATAAGAACTTTGGAATCAACTTAATTTTAAAAAAGAAAAAAAAGGTTGATGTTGCCATTGGGATCACATTATATTTATAAGAAGAACTGACCTATTTATGATGTTGACTTCCCTGACCAAAAAAGCATCAACAGACCTTTCCATTTGTTCAAGTTTTTCTAAATCTGGGTATCCATACACAGATACTTAGATATTATTCCTTGTGTTCTTTATTTTTGAAATATTTGATAACTGAACATATAACTGAAAGTAAATAGTGTAGTTGATCAAGAAGATAATTTCTTATTCATAGGACCAAGAAACCTCATATTATTATGAGGTGGCAGTCTGATGAGTTTTATATTATTATGAGGTGGCAGTCTGATGAGTTTTGAGAAATGCTCTACAAATATGTAGAGCATTACTTAATTATCACTCTGAAAACTCAAAAATGTTTTCAACATTTCTCTTTCCTAGGTGTCCATTCTTTAGTTCAGTTAGGATAAAGATCAAAAGCTCTAAATTGTGCTAACAATTCAGATTCTACTTCTGATGGACAGGACGAAAATGGACACTCCAGTTTCATTTTAATTGGGTCCTGAAAGGAAGCAGGTACATCTGGCATCCTTTCCACCATGCTGCTTTTTCACATTTGACTCTGAAGCACCCACTAACGATGTTATCTAGCAATATATTTCACAGTTTAAATCAGTAAGTGTTGCTTCCTTTGAAGTTCCCATATGGTGATCCAAACCAAATATGTGCGGTTTCCCGTTGAGGTTTTTTTTTTTTTTTTTTTAAAGGTAATCTTCATGATTAGATTAGGAATTTCCACATTACATTGGAAAGTCAAGACAGATAGGAAGTAGTTTCAAGCCACAGCTTGTGGACCATCAGCAAGTCTTTATATCTAACATAGTTTAACTACTTCTAAGAAAATTTGAAAATTTCAATGAAGAAAAAATTTCAGTTTCAGGTGAGCCAGAAAGATTATAGTGACGTTATATTACCTGGGTTCAGATATAAGCAGGTCCCTCCCTTGCTTAGAGCCTTTCCATGTTTCCCGACTACAGTCAGGAGCAATTCCAAGGTTGTTAGTCCAGCAGTCAAGGGCAGCCCTCCCTGAGCTACTTACTCCTCAAGCCTCCAGCCCCATCTCCTGCCCCCACCTCTCCCAGCCCAGTCTCTGTCTCTCCCGCAGCCACATGCTAAGAATTTGCAATTCTTTGCCATTTCATGCTCTTGCCATGTACTTGCACAAAGGGTTCCCAGCCCCACATTCAAAGGGTCACTTTCACTGGGGAGCCTTCCTGAAAACTCCAGACCAAACTGTGTGCCCCGTACACTCTCCTATTACACACTCATTCCCTGGACAGCACTGCAATGTAAGTGTTGGTTTACTTGTCAGTTTCCTCCCTCATTGCTATGCTTACTGAGGACAAGGAATCTGGTTTTGTACATCTTTGTACTCACGATCCCTAGATACAAAAGCTTGCAAAAGAAAAAAAAAAGTTGCAGCTGGAGATGTGGGTTACATTTCATGTGTGTCAAGAGGCTTCCTTCAAGACCAATGACAAGGGCCTTCCCTGCTACTTCCTGTCTCTGAATGTATATTTCCGGGATAGAATACTACACAACATTGAAAGTGAAATACAACCAGGGCTACAAGCAACAACATGGATGAGATGTGCAGACTGGTTCCAACTGTGTATGTTTCCAAACAGGCAGTACAAAATTGCATTATTTATGTGCACATACTTTGGGGTAAAAACTATAAATGGAAGCAATGAAATAATGACCATAAAAGACAGAATGGTGATTATCCCAAGGGGAGGTTAGGGTGAGGGGAGTGTCACTGGGAAGGACACACAGGGGGCTTCTTGGAACTGGAAATATTCTATTCTGGATCTTGGTAGCAGCCAAATAATATTTGCCTTGTAATGACAATACATATGTATGTGTATTAGTTCCCTGTTGCTGCTGAGACAGATCACCATGAACAAAGGATTCCTATATGATCATGAAAGAGAACAACTCTTTTTCTTTAGTGTTAATGGAATAATCTGCAAGAATTATGCTTAATGAATAAGTTTATTATCTTAAAAAATGTAGGGCAAGCCTGGTGATGGGTATTAAGGAGGGCACAGGTTGCATGGAGCTCTGGGTGTTACCCACAAGCAATGAATCATGGAACGCTGCATCAAAAACTAATGATGTACTATGTGGTAACTAATGTAACACAATAAAAAATAGAGAGAGGTCAGAAATCTAAGGTGGGTCTCCCTGGACTAAAATCTAAGTGTGGTCAGAGCTGCGTTTCCTTCAGGAGGCTCCAGGGGAAAATCCATTTTCTTGTCTTTTCCAACTTTTCTCCAGCCCTTGGCCCTTTATCTTTAAAGCCAGAAATGGCTGGTTGACCCTTTCTTGTATCACATCATTGTGACACTGAGACTGATAATACTGCCTCCCTCTTTGACATTTAAGGACCCTTGTGATTATCTACTGAGCCACTCACATAATACAGATTAATTTTCCTATGTTAAGGTCAGCTCATTAGTAACCTAAATTCCATTTTCTGCCCTAATTTCCCTTTGTCAGGTAATGTAACACAAACACAGCAACATATTCATTGGTTCTGGGGATTAGGCACAGGCATCTTGGGGAAGCTGTTACTCTACCCACCACAGTATATTTTATGCACACTTGTGGATCTATGTCCTATTTCTTAGTGACAAATGGTTAAAAATTAAACTACAGTATGTAAATACAAAGGATTCCTATATGATCATGAAAGAGAATGACTCTGTTTCTTTAGTGTTAATGGAATAATCTGCAAGAAATATTTAAAAAGCAGTGTCAGAATCACTGTGTAAAGTATGCTATCGTTTATGTAATAAAGGCACGAGGGGGAAGCACAGCTGTACGTTTTTGCTTCTATATGCTCAAAGTATGTTAAAAAACAAAAGCAAAGCAAAACAAAACAAGGGAAAGGGCTTTTTCTATCTGCCTAAGAAGCATTTCTTAGTGACCTAAAACCAGGAGGTTTTACCAGCTATTTGAAGATAATACTAAGGAATCATCACCAGCCCTTGAAAAGACACAGAATTACATGGAATTTACAAGGAAGATAATATGGAATTACAATGTAAACAAAACCCTTCTCTGGCAATCATGTCTTTTAATAAACCACTCACAAAATAAAGAAGAATGTCATGCAGATGGAAAATTATACTATTCAGTTTATCCAGGATGTGAATTCTGTGGCAGAATTCAGAATTGCAAACACAACAATAGATGAATACAACTAGTTATGTAATGTTTGGGAACCTCCTGGAGAGCAGCCAACCCCCTGGAACATGGCCAAGCACGACATCCCGGGAGAGTCAGAGCTGGGAGGGAGGTCCCACCACCTGTGGCATGGGGGACACTGGAGCATTTCCAGCCTCTGTCTGAACACTGCTGTACCAACATTTCCTCCAGACCCGTTAAGAAGTCTGGGATAAAGGATGCTGGCTTGAAGTGTGGAAACAGATTTATGTCAATCCTGAAACTCCTAGTCCATCCTGCATTCATTCTGGGGCCATCTTGAGAATCTTGCATTCATGGACAAGGGAAAGACCAGATCAAATTAGGATTCATTCACTCATTCATTCATTTTTTTCATGTAATTGCTCATCCATTTAATCAATGTTTACTGAGGGGCTTTATCTTCCCAGTGCTAACAGCATTAGACACAGAGTATAGTTTCAATATATACATTTTTTAAACCAGCAAAATCATACCATTCTGCTTAGACATAAACAATAGGCAGTGAACTTATACATGAAAACAAACAAAAATAACTATCATAAAAAGCAAAGTGGTGGAGGGCAGCACAGTCTTGACTTAGGCAGCCAGCCCATCCTTCTGCATTGTTCTTACACTGCTTGGCTCCTTGATACACAGAGAAAAGTGACTATGTAGATGCGGACTAAAAACATGCTAGGTAGAGCAAAACAGTGGGATTTTTGCACTTGAAGCTACCAGCGATCATGTACTCTTGCTGCTCTCTCACCACTTAATATTTTATCATTAAAATAGCCACCACAGCTGTAAATCCTGGGAGACCTGCATGTTACACAGGAGGGGTAAGAAGCACTAACCACTCTGAAAATTGAACCCATTTTCTCATTCTTATACACAAAGGACAATCATGGACCAGAAAGCACTGGAAGGATCCCTATGACTACATGATACTTTCTACCTGAATTTTCTAACAAATAAATATTTCTCCTTGCACCCTTATTTAATAGCATTAAATGGCATTTAATGTCATATATTACTTATGTTTGATTAAAATCTGGTTCTTTGAGAACAGATGATCAATCCTATAGGTCTAATACCAGACTGTTAAGAGTGTCAGAAAAATAAAATGAAAAATAATGGAGGAAAGTACATTTAAAAAAAAATACAATTTCCCAGAACTGAAGTAACACATGAGGAAGCAGTCTCTAATGGCCCACAGAAAGCTGAGGAGGATAAATTATAAAACTAGCTCTTGGATATGGCTTCATGGCATTTCAGACCTCAAGTACAAAAAGAAAACTCCAGAAAACACTGAGACAGAATAATAGGCCAACCAACAAGGAATGCGAATTAGGTGACTTCAGACTTCTGGACTTATATCATAAAGTTGGCACAATGTCTTCAACCTTCTGAGGAGAGATTACTTTGAACCTAAAAATATCAGCCAAGCTATCAAGTGAATATGGAGGGTGAATGAGACATTAACAGGCATTCAAGGATCAAGGTTTCCCTCCTATAGACCCTTTCTGAGGAAGCTACTTTAGCAAAGGGAGAGTAAAAACTTATAATGGAACACACATAGAAACTTTAAAAATTCCTGAGTAACAAATGTGTAGGAGGTGGTCGATCTGATTTAGAATGAGAAGCTGGTAGGCTCTGAGAAAAACGTCTTCAAGGAAAAGAAGAGCACACTTTCTACAATTAGACGAGAGTGAAGAAATGAAAAATTAGAAATATTGGTCAGGGCGGGGGGGAACCCAAAACCTGCATGGAAGAGTCAATTCACTGATGGAGAAGGCTAAAATGGAGCATAATGGTGAAAACTGATGGATAACGAAGAAAGAAAAACTACTTGACACAGACAGGCCTTAGGGGAATTCTTTGAGCGGTTAACATCCACCAACAGAGGTCAGAACATTCAACCAATGGAGGGCAAAATGTAATCCTGGAATAAATCGAGCCCTTCAGTGTATAAAATTCATGTAGACAAAACAGAGAACTTAAATATGGTTACCAACAATTCTAATATGAAAGTAAAACAAGTGACAGAAGATAATAGGGAGAAACAGGGTGGAATGGCAGAGGGCAGGTTAGGGGTCCCAATACTCTTACACGTCAAGAAATACTGTAGAGGTGATGGAACAAAAATACAGTTTTAAGTATATTATTTAAGACTATAAATAAAACTCATAAAATAAAATATAATAAAAATAACTGGGTTGCCAGGGCTGAGATAGGGGAATGCGACTGCATGCAAAGTGGCATGAGGAAATGTTATGGTATGATGGAGATATTCTGTATCTTTATTTTGGCGCCATTACATGACTGTTTAGGTTTGTCAAAGTTTACAGGACTGTACACCAAAATAGGGTGAATTTCACTGCGTGTAAATTATAACTCAATAAGGCCAGCAAGGGGGACAATGAGATCATATGTGAACTAAATTCTCGTCTTTCATAGTGGAGACTCACATGTAGTATCTGAAGTTGATAAATCAACAAGTAGCAATCAATATAAGCATAAAACTAGCAAGGAAAATTACCCCTGCAAGAAACAGCTAGAAGTGCTTCTTAAAAGGAACACTGGAGAAATAGACTACTAGTTAACTTTTTAATCTTGCTATCTAATTGTTTTACATATTTATCAGCACCAGCCTTTTAAAAAAGAATTCTGAGACATTTTTTAAAAACAGAAAAGTTTCCAGAGTAGTACAAAGAACTTCCATACACCCTTTACCCAATAATCTGCTTTATAGCAAAGGATCCAGCCCACACTCACGTGTTACACCCAGATGTGTCTCTTGAGTCTCCCTCAATCTAGGATAGTTCTTTGGTCTTTTCTTGACTTTCATGAGCTTGATGTCTTTGAGGATTACAGGCTGGTAATTTTGTTCTGTTCTTCAATCTGGGTTGGTCTACTGTTTCCCCACAATTAGACCCGTATTAGATATTTTGGCCCTAATATCATTGAAGAGATCCTGTGGTCTGATGGTATCCTAGTGAGTAGTCCATGAGGTTGACCTGCCACATTACTTGCTGGTCTTAATTAAAATAACATTTCCCACTTCTTCATTGTAAAGTTAGATTTCTCCCCTTTATAGTTAATAAGCATTTTAAGGTAGGATATTTTGAGGGCCATTAAATCTTAAGAATATTTTTTTACCTGCACTGATTATTACCATGATTGCCAAACAGTAAATTTTTATTTAGTGGATTCATAGATTCCTATTTATACAGTAGATTATAATCTATTAGTATCATTATTTTCTTGATTCTTCACTTGTTCTAAATTTGGTCAGTGGGAGTCCCTTTGCTGGTTTCCGTATCATTTTGACATGTCCCTGTCATTCTTTGAGCATTTCAATATGAAAGGGTGTTCAAGGCTCATCTTGTTCTTTCCCTGCCTTAGTCCTGGAAAAAGTCCCTCTTAGAAGAGATTGGGATTCAGAAACCAAGCTTTGGGTGTGAAGAGTTCTCATAGCTACTAGGATCTCAAAGCTGCCAGGACCTCTCAGAGTTCATAGGTAGGAAATATACATAAACATATACCCACATTTACATATATATTCTATATCTGTGCATAGCAACCATGGGTTCATAGCGATAACTCCAATTCTGTTCCAATACCAAAGACTTCTCATATATATGGAAGATATATATATATATCTTTCTGCCTCCTCCAAGGGAGAAAAATAATTCTGGCTCTTGTTATCCTGATTACTTTTTTGTTTAACTCTTCTCTCTGTATCCAATCTTCTGAAGCTACCAAGTTGCCACTCTCCTTGTACCTCCCCCATGTTGATTCTGGCCACTGCCAGGCTGCCTTTCCATCTTCCTTGGCATGCATTATTTTGATTCAAAGCTCAAAAAGGAAAAATTAAATAGCCAAATATTATAAAAAGAACAAAAAATAAAATTCTGAAAATTTGTGTCAAGTAATATTGCTTCTACTCTAAAAAATCAAGAGGAAACCCAGATCCATGATTTCCCATCCCCCTTGCCCTGACCACACCACAGTTATAATGTACTTCAAAGTCTGCAAAGTCTGATCTATTCTAGAATAAATGAGAAGTGCATGACTTGACTCTGTTATTCCTCTATTGATATCAATGCACTTCCTATAGTCCGAACACACACACACACACACACACACACACACACACAGGCACCCCACTTGATGCTCTGGGCACTTGGTTTTGCCACATAGAGTTTGCTGCAAAGAGAGTCTTTACCTGAAATGTCACAGTAAACTGTCTGCTGGTAGAGCCTGGCTTCCAGAGGATTAAAGTGCACCGTGATTTCAGCTGAAGAGTTAGACCAGACATCACCTTCCTGAAAACCATGAAAAGAATCATTAAAAAACAGTGTGATGAAGAGGCACCCACGTGGCTCAGTTGGTTCAGCATCTGACTCTTGATTTCGGCTCAGGCGATGATCTCAGCGTCCTGAGATCCAGCCTCCCATCAGGCTCCATGCTCAGCCCAGAGTCTGCTTGAGATTCTCTCCCTTCCCCCTCTCTCTGTTCCTCCCCACCACTCACACACTCTTTAAATAAATAAAATCTTTAAAAACAAAAACAAACCAAAAAAATCCCCAATGTGATAAAGAGAAGGCACTGCTTTTAAGTGTTGCTCCTATGTTATAACCTCAAGAAACTTGAAGGAAATGTTTTTACAACACATTAAAGAAAGTACTATTTTACCCAACAGATAGTAAATTTATGCTACTTGCTAAGAGGTGGTACAATTTGGAAATGAGCTTCAAAGGTAATTTCAGTGAGTTCATGAATATATAATTACTAAAGGAAGCTTGGATATTTAAAACATTTTCAATATTTGTGCATTCAATGGACATTCATTGTATCGACAGATGACCAGCACTAGGTTGCAGAGATGAAGAAGGGTGTGGTCTGAGACTGCATGGAACCCACATCTTAGAGGGAGGATAAATGTGCATACAAATACTGTATAATATACCTGGGACGTGCTGCACCTTATATATATGCATACAAGGTCCAGATGGGCTAACTTACTCTTGAGGTGACAACATAATGAAATACTGTAATTCTGCGCAAACATAACAATGGCCCAAGGCAAAACAATGACCAGGTCAAACACTGATTTTTTTTAATTTTTAATTTTTTTATTAACATATAATGTATTATTAGCCCCAGGGGTACAGGTCTGTGAATCACCAGGTTTACACACTTCACAGCACTCACCATAGCACATACTTTCCCAATGTCCATAACCCCACCACCCTTTCCCTCCCCCTCTCCCCCCAGCAGCCCTCAGTTTGTTTTGTGAGATTAAGAGTCTCTTATGGTCAAACACTGATTCTAATCCAGTGTGATAGTTCTTGTTTTAATGCAAACCACTCAAAAGTCATAATAGAGAAACCTAGTTTTGAAATTATACAACAGGCCACATATGGAAATTCCCTTGAAGTATCTCTTAAAAAATATTGTTGTGTTGACCATGTAACCTGAGGCCTCTTCATGAACTTGTCAGGGCTGTAAAAGGAGATGTAGTCCTACCTGCCTCAAAGGGTTTCCCACCCAACGTCTAACAAGGTCATGCAGGTCACATGCTTTGCCCCATGCTCCGTACTTAGTAAGAGCTCAAAAAATGTTTACTATAATTGATATTATTTTTATGGAACCTGGAAAGAATAAGATGAACGTATTGAAAAAATAGGGGGAGGAAAAAGCGTGTATTTTTTCAATGATTTTTGTAAATAGATCAAATTAGGCATAAGTATTATGGACATTGGGGAGGGTATGTGCTATGGTGAGTGCTGTGAATTGTGTAAACCTGGAGATTCACAGACCTGTACCCCTGGGGCTAATAATACATCATATGTTAATAAAAATAAAAAAATTAAATTAGGCATAAGTGATAATCACATCCAAAGATCTTTAAATGATCCCACCAACTAAACAGAAAAATAAGCAAAGACAACTTGGTAAATAATTAGGTTCCAGTTTCAGAAAATCCCCAATACATATTCTATTCATTCCAGTCTGGTTGAAATGGACATAGTGCTGGAGTAAAGATTTGAGCAGAGAACAAAATGGTTTAAAATGCAGACATCAAACAGGAGGATGGAAATAGCAAACCAGAGTCCACTTGGGTTTGTTTATGAAGGTAATAGACTGATTAGTGTACTTCCCAGGCAGTGTCCTCTGACTTCACAATGACAAAGGGCACAGAAGCAGCAGTGAGGACCATGAGCATCCTGTGGTTCCTGGGAGCTCTTACAGCCCAGATCAGCCCAGGAGGATGAGGCCCCATGAACACAGGAACTGCTTCGTTCCCAGCCCTAAACCACTAGTGGCTCATAGTTCTTGGTATATTATCCAATCAGTCATATGCCAGTCAGCATACTCAGTTTGCACACTGTGTACTTATTAGCAGATGCCTATTCAACTTTGCAACCTATTTCTGCCACTTCTCCTCAACTGGAACCCCAAATTCGTGCAAGTTTAGAGCTGAAAGGAGCCTCTGAGAGCATGTGGGGAAGAGGGAACCCCTAAGCATTTTTACTTTTTGAGGCGTTGCCCTGTGGCACTTTTCCAAACCTTGAAACAAGTACCTGCTCCCTTCTGATAAATGGAAAATACTCGCCCTTTAATGATTTGTGGGGGTTCCAATGACATGGAGCATTAGGAACACCCATGGCTAGATTGGGCAAAGAAGCCAGGCAGAAGAGGTGACTTCATCTGTTTGGGGGTCCATCAGTGGGCATTCCATCTCCGAACAGCTGAAGACCCGGGCTTCCTCCTGAGAGACAAATGTATTCCCCTGGTGGGTTTAGACACTGCTTTGTTTGGGGGTATAGAATGGACACAACTGACCTGTTTCTATCCAAACTGACTGACCAAAGGAGCTACCCTGGATCCTGAGAAAACCTATGCCAGAAAAGTCTCATCAGAACAGGAGGAAGTGACCCTTAAGGATACACCAGAAATCAGATAAGCTCAGTACCTGTGAGAAAATTCAAGCATTTTATGGCTTGGGGTGAGCCAGACAACTTTCAAAAACATTATCCCAGAAAGAGAACCCAAAGCCCATATGCATACAAAAAGGCAACACACTTAAGTTCTATCCCAGAAGCATTCCTGGACACCCCATCATCACAGAAACCTGATTATCAGAACTGGTGGGTTGGAAAATGGTGGGAAGGCCCAATCCATGGGTGACCAGAAAACCCCCAGAGGAGGGAGTGCTGGTGTTTGGATGTGATCCGTAAGAGTATCATCTGATATGGAGGCTCCCGGGGCTGAGAAGCACTTCTGCTTGGTGAGGGAAACTGAGTCCAGAGGGTTCACCCTGAGTGAATGGGACTGTCGGCTCAGTGCTGTCTTATCCTGGGCTGCAGGGGTTTTGCCGGGCCTGAGACAGCTGTGAGTAACTTGCAGGTTTTACTGAGCCCTGGGAGGAAATTCAAGGACAAATCCGATTCTAAAACCCTCTTGAGGGGACAACATAATGGGCTTGTCGCAGGTCATGTGCATTAAGAGGACTATGCGTATCTATAAAAACAGAAGTGTGGTCATTCAGTTCCTTTTCACAGAGGGATGTTTTCAATATTAGGTCATTTGAAGGAGTTAAGAACATGTAGAAGGACACTTATTTTTCAGTTGGGATTAAAATAAAAGTGAAATAACTTCTATTTCTTTATGGCAAAAACTCAACATAGCACTTTCTAGCAAATCAGAGAAAATAAACCTCAGAAACAGGCGATCAGCCTAAACCGACCCTACTTTTTACTTACAGAGCTTTGAGACTTTTCACATCACTTCTCCAACCCTCCTGAAATTAAGTCTCTGAAAAGAATGTTCCCTTTGTTATTGTTCAGTTCTAAAGTCTCTTTCTGAAAAGGAAAACATTCAGAATTTTCCCTGGCTGCTCAGCCACTAATATCCTTTCTTCCTGGTCCTTGGAAAGCAGCCTCATGGCACAGAACCCCTGCTGCTCTGTGTTCCTTCCGTGCATGACCCCTCTCCCGTAAGTCTATTCTCCCGCTCCAAATGGAAGACTGAGTATCTAGGATATGATCTGTAAGTGACTATTATGTTGTTTGTTGAAAATAATTGTCAAAATGGCCTTCAGTTATGTTACAAATATTTTCCTTTTTGGTCTTAATGTTTTGGTTTTTTCCTCAGATCCATAGCTGCATTTCACTTACTGATCAAGTGGTCTTCTAGAAGGAATCAACTTTGAATTGAATTGAATTGAAGTTGAACTCTGAATTTGAATCAAGTTTTCAGGTCTTAAGCGAACTCTCATATTGCAGCTTTTACTCAAATATTACATATCTCTGGAAATGGAACTTCATCTTTCCATCTGGAATAATTACAACCAACCAAGTGACTTGACAGATTCAGTTCCAAGACTTTCTGTAAGATGTCGATGGATACCCTGCCACTAGTTCATCACAGGTGATGGATACCTTCATGAGAAAAGTGTCCTTTTAAAATTATCTTCTTAAAAACTTACATTGACAATGACTAAATTTCTTTTAAAAATCTCCCATGAAAATCCTTAAATAAAAAGGAAAATATCTTAAAAATCACTTTCCTTCCCACCTATCATTCATCTCCCTTCCTCCTTCCTTCCTTCATCCCTCACTGCCTCCCTTCCAATGAAGGATTATTTTTGCAAATTTTGCAAAATCAGAACCCAACTGCAAGAACAGAGTTACAAATACACTTTATCCACTTGGTTTATCTGGAAAATAGTTTACATGATGACTTAATGTCTACATTTGTCAATTTAATTAATTGCATTTTAACCCCCAACTTAAATTTAGGAGAGTGATCTAAATGTTTGCCGCTCTAATGTTACATTTTCCAATCATACTCCCTAATCCGAGGAGATCGAATCACATCTAACTCTAAATCATAAGACCAGCAACCATTAACCAAGAGCTCATGTTCCCAGCACTGTGGTAAGTACCGATGTACAAAATCCACCTCAAACTTTACAATCTTGTTAAGTATTATCCCCATTTTAAAGATGAGACAACCAAACAGAGATTAAGTATCTCACCTAAGACCCACACCAACCATAAGTGGGAGAACTGGGATTTTATAATATATTTTTCTTTAATTTCCTGAACCCCCTGCAATAACAAAAGATCAGGCCTCACCTTTCTCACATCATAAAAAAAAATGCCAGAAGGAATCTAAAAACATTACAACTGATAACCAGGCTTAGATGAGGCCAGGAGGACCTGGTGAACAAAATAGGAGGCACTGTATGCTCATATGTGCAGGTACATTGGAAGGTGACTCATAGGAGGCTCCTTTGGACGACACACAGTCAACATTCATGCGTTGAAGCTCTTCAGAAATGTACTGGAAGGTCTTTATAAAGCTATCCTGGTTGGGTCAAGGTGAAGTCAGTTCAGAACAAGGTCAGTGAAAAATGATTTCAAGAGCAGCTGTGTAATGCGTGATGAATTTCATCATGTTTCACAAAATGGAAAAATTCCTGACTACATAAACAAATACCTTTAGCTGTGTTATCATATTTAAGGAAAAAAAATGTAAAATTTCTCTTGGGAAATAAAAATAACTTCTTAATTAAATTCCTATCAATCACTTTAAAAGAGAAGCACTGATGAGAAATTATAATGTTTCACCATCTACAATTGCACTTCTAGAATCTTCCAGATCAATAAGAGAAATCATGGCTCCCTTTATCACCACTTAGGGCAAGTAGAAGTTGTTTCAAAGAGACATAAGGAAAAAAAAAAAAAAAAGGAAGCTAACATACTGAAGGTAAACTACCCTAATTATCATTGAGAGAAAAGACTGAGTTGGCACATGATATTCAAGGAGACTTTTCTACTCCACTGTAATTCCTGGGGCAAGACACTGATTTTAGTAAAGTTTTGATCTCAAAATAATGACCAGTAAACTTTCTAAGAGAGGGGTCTAAGGTCTGGCCATCTGTCAGAGCAAGTCTCACTAAAGTTGTATTCTGTCTTCAGTGAGATATCCCAACCCCTATGCAATGAAAATTCCACTGGGGTTTTCTAGGAGCCGAGGCAGTTGTGTGTGATGTTCATGCCCTTCTGTAGAGAGACAAGATTCATGTCTCTTTCAACAGTGAAGGCTGTTAACTTATTTCAAGACCTACAAAATCTCTCCAGTACAACAGAGGACGTACCAGCACAGCTGGAAAAGGTTTGCACAAGGATCAGAAAAGGTTTTGCACAAGGATCAGAGAGGACAAATAATAATAAAGGGAGGCTGAAGGATGGAAAATCATACTGACAGAAGAGCTATGACTTGTCAAGGACAGTTTGCTCTCAGCAGATTCCTGCCCTCCTTTCTCCCTTCTGGTGTCCATTTCCGAGGAGTCAGCTCCCACATGTTTGCAATGTGACTCATGACTAATGGTACAAGAAGTGGAAGGGGTTTGCAGTAAAGAGCTAGATCTTTCCTCTTTTGGTAGCGATCTGGGCTTCCACCCAAGGTTCTGCTGAGCCTACATGCTATGCCGATTTGGGAAAAATAAAGCAAACTAAATTTGAGCTCTGCTATCAGTCCGAATTGCTGAACCGCATGTTTTCTGTAGGCTTAGGTGACGATAAAGGATGGTTTACTATTACTTACATGGTAATAAAGGAATGATCAAGTTTCCCTCCCTTTTCGAGGGTTAGTTAAATTTAGGTAAAACTTCCCTAGGGATACTGGATGAAGTTTTCTTTGATGGAAAAGACATTTGCTAACAGAAGTAGAAATGTTTGCCCTGCTTGCTGATGTCAGACAATCAGTTAGGATCAGTTTGGGCAAGTATCTTTACTTTCCCAGGCCTTTCTTTTTGAGAAAATATCAAGTGTTCAATATTCAGAAAATTGCTACATCTTTGAAGTGTGACCTGAACCAGGAGTACCAGAGTCCAGAAACAAGGCCAGCACGTCTGTGTTGTGATTTCTCAGAGGACTCCCAGACACCCATGGAAATTGAAAGCTTAATTCTCTTTTTTGCCCTGTGATACTCTTCTGCCTTGTGGTTCTCAGATTTGTGGTTTTTGTCTCTGAATCTCTCTCACTCAGGGTACCCAAGAGACCTAAGCAGAGGATATAACATAATGAGACTGTCAAAATTCTGTATAGCCAGAGTCCATCTAGTAAAATAGAATATTATAGTTCTGAAAGTAGTCGATTCCACTTGCTTTTCTGGAAGGCACAAAACATTCATAATAGACTCAGTTTTGCAATTTTTTTCCAAAGTGGGGGGAAAAAATACACAGAAGCAGATAGCTTGAGAAATAATCAGTATTCTGCAGAACTCAGTACCTTCCCTAGGCAAGGCATAAATGGAAAATTCTAGGTTAATATTCCAAGACATTATCAAAAGAATTGACATGAGAAACTTGATATAAATAGTAGTAATATATCACATGTATTTAATACTAGAACAATAATCATGGCCTACCACTAGAAGATCAATAAATTACCAAGATTTTAAAAAATCCTTCCAGACCTCTGTCCTGGATCTGCCCCAGGTCCCTGTCTACCCTCTTTCTCTACTAGTGAACACCTCTGGGGTCTCTCAAAAGACAAACCCCTACCCCTGTATTCTGAGACCGTATCAGTACATACTCAAGGCACTCTAGCATAACTCCAGGTTTGAACAACAGACTCTATGGCAATGTTATACAATGAGCATATTGAGGAGAAAGTGAACTAAGACAATGCAACTACCCAGTGACAAAGTGGTGAACAGGTGGTAGAAGAGAATAAGAACTTGCAGTTCTAGAATCTGGGTCAGCATTGAGTTAAACTACTTCTCACATGATCAAATTAATACAATTTTATTAAATTCATACTCATCACTACCTGTGGGCCTTTTAGGGACAGTGACTGATCTGGATCCTAAATCTACTTGCTTTAAATTACAAGAGCCTCTAAAATAGGAATAATGTTCCCATAAAACATTCAATATGCACAGAACACAGTAAGGGCTAAACTAAACTTGGTTTTAGGTGATGCATGGAAGAGCCAAGATATTTAGATGTGGGTCTGACAGAATAAGCATATCATTTCTTACTTCCTTCCAGACCCTAAGGTAACAGCTTTTTTTTTTTTTCCCCTTTTTAAGTTTACTTCATCTGAAGATAATGTCCTTCCTCAGTGGACACAGAGGGTGGAGAACCCTTCAGAAAGCAAGGTGGTCTCTAAGCCCTGACATCTGCCTTTTATTTTTATTTTTGTGGATAGGGTATCCATTTGAGATTGATTTTTAGATCAGTAGGTAACACTGCTTGGTTTTAATCTTCCCTGCTTCTACTGTGAACTCAACTCATAATCAAGAAGCTAATTAAAAGGAATCACACTGTAATAAAAAAACGAATCGCTGATGCATAGCTCATCTGTCAGAAATTAAATAGTGGCCGTTTGGCATAGCTGATCTAATACATGAGCAAGATTCAGAAGAAAACCTCAGAAGAAAACGGTGAAGAACCTGCCAGAATAGGGTAGAAAGGTACGTGAGATATGCTGCTGTGCTCCCAGATGGCTGCTTCTCCTCTTAGCTATCCTTCTCTGTGAATTTACAGCCTCTCCTCTCTTCACAGGCTCCCCAAAGGTGAGCATGTCAGGTCTGTCTTGGGCCCTCTGCAATTTTCCTAGTTCGCTCTGCTCTTAGAATTCCATCTTCTTTGCATGCCCTCAATGAAAACTTCTGTATAATAGTCATAAATCTTGCTTCCACTTCTGATTTGTCTCCTACATCTTTAACACTGCATTTCCAAAACTTTTTGGACATCTATTGTCGTCTCAAATTCAACATATTCAGAACCAGACTCATGATCATCAGCTGGTTTCCATTCCTTCCTTTTCCCCTTTCTCCCTCCCTCCCTCCACCCTCCATTTATTGGCAGGGTGGTAGGCCTGAGATACAGATAAGGACAAGGCACTCCTTAAGGAGCTCAGAGTTTGTTACCAAAATGGAGAATCAAAATTTTTGAATCAAAAAGGATCTAAGTGTCCTACCCCAACATCCTTATTTTGTGTACAAGGCAACCAAAGCCAAGAGAGATCAAATGGCTTGTTTAAGGTCACATATGCTATTAGCAAAGCCAGGAATTAAACCCAAGACTCCTGATTTGCTAATTTCCATCAAAGACATCATAATTCTCCCAGCCACTCTAGTTCTGATCTGAGGAGATATGTAATTCCTCATCACGTCTTGCCCCCAACAACCAATCACGAAGCACTTTAATATCTTTCTTTTGAGTATCTCCCACATCTGACATTTCCTTTGGTTTCCAACCATCAGTAGGCTGACCATCCAGGTCAGCATGACCTTCACACATCATCCTGAACTTGCCTGCAGAGACGTTCAGTTTCCCTGGTACTTCCTGCCCTAGCACATTTTGCCTGACCCATACCCTCTCCCGGCCCCAATCCATCCTCCTCCAATTTGATCAACTTGTGGCTACCCAAGTAATATTTCTAAAACATCTGTACACGTCACTCACCTACTGCAAGCCCCACAGTGAGCCTCCAATACGCTGGGCATGCTGTGTGGGAGAAGGGGGTCTACGGTCATGGGGAAAAATACTGCTTGTACTCTACCCTCTGGAGAATCTTTTTTTTCTTGAACTATGTTTCTCAAACTTCTTTGACCACAGAACTTCTTTTCTTCAAGGAATGCACATTACCCCCCTCAGACCCTGTATTTGCAGACGCACTGTGGGAAGCAGGAGGCTACAGTCTACCATTCAACAGCTGGGCCAGGCAGCCCAGACCTTCTTCTACTCACCTTCCCATCCTTCCATGACTGCCTGCTCTAGCAAAACTGGTCCATTCATTGTTATTTAATATTTTAGTTTCACAATTTCCCCAGCTAGAAATATTCTCCTTCCTTTCCACTTACCCTTCCTCCAAAATTCAGTTCAGGTCTCATCTCTTCTGTAAGTCCTTTCCCAACTCTCTCACCCAAAACTACTGTAGCATTTATTTACTTGTATCAGAAGACCAAAACCTCAACAGCAGAAAATGCATATAGCTCACATTTGCATCAGGAAGCTCATAAAATGGCAAAAATTTCCCTATCAAATAGCTTCAGATTGATTCACATTAAGGTAAGATTATATTACATTCACAAGAAATGCATTTCTACAAAACCATTAGGATCTCGAAGGAGGAGAAAAAAGGGAGATTTAACATTAATAAATAATTCACTGTTACTGACACTGAGTTCAGCTGTTTTGATCAGGATAACTTTAAGAAGACTCTAGGAAAGTTCCATGCCTTCATTTTCATTTTGTAAAGATTGTCAAGAACTGGCTAATGAATATTATGAGAAGAAAAGAGAATCATATACAGAAAAAATAAAATCATTATAGATGCCATAAATACCACTTACATTTTAAGTGAATACTATCCCCTTCCTGTTTCCAGTGATTTTTTTTCACACAATATAAACAAAATTAGTCTCATTTATTTGAAAGATACTACTTCTGTATATCCCCATTTTTTAAAAAATTTTTTTCTTCCTAATGGTGAAAAGATGCCTTGTGATAATAACGCCCAATTCAGTTCCTATCTAGAGTTCAAAAGCAATCATATTAAATACCACATTTTAACACACATGTATCTCCCCAGTCTCCATAAGAAGCTTTAAGTTATGGAAGAGCTCATGAAGAGAAGTAAATCTGAGGTAACCCTTGTCTTTCTACTTTCTGAATTGAAAATGTACAAAACTCACTTGGGATCCTCTCACCCACTCCTGACCACCAATGTTTGCTATCCCAGAGCCATTCATTCCCAGAAGGCTAGGACAAACAGAACAGTAGTCATCAGCCCAGATCTCCCATACCAGCTGGGAAGAATCTTGGACTTCTATGCTCTGGACCTTACCAGCGTGTCTAAGATTACCATGACTGACTGCTCCTCCCTGCCTCTGTCCAGCTCAGCTTTGGCTTGCTTGGACTTATAATGCTTTCCTAACATATTCTGGCTTGACCTATTATCACAGGCACCTGTCCTGTTCTCCCAAGACTACATGTTCGTTTTGTTTTAACCTCTTGCTGGTCTAGCCCATCATATCTGAAGACCCCTTTGCTTAATTGAGCCCTGGACAGTCTTCTGAGGTGAGAGAAAATTTAGCCTCAAGTCCTATCTCCAACCTTACTACCCACATCAACCCCTTACTTTAAGCAAACTAATCCATTCCTGGAACCTTGAATTATCCATGTCATACACACCCCCCATTTTGTTTTTCAAAAGTCTTGTCCTGAAAGACCTAACTCAAGGCTCTTCTCTCAAGAAGCCTTCTCTAATTTGGCCTATGATAATTACCTCTGAACTAGTATACTGACTGTCTTTACCAAACACTCACACAGCAGGTCCTGCAAAACCATAGTCCCAAGGCATGTCTCCAAGGAGAAGGCTCTCTCTTGGAAATTATAAAGCACATTATTATATTAAAAACTTAGACATCTTTCAAAACCTTTCAAAAAATATTGAAACCCCTGTTTGTGAAACTTACTCAGCTATGGAATCCCCTTTCTATCTTCTATCCTTTAAAAACAGTTTGGAAGCATAGACATAAGGAAAACAGGACCCCACAAGTCAGTGGCATTTCCCACCAGTAAGCTTGCATTCTAATGTGTCCATGTACCCATGTCTTCTCTCCAGATGATTTGGAAGTAACAATCCAGCAGCTCCAATTAGCTTTGGGCTTTCTCTACTACTACTACTACTACTACTACTACTACTACTACTACTACTTCTTGAGAGAGAGAGAGCGAGAGCGAGCGAGCGTGCAGCAAATGAGCAGAGGGGGATGGGCAGATGGAAAGGGAGAGAGAGAAACTTAAGAAGCATCTATGCCCAGTGTGGAGCCCAATGTAGAGCCAGACGTGGGACTCGATCTCATGATCCTGAGATCATAACCTGAGCCAAAATCAAGAGCCAGAACCTTAACCGACTAAGCCACCCAAGCACCCCAAGGCTTTCTCAACTTCTATTGCTATCTTTACCCTCATATCACTCTACACTTGTTGGGTGTAAGGTCATTCACAGTGCCTACCACATAGTAAATACAGAAGGCATTAGCTACTTTCATTTTGAAGCAGTAGGGAATGTGGTCCAGAGTTGGGTCTGTAGAATCAGACCAACCCTGTTCTAGGTCTGGCCCAGCCCTCACCAGTGAGGTTGAGGACTAAGTCTGTTTTGTTCACTCATGCCTTGTACACACATAGTCCCTAATATAGAACATACAGTCAGTAAGTATTTATTGAGTGAATTAAGGACAAAGTACTTCTCAACCCAAGTGATTTTGCCTGCCAAGGGAACATGTGACAATGGTCGGAGACAGTTTGGGCTGTCACAATTAGCATCTGGTGGGTAAAGATCAGGAATGCTATTAAACATCTTACTGTGTACAGGACAAAGAATTATTGAGCTCCAGAGGTCAATAGTGCAGAGGTTGAGGAAATCTGCCCTAGAGTCAGGCTGGTCAGGGCTACACTGCTAAATGCAGACACTACTTGGCTTAGAGCAAGTTATCGAATTTTTCTAAGTCTTAATTTCCTCATCTGTAGAATGCAGAACTGATTATATCTCATAAAAGTTGTTGTAAGATAACACATACATAAACAAGATAAATCGAGTAACACATATGAGATGTTTAACACAGCAATTGGTAGGTAGAAAGTATGACCTATGAATGTGATCTGTGAGCATTCTTACCGTTAGCCTTCATTCAGTGTCTCATAACGATGTGAGGCTTTCAGCTGAAATCTTTATGCTCCCAGAACTCAGTATCAATCCCAGAGTGAGTACTTTTATCAACATAAGCCCTGTGCCCCACTTATGTTTATTGTATGGTCAGATTTTATTTATGTGCTCACCAGGGGCTCAATAGTGAAAATGTTACTCAAGAAGAGCATGCTGTCTGCCTGAACCAGCCTCCTCTGATTCTCAAAGGTGCGGGAGAGAATGGAAAGACGTTCTCGGAGTGAAGGATCAATAATGCACTCTTCAAGAAACTCATCGGTCTCGTTCTTTTCCTCTTTGCTCAGGTCATCACAGACCCTAAAGAAAATACAGGAAATGTGAGACTTGTTTTGGTACTCCCATGAAGAACACTGTAAAGCGTTCCCCTCCAGTCCGTCCTCCTGGAAGTGGTCTCGCCCATCACCCTGAGGTGGTCCTTTTTTGCTGTAAGTCTGTAACATATGAGCTGAGTGACCTTGGACTTCATCCTCTCAAGAGCATCTGTTTGTTCACCTTTAGTCACTTCCTTCAACAAGTCCTCCTTGGCTTCCTGTTCTACTCAATGCCTACTTGCTTATTACTGAACCCTCATGTATATTTAGACAAATATTTTCTTTTAGATAATTGTGTTTTCCAGGCTGCTTTTTAAATAATATCTACCCTGCCTCTCACACTTGAAAAACATTTTTTTTCTTTTTAGACTTACTTAGCTCTAATACTTTCTTAGCTGTTAGTTACCTAGAGAACAGAATCTGAAACCAGCAAGGACTAGGCTTGGGTGTTGATTCTCCTATCATTTACTAGCTCTATGACTTTGGAGGTTCCAGAATTCCTCCCAGCCTCAGTGCCTTCATCTATCCAACAGAGATAATATAGATGTGTTGAGGATAAAATGTGATGAAGGACCTGACAGTTCCTGGGACAGAGCAGGTACTCCATAAATACTGTTTTCTCCCTAGGTCAGTCATAAGCAACTATCCAGCTCTCGAGCTTATAAAATGCTCACACCACACCTCAAGACACCTCCTTTTTTCTCTCTTTCTAGCTCTTGATATCCATCATGATAAGTCAGAAAAGCAGCCTTCCCCAACCCTCTCCTCATTGTCCTCACCAAAGCTGTGTTCACATTAGTCTTAGGATCTGTTACTTTATCTGCACTTTGAAGACTGGATTTTATCTCCTCCCAGGTCACAGGACCATTTCCCACCATTTTCCTGATATTGCCACTGGTGAGAGACAATTTATTCAGTTAAGTGAGTGCTCAATAAGAACCTGGGGTCGCTGAATTCCTGTCCCAGCCCCAACTACTTTCTAGATGACTTCATGAAGATGATATGTTCGGCCACACCAAACAGCTCTTTTTAATGACTTAGTACTCAGCGCCCTTTGGTCACAGAAGATAAAGAAGTCAAAGAAATGGGTTCAATGTGTTCTGTGTCCCAGGAAGAAAGCACCTTGTGCTTTCTCTTCATTGTTAGCTGGAAAGCAGTGTCCAAGGTAACCAGAGCAGCAGTCCTTCTACACTGCTGGGCTGAGCAGGTCAAATAAAGAGAAGTCAGTTCACAGAAAGAAAGGAAACCACTTACTCCTGTCAGTGGAATTTATGACACCTACCTTTGGGAATATATCCTGAAGAAACCAATCATGGATATAAGCAATGACACAGTCAGAAGATGTTCATTGAAGTGCTTGCTGTAATACTAACAGGTGTGGGTAAATTTGATGTGAGAGATTGAAAAAGTATTTAAACAAATAATGGGAATCATAAACATTCTATTTCTTGAGGGGGTTCTTAGGAGTGCGGTGTAGAAATAAAATGTCTTATATGGACCAAGGATGGTAATGCTGCATGAACTGATGAGTATGATTAACTCAAACCTCACAACAGAAAACAGAAGAGAATGAAAGAAAAATTCCCAAATGCTCTTCTCCCACACTGCTGGGGCCCATGAATCCCTGACAGCCCCATAATGCAAAAGGGGTGGTGATGCACTGTATGTCTTCTTCTTTGCCCTCCGATTAGAGCACTGGAACCAAGGCTGCCAGTCTGAGAAGGGAACGTGAAACACCTTGAACTGAGGTGACTGCAGCAAGGGCTCGTCTAACCCTCGGGCTACTGTTGGGCCATCTTGTCCTGCTGCTGTTCCTGGTCTCCGACATTCAGAGGTGCTTCTGATTTACAGATGAGGAAACCTTTCATCAGACAGCAGAACCACACACTAGCCCTCTCTCTCAGTAAAACCATGGATTTAACCCATTTTACAAATGGTCTGGTTGCCGCATTCAGGCATCAAGTCTCGTTCAGCCTATGGATTATAATGAATGGGAAAGCCTTGTGTCTCAGGTACAGTAGCACTGGACCAGTAAATGCGCCCTTATATTGAGGTGCTAGAGACCCTGCTCCTTTGCAGTGCCCCCAAGAAGTGTACTTGGATGCTGAGGAGATTAAAAATTAAGAGCTTTGGCCTTCAAGAGAGAAATATTCTCATGTCCACAGATGGCACAGAAAAGATGAAGTCATCCATCTTCAATCAGACCATGTGACCCTGGACACCAAGCAACTTTGTGGTGACTATTCTAAATCAAAGACTAGGTCTGCCTTCCTGTTTACCAAGTTACCATCCAAGTCTGCAGATTCTTGGTTCACCCTGGGGAAGAGAAGGGACTCCCAAACACAACTATGATTAAATTTACTATTAGCTGGGTGGCAGGCTCAACACTCATTAAAACTGGTCTATCTAGAGAAACACATCACTTCCTGTACCTGAAAGTTGAGGAATAAATCCATGCTGACAACTTTGTGGGGGGGTTCCACTGAGGCCTCTAGGAGTTCTTGTATAGAGCAAGTCTTGGGTTCTTGGGGAGCTACAAAGGGAAACTACTCTCGCAAAGTATGCATGAACGCATTTAGAGCAGATCCTCTCTGTTCCAAGTTGAAGACCAAACTGCCTTCAGTAAAAGGCAAACCTCTCTGTATTTGTCTTGCTTTTTGAGAGGATAGGCATTCCATCTCCAATTATATCCAGGACGAGAATTCATGACTAATAACACGAACTTCAATTAAAAAAAATACATTAAAAAATAAAAAAGTTATGGCATGGTTGGGGATATAACAAGGAACAAGAGAGGCATAAAACAGAAAAGACAACCTGGCCAAATAAGAAATTGGGCATAAATGGCCTACTTCCCCTCTAACTCTCTTTCCCCTCTTGCCCTGGCCATCTGGCCCGAGGAAAGGTAGAGGGAGAAGGTAAAGAGCAGTGTATTCAGTAACATCTGCACTTAGATCAACCAATCCAGTTTGGAGAAACATTGAGTCGTGTTGCCATTTGTCACCCAAAGTGAAAATGGAAGTCATCTGAAAATGTTTAGTCATCTGAAGCCACTTTTCAAGTTCATTGTTTAATGGAACGGCAAAATCCTAGATGATCAAAGTAGGCTGCCAATCACGATTATGAAAATGTTATTGCATATTATTCCCTTGCTACAAAAAAAAAATTTCTATAGGAACTAAGAGAGCAGGAAAGATAGTGAAAGAAAGAACACAAGAGAAAAGGAAAAAGAAGCCTCAGGATGATATGAAAGAGATAAAGAGTAGAGGAATAAAAGAAAAGAATGTCTATCCAGGCGTTGTTGAAATTACATTCTCTGTCCCTGGCATCTCTGATAATTATTGGTTTAAGTTTTTTGTGAGTTTCACTGTTGAAATTAACTTCCTTAAACACTTTTGGACATTGCCCTGGCATTAGGCATGGGTTAGACATATAATCAAATGCACATAGTTGAAGATAAAGCTGGTTTCCTTCTGACGGTGTGTACCCACACTCCCCAAAAGATTATGCCCGCAGGACAAGCAGGATACTGAAACACTGTGTTTGCTGGAGTTTCTTCGTTTGTACCTGCTCTCCTATTTTCTCTTTAAGCATGCTTGGACCATTCTTATTGTTGGGACACTCATGAATGAGGGAATCAGGACAGATAAAGCAGTGGATAAGCAGTTTCCTCTTGCCTTTTTGAATACTGGTATTTCTATGCTATGAGGTGAACTGAAGTTTTGAGGCAGGAAAGGTTTTTCTTTTCTCACTTTTTAAAGATGGCACAGTGGTAATCCAGTGATTAAAGCTCATTGTCTGAATGATAAAGCTTCTGGTCCACTGGGTCCTGCCATTGTCACAGCTCCTTCTGATTCAATTAGGGACAGAACACTGGGGGATTTCTGCCCGGTTTCCATGGACCTAAGATTTTTATTTTTATCATATACTAACTTGGTTTTAAACAAAGCTTTGAAGCTTCCCAGGGCTAATCTTTAATGAAAATGGAGAGGCAAATAAAAAAAGGCTGAAATGAAGTCCAATGAAAGCAGCAAAAGTGCTAATTCAGGGAGGGTGGAAGGAGATAAAAATGAAAATGGACTTTAGAAGAGGCAGGGATAGATTCAGTAAAAAGAAATATTCAAAATTTAACAGTGATGAGATTACTTAAAAAGAGTTTGGCTTGCCACTTTATTAATTTTCTCCCCTGCCTGAAGTATTTTAAAAAGGAAAAGATTAAAGATACCAACAAGAAATCATTAAATTATATGGTTAGCAGGGATTGAGCAATGCTACTAAAGCTGAGAATATAAAAGCCATTATATCTAAGCCCTTCTTGTTCCTCATTCTTCATATTTTCTGGAAATATCTTCTCATTGAAAAAAAAATCCACACTGATCCCAATTCAAGACAGATTATTTTTAGAAACCATGAAATCTGACCAATCTTATTAGGTTTATGAAACAAAATACAGTCCTATAGGTTAGTTTTGAGAGACTAGTGAAAAATTATATATTTGGTCTTAAAAATCTAGGAGTTTAGCCACTAATAAATTATAACCAGGTTGAGATTAACCATGGATGAACAACATTGTATTCCACATAGCTCAATTCAAGTTCTTTAAATGAACAAAGGAGCATCATACACTGGGACCAAGTTATAAAAATCTGACCTTATTTGAGTTGGTTAAAAACTTACCACAAAAGTCTCGGATTTTTCATGGTAAGTGAGCTTTGAGTTCCCCCAAATTACAGCATATGGGTGATTTTTCTTACAAACCTAAACTTTTCTCTGTCTTCTTCTTCCTGGGTAGCAAATATCTTCCACTGGAAGTGGGCAATGATGTTACTGCGGTTGTGAATAGTTATAATTCGCTGACTGGACAGAGATATGTAGGTTTTCTCAAGGATCAAGGAATTTCTGTCCAGCCTTATATTCATGTCTATGGCAGCTCCATACAGAGATAAAAAGACTTTTTCACCTAGAAATTAACAAAGTACAAAGACACTTTGAGATTTATTCTAGAATGACTACTAGGTCACTTTTTCCCCAAGGTGAAGTTATAGGACAAGCATTAGATATTTCATTCTCTGCTCCCCCCACCCCGCAATCAATCCAGAGATCAGACATGATCAGAAAACTTAAGTATTATGTTTGGTGAAGTTATGGAGAGTCAAACTATCTTATTTGGTCGCTGTAAAAACGATATAAATTGTTATAGTAGGTGTTACATTTTCTTCTTTGTAATTTTTTAGAAGATTTTATTTATATATTCGAGAGAGAGAGAGAGAGAGTGCACAGAAGGAGCAGGGGGAAAGGGACAGGTAGACTCTGCACTGTGTGTAGAGCCCAGCGCTGGGCTCCATCTCATGACCTGAGCCAAAACCAAGAGTCAGATACTTAACTGACTGAAACAGCCATGTGCCCCTTTTTGATAATATTTTTAAATCCTATAGCCTGACCACAAGGGTACCTGTGTTCTAGAACATAACCATTTGTCTCTTCTTTATCCCAAGCATGAGCTGGCATTCTGATTCTTAAAGTAACTGTACCTATACCAAGTATATCTAGGAAGAGCTGCTCAGCATGCAAAGATCAAAGTCCAATCCAAAGGGGATCAGGAAGAAAGAATTAGGGGCGCCTGGGTGGCTGGTGCGTTAAGCCTCTGCCTTTGGCTCGGGTCATGATTCCAGGGTCCTGGGATCAAGCCCCACATCTGGCTTCCTGCTCGGTGGGAAGCCTGCTTCTCCCTCTCCCACTCCCCCTGCTTGTGTTCCCTCTCTCACTGTGTCTCTGTCAAATAAATAAAATCTTAAAAAAAAAAGAATTAATAACTTCATTAGTTAAAAAAAAACACACAACTATTTAAAAGGAATCACTTCCTTAAACAGTCATTAAAACAAAAACGAAACATACACATACTATATCTAGGTAGCAGTTGCACAGAAAGAAAACAAAATATTAAGACCAAGGCTATGTGTAAATTTTTTAAAAATCTTAATGTTAAGAACACCTTTATTCAGCATAGTAATTTAAGTTCCCAATTTCATTCAAGATGCACCAATTCCCTTGATTCTAGGTAAAACATGAGGCCCCTTGGACTTCCAAGAAGATCCAAACATACAAACTATGTTCTACCTGATCTCTACAATGTCACGAGGGTGCCTCACTCTGACATCAGAGTAGAAAAAGGAAATACTTAAACACCAGGAAGGTCCTGCTCTAAGTTTAATCAGAACCCAAAAAGCATAAACACTTGTACCTTATTTTTTTAGCAAACATTTCTGCTCCATTCACCATTGTATTAACCAAGCAGGTACTTAGTAAATTAATAATGTTTTATACAGTGCAAACATCCTTTATGCTCTATCACTTTAAACACAGAAAAGTTTTGAACACAGAAGAAAGTATCTAGACATTTGACTCTAAAATTTTAAACTTTTTTTTTTAAATTTTCAGCATAACAGTATTCCTTGTTTTTGCACCACAGCCAGTGCTCCATGCAATCCGTGCCCTCCCTAATATCCAACACCCGGTTCCCCCAACCTCCCATCCCCCACCGCTTCAAACCCTGCAGATTGTTTTCCAGAGTCCATAGTCTTTCATGGTTCACCTCCCCTTCCAATTTCCCCCAACTCCCTTCTCCTCTCTAACAAACTTTTATTTAAAAATATATTTTTTTAAATACACATTCAAATACCATAAAAGCATACACTGTGAAAATGTAACGTCTTCTCCCCGTCACTCACTTAGGCCAGCCTTTCAAAGGTAAGAGCTGTTAATATTTTCATGTACTCCCTTGCCAAATCAAGGTATGTACTCTTGACCACATTTAAACTTTTTGATGAGCTAAGCTTAATAATATGATAAGGGAGAAATCATTGTTTTAATTGTTTAATTTGCATAGTCTTAAATATGGATGATGTTGAACATTTTCTCATAGATTAAAGAACTTTAAAACACCTTTTTCTGTGAGATGCCTTTTATAGCCTTGTTCATTTTCCTTTTGAGAAGTTTACCTTTTGCATATTGATTTGTGAGACTTTTTTGATATTAAAAAATTAGCTCTTTGTTATTCATGTTGTAATTTTTTCCTCCATTAGATATTTGAATTTCTGTATGACTTTTTTTTCAAGTTAAGTCTCTTTCCTCTTAGTCTTTATGTAGTCTAATTCTTGTCTTTATGGCTTTTAAAAATAAGTTTATGTTTTAAAAATTTTAAATTACATTTTGAAATTCAACTTCCGCCTTCCCTTTAAAAGCAGCACCTTTCTTAAAGAAACTAAGGAGACCATAAATAGGTCTGGCTTGATGTACTATTTAACATGAGAAATAGCTAATTTTCTTTTTCTAGCAAAGATAAGGTAGGTTAAGTTAATGGGATTTTCTGCTAAAATAACTTAAAAATCTGGACAAAATAGGAACAAACATCTTATTAAAGTCACTCCAGAACCATTGTCACATTAAAGAACTACCGGGCCAAAATTAAACAAAAAAAGGACCAAAGAGATCATTGAGCATGGAAGAAAGTTTTGACCCATGGATATGGTACTCTTGGCAATGTTGAGCTATTTTCCTCTGCAGGCAGGAAGGATGGAAATCAAAACCCTAAGTCTAAAGAAAGGGAGACTGAAAACAAACAAAAAGACTTTATCCACAATAACTTATCTTCAAACAACTCTACCCTCAAGATGAGTTTGAATTAGAAGCAGACTAGCCCTAATTCAGAGTTAAATACTATGCTGAAATTGTCTGTGATTGAAGAGAATTTCAGTCCTTGGATTTGATGATCATGGACTGGTTTCACTCTCAGAAACCTAGCAGAAGTAACACACATCACTTTGGAGGAAGGAAATTTCAATTTTTAACATGTTTTAAAATACACATTCAAACATAACCAGACATGCAAAGAAACAAAGCTCCATTTGTTTGAACTGGCAAATGTAAGAAAGACAAAACAAGATTAACAAATTATTATATACTAGAATCACCACAGACTGTAAACCAACTGTGTCTAAAGAAACAAGGGATGACCTTGGAGCTATAGCCAAGGAGCGGGAAATCAAACAAAGATCTAGGAAACTTGAACAAAAGCCATACTAGGCTCTTATAGAAATAAAATAAAATCACCTAAATTTTTAAATCTCTAAGAGTAAGATTAATAAAAGAATTTTAATAATTTTATGAAAAAAATAGTGAACTGGACCACGGTTCAGAAAATACAAAAGGCAATATGAAGCAATAAAAATACATGAAAAATGCACAATGAATGAGTAAAATAGTAGGCAAATGGAGCGAGAAGGTGTAAGTGTTTAACTGGAAACTCAGAAGGAGAGGAAAGATATAATGAATCAAAGACAATATTTCAAGAGATGAGGGTTAAGAGTTTTCTGTGGTTGACTGAAGGCATCAGTTTACAATTCAAAAAGCCCAAATGAATGTCAAGTGGAGAAACTTAAATACATGAATATATTGTAGTGAAACTAAAGAAAATCAAAGACAAAGGGCAAGTCCTATAGGCAGTTAGAGGAAAAGGCATATTATCTTCAAAAGACCCATGATTAGAATTACAGCTAACTTTTCAAATGAAACAATGGAAACTAAAAGAAAAATGGAATGGCTTCTTCACTGTGATGAAGGGGGAAACAATGCCAACCAGAATTTATAGTTTTTCAGACTTTGTTTGTCTACAAACATTTTTGTTTTATCTTCATTTTTAGGAATATTTTCAATAGGTAAAGAATTGTAAACTAGCACTGTTTTTCTTGCAGCACTTGAATAATATCACATTGCTGTCTTTTGGTTTCCATAATTTCAGCTGAAAACTTTGCAGTCAGCATTATTAGTGTGCCATTTAAGGAATGTATCTTTTTTCTTCTGACTCCTTTTATGACATTCTTTTTGCTTTAGTTTCTGGCAGTATTCGAACTAACAAGGGTTTGCTGAGCTTTACGAACTGTGAATTATTGTCATTATCCTTTGGGAACTGGTAGAATTAAAACATAGTATAAAGCCTCAGTAATTAAGACAGCTTTAAAAGAAAGACTGATGGAATAGAATAAAAAGTCAAAACAGGCCCAAATATATGCTAGAATTTATTATAATATAAAGGCAGCATCTCAAATCATTGGTATAAGAATAAAGTTTAAACAAAAAAAAAGCACTATTTGTATAACCTAGTAGCCATATGGGAAAACATACCTCACATCTAGCAACAGAATAAATGTCAAATGAATAAAATATTTAAGTGTTTAATATGAAACCATAAAAGTAGAACAATACACAGGAAAACTTTTTTGTAACTTTTGAGGAGAAAGTTTTCTAACCATGTCTCAAAATCCAGATTCCTCTAAAAAATATTAAGAAATGTTATTATGTAAAAAGGAAAAAAGAAATTTGGGGGGCCTGGGCGCCTCAGTTGGTTAAGTGTCTGACTCATGATCTCAGCTCAGGTCTTGGTCTCAGGGTTGTGAGTTCAGGTCCCACACTGGGCTCCATAATGGGTGTAGAACCTACATGAAGAAGAAGAGAAAGAAGAAGACAACGAAGACGAAGATGAAGAAGAAGAAGAAGAAAGAAGAAGAAGAGAAAAAAGAAATTTTGAATGCTACCAAAACAAGTAAAAGCAAAAGAAAAAGTGGTCAAAATATTTACAATTCATATCTAAAACAAATAAATTAAATCCCCAAATATGTAAATAAGTCTTAGAAATCAATATGACAATCCAGTAAAAGAATGGAAGAGAGTTGTAAGGAAAGAAATATACAGGCCCCCTATATGTGTTAAAAGATGCTCAACTTCTCTCATAATAAAAGCGACACAACTAAAGATGTATCTATATACCATTCCCCCAAACACACTGGGTACAATAAAAGTTTGAGAACATAATCTGTTGCCATGGGAATGCAAAGTGGTGCATTCTTCCTCCCTCATGGAATGAGTTGGGGGACACAGATTAAAATATCTATCAATGGGCGCCTGGGTGGCTCAGTGGGTTAAAGCCTCTGCCTTCGGCTCAGGTCATGGTCCCAGGGTCCTGGAATCGAGGCCCGCATCGGGCTCTCTGCTCAGTGGGGAGCCTGCTTCCTCCTCTCTCTCTCTGACTGCCTCACTGCCTATTTGTGATCTCTCTCTCTGTCAAATAAATAAAAATCTTTAAAAAAAAAATAAAATAAAATATCTATCAAGCTTGCAAAATAATTTATCCTCTGGCCCTCTTCTAGGAATTTATCCTGTCGATGAATGAAAACAAGATCAAGAGTATTCATTAAAACACTGAGCTTAATAACAACAGAGAAAAAATAGCCGAAGTACCCACCAAGAGAAGACTGGCTAAATTATCTGTGCTACACCTAAAAGGGGAATGCCATGCAGGTGTACAAGTACAGGATATATGATTAAGTAGAAAAAGCAAGGTTTAGAACAATTCACATAGTATGCTATTTTTAGGTAAGGAGGGAAAATAAGAATCTGCATGCATGTTTGCATCTATGTGCACAAAACACCAGAATAAAGTTAAGATCTGGGTGGGTGAATGAGGCAAAGTAGAAATGACACCCTTCAATATATATTTTTAAGACATTGCTTTAATTTTTAAATACATGAATACATTACTTATCCAAAACTTTAACATAAGAAAGGATTATAGGGTCTTCAGGAAACATGGGAAAGCTGCAAGATAACACTACTAATGAGAGAAATATAAATTAAATACTATTTCATAACCATCAGATTAACAAAAATCAAATAGTTTGGCAATGCTGTTTTGGAACTACGTTATAAGGATGTGGGAAAACAATTTCCATATAATGCTGATGAAAATACAAATTAGTACAACCACATGACTGACCAATTTAGTTTCCAGGAAAGCTCAATATACAGCTGACCTGGAACTCTGCAATTTCCCTTCTTAAAGAAAATCTCCTACAGCTGCACAAGACATATACAGAGATACTCATTGTGGTATTGTTTGTAATAGCAGAAAACTAGGAAGAACATCCTAATATCCAATAGAAGAACAGATTAGAGCATGTTCACATGCTGGAGTGTGTTGCATTAGTTAAAATGAATGAGAGCTATATGGATCTATGCGTTTAGACCTTCAAAATGTAGTGTTGAATGAAAAAGTCAAGTTGGGAAATGGTATGTACTGTATGATATCATTTATGTGAAGGTTAAAACTACTCGAACAGAGTGCCTGGGTGGCTTAGTTGGTTAAGTGGCTGACTCTTGGTTTCAGCTTAGGTCATGATTTCAGGGTCATGAGATCGAGCCTCGTGTAAGGCTCCTTGCTCAGTGCGGAGACTGCTTATCCTTCTCCCTCCCGCTCTGCTCCTCTCTCTGGGCCTTCTCTCGTGCTCTCTTTCTCAAATAAATAATACTCTTTTTTAAAAAACTACTTGAGACAATAACATATATGATTTATAGATAGATAAATATGTAAAAATACCATAAAAATGAACCAAATACAGCTCCTCTGAGAAGCCATAGGCATCAGATCAGGACAGAGTAAATGAGATGACTTCAAATCTGTACTCAGTTTAGTTATCCATAAAATAAAACATCTGAAGGAAATGTGTATAGCAAAATGTTGAGATGCATTAAACATAATCATTGTTGATTATATTACTTCTGTGCTTCTGTTGTGATTTGAAATATTTCATTGTTTAAAAGTCTAATCAAGGAAAAGGATCCAAGGGCTTATTTAGTTCATACAAATCTCAGGGTCAGAGGGACTAAGGTCATCAATTTGAGTTGCTCACTGCAAAACCCTTTCTTCTAGAAATATAGCAAAACCAGGGCACCTGGGTGGCTCAGTGGGTTAAGCTGCTGCCTTCAGCTCAGGTCATGATCTCGGAGTCCTGGGATCGAGTCCCGCATCGGGCTCTCTGCTCAGCAGGGAGCCTGCTTCCTCCTGTCTCTCTGCCTGCCTCTCTGCCTGCTTGTGATCTCTCTCTGTCAAATAAATAAATAAAATCTTTAAAAAAAAAAAAAAGAAATATAGCAAAACCCACTACACTCTTTTTTAAAACCATCTAATATTGATTTTTTTTAATCCATCTTCCGAAAATCATCAGATCCACAAAGTAAAGGAAACAATAACTCTTGTCTCCACAACTTTAGGAATGTGACTTGATTTGTCCACCCACTCTCATGAAGACAACCTTAGAAAGGGCTCCCAAACCCTAGTGACTTAGAAAACTGGTTGGATGAAGGGATGTTATGCCTGCCAGAGTGGACAAGGTTGCTGTTCCCCAGCACTGGTATTTTTCTCTCCTTGGGGTGCCTGTTCCCATTTGGCTTCTGATTTGGTTTCTAGGGTTGAATGTTGTGATCACTGCAGATGAGGTTTGCCACTGTCATTTATTATGTCCTAGTAAAAATGTTTTCTGGAAGTCTCATTAGCTCTTGTTAGTTTTGCTACTATCAATCAAGCAAAACAAAACAAAAAAATGAACAAAACTAAGTTTACCAAAAAAATACGAAGCTAGCTATACACACAATATATTTCATACCTTCAGACAACAGAGGGCAATAAATAAAATATATGAGTGGAGCCATAGATTCTCTAGGAACTAGCAAGTTGGTGGAAAGAGTGTTTTTCATTTCCTGGTCACAGCAGGGTCAAATTCACCCATGCAAGTGAATTGCTGAATCAAACTTCTTTAGAAATGCTCTTTCTTTGAAAGGTGCAGGAAACAACTTCCAAGACTTGCTTGACTGAGCTCACCCAGCAAATCAGTGGCAACGTCAAAGTCAGTATTCTCCATCTCCATGGAAGGCAGTGGAGGATTACAGAAAGTATGCTGGCCTCAGAGGATGCCAAAGACCTGGGTTCAAGTTCCAGCTTTACTTAGGTGGATAGTTTTCAATGTCTCTGAACCTCAGTTTACTCATCTCTAAAATAAAGGGAGTTACATAAATGCAGAGAATAATCTGGTGATTGCAGCAAAAGGGGTGGGGGGAGTGAAGTAGGTGAATGGTGTCAAGAGGTAAAAACTTCCAGTTATAAAGTAAGCCACAGGAATGAAAAGTACGGCATAGGGAATATAGTCAATCGTATTGCATTAATTTGGAATGGCGACAGATGGCAACTACACGAGTGTTTTGTGATGTGTATAAATGCCCAATCACGATGTTGTATACCTGAAACTAATATAACATTATGTGTCAACTATACATCAAAAGATTTTTTTAAAGTAAAATAAAATAATGGGGTTAAGAGATGTCCTCTAATGTCCTTTTAAATGTGAAAACCTCATGACTCGAGTCTTCCACTTGCTATGTAATTGACAGAAACCTCATTCCAACCTCCTAAACAATCTTGACCGTCTATGCGTCCAAACTTGTGCTATTCCCTATCCTAAGGTATGGAAGAAGAAATAAAGAAAAGGAAACAGTCAAGGAATGTTTCCATTGCCTCTGAAGCCATGTTAAAAACATTTACTCTTTTACCATAACTATGTTTTGCTAGGTTTTCTAATTATAACAGCACACCCTTATAATTAATCATAATAATCACACAGCTGAAACAAAGCTTATGCAGGGAGGTCTGCACCAGTATACTCAGATACATATTATTTAGTAGTTTCAACTGTGAGATAACATATTGCACTCAATTACTTGCTATGTTCTATTTTGGTATTCCTTTCTTGGCTTTCAGGAGGAAAAAAAGATCTTCTTTATGGCTTATTAGAGTACAATATATAAATGACTATAAAGCTGTCCTTTGAAGTACTAATATTATGATTACTTTTATCTTTAATAATAATACATCATGATGTCTTTGGGGGAAAAGAGCCTATTTGCCAACTTCTGACTCCTGAATTGAAATATCTCCTCTTCAGTAAGAGACATAATACTTAAAAAATGCTGAGTAAGTGCATCAGCTCCATTTCCTGATTGTGCCAGTGGTTAATGTCACCTCTAAGATGACAGCAACCTTACCAGGCATTGAATAAAAAACACTTTTATGCTCTTACTTCTAGGGTTCATTCCAGTAACCAAAGGTTTAATAAGAATATGTTTTTTCTTAAAGCCTGTTCTAAATACTAGTATCTCCTTGAACCCCTAGATTACCTAAAGTTTCTCAATACCCAGTTAAAAAATGCAAAACTTAAGCAGTTAAACCATTTATCTTTTAAGAGTCAAATAATATTTTCGTATCTCAGTTTTATTGAAAATGATAGAATTAGTTTACTCAACTGTTGTGTTTCTGGTTTTGTTCTATTTTGTTTTTAAGAATGTAGTCTTGACTAATTGTGTTCTTAATCTCTTCTGGAAGAATCAGTTTGTAAAAGGTATCAAGTTACTTCAGTTATTCTCTTTTAGACTATTATAAAAAGGTAACAAAATCATTTCGGTGGTAAAATCAATTTCCTAAACAAACTTGGTTTCACCACAGATAGGCATATACAGAAGAAAGCACAGAAGAGTTCTGGTTCAGGTAAACACTGAGAGTAAAATATTAGATAGTGGTGAAATTTACACTCAACTTCCTTGATTCTAGAGCACTGGTTCAAACTCTGGTGGATGAAAAAGAAAAATCTCCTAGCTGCATTTAACCAAGACTTTCTATCCAATGGAGGACCAGCAACTGAAGGGCATAAACACAACTGTTAGAAATGTGATTGAGTACTTCCCGCTGAGGATTATCAATGTTCCTCCTTCTGGAACATTGTTTGAGGAAGTATGAAAAAAATCCAAGCGAAATTTCCCTCCTCAAATCAATTCATAATTGAAACAGCTGCAGAACGTTCAATCAGATGCTTATTTAGTGAAATGAGAAGGCAATGATCATGGCTGCCTGGAAAAGCTCCTGATTGTGTTTAGACAGTCATTACTGTTTTTCACTAATGAAAGGTTATAGGTTGCAGTCATTGATAACCCACAATAAAGATGAAAGCATATTCTTATCAGCAGTTCATTTCATGTAAAGAAAAATGCAAAAGATAGCTTACCTCTATCTGCATCTTCAGAAAATGACTGTGAACCAAAGTTGACGTCAGAACCTCACAGTGTGGAAGTCAACATTGCCATGGTGATTCAATTTTAATACACGAATACTTGTTTCCTTTGGCACATGACTATAAATGTAAGTATGGGTGTCAACTCAAATACTTAACCAAAAGTTAAAATACAGATTGAAGGCCAGTGAGAGCTGCATTTCACAGTCAATAAATTAAGGGAGTAAAAGTACCTAGATAGTGACATGAGAGATTATAGAGATGATCTACTCTGGTGGAAAAAGCACTGCATAGGAGATTACAGTCTGAGCCTGGGTTTTAATTGTGCTTCTGCTACTCAAGCAAACTTTGGAAGCCACTTGGTTTCTTTTCTTTTCTTTTTTTCACTTGGTTTCTTAAAGCTTCAGTTTTTCATTTGTAAAATCTAGATTTGATTATTAGTTAAGTCCTCTCTCAAGCTTTGAGTCTATTGAGCTATGGAGCATTCTAAACTGTTGGTCTCAAAACCCAACCAAATAAAATTTTTGACATTATACCACCACCCTATGTATACTCGTTCATTTATAATTATATTATATACTACAAGTACGTATATACATACATATGAGTACTAGAGTACTAGGACTAGAGTACTAGAGTACTCATATGTCAAATATATTAAAAATATGATTCAAAATACTTAAAATGAGCTAAAGATGAAAGATATTTTAAAGATAATTTGGTATGTTTATCAACAATTATGTTTACCAACAAAAATTGACTATGCTTCATTCTTTTTTAAACGCCTGACTTAAAACACTTTGTGATAAAGTAATCCAAACATAATTCTAAGGCCACATTTTTTCCAATACTTAATTTTAGGGGCTGACATAAATGAAAATGATAACTCACAAAGATACAGAGATCCAGATGGAAGAAATATATCATTGATTGAATTTATTAACACTCATATTTTTCACTTTCACCCACTATTAACACTAACAACACAATAGCTTCTCGGCCTTTTGGCTAAGATCAAGTGTAAAACTAACAACACAAAGGCGTTTGTTGAAATTCAAGAATAAAAAAAGAAAGGAAGAAAGGAAAGGAGGAAGGAAGGAAGCGAGAAGACACATATTACCAATATCAATAATGAAAGAGGAGATCCGCTATAAAACCTACAGACATCACAAAGCTTAAAGTTTTTTGTTTTCTTTTGTTTTGTTTTTAAATTTTTATTGTGTTATGTTAGTTACCATAAAACAAATCATTAGTTCTTGATGTAGTGTTCCAAGATTCATTGTTTACATATAACATCCAGTGCTCCATGCAATAAGTATCCTCCTTAATAACCACCACCAGGCTCACCCATTCCCCAACTCTCCTCCCCTCTTAGGGTTATTATGAACATTTTATGCCAACAAATGTAAATTTTTAGATTAAACTGAAAATTTTCTTTAAAAAGTTTACCAAAATTACACAAGGAAACAAAACAGAAACACCTTAGTAGATCTAAATGTACTAAATAAACTGAATAACTGAATAACTAAAAAACCTCCCAAAAAAGGCTCTAGGCCCAGATAGCTTGAAAAGTGAATTTTTCAAACCCTTAAAGAAGAAATAATATGAATATTATAAATGACAACACTTGTAGAGAATGAAAAAGTAGAATAATTCCCAACTTGTTTTATGAGACCAATTTGTTTTTTCAGATCAAAGATGAAGCCATTGCATGAAAAGGTGAAATAATATTTGACCTCTCAACAAATGCATAAGTAATATATGAAAGTCAACACCCATTCAAAATTAAAATTCTTAGAAACCTAGAGATGGAAGAAAATGTTCTTAATCTGAAAGAGAGTACCCATTAAGAGCATCATACTAAATGATGAAACAGTGAGAACTTCCACTCTGAGACTGAGAACAAGAGAAGGATGTTTGCTGTCATCATTTCCATTAAACTCTGATAAAGGCCTAGCTGTGCAAGAAAGAATAAGAAATAAAAGGCTTGGGGCGCCTGGGTGGCTCAGTGGGTTAAAGCCTCTGCCTTCAGCTCAGGTCATGATCCCAGGGTCCTGGGATTGAGCCCCGCATCGCATCGGGCTCTCTGCTCAGCAGGGAGCCTGCCTCCCTCTCTCTCTCTGTGCCTGCCTCTCTGCCTACTTGTGATCTCTGTCTGTCAAATAAATAAATAAATAAATAAAAGCTTTAAAAAAAAAGAAATAAAAGGCTTAAGGACTGAAAAAGAATAAAACTATCATTATTTGAAGATGCCATGTGTATATACAAAATCCAAAATCACCTACAGATAAAGTAGAAGTCAATAAGTTAATTTATCGAGGTTTGAAGGTATAAAAGATCAATATACAAAATACAACTCCTTTTTGATATGCCCCCAAAATTTAGAAAATAAAATTAGCTATGGTGATTGCTGTGAAGTGTGTAAACCTGGCGATTCACAGACCTGTACCCCTGGGGATAAAAATATATTATATGTTTATAAAAAATAAAATTAAAAAAAAAAAGAAAAAGAAAATAAAATTAGAAGAAACATACCACTCCAGCTATAAAGGAAGTGATAAACTGTACTTCATCAAAATTAAATTCTTTTGCTAATGAAAAGATAGTAGTAAGAAAATTAGAAAGATAATCTACTTTTAGGAGATATTTGCAATAACTGTTTCTGAAAGGCCTATATTGGGAAAAAAAAAAAAAAACATGAGTCAATAACAAAAGGACAAATAACCTCCTAAAGTATAAGCAAAATCTCTGAATACACACTTGAGAATAGAATACATAAAAATGGTCTAAGCAAATGAAAAGATACTCAACATCATTAGTCACTGGAGAAATGCCAATTAAAAACAAAATATTAAAAAAAGAAAAATATATAGGCTTTTGTTTATATTTGGCTAATAATAACTCTGCAGCTAGGATGACCTAAAATTAAAAGATCGACAATGTGGAGTAACCAGAAGAACTATCTACCACCACCGGGCGGGGGTGGGGGCTGTGGTTGGTCTTTAAAAAGCTTCAACCACTTTAGAAAACTGTTTGAAGCTTTTCAGAAAGTTAAAACATATACCTACTCTATGACCCAGCAACCTTACCCCTAAACATTTACCTGAGAAAAATTAAAACACACACACACACACACACACACACACACAACTTGTACAAGAATGGTTATGCGAGCTTTATTCATAATAATCCCAAACTTCAAACAAACTAAAGTTACATTAACAGGAGAACAAATAAACCATGGATAAGCCTACAGTGGGACACTGCTCACGGGTAAAGAAGGGAGTTTGCTACACACAACCACATGAATACATCTCCAAAACATTATGTTGAGTGAAAGAAACCAGACACAAGAGACTATATACTCTATTGAGCATATTTATTTGAAGTCCAAGAACAAGCAACACGACTATAGGGTGAGAGGATGCAGAATGTCTAGGTCGGGGATGGAGGGACTGACTGGAAAGGGCATGAGAGGACCCTGAAGCCAGGGATGTTCTCTATCCTTAACGGAGTGGTCATTACACAGATCTTGCCAAAACTCACCAAACTGTACACTGAAGAACTGTGCATCCTATTGTATCTAGATTGTATCTCAATAAAAAATGTAATGAAGATTACATAATAAATATATAAATAATAAACATAAAAAATAAGACTATAAAAGAATAAACCTAACCACAATGGTCAAGGCTTTTACCCAGAACACTACTGCTGAGAGAAATTAGCAAAAACCTAAATACATGAGAGATAAACCACATTCATACTATACTACATAGAGAGCATTATAGAATAGTAGGAAAGGATGAACTACTCCATAAATCATGCTGAATGATGTGAAAAAAGACATAGAGTCAGTTTTAAGCAGCAAATTAAACTGGAGACTGAAATAACTAAAATAGTTGATAAAAATAGTTTTTAAACTACTTTAAAATCCATCACTAACCCTATCAGAAAATAAAACATCAAAGTGAAAAATTGCAAGAAATAGTGTAGTACCCAGGCTGTCTTTTGTCAGTTCTCTACTCTCAACAGTTCTCTACTCTTCATCAAACCTAGCAAAAAAAAAAACAACAACAACAACTCAGATTTAACCACTCCTCCAGGTCTTTATTTCCTTATGAAAGCTTGCATGCCTTGAGGAGATAGGCAAAGAGAAAGACTCCCTAAAAATCTGCTTTTGCTCCTTTTTCTGCTTCTGTTCTTACCAGAACCTGTACCCCCACCCCACTTAACACATCCCTCAGTATATCTTCCTTGTAAGGGACAAGAAGTTAATGATTTCTCTAGAACAGATAACATCTAAGGAAGAACCAGGTGAGAATGACCTGAGGAAGTCATCATATGCACATTCCAGACCAGGGCTCCAGATATCTCCAGGCCAAGGCCCCCCTGGCTCCAAGGAATAAGACCTGGGCCTTTGTCTTCTTCGTTCTAACCAGTTCCTGGATGCCTGAGGGGATATGCATACCAGACCCTGACAAAGACAAGACTCCCTCTTTTCCTTTCTGAGTCTCCCAGAATCTCCATCCGCATCTGCTCTCTCCTTATCTTCAATAAACTGTGCTCTCACTTCCTATGAGCTCGCATTTGATTTCCATCCTAGTGAAGCCAAGGACCTTCTTGGCTGATCTTGAGGAACCCCTCTGGCTTCCTGGATTAGGCCTGCATGCATCAAAGGAAAACTTACATTAAATAAATGTGTATATTTTTCTCTTAATCTGTTCTTTGCTACAGGGAGGCCATCCAAAAGCTTAGAAGAGTGGAGGAAAACCATATTCTTCCTCCCCCACAGAAATCGTGGTTGAAAACCATCAGAACTAATAAAAAGCAAACTAACTAAACAGATTTAATGTATTTAAATGCTCAGAAACAGAATGAGAATGACAGTGTTTAACATGCTTAAGAAATAAAAGGGAAACTTGAAGAATAAAAGAGTAGAAAGTAATCAGATTGAAGAACAGATTGAATCAAGAACCACATAAAATTTCAGAAATGAAAATACTTATAATTGAAAAATTAAAACTCAGCAGATGAGACTTCACGGAAGAAGGAATTACTGAATAGAGAAGAAAAAGTATTCAGAGTTCTACAAAGACAAAGAAATGGAAAAAGTACAATAGAGGTTTAAAGGAATAAAAAATCAGGGCACCTGGGTGGTTAGTTGGTTAAGCTTCTGACTCTTGGTCTCAGCTCAGGTCATGATCTCAGGGTCCTAGGGTCAAGGCCCACATTGGGCTACACCCTCAGTGAAGAGTCTACTTGAGATTCTCTCCCTCTTCCTTTGCCAATACTCCTGCTTTCACATTCTCTCTCTCTCTTTCAAATAAATCTTTTTCAAAAATGTTAATCTCTTATTTTAAAAAAAGGAATAAATGAGAATAATAATAGACTAAGAAACAGAATAAAAGAGTAACTGATTGGAATTCCAGAACAAGATTACAGAAGGGAGAAGAGCCAAGAATCCACATGGGGGGGGGGGAATTAAACACAGTCCCTACCTCACACATATTCATACAAATATGAAATCAAAGATCAATCATTAATCTCAACAAAGGAGCTACAACTATTACTCTTTTAAAAGTAAACAGAGTATGTTTGTGATCCTTGAGAAGGTGATTATTTCCTAGCAAGAAGGCAAAAAGCATTAATCTTAAAGGAAAAACATTGATAATGTCAACATAATCAAAATTAAAAATTTCTGCTGCTGAAGAAATATGAAGGAAATGAAAAGGGGGAAGCTACAGACTGGAAGAACATATTAACAATACATATATCTGACAAGTGATTAGTGTTCAGAATACCAAGTTACAAAGTACTCTTAAAATTAATAAAAGAAGGGACGCCTGGGTGGCTCAGTTGGTTAAGCAGCTGCCTTCGGCTCAGGTCATGATCCCAGCGTCCTGGGATCGAGTCCCACATCGGGTTCCTTGCTTGGCGGGGAGCCTGCTTCTCCCTCTGCCTCTGCCTGCCATTCTGTCCGCCTGTGCTCGCTCTCTCTCCCTCTCTCTCTGACAAATAAATAAAAAAAAATCTTTAAAAAATAATAATAAATAAACACATTTTCCAAAAAAAAAAAAAAAGGGGGGGGGTGCCTGGGTGGCTCAGTGGGTTAAAGCCTCTGCCTTCAGCTCAGGTCATGATCCCAGGGTCCTGGGATCGAGCCCCACATCGGGCTCTGTGCTCTGCAGGGAGCCTGCTTCCTCCTCTCTCTCTCTCTCTGCCTGCCTCTCTGCTTACTTGTGATCTCTGCCTGTCAAATAAATAAATAAAATCTTAAAAAAAATTAATAAAAGAAAAAAAAACAACTCAATAAAAAATGAGCAAAAGACTTGAACAGACACTTCATTAAAAAAGATATATGAATGGCCAGTAAGCACAGAAAAAGGTCCACAACATCATTAATCATTAGATAAAAACTAAACCTACTAAAAGACATAGCTTCACACTACTAGTAGGTCTAAAATGAAAAAGACAACACTATGTGGTAGCAGGAAAAAAAAGAAGAAAACAACCGCATTTATCAGCAAAGATCTGAAGCAATCGGAAGTCTCGTGCTTTGCTGATGGGACTGTAAAATGGCACAGGTACTTTGGAAACATTCATGTTCTTGATGTGTTATAAGCTATGCTTTTTACCTTTCTCTGCTAGGTTATATGGGTCAAAACTCTCCCCTTTTTGCTTAAGGGAGTTCGGGTTAGGTTTGCCTTGCTAGCAGCCAATGAATCCTGACTTACACTGAAAGATAAGATACACAGTTCGTACCACTGGGTATGCGTTGCTCCATCAGGCAACATGGAACTTGGACCACTTAACAACGGGTCCTTAAACATGGACTAGAGCTGCCCTGCTCAGAGGTGTGTCCACAAAAGCAGCAACTCTGAACTGTGACCCAGATGTCATCTGTTGCTCTTTCCCTGGTTGTGCATTTGTGTTTTCTGCCTACAGTGCCCTCCTGATGCAGACAATCTGGGTCAATAAACACAAATGCGTAAAAAAGAAGTGAGAAGGAAATGAGAAAAATCATGAAATAATAAATGCAATGGTAAAATATTAATCTAACAACCAACTTTGGAGACTTGCCTAGTGTACGTGCAGCCTACATGACCATCAATTAAATATTAGCAAAAACAATGTATAATTTTCGTTATTGTACAGACTGGAGCCTTCAGAAAATCCTGGTAGCAATAGACACAGAATCACATTTAAGTAAGATGCTGTGCATTCTAAGGATTAAGGCAAGGGGATCTTACGTAGACTGGTCAGCACACAGGAGACATTCTGAACTGGGATTTACATTTTTTAAACTTTAAGACAATTGCAGTAATAAATCAAATGGAAAATCCATGGGGTATTCAGTTACCATAATGTTTCATTTACATAAATACAATTAAGCTACCAGTGTGACTTCAGGGTTTAGTTCCCTTCCTGAGAGCTGTTATTTGTCAGGCTTTCGAGCATTGGAAAAACCAGTCTGGTGGGATTTATTTCTGGCTCAACATTATTTCTGTGGGAGACATTCATTCTTTGGTTTTTCGCCTCATGGATCTTAGCTTACTTTAACGCAGCCAAAAGAACCATTTCCTATTTTGCTTCACCGTATTTTCCATCTGACCTTTCTTAACATGTAGAACTTTTAACAAAGAAGGACGCATACCTGTGTCGTAATGCACGATAAGCCTTTTGCTGTGGCTGCCCACAGTCTGCGGCTCAAAATCCACTTCCAGCTGCATGGACTCCCCCACATTAAGAGTTCCGGAAGATGGCTCCACGGAGAAAGGCCTGCAGCACACGATGAGACACTCTATCAGAGCCCATTCCTATCTGGTGTGAGGGGGAGGAGGAAAGGATAGGGGAGTTCTTTTTTTTTCTTTTCTTTTCTTATTATATTTTGTTATGCTAATCACCATACAGTACATCATTAGTGTTTGATGTAGTGTTCCATGATTCATTGTTTGTGTACAACAGCCAGTGCTCCATGCAATATGGGACCTCCTTAATATCCATCACTGGGCTCACCCATCCCCCCACCCCCGTCCCTTCTAAAACTCTCAGGTCGTTTCTCGGAGTCCATAGCCTCTCATAATTCTTCTTCCCCTCTGATTTCCCCTCCTTCATTTTTCCCTTCCTTCTCCTAATGTCCTCCCTGCTATTCCTTATGTTCCACAAATTAAGTGAAACCATATGATAACTGACTTTCTCTGCTTGATTTATTTCACTCAGCGTAATCTCCTCCAGTTCCATCCATGTTGATGTAAAAACTGTGTATTCATCCTTTCTGATGGCTGAGTAATATTCCATCCTGTCTATGGACCACATCTTCTTGGACCATTTATCTGTTGAAGGGCATCTGGGCTCCTTCCATAGTTTAGCCGTCTTTGACATGGGTGCTATGAACATTGGGCTGCATGTACCCCTTCTTTTCACTACCTCTGTATCTTTGGGGTAAATACCCAGTAGCGCAATTGCTGGGTCATGAGGCAGCTCTATTTTTAACTTTTTGAGGAACCTCCACACTTTTCTCCAAAGTGGCTGCACCAGCTTGCATTCCCAGCAAGAGTGGAAGAGAGGTTGTAGAGGAAGGGGAGTTCTAGCACTGCAGGCACTAGAACAATTTGGTAATTCAGAAATAAAGTACACTTCTCCCCTGACATGAAAGAACTTTGCTTTTAAGGTTAAAATAGCAGTATTAGACCAGCAGGTGTAAGAGAAACTTAAATGATACAGTAATATTCTCGTTTGGGTCCTTGCCATTCAGCCATTCTTTTAACATTCATGGAGTGATTCCAGTGGTCAGCCCTAAAACATGTCTGCAAGTACTATAATTTGCAGAAGAAAAATACCTTCAAAGGGATAAAAACCAAGTTTTGTGATAGGTCAGTGAAGAGAAGGTTTCATAATGGAAAACTGTGAGACTCCTGAAGATCACACAATCACATGAGGATGACTTTAGGGCAGTTTTAACAAAGGGTCTGCTTAACAGAAGGGGGAAGGGGAACTACAAATGATACAATCCCCCAGGGTTATAAAGAGTTAAGCCATTATGACCTCTAGGCCCAAAGAGCCAAGGAGTGGTTTTGAAACCTACAGGAGTCCTATGAGAACGCTGCTGTATGAGGAGCAAGGACCTTTAGTCAAGAGAGACAGACAGTCAGCCCAGATGGCCTCACAGGGAAGACACAAGGGGACAAAGTGTCCCGACTTCAAATCCTCTCATCTGGTCACCTGCTGGGACTCCCACTGGCTGAACCCAATCAGAAGCCAAAGGGATGGAAGCCTGTTGACCCATGCCACGCAGGTCAGCCTCCTGGGTGACAGCAAGCTGGAGACCGGTGGAGAGCATTTAGAAAGGCAAACTGGGGATAAGTTCTATGCTTTGAAAATAGAATTTGTGCATGGACACATGATGGGGTGGTAGGGTGGCTTTGGGAACAGGAAATAGTTTCATTTCATTTCCCTGGAAGGAAGTGGTAAGAGAGAAGCTGGATCTGATCATGAGGTACCTTAAATAACTTACAGAGTTCTTCCTTCTAAATAGAAAACCCAGCCCATTTAATTATTTTCATGGTCCATTTCACTTCTCTAAATTGCTAGTTTTTCAAAGTAATGCGTTGTACAATGTATCTGGCAGGCTACGTTTTTTCTGATTATTTACTTCTATCAACACTGTTTTTTAGTTTTATCCCTGAAATCTTCCCTTAAGTAATGAACTTAATGTCCAAAAGCCTAAGCTTCTGTGAGGGTACAGAGCCATGGCGAGGGTAGGACATAGTGGTACCTGAGATCTTCTCTGTAGTGCTTCCCACCATGGGAAACTGTTTCTTTTCTCTGGGGCTCTCTAGTTGGATCTCCCTCTACATTCACTTCTTTATCTTCCCATTCCCTTGTCCTTTTCCCACACCTATAGCACCAGCTCTCCAGTGAACTGCAGGCACTGTGTAGAAGCTCTATGCGGGTAGCGGTCCCTAGCCTGAAGCCAACTGAAAAAGTTCAAAACTCAGCTCTGCCATGACCTTGGGGCAAGTCACTGAAGCTTCGGTCTCCTGGTCTATAAGATGAGGGTAAGGACAGCACCTGCCCCGTAGGGTTGTCAGGCGGACCAAAGGAGCGGACACGGGTAAAATGTAGAGTACAAAGCCTGGCACTAGGCAGTGCTAAACTAATGTTTATTATTATTTCTGTTATCTCCATCACTGGCAGCCTCCAGATGGATGATGAGCCTGAGGGTGATCTTGGGTGTTCAAATGAGTTCAAGTTTTTATTATTCTCCTCTCAATCCTTCACATTGCTCTACGGATACCATAAAAAACATCTATAGGTCATAACACATGCATATCAACACTTCCAGTGGTCCTCATAATGTACGTAATAAAGCTCAAAGTCCTAGGCATTTGAGGTTCCACACAATCTGCTCCCAACCAGATTTTACATTTTCATTAAACACATAACGTCTGTCCAAATGTCCCACGTTATCTGTCACATTCCAAATCAGTTGGAGAAGGAAAGGGTGGGAGGGCTCCACTCCCTTCACCATAACCTCACCTAGCATCGCCCCCTCTCTGTTCCAACCAGACCGCACCCCCTGCACAGACATTCCCCAGCTGCTAGGCTCCCACAGGAATATTTAGCATTTTCCACAGGTCCTAATGCCTCCAGAGTCACTTATCACTGCCCAGACTCAAAGGCACCGCTTAACTAGAATCTTCCTGGATTCTGTCTTGTTAACAAAGTCTCCTTCCTCAGGCTCGAACTTTCTTTTTACTTCTCACTTCAGTTCACCTTGTACTAGAATTAGTTTTCACACCCGCTCCTGTCTGAAGCTACAGACTCTTGAGACAACACGAAAGGGAAAGCAAATAAGCTGCCATGAGCACGAACTCCATCCACACCGGGACCTAACTATGTTGGGTCCCTTCTGTATGCCAATCCTCTTAATCCTGGGGAAAATCTGCAGAAAGGAGGTATTGTTATTTCCACTTTAGATATGAGAAAACATGCTCTAAAAGGGCAGGCAACTGGCCCGAAGTTACCCAACGAGGTGGCCGTGGAGCAGGGTTAGAACTCGAACTTGCAAGTTCAAGTTCTCTCTGCCTCCCAAAAACATGCCTGAACATTGAAGCCACCTGAAGAGATACATCTTTGTGTCTCTCACCCTATGCACAGTTCTTTACTAAAAGATGCCTCTCAGAAGAGGTTGTGGATTGAATTACAACCAACTTTCAGAGGGAAATAAAAATATCTGTAGTCATTAAGTCACCTTTATAACATTTTGGTGGAACAGAAAAGGAGCAGACTTTTAGCATCTCAAGAATCTCTACTTCCTGAGATGAAGGTAGGAGATCCAAAGTAAGGCTCACAGTCTTAAAAGTTCCTTTTGGTCCCTGATGGTGTCAGTAAGAATCTTAAGAACTGAGAACCGGGCCTAGTTTCCTGACTTTGGGAACAATGTTGTAATATTTTCTTCTATTTTTGCTTCCCTGGGTCCTAATATTTTTTCTTCCTACATGGCGCTTTCATTTTCTTTTCAAACATTTCTTGGTAGCGAAAAGAACAGTTTTGAAATGAATTCGATGGTATTGCACGTAGAACCTAAGCTAATTTTCTATGGACAAAGAGATCCTTCTCTAGGACCTCCAGAAATCCAAATTCTATACAGAAGTAACAGATACTTTTCTGTTGTGCTCACTGTTGGGTTTATATTACACTAAATTTCTTCAGTAGTCAAAAAAACAAAACACCTGGGACAACCATTGCTACTTAGAGCTGCCTAAGCTTTCTCAATAAATCAGATGTTAATTGGGTAGAGTGTGTTAAGTTCTGGCACTTAAACATTGTCCATAATTTGATTTTGTACTTCATTTTACTACAGGCAGTCAGGCTGAACCGGCCAGAAAATATCAAGTATCAGAAAATACTCTTAACAAAGAAGTAAAAGGCATTGTTTTTCAAGGGCATAGAGCTGGCTCTGTCTACCAAAATGTTTGGTTTTGATATAATAGCCCCATTATTACCGAATGCTTGATTAGGGAGGAAACGGGTTCGTGAAAAATCATGAGCCACAAAAAAGATTTTGAGTTTTTTGCTCAACCCACTGTAAACTGCTCTTGAGAACTAAAACTTTTCCATCCTTACAAATCGATATTTTAGCAGAAGGCTGAATATTGGCTCTGTTATATTAAATATGGAATTTAATATTAGTATGCTTTCTTCAGACAATCTTTCTTATTAACTGATTCCTGACATAAGGTTTTGGATTTTGAGACTGCTTCTTCATCTTTCCTATTTCACCTTCCAAAATTAATCCCACTTTAATAGTCAGAATTATTCTGGTACCTACTACAGTTTCAGGTTAAATCTGCAATAAACTTGAAGAGTAATGGTTTATATTCTTTGTATATTTTATAGCACACGGAGACTCCTTTTATTAGCGTAAAAACATTATGCCTATTTTATAGTACTAGGACCATTTTTTTTATTTTAAATTATTGTACAGGTTTATAGTTGTAGCTTTGCCTTGTGATATACTGTTGGTTAGGCATCCTATAAACATTTATTGAGCACTTAATTCTTCTGGCATTATATTTGATGCAGGGAAAATAGAAATGAAAACAGATTCAACCCTTGCTTTTGAGAAACTCACATTCTAATGAGGGCAACAGACATATAAAGAACATTTTATTTTTTATAATTTATATGAACCTAACCATTTATAAGCTTAACCATTAATTCAATCATTATTTCAATGAAAAGAATATGATTTTTAAAAATAATTTCCCATGAGATATTGTTTCTGTGCATTGACTCCTAAAGTGATCAGAGTAAGAGCAGACCCTGGGTTTTCTACTCCAAAATCTCACAATATATCCATTGCTCTACCATGTTGGCAATCATATTAACTGAAAGAGTGGTCCTCACCTTTGGGGCAAAACAATCACTGTGCACTTTTTTTTAGAATGGACGCTTGTCAGGGCATCTCCCCGAAGATTCTGATTTAATACAATGTGACCACAAGTTCAATTACATCCTTTCTCATTGCAACCCCCAGGGTTCTCAGTTGCAAACAACAGAAACCAACTCTGGCTAACTTAAACAGAAAACAGATTTACTGGAAGGATTTGGGGTAGCTCAAAGAATTGATGGCATGCTTAGAAAATATGTATTTTGTGGAAAGAACATAGAACTACTCTATCATGAATAGATAAGATACCTAAACAGGAAAGCAAAAATATTTGCAAACAAATTGAATTGAGAGATTGATTGTCCAGAAGATGAGAGAAATAAGAAGCCCAATTTAAGATGACAAGATCTCTCAGGGATAAGTAACAGCAGTTAGCGATTCTCACCCCTGGGCTGGAGACAAGAGGAGGAGGAAGTGTTATCAGATCATGGGAACTTGACAGAAGTTGGAACCATGGGCAGGCTAGGCTGACAGGAATCAGAACCATACAGGAGATGCAGCCTCTGCTGAGGCCTCTGCTGAAGGCAGAGAGGATGGAGGAGAAATGCCCCGGCCCCTTGTTACTCTGCATTCTCCTTCTAGTGCCCTGCAGTAGTCAAAGTCAGCTGGAATTCCGCTGAGGCAGAAAGCTAACTGCGGAGAGATAGTGAATGAAGCCTGGGAAAGGGAAGGAGTGGATCCGAGGGTAAGTAAGCCCAGAACTGGCCCATGTTTGTTCTGATCCAGGTTTTGGTGTTAGTTCACGAAGGAACTTGGGTAAGTCATTTCCCCTCTCGGGCCTTATTTCCTTCATCTGTAAAATGAGAATGTCGGACTAGAGTTTCTAATGGCTTCATGATTCCTAGCTAGTCCTTGAGTTGGCTCACTATTTTACCTTGGAAGTATTTCTGTATTAGAAGATGTTTCACATTCATAGTTACATGGGCAGAAAAGTTTTACATCTCTTCCGGCAACTTCACACTATGACATCTATGAAGTGGTTTTACTTCACTTTTGTATGAAGGTAATAAAGAGTAAACTGCCATTATAGGTAGATTTTAAGATTCAGCCTCAGTCCGGGAAGATATGCTGCCTGCTCTTGTTTTTCCACCTGAGGTGGATTTTCTTTTACATAGGAAAAATATGAGTATAACAGTAAGTTTTTAATGTGTATTATGGAAAGTGGTTGTGGGAGGACTTTTTTAAATCCAAAAAGATTCGTTCTTTCGTAAGTCATGGCAAGCCAGTTAACCTGCTTCCTACTCCTTCAAACTCTGTGAATCTCCCCAGGAGATGACAAAGGCCATATAAGCACTTAGGGACAAGGTCAAAAGACAATGATCTTCAAAACAACTTCGTCTTTGCTGATTGATTTAGCTAAATGAGTTCAAGCGGTCTTGCTTCTGAAAGTTAGTTAAGAAAACTAAACTTAAGAAAGAAAGTTAGAAAGAGGTTGCCCACCCTAACAATGAAAAAAAAGCAGGTAAACACAAAATCACAACTTTTCTTGAGCGAATCAGAAAGCAGACATCGCAGAGCAAATGAGCAAACTAAAATCTGAAGATGGACAATCCCCCCACCCGCAAGGGGAGGGAAAGGTGCAGACTGCTTTACTGGTAGCAGACAGAACTTCCCTATGGGCAGAAGAAAGTGCAAGAGAGAATGGAACAGAATTATTGTTTGAAGAGATAATGGCTAAGATTTTCCAAAAATAAAGAAAGATGTAGCAAGTGTGGAAACTCAGGATGAAAACCAAAACTAAACAAAAACAAAACAAAATCCTTAAAACAAAAAACAAACAAAAAAGACAAAAAAAAAAAAAAAAAAAAAAACCCCATGCCTAGACATAGCTTATTTGAATTACTAAAAACCAAATATAAAGACAAATCTGAAAGGCAGCCCACAAAAAAAGACATAATTACATCTAGAGGAACAAAGAGTTTTGGCAGAGACCTCATAAGAAAAATGTAAGCCAAAAGATAATGAAATGCCACCTTTATACTGCTGAAACAAATTACGTGTATACAGAACAGTCAACCCAAAATTCTAAACTGTAGAGAATATTTCTCAAAAGTGAAGGCAAAGGGATGCCTGGGTGTCTCAGTTGGTTAAACAGCTGCCTTCGGCTCGGGTCATGATCCCAGTGTCCTGCGATGGAGTCCCACATCGGGCTCCTTGCTCGGCGGGGAGCCTGCTTCTCCCTCTGTCTCTGCTGCCACTCTGCCTGTCTGTGCTCATGCTCTCTCTCTCTCTCTCTCTCCCTGGCAAATAAATAAATAAAATCTTAAAAAAAAATTTTTTTAAATAAAAAAAAATGAAGGCAAAATGCTTTGTTTCAAGTAGACAAAACGAAGAGAATTTCCAATAGACCTGTGCTACAAGAAATACTAAAAGTAATATTTCAGCCAGAAGAAATAGGAATCCAGAGATAAACTTAGGTCTACATGAAACTATTCAGAGATAGTGATGCTCCTGGGACATTCCTGTAAAGATTAAACACAAACTCCCCCCGCCAAGGAATGTGCCCTCCACCCACATCCCAGCAGCCCTAGTACCTATAGTTGGCAGAACAGATAACCTGAAAATACCTAGAAAGACTGGATATATTTACTAATAGATTTCCATGGGCCATTCTCTATGCTAAATAAAAAGATTTGTACTAACATTTCAAAAAACCACCCATACCCAAACCCCAAGTGATTCTTGAATTTTAGTTTCCTCTTGGAATGAAGAGGAAGTTGGCCCTGTATCGGTGAGGTCTCTTGGCCCTGCGACTGAAGATTATAACAAGCAGTTCCACCCTGACTGCTTGTTCTAGCAAATTACCTGTGCTGAATAAATTTAGCTATAATCAATCAAAAACAAGAACTGGAGGAAGGCATACCTGTGGGTTTTCATGTGAAACACAGCATCTTTGTTGCCAATGTTTTGTACCAGCAGAATCTTCTGAGTGCTGTATTTGACAGGGCAAGTGGAAAAATCCAGTTTGTCAGGAAAGTCTAGGATGGCTCGTGCACCCCTAGCTTTGATGGGTACAATAAACTTTTCTCTTTCAGTTATACAGGTCAAAATATGGGCATAATCCTACAAGAGAAGGGTATAATCATTATTTGTGGAGATGCCAACATGATCAAGATAACTATGCAAGTAAAATGGCCATGTGCCAGCTGCCTTGCAAACCAACTTAATGTCTTCCATGAAAGCTCCTCAAGACAATTATAGATGTGCTTTCCATGAGACACTCTTCTCTGAGAGAAAGAGAACAGTTCAAGAGTTAAAACCCACAAGTCAGTGGAGAAGCTTACGCTTCATGTGTTTTCCAGATATTAAGGAGGTGGGATGTGGGCAGTCAAGGCACATTTTTCTTTAGATCAGAGGAAGTTCACACTAGTTGCTTCACATCCTTCTTCCAAATCCTATTTATCCTCCAAGCCATTATATTAATGGCTCCAATTTATGGTCCCTCCAAGCCCATACTCTTAGCATTATGACCTTGCAGCTTCTCCATCAGGAGTAGAGTCTATCTCTCCATCTCAAGCTTAGACCAATGAAACGTGGTCAAAATTATGCTCTGCCAGTTTCAAGCTGAGGCCTCAGGAAGCTTTGGGCATTTTTAGTCTTGCTCTTGGAATCTTGCCACTGCCATATGAGTAAACATTGTCCAGCCTACTGCAGGACGAGAGCCCCAGTGTCCCAGCCAGGACCATGCCAGACCAGCCTACAACCCCAGATATGAGAGAGCCCAACCAAGATAAGCAGCATTTGTTGACCCAATGCATGAGTGGGCCCAGTCAAGACACCTGAACCAGAGTCTTGTGAGCAATAATGTTTATTATTTGAAGTCAGCGGGTTTAGGGGTAATCTATTACTATAGACAATAACAAACTGTTACATAGCCCAGTTTAAACCTCGTCTCTTGAGCAAAGCCATCACTGACCGTTCAACATAAAAATGCTGAGGTCCAAGACATGTATTTTCCCCATTCTTGGATTTAAATGCAAGGAAACGCTGAAATTAAGGCACCCTTTTTTTTTTAAATCATTTCATAAGATAGAAAAATAGAACTCTCATCTTCAATATACCAAAGAAAAAGTAAAAATGGAACCCTCACCAACAAACAAAACTAGATATAAAAGAAAAGTATTAGTAGTCCCCTCAAGAATAGATCAGAAGCTCAGAAGTTACTATGAAAGGAATTTATCTAAACCAAGCTTTTGTTTTAGGTTTTCCCATCATTTAGATGCATGGCGACATTCAAAAATGTAAAGTCCGGGCACCTGGGTGGCTCAGTGGGTTAAGCCGCTGCCTTCGGCTCAGGTCATGATCTCAGGGTCCTGGGATCGAGTCCCGCTTTGGGCTCTCTGCTCGGCAGGGAGCCTGCTTCCCCCCCTCCCCTCTCTCTCTCTACCTGCCTCTCTGTCTACTTGTGATCTCTCTCTGTCAAATAAATAAATAAAATCTTAAAAAAAAATGTAAAGTCCACTTGGAACTTAAATTTTCTTTTAGCAGCCGTGTAGTAAATGGTATTAAAAGGTGGAGGTTACAGAAAATCTCTCCGTGGGCTTTAGGTAAAGAGTGGGAATGGGAATGTCTGACGCATAGTTTGACACATAAACCTGACCATGCCCTCAATCTCAGGCAATCCAGGACCAGGATAAAGCAATGGTCTCCCCGGTTAGTTTATTTATTTAACCACATTTATTAAGTGTTCAGATACCAGCTACTGAGCTAGGTGTGCAAATACAATGAAGCAGAAAACAAGACGTGGATCACTTCAAGCTTGCATAACGACATAGATAATGAAAAGGTAAGTAAGCGCTTCTAATATACAACATAACACATATATAAAGATGAACTCGCCAGGAATGCTCACATGACAGCGCCTGGTACACCTGGAGTCTCTACGTCTCCCTGAACTCCAGACCCAGCTGCCCAGTCAGCACCTCCCTGGAGGCATGTCCCAAACGTAATCTGATCGATGCTACTGCCTACAGTTGCACGAAGATGGAGAAGGAATAGGGCCCGAAATCCAGCCCACATAGCTGGCTCCAACTGCATCAGCCCAGAGGGGGACCCTTTTTCTCATGCCCACATAGGCTCTATAATGTCATCTGGGTCCTGCTTGTGGCCCTCCCTACACCCTCCATCTGTTCCCCTACTGCCTCCCCATCTTGGTATTGGCATCACCACTGTGCCAATGGCCTGGATTTAAAACCCTGGAATGAGGAATTCTTGATCACTCTATTTCTCAGTTTCTTAGGATATTCTATAGGACTGACCTTCAAAATACATTCAGACCACAATCCCTTCTCCCCATCTCTGCCCTGCCACCCTGACCCCAAGCCGCTCCAATCTCTCCTGGGCTAAGTGACCTCTATTTCCACCCTTGCTCCCTTAAAGTCCGTGTTCCACACAAGGGCCCGAGGGGGTCCAGTTAACATGTAAGTCAGCTCAGGCTGCTCCTCTGTTCAGTCTGCCAGGCTGAGACCTGGAGGGCCTGTGAATGCTACAGCCTGGTGTCCCGTCACCTCTCTGGCCACAGCCCCTTTCCCCACTGCTCACTCCCCGTTGCTCCTCAAACATGCTAGAGCCACTCCTCCTCCAGAGCCCGCAAACACCATCTGTTTCTGAGCAGAACACGCTTTCCTCTAGTCACTCACAGAGCTCACTCCTTCACCTGCTTCAGGACTTGGTAAGGCTCGTGGCTCAGCAAAGCCTCTCCTGGCAGCCCTAGTTTAAACTTACCCCACCCCTAGCACTCCCCAGCCTTTCCTTCTGCCTCAGTTTTCCTGAAGCATCCAACATAGTTGTACTTTACCTATTTCTTGAGTCTACTACATGCCCGCCCCTAATATCTCCAGCATCAATAGGGACTTCACTCATCATGCTGACTTCGTGTATGCAGTGCCTAGAACAGGGCCCAGAATGTGGTAAACATTCAAAAAAGATTTGCTGAGGGCAGGAAAATGAGTAAAGCAATGTTGAGCAGCAGCGAGAAATGAAGCATGAGAAGGGGATGGAAAGTGCTTGCTTGCCTGTTTACATGATGTGCTTGGGAAAGGGCTCTGTGAGCAGTAATAATTCAGCAGAGATCTGAGCAGAGTGAGACCGGAGCCGTGTGTGGCTGGACGGCACACTGAGGGAAGTGTGATTTGGGGTCAGAGGTCAGGAGAGGTTAGAGACAGGGCAGGGAGGTAAAAGGGGCCAGATCCCACCGGGCCGCCTGGTAAACTAGTTAGGACCTGAAGACGCCCGAAAGCCTACTGCTGTTGAAAGCTGATTTATGTTTTAGGAAGATCACTAGCTGCTCTGTGGGCAGCAAACCGCAAGAAGCTAAAATGGGAAAAGCTAGGAGAGTCAAGAAGCCCCTGCACCAGTCGGCGCAGCAAGGCAGTGGCCTGGCCTAGTGTGGTACATGCTTTGTTTAGCATTTGGTGAGTCGTGAGTACTCCATAAACACTAGCTGTCATTATTAAAATGCTGTATTAAATACAAGGACTTGGGTAAGGTATACAGGAAAAACTCAACTTGTGTTAACTCTTATTGTTAGAATAATAATAATGATAATCCTTATGATAATAATACAACAAGATAATTTCACAAAGCAACAAGGGCTTTGAATAAGATAAAACATGGTAGAGTGATAATGCTGGAAGAGGCTGCTTTTGGTTAGAACAATCAAGGAGGCCTTCCTGAGGAGGTGGCCTTTGGATAGAAACCTGAACAGCAAAAGGACCCATCCAGGCAAGATCTAGGAAAGGAGTGTTCTTGGCAAGGAGAATTGCAAATGTAAAGGCCTTACAGAAGGAATAAGTAATAAAAACTAATCGAGAGTAGTCATAAAATTTATTGAAGTTGAGTTGTTGGACTCTTAGCTCTTCAACTGATTCTGGTTTCTAGATGGAAATGCCAGGCTCAAAAATTATGCTAATCACACATAAGGGAGTACAAATTGCATTAAGCATACTTAATCCTAGAAAACCCCACAGAATTCACCAATGAAATAGTCTAGTCTGAATTCATCAGAATCCTAAAGAGATAAGTACTGTTTTCATTTTTTCTTAGTGGATCAAACCCAGCAAGAAAAGGTTTTGTTGGGAATTAGGAACTGGAAAGCTTCTGGCACGTGTGGAGACTTAATATTAACAGAGGCTTTGACAGAAAGAACAAAAGATGCTACTGAATCCAGAATGAGAGGTGATCCCAAAGTAATTTGTCTTATTTTATTCTGTATTTACAAACCTTCTGCTTTGTTCTATAAGAAATTGGATATAGCTTAAAACAGTTTAGGAGACTAATTGAAATATTCAGAGATGTTTTCAAACCATTTCAAATTTCCATCAGAGGAAGATTTGAAGTTTGGTCTGAAGTACATATTTTTTTCATAATCAATTCATATATTCATAAAAAAATATGAAGAAATTTTTTAAACAACTCCCTAAAAATGCATTCTAATCTCTGAAGTTCTATATTTAATATGACTATATTAGATTATGTAATATACAATTATATATTGCTCTACTGGCTTACAATTAATTCAGACGTAATGCCTGGGGAGACACTGTCAGCCTTCAAGCTAAGCAATTACTTTAGTTTATATACTCCCTTTCCACTGTATTTAGATTCAGAGCAATCAGGTCACCGTTCAGAGCCAAAATATTTATTCCAAGCTCTTTCCGCTCTACTATGAGAGACATAGCCATGAGTTACTATCTATCCTAAAAGGTTATCCTTTATAAAAATGCTCTCCAGACAAAACATCCAGTCTACTTTTTGTCCATTAGCTTTCCTTCCAAAACACCTAGCCCCCAAACTCTAAAAGCAGAGCAGCAAAATATGAAAATGGCAGATTTGACTTTGTGAGAAGGGAGAAGAATGAATCTTGATTTTTATATTAGCTCCACGATAGAGAGCAAACATGGCAATAATTCTGTCCTTCACAGTCTCGGGCAAAGGAAAATGGGATTCTCTCCTGCAGCCAATGACTCTCCAGGCATTCATCAAAGGCAAGAGTGGTTAGACCCTCAACAATCCTCCCTCTGCCTTTCCTCCACTCCTAAAGCTGATGGAAGAATGGCTAGCACAGAGTAAAACTGGAACTATATTTGATTAGGACTCAGTGAACTTAATCTTTGGTGTCCCTGGAAAATGTTATGGATTCTCTAACCACTTAAAGTATTTATTAAATATGATCTCAATCTGAAATTCTTCCCTCTGCAGGGAAGAATCAGTTCTGAAGTCCTAATCAGTTTGAAAACGAGACTGGTCAGGCACCATGGGCCTTACCCTTTACCACCGACTCTTCATAAGACTCAGCAGGGTTCTCGGCTTCCTGGTGGCAGTTACATTTCTCTGTCTATTCAAAGAGAATGGCCTCTGACCTTTGGCATGAAAAGAGACCTGAGACTTCCGAATTTATTTTGACCATTTTTATCCGTAGTGTATGGTGATAATGTGGTTGCTTTCTGATTCATGTAGAAATGATCCACTTAAGGTAATTAACTTCCCCTGTAACTTTTTGCTTTCCAAGTTACCCCCAGATCTACTAATCCACCAACACCCATATCCGTCTACTCTGCCTTCACTCCTGTTCCTAAGCTCAACCCCTGTCCTTGTGCATTAGATCTCAATCCCTCTAGCTCACTCCAGGATTTTCCTGAAGCATCTGTTTTCCCACTTTACTGAACACTGACACATTAGGATAGCTTCCTCTTAAATATTAACTAACCTACCCTTGAGCCCAACATCCACCTTCAGCTACTCCCCCATTTTTCTAATTATCCTTGACAGCAAAACCACTCACAGGTGTTCCTTGTGCTCAATATCACCACCTCCTCGCCGTCCATTCTCTCTTCAACCCACCCGATTAGGCTTCTGTATACAGCATTCCACAGACTCTCTTCCTGCCAAGGTCACTAATGGCTTTGATAAATCCAGTGGCTAACTCAACATCCTTATTCTATTCTACTTTTCATAGCTTTGGACATAATCCAAAGTTGATCTCTTCCTCCTTTTTGAAATACTGCATCCATTTGGGACTCCAGAGCACTATAATCTTCTGGTTTTCCTCCGACTTCATGACCACCCCTTCTTAGAAGCATCTTCTACAGGCACCTCCTCCTTTTCCCAACTTCTTTATGCACACTCGCTCTCAACATCAGCTCATCCACCCGTTGGTGGAAAGGATCATCTTATATGATTTTCAAATATTTGTCTCTAGCCAACATCTCTCTTTGGCCACAGATAATTGTGTCCAATGGCCTATTTGGTATTTCCACTTCGAAGCTTAAAGGGAAGTTCCAACTTAATGTATAAACACCAGATTCCCTGAATCCTTCCAATTCCCAACTTTACTCTCACCCAGCCTCACAAACCTGCTTTCCCTCCATTTTTCCCTATCTCAGTAAATGGCACTGCCGTTCAGTCAGCTGCTTGCCAAAACACTAGGAGTCAAATTAGACTCCTTTCTCACACGTATTATCCAATCCCTTGGCAAATCCTGACAGCTCTACCACAAAAATGTGTATCCTTTGTCCACCTACTTCCCACACCTTTGCTGTCACTATCCTGGTTGAAATCATCCTCATCTTTTACCCCAACTATTAAACAGCCTCTTATGCCTGTAGTAAACAGGGTTGGATTCTGGTGCATATAACAGGAAACAGAAAAAATCAGAGCAACTTAGATTAGACAGACAGAAGTTTATTACTCTCCCATAAACCAGTTCACAAGTAAGCTGGCTGGATTGGGATGATGGCTCCACAGTGTCCCCAGAGACCCAAATTCCAAACTTCTTGCTCTACCATGACTGCACTCAGCATCTACCCTCAATGTCGGCCCATGCAGCACAGTAACTCTTGGGATGCCAGCTATTTCTCCCAGCTGGGCAGCAGGCCGAAAGGAGAAGGCAGAGAGGCAAAAGGAAGCACCCGCACGCTGAGTCAGCTTTCGGCGAGCACACACCTGGAAACCTCGCTCACGTCTCTGGCCAACACACAAACACACATAGCTGTCAAGGAGGCTGGGGGAAATGCAGTCTTATCTTTTAGGCAGCAGGGACTCCAATCCCAATTTGAGATTCTCTTAGATGACAAGGATGGGCAACTCGCTGCCACACCTCACACTCCCTTCAGTCTATCCTCATGCAGCAACCAGACGGATCCCAAAATGCAAGGCAGAGATGGCATTCCTAAGCAAAACCCACCTGGGGAGGTAAAGGAAAAGGATTCCATTTGTATCTTATCTTTCCTGGAGGAGTTGCACCTCAGGATCCTCAATGGATCATTACAAAACCAGAACAGAATGACAGACATTTTTTGCCTCTTGATGTAATACAAGAGAAGAACCAACCACCTAAGAATTCTCGCCTCCCCGCAAATCAAATATAAATCCAGTCAAGCCTCTAGATGTAACCACCAGTTTACAGGAAACGTAGGGGATAGAGGACCATTTGGCAGAACCTGACGGGGATGCATTCAGGTCTTTGTTTGGACCCTGACTTAAGCAAACCAACTTAAAAAATATCTACCTATATACATACATACGTGTATGTGTGTATGTATATGTATATGTGTATATGTATGTGTATATGTATACGTGTATCTATATCTATCACCCAGATTTCCAAGTTTTCAGCACCGGAGCAGTCATGCTTCATCTATCCTGCTCCTGCTCCACGGATTTTGTAGTAAACCACATACACCATACCATTTCCTCTGTAAATACTTTGTTATTTGTCTCTGAAAGATAAGGACCTTTAAAAAGTTAACGTAACCACAATACTGTTACCATACCTAAAAAATTACAGTAGCTCCTCAATATCGTCAAATGTCCAGTCACTATCCAGTTCTTCCCAGTTGAGATACATCTAGCTATCATTTTCCAGCAGGTCCCTCCACGTCCGCCACATGCCTCCCCGCTCTTCCCTGAGCCTGCTGTCAAGCGTGTTTCAGCCACAGGCCTTTGTAGTTGCTATTCCCTCTCCCCGACAAATGTCTTCCCACGGATGTGCGCAGCTTAATTTGGTTCTCTGCTCAGTGTCACCTGAGCACAGAAGGCTTCCCTGACCCCCCACCCCACTGAAAAGAAACAAGAGCCCATCACTCTCTATTCTCTACCATGTCAGTAGCTGACATTCCATTATATATCTGCCTGTTATTCATGGAGGAACATAAGCTCCATGAAGGCCAAAGCTTGTTTTGTTCTCCAGTGGGTTCTGGCTCATAGAACTAGTCCTGGCCTAGAGTGAATGAAAGAATATTACTCATTTTTAATATCTTCATTTGGGTACTAAACTATCAAGAGTTCTTCACAAGGAGAATTCCCACTAGCCTTGTTAGCTTTATTACAAAACGATGTTTATCAAGTTCAGAATTCTAAACAGTAGTGACAGACACTCACTGAAGATGTGACATAAAATGGAGAAAAACAAGAAAAAGTGAAGGTCTAATACATTCATGGCACAAAAAGATATTTGAGCCCTTTTTAAATGTTCTTGCTTTGATCATCTGTAGGCCATCCTCAAGTTGAAGAAACTTCCCTAGATCTTCTTGAGATTAGTTTTTCTTACTTATATTACTCAACAAATATTTACTGCATGCTTCATATTTGTCAGGCACTGTGCTAGGCACTCAGGTGATGGGATGACTCACACAGACTTAGGGAGGGCGAATTCCAGGCAAGAAGAAGACAAATCCCTATCACAGTTTTTGCCAACAAAAATGGTTGATTCTGGAAAATTTTATGGTATCTATACTTTAATTAAAGACACTGACAATATAATTCATTATCATTGTATACCTAGATAGCATAAAATATGTTAACGTTAACATTTTTCTAGTCTTCTTGGACAATTTTTAAATTTTATAGTAGCAAACCAGGAAACTATTTTGACAACACATTGTATTTTTCCTTAAAACATAACAGCAATAAAATTGCTCTTTAAATCACCACAATCATATCCATATGACAATTCTATAGTAAACAGATGCTTTCTTAAGTCTAAGGAAGCACCCAGTTTTGCTTTCCTACAAAAGCCTAATACTTTTCATTCTCCTTCTAATAGTAAAGATATAAATTCAAGAGGTCAAGGAAAGTGCAAGGCTCCAGAATTTTACAGTGTAATGAGAACACTAATATATCGCTACCACATTGACATACACCAGGATTATTAGATTAATAAGATATCAGATCTTTTTTTTTTTTAAGTCTGTTTGACAAGAAGAGATAAGGAAAGCCAGAGTGAATCTGCTGCACCTGTTATCTGGGCCCTTGGCATTCTTAACAAGTGAAACCCCAGGAAGCCAGATTAAAAGATGACAGGGAAAAATGTAAATTATATCATCATCTTCGACGGGCTAATATACATGGGTGCTGAAAATCCAATTGAAAGGGGACTGGCTTGTTAAGCTGTGGCATGCTGCAATTTACATATCTCGCCCTCCAGATGTGAGGAGGGTAAATGAGAATGGAGTGTGCTCACATCGGCAGGGGATAAGGAAGAAAAGTACATATGTATGTTGCCTATCAATTTGGCCCACTGAAGAGAAAGTGACACGGTGAAAAGACTGACTTCTCTCTGCCCTGAAATAAACCTGGCTCCTGTACCATGTTCTGGAACGGCACTGCAGACAGCACGACTCACCCTTGCTGGTCATTCTGTGCATGGGTCTCCTGGCTTTCCAATGGTGAGTGAATGCAGATGCCCAGATGACCGGCAGAAACTCCTAAGAAGGGACCCTGCTGATGGGGCACGTGCAACAGGATCTTGGCAGAAAGGGGGACTAGAGTTAGCAGCAGGAGCTTCCCCAAATTCCCACCATTAGTCTTAGACAAGCCAGCAAGAGGAGAAATCACAATATTTTAGAAAAATACATTCTGTAAGTTATATTATAGCTTGGAGTCCAAGCCCAGAAAAATCTTACTGTATCCAAAACTGGCTGCTTAAATTTCTCATAGGTAGCCATTGTTCTCACTCTGTGTCTCTTCCTATATGCATGTAGACTTTGATGACCATTCAAATACTTAGAAGAAACAGTAAGACAACTTTCAACTTAATTATTTTTTAATTAGGGGTTTGCCAATAGATAGGAGTTTGTCAATAAGATTTTTTTAATTAGGGGTTTGTTGGTGAAATGGAAAGGTAAGAAGGAATGCAAAAGTGAGGAGTAAGAAAAGCAGCCACAAAATATAGCCAAGTCATAACCCTCAACAGGAAGGTTAGCATTTCATAGTTACACAGTAAATACAAACATACCTAACATATATTTTGGTTATCTATTTGCTATATAGATAAGCATCAATAAAATCTTTCCCTTTCAGCTTCTGATTAGGGAAAGTTGAAAACATACACAAAGAAAACAAAAGAGTGTAACAAGTGCTGTGTTCCTGCCAGCCAGCTTCAACAAATATTCACATTCTGCCATCCTGGCTTCATCTAGATCTCCATCTACTCCCCCCTTCCATTGCAATTATTCTATTTTATAGTTTTTAAGGTAGAATTTAGATATATTAGAAAGCATAAATATTAAACATACAATTTTGACAAATGAATTCATCCATATAACCCACACACCTGTCACACATCTAGAAAATTCCACCTCCTCAGAAACTCCCGTGTGTTCATTTCTCAGCCAGACTCCCTACAGGTAGAACAATACTTATCCAACAGAAGACATATTTTTTCCAGCACAGAAAAGAAGTAAGGAACTCCAGCTCCTCGAATCCAGCAAGCTTTCTATTTCAAACTGCACAAAGGTTTCCTACCCAAATGACAGTGGAGGAATTTGACACCCAAACTAAATCCAGATACCAATCTCTTCACAGATGGTATTCAGATCTAGATCCTCAAGAAAAAAACAAGGACTGTGATAGCAGAGAACAATAGCACATCAAAAACCTTACTACTTCTGGAACTATTTATCTTTCCATTTATTTCCCTAGGGCCCCAGGCAAAATTATAGGTCTGTGAATACAACCCAAGAAATAGACAGTAACGCTACAGAGTGGCAGAATTATAACAGCAGCATTATTACAAGAGAATTTCTACCCACTCACTAGAGGGATACACACTTGGCCAACCACATGATATTCTCTATCCCTGCTCTCAGGAAGCAGGAATAGTAGCAATAGTGGCAGTAATACTGGTAATGGCATTAAAGCGGCTGATACGTATTAGTGATGAAGAAGCAGGGATTCAAAGCTGGTTCTTTCTGTCTCTAATATGCTTTTGTGGTTCTAACCCTAAGGGCACAATACAGACGAACACACACCATTAACATTATATATAACCTGACATTTTATTCTGCTTGTTTGAGCCTTGTTTTTGTCCTCACTCCTTCAATTATGCCGGTAAAAGCCCTTTCCTCCTCCCCACAAGTCCCCACTTTGGCCCACAGAGAAGAAAACTCAACCCACAGTTTTGAAATCCTGGAAAAGGGCTGGGGAGGAAGGCTCCATCCTCAGTCCCCCTTAGATGGTCCTTCCTTCTAGGAGGAACTGGAATTTCTACAACTGAGAGGGCTTCAGAATGGACTGGCTTGGGAACAGAGCTGGGCTGGTGTGGAGGGGAAATGGCCTGTTTTTGAACGTAGGCTCTTTCTGGCCTTTCGAGGTGTGGACAGGGCTGAGCGGACCAGGCAGGTCTCTGCTCTTGGCTCTAGCTGGTCTGCTTGGGCTTCAGTGGAGCTCTCCGGACGTCAGCCCCTCAGAGCCCAGTTATCTGCCAACACTGGGGAGCAAGAGAAGACTCTTTCCGGGCCTCAGGTACTGGCCACATTCTTTGCCATTAATAAGAATCCTACCATGATCAATACTTGGATCTTCGGTCTCTTCTAAACTTGTTAGAACCCAGGGAGGAGGGACACAACTAACTAAGATCCCAAATTTCCAAGAAGCCATATCTCTATCTTTTGCCTGCATCTAGAGCACACCTTTTACTTTTTGGTGACCCTCTGGCTCAGAGTCAAATATAAATATGCTGAGGTAGGTGAGGGGGGGTGGGGCAGCACCCAGAAAGATGACCCCTCTTTATACCCTGGCTACTTACAGCTCATGGAAGCCCTCGGGTCTCTTTGACAGTCCTTCCCTCATTCCCAGGGGTGCGCTGCCCCCTCCTCTCGGCCACCCTTACTGCTCCTCTAGCCACCCCCACCACTAATACCATCGACACCAACACCACCCCCTCAACACCACCAACTGCCACCAACACTATCAGCGACACAACTACCAGCACAACTGACAACAACACTGCCAGCACCAGCACCACCTCTGCAAATGTTCAGAATTACAAACCGCTAGTGACACGTATTCAACCGCTTTCCTACCTTGTTCTCCTCTGGAGAGAAGAGGATTCGGAATATGGATGGCACACCGGGAGCTACTTTGTGGCCGGAATCTTTGGGGCTGATGACTTTAAAGTAAGGTGAACTTTCCCCAGTAACTTTCACCAACCTTGGAATCTGCAAGAGAAACACACCACAGTGGACACTGTGCCTGTGAAAAAGCAGAAGCCAAAGCATGGGCTTTGCTGTCCACCAGGAAATCTCCATCGGCTTCTCATTAGCCACGCATGACCTTGGTCAAGGCTTAACTTCCGTTTCAGCTGTGAGAGGAGATGACTCACTCAGTGCATTTGAGCTTTAATTTTTACTGAAGTTATTATTCATTTTTATTGTTATTGCAAGCCTTTGTTCACTACATCATTTAAATGATACGGGCGCCTAGGTGGCTCAGTAGGTTAAGTATCTGCCTTTGGGTCCAGTCATGAACCTATGGTCCTGGATGGTGCCCCACATCTCCCTCTCCCTCTGCTGCTCCCCCTGCTTGTGCCCTTGCTCTCTCTGTGTCAAGTAAATAACTAAAATCTAAATAAATAAATAAGACCATGTTTGAAGAGGAACTGCTTGATCAGCTAAAACCCTACCCACCCAACAGAGGTAAGCTGGATTTCCCAACATTTGAGAAGTGCTCCAGGAGAAGAATTCACACTTCCTTCATGCCTGCTGTGGACCACCCCCTGCACATAAGGCACGGCTTAATCCTCTCAATATCCTCGGAGCTACCTTATGACCCCCGTTCTACAGACGTGGAACAGGACACTTGTCCTCAGTGTCCTTCAGCAAGCCCCAGCCTCAGTCCACCTTCCATCTGGGGCACAGTCCTCAGGAGACACCACTGTGAGCAAGAACAGAGCAATAGCACGGGGTCCCCAGGCCAGTGTCAGAATGGCTTCAAATAGCTTCTCCTTCTCTTCAAGTCCTCCTCTTCTCTGCTTGCCTTGCCCAGAGAACGTATCTCTGTTTATCTAACACAGTCTAAGCAATAAAAGACATACAAATGCAAGGAGAATGGGGGTGGAGATTCCAGGGACACAAGGAAAGGGAAATGATTTTTCTTTTTTTTTTTTTTGAAGACTCAAAGGGGGCAGAACACAGTGAACTATATAGTTAAAGGTGACGGAGAAGTCTCGGGTGCAAAATGAGGGCAAAAGAACCCCCACAACTCTCAAAACTGAAACCTAGATGGGCAAAGAAAGAAGAAATGCAGAGAGAGAATTCAGACAGATGCTAAGGCTAGGGAGTGGGGGTTAAGGAAGAGACACGTGAATGTGATAGGAGTCCATCTGGCTTTCCTGGTAAGGGGAAGGTGCAGTGTCATTTATGATGGACAGAACGACACTGTGGAAGGTTGCTGGGAATACTTCTGGCAAAAGCAGAATCATAGATTAAAAATGAAAAAGGAAAATACCAACAACAGTACGTAATAGTAATAGTAATGACAATAATAATGGTTTAGTGCTTCCTATGTGACAGACACTGAGCTGAACGCTTTGCGTTCATTACCTCATTTAATATTCCACACAGTTGATTGAAATGGGTACTATTAGTACCACCGTGGCCCAGAGTAGTGAAGCGACGGTCTGCAGCTGGGAGACAGCTCGGCTGGAATCCACCTAATTAGTCTGACTCTAGAGTCTGGGTGCTAATGATTATATCCTAAGTAGAATCAAGTTGAGCCTTGTAGAGGGTTCATAGCTTACTCCCACCTTGTAATGTGAGATAGAGAAATAATGACCAAACAGGCTCTATCTTTTGCATTCAGTGCCAATGAGGAAGGAAATAAATGGCAAATAAGATAGAAAGCATTTTTCTGTGCCTCTATTTATCCCAGCAGTTCTTTATGAGTCCATGAACTAAGGAAGTAGAGAAGCAGGCTTGTTCTTGGGTGAGTTACCCAAGGATAAGCCTGCCTAGGCTAGAGAAATCAATCTACTTTTGGTAGCTGGGCTTTCCCTGGATGAAGACCTTCCTTTCATGAGGTCACACTGTAGCAGCATCGAACCAAGAGGTACTGGGTTATCCATGAGAACTTAGTGCCCCTTGGCAGACAAAACTTACAAATGGCCTATACCCTTTACTTGCTCATATTATACCCACTGGCAATCATTTCTTGTTTAGGGCCAAGGAAGAGTGATCAAAATGTCCCTTGGGCTAGCTCCTGTCTTTAAGAGCCTTAAAATACTTGAGCAAGAGTCAAAAAGTCATGGAGAAAGGGAAAAAGAGAACTGGAATTGACAAAGGGAACTGGTTGGCAGCCTATATGAAAAGAGAGAGTCCTGATGTCTATGGAATACATCTCTTCTTGAGGTCTAGGGGCATAATTCTGAGCATCTCAGATTCTTTTTCTTCTCTCTGCCTACCCTTTTAACTTCTGTCCCTTGAGCTTCTCTTGCTAACACTCCTGTAGCCAAGAACTAAATATACCATTTTCTCCAGAGTCTGACTTTGCTGTCACCACATCACCCCATTGATCTCTGAAAGGCATCAGTGATTCCTTTAATGAGCTATTGTACCAAATATAACTAAAAGTTTTCTTGCATAGTCTTCATTTATTTTCCTTCTTTTTCTTACAGCTAGAATTTTTGTCTCCACATTCTTGAACTCCTGAGGTATTCCTACCTGTCTTCACATCTGAAGTTCAGTATCTCTCAGATGCCTTCCTCTCCTTCTGATTACTTTTCACATTTAACTGTGCTTCATGCTGACTTCCCACATTATTCTTTCTTCCATTATTGTTAGATGTCAAGGACCTCTTCAGGCACTTAATACCTTTTCTTGAAGTAAACCATAATTTATCTCTAGCGGGGAAAAAGGCATATGGATGGAGAAGAAACTCTCAGTTGCCACAACAAAAGGCCAAGGTATAGACAGTGCAAGCAGCTGTCCAAAATGATCTGTAGACAAAAATCTGAAGGCTATCTAAGGTAGAAAGGAGGAGAATGAAAAAGGAGAAAGGGAGATATATCTGTTTTGAAGTTTGGAGAAAGAAAAAGGAGAAAGGGAGATACATTTGTTTTGAAGTTTTTTAAAAAGTACAATTTATAAAGTATAAATAATTTACCTCAACAACTGCAATTCATATGAGTAGAGTTTACAGGGGCTCTAATGCAGAAAACATAAATATATGTTTTACCCCGTCTTGAATGAAAACCTAGCTAAACTGGTCACACATAAGAATTCCATGACATTTGGGGCACCTTGGTGTCTCAGTTAGTTAAGCAGCCAACTCTAGGTTTCAGCTCCTGTCATGATCTTGAGGTCATGAGATCCAGCCCCGAGTTGGGCTCCATGCTTAGAGAAGAGTATGCTTAAGGCTCTCTCACTCCCTGCCCGTAACCCTACCACCACCGTTCACTCTCTTTCTCTCTAAAATAAATAAATAAACATTTTTTTTAAATTGCGACATTTACCTAGCTAGTAATTTACTCAACAAAATGTTACTATACATATTGGGAGTTGATCATTTGGTGGACACTGATCTGGGCCAGAACACACATGAGTAAATCAACATAATATTGTCTTCATTAAACTTATAGTCAAAGGGCATGTTTTTAATCTACTTTTCTAGGTCTCTCAAATTAAAAAATTCATCTAAGACCCTATAGGATCCCACTTTATTTAATCCCTTATATATCCATGAAAGGTACATCCAGCAAACATACTCACTTTGTCATTATTCCTCAAAATGAGTGGAACTTCATAGACTTCACAGGGAGTATAGTTCTGAAACACAATTTCTGATGGAAAGGGCTGGAATAATGCCTGATCCAGGTCAACTCCTGAGGACTGCATTGAAAAGTAAATTCATTATACAGTCCCACAGTGGCAGAAATGACAGGGCAATAAATGAAAATACTACATAGACGTATGGATGTTAATACTAAAAACATACAAAACACTCAAAGGGGTAACTACTATAGGCAATAATTGTTATAAGTACTGAAGTTATTGTGAACAACTTGTTTAATACAAAAGAAAGTAGAAGATTTGGTCCTCATTTTAAAAATACAGGCTAATTAGAACACCAACCCAAAACTTCCATTTACAGCAATGGTGAATAAGGTCATGATTTCCCTATGAAAATAAGAAGAAAAACTCTAGGGGCGCCTGGGTGGCTCAGTGGGTTAAGCCGCTGCCTTCGGCTCAGGTCATGATCTCAGAGTCCTGGGATCGAGCCCCGCATCGGGCTCTCTGCTCAGCGGGGAGCCTGCTTCCTCCTCTCTCTCTGCCTGCCTCTCTGCCTGCTTGTTATCTCTCTCTGTCAAATAAATAAATAAAATCTTTAAAAAAAAAAAAAAAGAAGAAAAACTCTATCAACAAATATCTGTGTGAAGGAACTGAAGAGCTTAACAAGACAGCACAATCTAATGTTAAAAGTATGAATTATCTCAAGCTATTAGCTTAGGTAGAATCCAATAGGTTTTGAGCATTGCCATGTTTCCTTGAAATTTTAGAATATTCCATGTTGCTCTGTGAGTACACAGTTGCACCCTGGGGCACCTTAGTATAGTCTGCAAAATGAAGATGTAAGCATCCATCTCAATAATTTAGAAAAGCAATAGCAAACATAAAAAAATATCCAAACAAAATGAAAAAAATGATATAACCAAAACAATAAAAATTCATAAAATGGAAAGTAACTACAGAAACAACAGAGCCAAAAGTCAAGTCTTTAAAGACTAATAAAATTGATAAAATATCTGGTGAGTATGATCAAGAAAATAAGACAGAAGTCACAAAGAGCCAATATAAAGAATGAAAATAAGGACATTACAACAGAAACTGAACTAACTGAAAAGATAATAACTGGGTATTATGTCAAGAAATGTGAAAATTTAGATTAAAGTTACAAATCCTAAGAAAATACAATTTATCAACACTAGCACAAGAAGAAATGGAAAATATGAGCAGTTCTTGAACTACGAAATTGAATCTGTAAGTAAAAACTTTTGATAGAGAAAACGCCAGCCCAAATAACTTTACAGGCAAATTCTAGCAAACATTTAAAGAAAAAGCATGAATATTATAGAAACTCTCCCAAAGGAAAGAAACAAAATTAATATATCCCAAATTGATGATGGTAGCACAACTTTCTTATAACTAAGAAACATAGCGGGAGAAAGGAAAACTATAGCTTAATCTTAGTTATATACAATAGGGTTTTTTTTTCTTTTAAGGAACAAAACATTAGTAAACTGAAACCCACAAGATATAAAAAGGATAACATATCATGACCAAATTGGGTTTGTCTCAGAAGTTCAAAGTTGTTTTAACATTAGAAATTGATTAAAAAGGGGGCACCTGAGTGGCTCAGTGGGTTAAGCCTCTGCCTTCAGCTTGGGTTATGATCTCGGGGTCCTGATTAGGCCAGCATTGGGCTCTCTGCTCAGCGGGGAGCCTGCTTCCCCCTCCCCCTCCGCCTGTCTCCCTGCCTGCTTGTGATCTCTCTCTCTCTGTCAAATAAATAAATAAAATCTTAAAATATATATATATATATATATATATACACACACATATAAATAAATAAAAAAGAAAGATATATATACATATATAAAGAAAAAAATACATATATATAAATCTTAAAAAAAAATATATATATATATATATAGTTTTGGGGACCACCTGGGTGGCTCACTTAAGTGTCAAACTCTTGATTTTGGTTCAGGTTATAATCTCAGGGTTGTGATATCAAGCCCCCCAATAGGCTCTGCCCTGGACATGGAGCCTGCTTATAATTCTTTCTGTCCCTCTGCCCCCTTCTGCCACTGTTTTTATTATAGATATACAATTCATATTTATATAAAAATATATATATATGGCAATTAAATACCATGTTTTGGATTTGAATAAACTGACCAATGGTGTGGAAAAGTCCAGAAACAGATCACTGGACCTATGACAGAGGCCTTATAGTGCAGAGGAAACAATGGATTTCAGCATAAATGACAGACTCCAAGATGGACTTCGTATAGGTTTTAAGTGGCAGCTTGAGCTCCCTTCCCCACCCCTCTTGCCACAAATAACCAGGGTTAAGATATACCCAGTGAGAATGTCCACAATTTCAGATCTCAGGTAAGGCTTGCACTATTCAGACCTCTTAAGCAGGTGGCATACTCTGATAGGCAAAACCACCAACTCCTTATTTGGAATACTAGGAATGGCAATAAGAAATTACCTGTATGCCATTTGGCACCAGGAAACAGTAGGGAAGGCAGGGCCTAATGGGCAACACATAATTTCACATGTTTATAGGAAGGAGTTTTTCACTGAGGCAGGCTAGGAGAGAAGGATTCTGATTCCTAAGGGTCCCCACAAGTCACAACTCTGGGAAAAGGCTAACACAGCTCATCCTTCCTTCCTTCCTCTCAGCCCCCTTCTAAATAAACACATGCACACAATCCTCTTTCATAAAATGCTGTGCTGAGAATCATGAAGGATTCCTACTGGTCTGGGGCACCACTAGGACATGCCTCAACAAGAATTTCCTGCAGATCACAAGTCTGGGAAAAATGCCCTTTTTCCCTCCAAAAATGAGTGGAAACAATAATAGTAATATCTTGATAAATCAAGATCAGGGCAAAAATATTCAAGGAAAACAAAGGAATAAAGAAAATGGCAAGTGAAGAACAGTTAATAGGAAAGTTGCCATGAACCAATGAAAATATTGACTACACTGTTTGACTATAAACCCAAAAGACATAATGGAAAAAAAATATGAAACCACAAAGCAAATAATTAAGAGGCAGGGAGGACTTAAGCAATCAAAGTGATGAAAAATTCATGTGTTCATTCATAAATACTAATTGAGTTTCCAATATTCTCCAAATGTTAAGCACATAGTAGTGAGCAAAGCCAACAAAGCCCTTGCCCTCATGAAGCTGACATTCTTGGGGAAATGGATAAAAAATAAAGAAATGTATAATATGAGGTCAGGCAGTGATTTGGCTACAGAGAAAACTAACAGACAAGGAGAGAGTGTGAATGCAGGGTGTATGCTCTTTTCAATAGGTGTCAAGGGAGAGCCTCTCTGAGGAAAATACATCCAAGCAGAGATCTAAGCAAATCCTGCAAAGATCTGAGAGAATAGATTACAGTTAGAATGACTAGCAGGTGCAAAGGTCCTGAGGTGTGGATTATCATTGAGTGTTTGAAGAGCAACAAAAGGGGAGGGGGCACAGCTAGAGAGAATGAGCTAGGGAAGAGTGGAAGAAAAGAGGTCTATGAGGGAAATAGGATTAGACAATGAAGGACCCTATAACTCTGAGGGTAAGAGGAAGCTGTTGGATGGCTTTACACATGGAAGTAACATGTCCTAGTTTACATTTTAAAAAAATCATTCTTTCTTCTTTGTGCAGAATTGATGATGGGGGAATGAGATGGAAACATGGAGACTATTTCAGTAGTCTAGAGAATGGTGGTTTGAACTGGAAGGGTATTGGTGCAGCTGGTGAGAAGCAGTTTGACTAAAGCCATATTTGTGAAAGCAGAAGTTTATAGCACTTGTCATTGGATTTCATATAAGATGAAGGAAAAAAAGAGGCATCAGAGATAATCCCAAGGTAGGTTTCTGGCCTGAGAAAATATATACTAGATAGAGGAGACAAAAGAGATAAGATTGTGTCTTTAGGGAAGGAAGGAAACACAAAAATTAGAGCTTGAATATTTTAAGTCTGAGCCGCCAATCATTCATTGGGCTGAATAACTGAGCCAGAGTTCAGAGGATGGGCCACAGCAAGATAAACAGTTGTGAAGGTAAACATTTAAAAAAGTATAATTTAAAGCCTGCTTTTAGAATGGGGTCACCTGAAGAATGAGTTCAAAAGAAAAACAAGTTCAAGGACCAAGTACTGGGGACTTCCAACATTTAGTGATCAGGAACAGGAAAGTGATTCAAAAAATAAAAGAAGATAAAAACAACCAGTGAAGTAGGAAGAAAATAAAAGGAATATGATACTGAGCTACAAGTAAATAAAAAGGGAACTGAGACAAATGCTGTGAGACAATCCAGAAGTGTTGAACTTGTCAAACTCAAGGATGAATGATAAGAGAAACACATATACACAAGATTCAAATTAAAGAACATAGAGGATAACCTGATGGAAATAATTACAATGAAATGGAAATGAACAGAAAATTAAAAATGGTTGGCAAGGGAATACAATATGTAGAAAGGTAGACAAAGAAGGTCCAACATATTCATAATTGACAGTCCTCAAGAAGAATGAAAAATGGCAAGAACAAATACTGGGTCATTCAACAAAAACTTTCTAGAAGTAAACTAAAGATACATGGTAGTATCTCAAGAAAAGTTTAGTCATGTCTTAATAAAATTACTGCATACTAAATTAGAATAAACAGTCTTTGGCCATAAGAGCTAAAAGACTGACATATCTCTAGTGGGATAAATCAAGCTGGCTTCATCACACTTCTGCATACCATTATGCATCATATTTCTGCTTACCATTAAAGCTAGAAGGTAGTGAGGAAAATGCCTGCACAGATTTTATGGGGAAAATGTGTGACCCAAGAATTTTAAACCTAACAAATCTGAAATTTTATATAAAGGCAATAGGCATACATTGTTAAACAAAAAACCAAGGAAGTATAGTATCCATAGGCTCTTCTTGAAGAGACTGGTGAAAGATGACTGTCGCCCAACTAAGAACAAATAAAACTCCAGAAAATAAAGTAAAAATAACCAAATGAGTTGAGAAAGAAAGAGGAGAAATGATGAGATAAAGTAAAGTGTACTAATTATGTCATCCTTCATAGCATGGGTCAAAATATGTTAACACACACACAAGCAGTACATACAGGAAAATATGCAGGAAAATAAGGCTGGTCTTAGTTATGCAATGGGAAAGGAGAAAAGAGCCCTTGATCAGGATAAGTTAGTATTGGGAGAAGCCATGCTACTGGCCTCAAAGAAGAGAAGAAACCATAACTAAAGCTAGCAAGGCTCAGAGAAAGAGCAAATTTTGTGCAGATCCTACACAGGGAAGGCAATGGTGCTGCAGCAAGTGCAGAAGAGCCTCAGGAACTCACTCATCATGGGGGAAAGATCTCTGAAAATCTCTCAGGATTAGCCCGGGGAAGCCTTTGAGAGGAGGCAGATTTCCATCAGTTTGACTAATGGAGGTTCATACCATAATTTGTACATAAAAAGTAAAGCATCTAATTCAAGAAATTAATTTAAAAGTAGGAAATAAGACCTTATTTTATAACCATATACTCCTAAAGCCTGGAATTCATGGTTTACATTAGAATATAAAAACAGGTTAAAATAACTATTCTTTAGAGACTAAACGAATACATTTGCTATTGGAAGAGAGCCAGAACAGATAACAAATGCAGCCTTTAATAAACAATTCCACCTTCTTCCTTTCTAGTGATGACAGCTCAGGGAAGATGGGATTTCTTGCTGTGTTAAGAAGATGACTTAACTGGATTTGGCCACTATAATCCTTGGAACTACTTCTGACTTATAAACAATAGCATCCAGAAGTAACTAAGAAACGTGACTAGTCAAAAGTTATTTGTACTTATTAATTATAATTCTATCCATATTAAATCAACAAATATCAAGATCAAAAGAGGTAGAAAAAGAATATATAACACAAACTCAATAAGGAATTAGCCCAGAAACAATAACCATGACTTAGTTCCTGTTGTTCTAGAATGTTCACATTATTCCAGAGCCTGCCTCATAAGCAAGTATGACAGGAGGCAGCTACCTTTTGATGCGTTTCCCCCATATCTAAAAGTTCGATGATCTGTGGTCGGCACATCAAACGTGTATCAGCCAGTCTCTGCTCTGTGGTAAGGGACATTTCCTTCAGGAATTCCGAGGGTGTCAGCTAGATTAAAGAATAAAAAAATAAAAAACAGCTGAAGATTCATAAATGGTTATACTGAAAAAGTGTTTTCGTAAGTGCCAGTAATGAATAATTTGTGTTTGCAGCTTTCAGGATAATTGTGGAATGCCACTAAGTTCCCTTATGAAATATTTAAATTAACTAAATAATACAAGAGAAGTACCTGTGCACTTTTGAGCTCTTTGCACACTAATTTGAAATGACATGCGATTTTGAAGAAATCACACAAAAGAAACTGGGGGGTGGGGAGTCAAGAAATTGCACTGGAACATATCCAAAGAGTTTAACATTTACGCTCAGAAGAAGCATCTGAGCATACAACCCTACTTCCAAAAATCACTTCTAGTCTTCAGACCTGAGGAATATGAAATGCTTCTACTTCTCAGTTGAAGTTACAACAAGCAAGCAAAGTTTGGGTATTTAGCTATCCCACTACAGCAGGCTAAAGAGGAATCTTGTGAAATAGAAAGGATCTGGGGCACCTGGGTGGCTCAGTGGGTTAATTTAAAACCTCTGCCTTCGGCTTGGGTCATGATCCCAGGGTTCTAGGATAGAGCCCCGCATTGGGCTCTCTGCTCGGCGGGGATCCTGCTTCCCCTCTCTCTCTGCCTGCCTCTCTGCCTACTTGTGATTTCTCTCTATATCAAATAAATAAATAAAATCTTGAAAGAAAGAAAGAAAGAGAAAGAAAGGAAGGAAGGATGGATGGATGGATGGATGGATGGATCTAGGGAGTATGACTACACAGCTTAGGAATGAGTTTGAACTTTTTAGAAATCCCAGGAGCACGTTTAGACCTTGTTTTAAAAGAGCCCTAAGCCCATGATCAGATCCAGCAGCCACTCCTACTCACACCAAAACAGGAACACAAATGCTTTAACACTTTCTCATGTTATGAGAAAAAAAAAGGTAACCTATCATTTAAATAAGGGCATTTAAATAACCCAACAAGACTTATTTACCCAGGACCAGACACAATTATTTACTTATTGTTGTTCTGGAATGTTCCAGGGCTTGCTTTATATGCAAGGGGATGATGATCATTCACAGCAACATAATGCTTAAGTATGCACCAAGACTTTTAAAACAGCCAGAGGTATATAATTTAGCTGATTCGTTTCACCTTGGGTTAAAATCAATGCTCTTCAAAATCCCTACGAAATTAATTTCTGTGATTGAATCCATATAAATGAAAGCATATTTCTAATGCTGCTTCTTGTTTTTTTTAGGTTCTTTTTGATTGGAACCCAGATTTGAATACTGAAATGTTAAGAGGTATCAGCTGTGTCACAGTTTAAATAAAAATAATAAAGTCTTAAAAGCAAAAAGTCAGGAGTTTAAATATGAAATGATGACCACCACAAAAGAGAGTGATGATAGGTTTTATTTTTTTTCCTCGGAACATAACTTGAGTCTGGTTTTTAAAATTTGATGAATACTATCTTGAACTCTGTAAATTGTTACTGATGTTTTCTATAGCATGTAGTTTATAATTCCATTCTCATCACATTACTATAACCTGTTAAAAATAGAAGTATATTTTATTTTGAAGGACAGAGAAAAAGTGTATTTTTCCTTGATACCATATAGTCATCATTTTGATACTCTCTGTTCTACAAATATGCAAACAGAAATAACTCTTGCCAGTCAATAGGTATTACACTGTTGAGGTCAAAACCTATGAAATTCTGATACCTCATTGTTTTTGAACTACACACATGGCAGTCTCATAGGGTTCGACCTAACGTTTAGAAAACCATCATAATTTCATTGCGTAGTCTTACTTCAACTGATTAGCTTAAGCAATTCAAGTATCTACTTTGAGGCATGTAATTTCAAAAACTTCTTGGGCTTTTAAGAGGAGCCTCTGCCCCGCAGCAAGCTGCCATGTTACCTACAATGATATTGTCAATCAGTAATTCCCTGAGTTCTGAGAATGCCAAGTAGCAGCTGTCACCCTCCTGAGGAGACTGCATTAAGTCTTTCACACTTGAAAGTCTCAGGTACATTACCATTGGATTTGCTTCTTCTTTTGTAACCACCCTTGGACTCAAGGGTGGCAGAACCTTGCTTTGGAATCCTTTCAGCATTCTGACTAACCCCATCTGAACAGCCCCCATGGACTCCTCGAGTCTTCTACTGGTCATTTTTAGTTATTTCCTTCATTCACCTAGAAGTGAAAAAAAAGAGTTTTAGAACAAATACAGTTAATTCCTGAATACAGGTCACAATTTTTTTTTAAGATTTTTCAAATACAAAATGTTTAGAAAAGACTAATCTTCAAAAATATATCAAATGCTTGTAACAAATGCCTTAACTAGAGCAGTCTATTCCATGTAATTAGTCCAGGTTTAACCTTAGCCCAAAATCTAGGAATCCTTTTAGACAAACCAAGTAATTCTGGACTGAGCTCAAGGAAGACCCAGATATACATGTAGTTCCTACATTTGGTACTTTTATCCTCCCAGATAAACAAACACTGCCCAATAAATACACTTCATAGTTTGCTACTTTATACTTATTTGACAATTCTCTCTCATGACACCCTCCAGACAGAAAAAAACGTAAGGCTTCAGGCCTTCAAGCTGAGCAGAGACTAAAAAAGCAGTATGAGATAAGGAAGAGGAAGTTTCTAGAGAATTTTTGACGTTTATGGTCATAAATAAGTCATTAAACAGCCACTCTATATCTCAAAATCAAAGAGATAGGACATCTCCCCTCTATATATCCTTCTTTAGGCCTTTTAGTAGAACAGTTGCAACCATGGAGGCCCATTTGTGACGAGTGGGGATTTCCATTTTCAGTAATAGCTGGCTAGTTTATCCAACTCTGTGCCCAAAAAACACAAACAAACAAAAACTAAAAATGCTTGGATACAATGTCAAGTAAGAAACCATAAAAGTCATTAAAAAGCTCACAAGACAATAAGTCATTACCAGACCAAAACAGTGAGGAAAGAGGTACATAAAGAAAAATAGATCTGAATGAAAATGCCGTAAGGTACACTGAAGTAAAGCAGTAAAACAACCCAGGAAATGAATATAAAATGTTTTAAAGGGTAAAAAAGATCAGAGAACAAATGATTGAAATAGCAGACAGTCGGGGGCGCCTGGGTGGCTCAGTGGGTTAAGCTGCTGCCTTCGGCTCAGGTCATGATCCCAGGTCCTGGGTTTGAGCCCCACATCGGGCTTTCTGCTCAGCAGGGAGCCTGCTTCCTCCTCTCTCTCTGCCTGCCTCTCTGCTTACTTGTGATTTCTCTCTGTCAAATAAATAAATAAAATCTTTAAAAAAAAAAAAAGAAATAGCAGACAGTCAAAAAGAAGATCCAGTACATTATAACCAGAACCCATGAAGAAGAAAAATAACGTTCTAGAGTGGAACTAATATTTAAAACTATCATCTAATAAAAAGTTTCCCCCCCAAAAAGAAAACATAATGAAAAGGGACTGGTAGTTGTCTATGAAGACAGATGCAGATGGTCAACTCTAAGTTATATCTTAGCACAACTATTAGACTTTTAGAGAAATTTTTAAACTTCTCATACCTTCCAGGCAAAAAAGGTAAAATAACTTAGAGGGGCAAGAGAATTAGATGTCAATGGACCTTGAAAAAGGAACCTAAGAAATGGGAAAGTGAAGGACAATATTTTCCAAAATTTTAAAAAGTATGAGCCAGGGGCGCCTGGGTGGCTCAGTGAGTTAAAGCCTCTGCCTTCGGCTCAGGTCATGATCTCAGGGTCCTGGGATCAAGCCCCGCATCGGGCTCTCTGCTCAGCGGGGAGCCTGCTTCCCTCTCTCTCTGCCTGCCTCTCTGCCTACTTGTGATCTCTGTCAAATAAATAAAATCTTAAAAAAAAAAAAAAAAGTATAAGCCAAGAATTTTATATACAGCCAAGCTCTCCTTCAATTACCAAAGCTAAAGAAAGGGAGTTTTGAACATGTAAAAGCTCAGGGAAAATTGTGAACAAGTTCCCTTCCTGAGGAATGTAATAGAGGATGAGCTTCAGCCAACCAATAGATGACTGGGGAACCTCAACAAAAGGACTTACAATGAACATTTCATGTATTTAATTATAGAGTTGATTTTAATAATGAAGTTGAAGACATGAGGAAAAAATAGAATTTAAGCATATTTTCTGACAATCTTGAGAGAATGCAATTTTAAAAGAAGAGTAAAAAATAGAAAAGTAAAACAAGATCATTAACACTAACTATTAGGCAGGAGTCAAACTATTTACCCAGGTAGAATAAAGGAGCTTATGGGAATTATGGTAGAAAGCCCATAAGATGGCAGTCAATGACACCTGTTTCCAAGCACGCATGTATTTGCTAATACCCTGCCCTTGAGTGTGGGCTGTCCTTGGGTATTCTAACAAATACCATATAGCACAAGTGATGAATGTCACTTCCGAGATTACTTTTAAAGAGACTTGGATCCATCTTGGGTACTGTCTGGCACTCTCTCAGATCATTAACTGCCACACTGTGAGGACACTCAGAAAGCTTAGAGAGAGGCCCATGTGGTGAGGGACCATGCCTGCTAACATGACATGAGTGATCTTGGAAGTGGGTCTTCTGAGGCCTGCCAACAACCCTGTGAATGAGCCTGAAGGCAGACTTGCCAGCCCCATTTGAGCCTTTAGATGACTAGAGGCCCAGCCAACAGCTTGCCTGCAGATGCATAGCAGACACGGAGGAGGAAGCACCCAACTAATAAGCCACACCTAGATTCCTGACCCAGAGAAACTGCAAGAAAACTAATATTCACCGTTTTAAGCTACTAATTTTAGGGTAATTTATTATACAGCAATAAATTACTAATGTAGCCATTTTTAAAGGGTTTATATACCAAAAACTACTAAACATAAACCTTCCTAGATACCAAAAGAAATTAGAAAAAGCAAAGTAGCCATACTAAACAGAGAAAGACAATGAATCAACTGTGATGCATCTAATTGATACAACACAAGGTAAGATGGGAAGTGATGTCAGCAGCACACTGGAATGGGTGAGAGCCAACTTCAGTCTCCCACAAAAAGACCAACTAGAAACTACCCACAGACAAGATGCCTCTGTGAAAATCCCAGAACCCAGGGGTTGAGCCTGAAATACCCCCTTGGGTCACAGAGACATGGAAGAACCTCAAAAATAAGATGCTCAGTAAAAGAAGCCAGTCACAAAAGACCACGTGTTGTATGAGTCCACGCACATGAAGCGTCCAGAATGGGGAACTCTCTAGAGAGAAGGAATAAATTAGTGGTTGCTTAGGGCTGGAAGAAACGAAGGGATGGGGCAGGGGTTGATGGCTAAAAGGTATGGGTTATCTTACTAAGATGACAATGTTCTAAAGTGGACTGTAGTGATGATTGCACATATTTGTAAATACACTAAAAACTGCTGAGTTGTAGGTACACCTTAGGGATGAATTGTATGGTATGAGAGTTTTATCTCAATAAGGTTATTAAAAATACATTTTTTTTGTTTCACTGGAGAATTCTGTGAAGCATTTCTTTCTTTCTTTTTTATTATGTTATGTTAGTCACCATATAATACATCATTGATGTAGTGTTCCATGATTCAGTTTGCATATAACATGTTAAAACACGGGGCGCCTGGGTGGCTCAGGTCATGATCCCAGGGTCCTGGGATCTCTCAGCAGGGAGCCTGCTTCCCCCTCTCTCTCTGCCTGCCTCTCTGCCTACTTGTGATCTCTGTCTGTCAAATAAATAAATAAAATCTTTAAAAAAAAAAACATGTTAAAACATTTAAAAAATCAACTCTTTTTTTTTTTAAGGATTTGTTTATTTGAGAGAGAGGGAGCATGCACAAGCAGAAGGGGCAGGGAGAGATAAAAAAATCCCAAGCAGACTCCACACGGAGTGCAGAGCCCAATGCGGGGCTTGATCTCACAGCCCTGAGACTGACCTGGGCTGAAACCAAGAGTCAGTAGCTCAACGGACTGAGCCACCCAGGAGCCCCTAAAAAAAAAATCAATCCTTAAAAACTGAAAAACAACTGAAAGAAATGAACCTTGCTATCAAGCTGGTGTCGTAACCACAAAGAGAAAACAATTATTCCAACTGACCTTAAAACACAGTATTTTGACTGTCTTCATTAAATCGTAGTCTTACTGTTAGTCATAATATTAGTGACAATATACATTTTTTTTGCTCTTAGGCTCTACATGGGGCTTGAACTCACAAGCCCAAGATGGAGAGTTTTCATATTCTACTGACTAAGCCAGCGAGGTGCCCCAGTAATAATATTTTCAAAACAAGTAGTTAAGGGAATATTGTTAGGAACCAAACAATTCAGCTTAAGAAAAAAATAAAATCAAAAAAGTTCTTATATTAAGAAACCCTATAATCTTACACTTAAATTGAAAACAAGTATGAGCTCATGATTATTTTCTCCTTTAAAATAACCTGTCTACTGAAAGGGCCCAGAAACAATGAAGGCTCAGTAAGCAATAATAGTCAAGGCCATATCATGGCCTCCAAATGCCATTTCCCACTAAAACGAACCACAGATCCTTGGAGAAATTGGTAATTTGAGGTCTGAGGCATGAAATGTATAAGATGAACTTGGAATATTCCATTTTACTATAAAACGACATTATCAAAGGCCACTGGAGAACTCTAAAAGAGTTCCCATTCACCAAAGATAGGACAATTTGAATATTTTTTTAAAGATTTTTATTTATTTATTTGACAGAGATCACAAGTAGACGGAGAGGCAGGCAGAGAGAGAGAGAGAGGGAAGCAGGCTTCCTGCTGAGCAGAGAGCCCGATGTGGCACTCGATCCCAGGACTCTGAGATCACGACCCGAGCCGAAGGCAGCGGCTTAACCCACTGAGCCACCCAGGCGTCCCTTGAATATTTTTTTAAAGTCTGCAATGGATAAGTCTCTCAAAAATTTAAGTTCAAATGATACTGAAAAAATCACTGGTCACCTTTGGAAGTTGTGACGGCACCAAACTGATTATTTTGGAAAAAATAAAAGGAAAGAATCAGCCATTTATCATGCACTTTTTTGGTACAAATTGCATTGCAAGTTAACCAAATCATTAAGGAAGGAAAACAGTCCTTCATAGAAGAATTCCAGCTAATAAACTCAGAAGAAGCAACAGAAAAATAATGACTATTATGCAGGTCCTAATGAAACAAAAGATCATTTGATGCTAAAACCATTAGGAAAGATGTTGTTGAAGAGCTCTATAATGACTCAATCGGGCTAACACCACTGGAGCCCTCTAAACCAATCCTAACATTAAATGCGGAAACCAGACATACCATGTTGCCTCCACATGATGCTCTACAGAGCACCAGCCATGTGGAACTATTAACAAAAACCTAATTACACCTCTAGACCTACCAGCCAGCTTACAGGAGACACAGAGAATGGAGGAGCAAGCATATTCTGGAGGAAGACAATTAAGCCAAATCAAGAATATAAGAAATGTTAAAGGAAAATGGCCTACTTTATTCAAGGAATAAAAAAGCATCAGAGAGTTGTGGGCAGAGGACAGTTATAATATAAACTAAAAGAGCTCTAAACCAACCAAATGCAAGGGTGCGCCTCATTTAGATCAGGATTCAAATAAATGAATAGTAGATGATATAAAATAATTATTGGTTCTTTGGTAGGATAATGGTACTGTGGGTATGAATTTTCAGAAGAATGTTCTTATCTGTTAGAGATATGTAGCATCTACAGGTACAGAGAAATTATAGCTAACATTTACTTTATAATACTCCAGGAAAAAATGCATGTGGGGAATATGAATGCAGGTATAGGTGTGTGGGTGTTTTAGGGAGGAGGATAGAAGAAATAAGAATGAGAGAATACTGACAACCACTGAAGATTATACTATTCTCTCCACTTTGGGCATGTTTTTAAAATTTTCATAATTAAAAATACCAATACATACAAAATCCTGTGCATGCTTATTCATGGCAGCTTTCACTACCTAAATGTCCCTCAGCAGGCGAGTGGTGAGCCAGATATGGTACCTGGTACTACAGAATACTATTCAGCAATAAAAAGGAACAGACTATTGATAATACAACTTGAACGGATCTCAGGGACAAAAAGAATTGAAAAAACATAATAATCCCATGGTGTGATTCCATTTACGTAATAGTCTCAAGTAACAAAATTACAGAGATGAAGAACAAAGTAGTGGTCACCAGGGGTTAGGGATGGTGGAGAGGGGATGTTTGTAGTGATAAAATAGAGACATAGAGAAGAAATAAGATGACAGACAAAATCTTAAGGCTTATAGAGGTGGGGTAAATAAGAAAAAATTTGCTTATAGTAAGTTTTTCACTTCTTATAAGGTATGAGTTCACTTTCCAGTGCTATTACTGAACATAATAAAGGAATTTTCTGTATCTTGGTTGTAGAGGAAGTTATATAAATAAATGCACATAGAACTATACATATACGTTGTGCCAATGACAATTTTCTTATTTTTATATTATGCTATAGTGCTATAAGATGTAGCTGCGGGGGAAATAGGAGGTCAATGGTACATAAGACCTCTCCGTACTTTCTTTGCAACTTCCTGTGAATCTAAAGTTATTTTAAGGAAAATTTATTTTTAAAGTTTTTCAAGAAAAATTGAAAAAGGCAAAACTCATTGTAGATAAGGATGTTATAAAGGTGGACATTCACATGCTTCAGGTGGCATATAATTGTGTAACTTCATTTTGGCCATCTTTAAAAACTTCTCAGAGACTGTGTATATCCTTTGATGAGTAAATATCTTTTGCTGGTGGATGTACCCCAAGTATGTAAAGATGTATCCATGGGGCACCTGGGTGGTTCAGTTGGTTAAGTGCCTGCTTTCGGCTCAGGTCATGATCTCAGGGTCCTGGGATACAGCCCCTCATCAGGCTCCCTGCTCAGTGGGGACTCTGCTTTTCCCTCTCCCTCTGCTCCTCCCCCTGCTCGTGCGCACGCTTTCTCTCTGTCTCAAATAAATAAATAAAATTGCCCACCTGTGAGAAGAGCTGAGATGCCCTTCAAGAGATGAATAAAGAAAATATGGTCCATATATACAATGGAATATTGCTCAGCCATCAGAAAGGATGCATAATCAACTTCTGTATCAACACGGATGGAACTGGAGGAGATTATGCTGAGTGAAATAAGCCAAGCACAGAGAGTCAATTATCTTATGGTTTCACTTACCTGTGGAGCATAAGGAATAATACAGAGGACATTAGGAGAAGGAAAGGAAAAGTGAGTTGGGGAAAATTGGAGAGGGAGATGAACCATGAAAGACTGGACTCTAAGAAACAAACTGAGGGTTTTGGAGACAATGGGGGTGGGGATTAGCTCAGCCTGGTGGTGGGTATTAAGGAGGGCACGTACTGCATGGAGCACTGGGTGTGGTGCATAAACAATGAATCTTGGAACACTGAAAAAAATAAAATAGAATTAAGATGTTAAAAAAAAAAAAAAAGATGTAGGGCTCCTGGGTGGCTCTATGGGTTAAAGCCTCTGCCTTCGGCTCCAGTCATGATCCCAGGGTCCTGGAATGGAGCCCTGCATCCGGCTCTCTGCTCATCAGGGAGCCTGCTTCCCCCTCTCTCTGCCCGCATCTCTGCATGCTTGTGATCGCTCTCTGTCAAATAAATAAATAAAATCTTTAAAAAAAAAAAAAAGATGGACATCAAGGTTCTTTCCATAGTTTGGTTATTGTAGACATTGCTGCTATAAACATTCGCGTGCACGTGCCCCTTCGGATCACTACGTTTGTATCTTTAGGGTAAATACCCAGCAGTGCAATTGCTGGGTCATAGGGTAGTTCTATTTTCAACATTTTGAGGAACCTCCATGCTGTTTTCCAGAGTGGTTGCACCAGCTTGCATTCCCACCAACAGTGTAGGAGGGTTCCCCTTTCTCCGCATCCTTGCCAGCATCTGTCATTTCCTGACTTGTTAATTTTAGCCATTCTGACTGGTGTGAGGTGATATCTCATTGTGGTTTTGATTTGTATTTCCCTGATGCCGAGTGATATGGAGTACTTTTTCATGTGTCTGTTGGCCATCTGGATGTCTTCTTTGTAGAAATGTCTGTTCATGTCCTCTGCCCATTTCTTGATTGGATTATTTGTTCTATGGATGTTGAGTTTGCTAAGTTCTTTATAGATTTTGGACACTAGCCCTTTATCTGATATGTCATTTGCAAATATCTTCTCCCATTCTGTCAGTTGTCTTTTGGTTTTGTTAACTGTTTCCTTTGCTGTGCAAAAGCTTTTGATCTTGATAAAATCCCAATTGTCCATCAACAGACGAATGGATAAAGAAGATGTGGTATATATACACAATGGAATATTATGCAGCCATCAAAAGAAATGAAATCTTGCCATTTGCGACGACGTGGATGGAACTAGAGGGTATCATGCTTAGCGAAATAAGTCAATCGGAGAAAGACAACTATGATATGATCTCCCTGATATGAGGGAGAGGAGATGCAACATGGGGGGTTAAGGGGGTAGGAGAAGAATAAATGAAACAAGATGGGATTGGGAGGGAGACAAACCATAAGTGACTCTTAATCTCACAAAACAAACTGAGGGTTGATGGGGGGAGGGAGGTTGGGAGAGGGGGGTGGGGTTATGGATATTGGGGAGGGTATGTGCTATGGTGAGTGCTGTGAAGTGTGTAAACCTGGCGATTCGCAGACGTGTACCCCTAGGGATAAAAATATATGTTTATAAAAAATAGAATAAAAAAATTTTTTTAAAAGCAAAAAAAAAAAAGATGTATTCATAAGCTATGGCTGTGACATAAGTTGACCATTCTATGTCAACAGAATAGAAATACAATGACTTCCTCTTTATCAAACCAAATACAAAGCAGTTATCTTAAAATCTGGTGACTGGGGTATTTTTTATTAAAACTTACTTCTTTCTATAAATGATTTCTTAAGTACTTTAAAAATCTCAACTATTGGGACACCTGGGTGGCTCAGTTGGTTAGGCGGCTGCTTTCGGCTCAGGTCATGATCTCAGGGTCCTGGGATCGAGTCCCACATCGGGCTCCTTGCTCAGCAGGGAGCCTGCTTCTCCCTCTGCCTCTGCCTGCCACTCTATCTGCCTGTGCTCACTCTTGCTCTCTCTCTCTGACAAATAAATAAATAAAATCTTTAAAAAAAAAATCTCAACTATTTTCCTGTTTTGTTTTGTTTTCTTCCTGTTTTGGTCACTAAATACCTTACTACAATTCCAGTCTGCTGTACTTGGATCATGGTTTTGCTTCTCCTTAACTACAGGGGTTAAGATATTTTTCCCTAAAAATAGGAGGAGCAGTTCACACTGCTCCTTCCAACTGCAATGTCCTTTCTTTACCTCTGCACAGATCCCTTCCTGATTCAAATGTCAGTTCCTTATCAAAGCAATTTCTTTCTGATCTTACCAGCTGGAAGTGATTGTTCAACATCTCTGACCTTCCAGCATCTAACTTTTTCCTCTCTTTTATGACATCTAAAACTTTCTACTTTACAGTTACGTGTGTGCGTATTCTGATCTTAACAGCCCATAGACTCCTTGAGGTAGAGACTATAATGCATACTGTCTCGCATTTAATGGACACCTGTGAATTTCTAATGAACAATCAACCAGTAAATTAGAGAGAGTCAATATTCAGGAGTGTTATTAAAAATGACAATCACCTAGTCTGGTGTTCTAATATCTAACACAAAACTGAATCCATGCAAATAGGCCAAATGCATTAATGTCCCTGGAATGCCTTGACTCGTGTATTCCATTAACACCCTGCTTTTAATGACCACCCTTAGGTCAAAAATATGGTAAAAGGAGCCATGAACCAAAGAACTTTTTTTTTTTAACCAAAGAACTTTTTAAATGAAGAGGTCTGGATAACAATACTTTTATTGTGGCGCCTGGGTGGCTCAGTGGGTTAAAGCCTCTGCCTTCGGCTCGGGTCATGATCTCGGGGTCCTGGGATCGAGCCCCACATCGGGCTCTCTGCTCAGCGGGGAGCCTGCTTCCTCCTCTCTCTCTGCCTGCCTCTCTGCCTACTTGTGATCTTTGTCTGTCAAATAAATAAAATCTTAAAAAAATAAAAAAATAATAAAAATTTTAAAAAAAACAATACTTTTATTAGGATATTTACTATACCAGCTAGCCATATCGCCAAGTCTTTCATTTCCACCAAGAATAAATTTTTATTTGTTAAAATTAACTTCAGAAACGCCTAGAACTCTATTTTAGTTAAGTAGCCATTATCTCTCTTTCCACCTACCAGTCCCCTGTGCAGCCTGCATGCACACAGATGTGGTTTCCATGATCACTTTCCCAAGCCAGTGGTCCCAGAATCACACTCCAACTCCTTCTGCTCCCTCGCCCCGTCTCACATCTTCACTCCTGCTTCTGCAGCCTTCATCTCTCAGTTAACCCCCGTCCAGTCTCTGAGCAGTACTGTCAACATCCTGATTCCAGGTCTTGCTGTCTCAGCCAGTAAAACCCCAACCCTGGGTCAGTCCAGCTGTGCTTCTCTCCCACCCCCGGGTGGTGAAGACGGCTGGAGAAAACCACACAAGAACGCAGACCATGTCACAACAAATTCAGAGTCGCTGGCTTCTGCTGGCCCCTGTACACCTGCCATCCTGTTGTCCTTGTCAGCTGTCTCCTTGGCAGCCTATCCCAGGACTCCCCTCTATTCCATGCCCTCCTGCAATTCTAAAGGATTTATGCCTCCCCAGGTCTCTTCTGGGCTCCATTCCATTGACCCCACTGCACACAAGGTGTCTCCACCTGGGTGTCCAGAGCCACCTCAAGCCCAGCATGCCCCCCAGAGCTGCTCTCTCCTGCATTCATTCCTCTGTGATGGAATCCCCATTCACACAACTGCCCACTCCCCAAATTTAAGTGTTATCTATGACTGGCCTCTCCTCCAATCAGTCCTATAATAACTAAATGCTTACTGAACACTTAGTATGAACCAGATAGTGTTCCCAGCATTATGCACTAGATGTAGGTACTATTATTCTCCCCAAATCACAGATTTAAAAACCCAGAAGCACAGAGAAGGTAAGTAAGCTGCCCCAGTTCCCATACTAGTAAAAGCAAGAGCTGAGAGGAGAGCCAGTCACTCTGGCTCCAGAGTCCACAGGCTTAATCATGACATTCCTCTGCCTCGACCCCCTGGATAACTCACAAAGCCATCTCCTCCTTTTCATCCCTGTGGTCCTCCTTTGTTAATGTAACCCTCATGTCTTGACCAGAACAACCTCTTAACTGATCTCCCTGACTCCAGCTTCACATCCTCACAACACCCCTATTCCCCAGCCACTCTCTACACTGATGCCACAGTGACCTTTCTAAAGGGAAAACAGGGTCACGTCTTTTCCCTACCCAAAATCCTTTAGTCCAGAATATTCTGTAAGCTCCTTAGCATGACATATGTACCAGGAACTCACTCTTCTTGTACATTATGTTCAATTTGCAGTTCACAATCATTCAAATGTTCACACACCTCCAGACTCGTACATTTCACCCAGAACCCCTTTCCTTCCAAACTCCCAACCCCACCACTAACTCCCATTTGTCTTTTTGGGCTCAGATGCCACATCTTTCAGAAAGCCTTCTCTGACCCTCCAAGGCAGCCCCTTCTTTATGATCTCATGCTCACCCCTGTCATGGTTATTTATTCATCTCCCACTGCCCATAGACTGTAAGTTCCTTGAGGACAGAAACTTTTTTTCCATCACTGTATTCTCACTGCCCGCTACAGTATAAGATATATATGCTTATTTAACAAATGTGTTAAATTAATTAATCCCTACAAATGACTTTCCACAGTCCCCAAGTATACCTGCTATTTCATACCTCTATCCATTTTATATAAGCTCATCCTTTCTTCTCACTTCCCTATCCCCATCTGCCCATCAAACTTTTATTCATCCCCAAAAAAACCATCTCAAGGGTCCCCAGAAATAAGGCTTTCCCTAATACAAAGAGTGTCAATCATTCTGTCCTTTGCATATGCCTCTATTCTTGAAGGTAATACATTCTATTGCAATTATTTGCTTATAAGCCTGTCTCTACCTCCAGAATGTAAGCTTAACTATAGGGATTATGTGTGAATGCAAAGGAAAAGAAGGCTCAGTTAATATTTGAATTTATTTTAATATTAAATTGCATTCATTAAAGGAGACTTTTTCACAATACTGAAATAGTTCTCAGAGAACTATTTCTCTCTTTTGTTTTGTGTTAATTTAAATGTTAACCCTGGGGGAGGAGTCAAGATGGTGGAGAAGTAGCAGGCTGAGACTACTTCAGGTAGCAGGAGATCAGCTAGATAGCTTATCTAAAGACTGCAAACACCTACAAATCCAAAGGGAGATCGAAGAGAAGAAGAAGAGTAATTCTAGAAACAGACAATCAACTGCTTTCTGAAAGGATAAATGTGGCAGAAGAAAGAATTAGCAATATAGAAGACCAAATGACAGAGAATAAAGAAGCTGAGCAAAAGAGGGACAAACAGCTACTGGACCACGAGGGCAGAATTCGAGAGATAAGTGACACCATAAGACGAAACAACATTAGAATAATTGTGATTCCAGAAGAAGAAGAAAGAGAGAGGGGAGCAGAAGGTATATTGGAGAGAATTATTGGAGAGAATTTCCCCAATATGGCAAAGGAAACAAGCATCAAAATCCAGGAGGTTCAGAGAACCCCCCTCAAAATCAATAAGAATAGGTCCAAACCCCATCACCTAATAGTAAAATTTACAAGTCTTAGTGACAAAGAAAAGATCCTGAAAGCAGCCCGGGAAAAGAAGTCTGTAACGTACAATGGTAAAAATATTAGATTGGCAGCAGACTTATCCACAGAGACCTGGCAGTCCAGAAAGAGCTGGCATGATATATTCAGAGTACTAAACGAGAAAAACATGCAGCCAAGAATACTATATCCAGCTAGGCTATCATTGAAAATAGAAGGAGAGATTAAAAGCTTCCAGGACAAACAAAAACTGAAAGAATTTGCAAATACCAAACCAGCTCTACAGGAAATATTGAAAGGGGTCCTCTAAGCAAAGAGAGACCCTCAAAGTAGTAGATCAGAAAGAAACAGAGACAATATACAATAACAGTCACCTTACAGGCAATACAATGGCACTAAATTCATATCTCTCAATACTTACCCTGAATGTTAATGGGCTAAATGCCCCAATCAAAAGACACAGGGTATCAGAATGGATAAAAAAACAAAACCCATCTATATGTTGCCTGCAAGAAACTCATCTTAAACCCGAAGACACCTCCAGGTTTAAAGTGAGGGGGTGGAAAAGAATTTACCATGCTAATGGACATCAGAAGAAAGCAGGAGTGGCAATCCTTATATTAGATCAATTAGATTTTAAGCCAAAGATTATAATAAGAGATGAGGAAGGACAGACACTATATCATACTCAAAGGAACTGTCCAACAAGAAGATCTAACAATTTTAAATATCTATGCCCCTAACGTGGGAGCAGCCAACTATATAAACCAATTAATAACAAAATCAAAGAAACACATCGACAATAATACAATAATAGTAGGGGATTTTAACACTCCCCTCACTGAAATGGACAAATCATCCAAGCAAAAGATCAACAAGGAAATAAAGGCCTTAAATGACACACTGGACCAGATGGACATCACAGATATATTCAGAACATTTCACCCCAAAGCAACAGAATACACATTCTTCTCTAGTGCACATGGAACATTCTCCAGAATAGATCACATTCTTGGTCCTAAATCAAGTCTCAACCGGTATCAAAAGATTGGGATCATTCCCTGCATATTTTCAGACCACAATGCTCTGAAGCTAGAACTCAATAACAAGAGGAAATTTATTTGACAGAGATCACAAGTAGGCAGAGAGGCAGGCAGAGAAAGAGAGGAAGAGAAGCAGGCCTCCCGCTGAGCAGAGAGCCTGATGCGGGGCTCGATCCCAGAACCCTGGGATCATGACCTGAGCCGAAAGCAGTGGCTTTTACCCACTGAGCCACCCAGGGGCCCCATCTACCAAACATTTAAAGAAGAACTAATTCCTATTCTCCTGAAACTGTTCCAAAACATAGAAATGGAAGGAAAACTTCCAAACTCATTTTATGAGGCCAGCATCACCTTGATCCCAAAACCAGACAAGGATCCCATCAAAAAAGAGAACTACAGACCAATATCCTTGATGAACACAGATGCAAAAATTCTTACCAAAATACCAGCCAATAGGATTCAACAGTACATTAAAAGGATTATTCACCACGACCAAGTGGGATTTATTCCAGGGCTACAAGGCTGGTTCAACATCCGCAAATCAATCAATGTGATACAACACATTAATAAAAGAAAGAATAAGAACCATATGATACTCTCAATAGATGCTGAAAAAGCATTTGACAAAGTACAGCATCCCTTCCTGATCAAAACTCTTCAAAGTGTAGGGATAGAGGGCACATACCTCAATATTATCAAAGCCATCTATGACAAACCCACCGCAAATATCATTCTCAATGGAGAAAAACTGAAAGCTTTTCCACTAAGGTCAGGAACACGGCAGGGATGTCCGTTATCACCACTGCTATTCAACATAGTACTAGAAGTCCTAGCCTCAGCAATCAGACAACAAAAGGAAATTAAAGGCATCCAAATCAGCAAAGAAGAAGTCAAACTATCACTCTTTGCAGATGATATGATACTTTATGTGGAAAACCCAAAAGACTCCACTCCCAAACTGCTAGAACTTGTACAGGAATTCAGTAAAGTGTCAGGATATAAAATCAATGCACAGAAATCAGTTGCATTTCTCTACACCAACAACAAGACAGAAGAAAGAGAAATTAAGGAGTCAATCCCATTTACAATTGCACCCAAAACTATAAGATACCTAGGAATAAACCTAACCAAAGAGGCTAAGAGCCTATACTCAGAAAACTAGAAAGTACTCATGAAAGAAATTGAGGAAGACACAAAGAAATGGAAAAATGTTCCATGCTCCTGGATTGGAAGAATAAATATTGTGAAAATGTCTATGCTACCTAAAGCAATCTACACATTTAATGCAATTCCTCTCAAAGTACCATCCATTTTTTTTCAAAGAAATGGAACAAATAATCCTAAAATTTATATGGAACCAGAAAAGACCTCGAATAGCCAAAGGAATATTGAAAAAGAAAGCCAAAGTTGGTGGCATCACAATTCCGGACTTCAAGCTCTATTACAAAGCTGTCATCATCAAGACAGCATGGTACTGGCACAAAAACAGACACATAGATCAATGGAACAGAATAGAGAGCCCAGAAATAGACCCTCAACTCTATGGTCAACTAATCTTCGACAAAGCAGGAAAGAATGTCCAATGGAAAAAAGACAGCCTCTTCAACAAATGGTGTTGGGAAAATTGGACAGCCACATGCAGAAAAATGAAATTGGACCATTTCCTTACACCACACATGAAAATAGGCTCAAAATGGATGAAGGACCTCAATGTGAGAAAGGAATCCATCAAAATCCTTGAGGAGAACACAGGCAGCAACCTCTTCAACCTCAGCCACAGCGACATCTTCCTAGGAACATCGCCAAAGGCAAGGGAAGCAAGGGCAAAAATGAACTATTGGGATTTCATCAATATCAAAAGCTTTTGCACAGCAAAGGAAACAGTTAATGAAACCAAAAGACAACTGACAGAATGGGAGAAGATATTTGCAAACGACATATCAGATAAAGGGCTAGTGTCCAAAATCTATAAAGAACTTAGCAAACTCAACACCCAAAGAACAAATAATCCAATCAAGAAATGGGCAGAAGAGGGGCGCCTGGGTGGCTCAGCGGGTTAAGCCGCTGCCTTCGGCTCAGGTCATGATCTCAGGGTCCTGGGATCGAGCCCTGCATCGGGCTCTCTGCTCAGCGGAGAACCTGCTTCCTCCTCTCTCTCTGCCTGCCTCTCTGCCTGCTTGTGATCTCTCTCTGTCAAATAAATAAATAAAAAATCTTTAGAAAAAAAAAAAAAGGAAATGGGCAGAAGACATGAACAGACATTTTTGCAAAGAAGACATCCAGATGGCCAACAGACACATGAAAAGGTGCTCCATATCACTCAGCATCAGGGAAATACAAATCAAAACCACAATGAGATATCACCTCACACCAGTCAGAATGGCTAAAATTAACAAGTCAGGAAATGACAGATGCTGGCAAGGATGCGGAGAAAGGGGAACCCTCCTACACTGTTGGTGGGAATGCAAGCTGGTGCAACCACTCTGGAAAACAGCATGGAGGTTCCTCAAAATGTTGAAAATAGAACTACCCTATGACCCAGCAATTGCACTACTGGGTATTTACCCTAAAGATACAAATGTAGTGATCTGAAGGGGCATGTGCACGCGAATGTTTATAGCAGCAATGTCTGCAATAGCCAAACTATGGAAAGAACCTAGATGTCCATCAACAGACGAATGGATAAAGAAGATGTGGTATATATACACAATGGAATACTATGCAGCCATCAAAAGAAATGAAATCTTGCCATTTGCGACGACGTGGATGGAACTAGAGGGTATCATGCTTAGCGAAATAAGTCAATCAGAGAAAGACAACTAGCATGTGATCTCCCTGATATGAGGAAGTGGAGATGCAACATGGGGGGCTAAGGGGGTAGGAGAAGAATAAATGAAACAGGATGGGATTGGGAAGGAGACAAACCATAAGTGACTCTTAATCTCACAAAACAAACTGAGCGTTGCTGGGGGGAGGGGGGTTGGGAGAAGGGGGTGGGGTTATGGACATTGGGGAGGGTATGTGCTATGGTGAGTGCTGTGAAGTGTGTAAACCTGGCAATTCACAGACCTTTACCCCTGGGGATAAAAATATATTATATGTTTATAAAAAATAAAAAGTAAAAAAATATAAAATTCAAAAAATATATAAATAAAATAAATAAATGTTAACCTTGGGTTCCTTCTGTGTTTCTATGGAACAGAGTCTAGGTTAAGTCACAATATCTTCTTTCAGAGAAAAGACAAGAAAATGTATTCTCTGCTAAGTCTTAAGAGGGAGACTGGGCAGGATGGGGTTTGCATTACAGATCTGCCTTATTGATTTGCAGCACTGGCTTCTTTTTAAAAAAAGTTTTAAGATATTCTTAAGCACAAAATTCATTTTCTGCACAAACTTGTTTTGTTCACCTCTAGGAACTCATAAGGGAGCTGAGTCTAAAAGCGATCAAATGCAGAATGGGTTGCTGTCTGGTAAGGCAGAATTTCATGACATCTATCATTAAATTAGTGAACATCCCCCGAGACAGCGGGGACATGTACATGTCACATAAATAACTATATCATGGTCACCTGAACTCTACCCCATCCCTCATCTCTATCCATTTCTTCTTGCTTTCCCTTCATCCTGAAGGTCTCAAAGACTAATTTCCTCACATTTTTATTCCTACCTTCTTCTTCCATTCCCAAGTCTCTCCTTTGTTGCAAAGCCAAATAAAAAACTGGCATATGTGTTCCCAGGTTAAATCTCAGAACAAGTTAAAATCTTTTCTACCCAGAAAGCAACATGTAAGATGAAAACAAATCTCAAAGAACTTTCATCGGAAACACTACATTTCATACTTGTTGTGCGGTGCACTAGCCCACATGCCTCTAACACATTTACTAAATATATAGGTTGACGGACTAATAATGCTTTCACATAGTTTTGAAAAAAAAAAGAACTTTTCCCCCCAATCTTCCCAAGCCTTAGTTCTCTCATCTGTATAATGGAGATAACAGTAGTTACCTATTACCAGGTAACAAATTGCCCCAAAACTTAGTAGTTTCTTACTTCTCACAGTTTCTGTGATTTAAGAATTTGAAAGACACTGGTCTAGGTGATTCTGGCTTAGGGTCTCTTAGGTTGTAGTCAAAGATGGCAGTGAGGGTTGCAGGTATCTGAGGGTTTGACTAAGGCTGGAAAAATCCACTTCCAAGACAGCTGGCTCACATGGCTCTCGGTTCTCTCCTCATGGATCTCTCAACAGGGCTGCCTGAGTGTCCTTGTAGCATGATGACTGGCAACTTTCACAGCAAGCAGTCAACAGACCCGAGAGAGGCTACAATGTCCTCTATGACTCCCAAATCACCACCAACATTCATGCAAAATCTACCAGTCCCACCGATCAGTCCTATTCAGTGTGGAAGAAGCCACATAAGGACGTGAATACCAGAAGGGAGGATCGCTGGGACCTATCTTGGAAGCCAGCTACCACTTATACTCAATGTGTTCAACGTGCGGATTAGATGAGATAATGTGTGTAAAGTACTTCACTTTGCACAGTATCTGGCATATAATTGTTCTTAGTGTTAGTATTCACAGAAAGTTTGGTTAAAAAAAAAAGCAATGAATCTGTTTGTGTCTTCAGCTTCTGGTACTGCTACAGTGAGTGCAGGGCAATTACACTCTGGAACATTAATAAATGTTTCTTTACCCCCAAACACCATTTTAGCAGGAAAAGATCAAAGAAAAAAAAATAGGGAAAATGCTCAAATACAACATGACTTTGTTGTTAATGAGGGGTTCTCCAGGAACTCAGAATAAAAGGATTAATTTTAATTTTTTAATCTTATTTCATCTTCTGTTTTTCTATTGTTTCTAAAGCTGTTATGCTCCTTGGTTTTCTATCTGTTTGATCTCTTTTAAATTGGATTACTTTGGATTTCATAGGTTTCACACTAGCCTCTGCTCTCTTCTCCTTGAATTATTTCCTGAAAATAATGCCTCTGCAGAATGTGTGACCTCTGATATCTGATATAGATAAAAGAGACAAATTTAGAAAAGAATCTTCTTGTTTGACCAGAAATCCTCTTGTTTGAAGAAAAAGAAAATGAAGTTGTGTTTTGTTCTGGCCACCAATTCAATGAGGGGAGGGCAAAAGGGGGACACTATTCCCTGCACCAACAAGCAACACTCAGGATACCAGCTGGCTATCCTACAATTCAACTCAGTTCTGACACCATCTACCCAGAGACAACATTAGATTCCACAGGTTAAAGGTTCAGTCCTACAAGACCTTGTCCCCCATTACCAACAGATGCTAGTCACAAGCCCAGAGTGTTACTTTTGACCAACCAGAGATAAACCAGAGGCTCCCGAGATCTCCTTCTCAGGTTAGATTAGTTCACTAGAGTGACTCTCAGAATTCAGAGAAACATTTTACTTACTAGATCACTGGTTTATTATAAAAGGATATAATTCAGGAACAGACAGATAGAAGAGATGCAAAAGACGAGATAGTGGGAAGGAGTGCAGAACTTCCATGCCCTCTCCAAGGGTACCACTCTCCCCAAATCTCTGCATGTTCACTGACCTGGAAGCTCTCCAAACCTTGTCCTTTTGGACTTTTAAAGAGGATTTACCACATAGGCATGACTGATTAAACTATTGGCCTTTCAACCTCCCCTCTCCCCTCCAGCCTCCCCACTTCAGCCTCCCCTCCCCAGAAGTCGGCAGGCAAGGACTGAAAGTTGTAACCCTTTGATCATATGGTTGGTTCTCCTGGCAACCAGGCTCCTCACCCTTATAAGGAGTCCAAAAATTAGCTCATTACCATAACAAAAGATCCCTTTATTGCTTTCCTCACTTAGGAAATTCCAAGGGTTTTAGGACCTCTGTACCAGAAATAGTGAAGACCAAATACGTATTTTATATTACAAATCAAAATATCACAAGATGCATGGTGAAAACTAATTTTCTTCAGCATCAAATTACAAAAAGAACAGCTTCTCAAAGAAAAATGTCAAGTGCTAGAAACTTGTTCAAACTGTAGAACCAGGCCAGACACAGGCAGGGGAAAAGTCAAACAGCCAACTATGGACCATATAGGAAGAGGGCAATGTTAAAAAAAAACAAAATTCAGGGGTGCCTGGGTGGCTCAGTCTTGGTTTCAGCTCAGGTTGTGATCTCAGTGTTGCGAAACAGAGCCTGGAGTTGGACTGTGCACTGAGCGTGGAGCCTGCTTGGGATTCTCTCTCCCTCTCCCTCCACCCTCTCACTCTCTCAGGCATGTGCTCTCTCTCTAAAAAAACCACCAAAAACAAAAACAAAAATTCAACAGAGTAAATTTGAAGATCAAATTGACTTTTTTCAATTATTCATGAATCAGGCAGCATCTCTTTGAGCAAAAAGATAGGAGTTTCAAAAAGCCCTACAAAACAGACAGGTTTAATAGGCAGAAGGGGGTAGGAAAAGAAAGTTAAAATAATGGATTTTTTCAGGCAACCTCACCTTCCTGTAGGGGATGGATGGGACCTATCAGGTAGATTACCTCACTAGCGCTGCCCGGTTAATTCCAGATTGACTGATTCAAAGTGACATTCCTAGGACAGTCTGAAACTGCAGTTGGATTAGATATTAAGTCTGTGTTTGTTGACAGGGGATTACCACAAATGACAGTATTCGGGTTCTGCTGTGTCTTCTTTTTAACAGTAACAACAGGAAAAAAGAAAGCCACAGCTGTAGAAATTTCTTATTTGTGAGCTCCAATTCACATCATTTTCATGATTTAAACCAAGAATCTACAAACATTACAGTTCCAAAATAGATTCCTTTTCTCACATGGGAATTCAATGATCTTTCAACTAAACAGAGTATCTACTATCTTTGAAGTACTATATTAATTATAAATAAAATCATATTGGCTCTGAGGAGTGAAGATGAAACTTAGTGATATGACCTCCAGCATACAGTAACAAGCACCCAGAAATCAAACCAGAATTTGACTTTGGCTTTGCATATCCACCCGCACTCAGGCTTGGTCACATCTCTAAGTGAAAAGCATTGTTGCCGGCTGACCGCTTGATAAATTCTGCTTTTAGTTACAATGAGGTAGATAAAAGATAAAGTGATATTGCCTTTTCAAATATTTTACTGTGAAATTTTATAGACATACATAAAGATGTCTCCAAAATGTACAGCTCAATGAATTTCTTACGAAGTGAACTTCTATGAAATGATCATCCCGGTGAAGAAAGAAAACGCTGTCGGCACACCACCCCCACTATCCCCCAAAAGGACCCACACATCCCTTCTCAGTCACTAAGCCATCTCTTCCCACTAAAGGCAATCAGCATCTTCACTTTCCTAGAAATCACTTCCTTGAGTTTATTACCTAAGTATGCATCCCTAAACATTACAGTTTTGCCCAGTTTTTAATATTTGAAGCAATGGAATCACACAGTATGCAATCTTCTATGTCTGGCTTCTTTTGTTCTGCTTTATGTATCTATTTCATTACCTATACCTGTAATCTGTTTCTCTTCATTTAAGTTTAATAGTTCACTGTTTGAAATATACTATTATTCATTAATCTATTCTACTATTGGTTAATATCTGGGTTGTTTCCAGTTTGAGGCTATCATGAATAAGACAGGAACGATCTAAAAAATGTCTGCCTGTGCACAAGAGTATATATCTAGGAATGGAATTGCTGGGTCATAGGTAAGCATATCTTAAACTATGGGAAATAATGCTAACCAGTTCTCCAAAGTCATTGTACCTATTTTATACTCTCACTAGCAGTGTATGACAGATCTGGGGGCCACCCAAACTTGCTAACACTTGCTATTAGCCCCATAAATTTTAGCTATTTGGTGGTGGTATCATCATAGCACTGTGGTATTAATTTGCATTTCCCTGATTACTAATGAAATTGAGTATCTTTGCATATGTTGATTGACCAATTGGACGTCCCCTTTTATGAAAGGTCTCAGTGAAGTGTTCAAGTCTCTTGACTTTTCCTGTTGGGTTGTCTTTTTCTTATTGATTTGTAGAGGTCCTTCAAATATTCTGGATGCACTTTTCAGTTATAGGTCTTTGTAGATGTCTTTGCCCACTCTATGGTTTGTTTTTGTTTTTTTTTTTATTCAAATGACATCATGTGCCAAATTCCAGCTCATCCCTATTCCTCTTAAACAGTCCTTTGAGGTCTGAACCCAAAGAGGAATTCACCAGGCCCCCTCTATCCTTGGCAGACCCTGGTCACCAATCCCTGCTGCTTTAGCCCAAAAACAATGCCCTGCCTCTTTGTCTCCTGGCATCTTCCTTGAAATGTTCATGTGCTCTCAGGGGTTCTAAGTTTGCAGCTCACTTCTCTGGGTCCCTGTTCCCCTTAGAGCTGGCCTGATAATTCTTCACCATCTTGTTATCCTTCTAGTGACCTGAAGCAAGCTCCTGTTGATAACCAGCCCAGGTTTTCCAGTTGTCCTCTACAGGAGGACAGACCAGTACTAGCCATTCTACCCTTCTCAGAACAGAAATCCTTATTTGCCAAGGGTAAACTGTATAAGGAGAGAAAACCTAATCCATGCCTAAAGAATTTTCCAATGCAAAAATAGAGGGTTTTTTAATTTGAAGATAAAACCCAAAAATGAAGCATAATACAAATATTTACCAGGAAATGAAGATAAAGCATGCTCAGATTCCTAAAATTAACCGGGATTATCCATTCATGCCACCTAATCCAAGATTTATAGAGCTGACGTCATGACATCGTGATTGATTTTAGGTATCAGGTTGAGAAACAACTGTTATATTGACAACTTGCTATATTAACAATGAATACTTACTTGTGGAACTTCAATGGCCAGAAGTAAACATTTTACATTTCTCCACCAAGCAACCAAAGACATATTTTCCCAGCCCCTTCTCACTTGAAGAACAATAACAACAAAAAGCAATAAATTATTTTGAAAATGTATATTAAGATTGAGACTCTCGGGACGCCTGGGTGGCTCAGTTGGTTAAGCAGCTGCCTTCGGCTCAGGTCATGATCCCAGCGTCCTGGGATCGAGTCCCACATCGGGCTCCTTGCTTGGCGGGGAGCCTGCTTCTCCCTCTGCCTCTGCCTGCCATTCTGTCTGCCTGTGCTCACTCTCTCTCCCTCTCTCTCTGACAAAATAAATAAAATCTAAAAAAAAAAAAAAAAGATTGAGACTCTCTGAGCTTTAGCTAGATTTTTTAGAAAGAGTCTTAGTCCATGTATGGATCTGAATTATGAGACACTATTACAGACACCCTCGGATGACACGGTAAAATGCATAGTTATCTCTGGAATGCCTAGCCTTTCCTCCCAAGTCCATTAACCCTACCAGTACACTTGGTCCCCTTCAGTCTAGGTTGTCAGGCTGTCCTGTTTCCCCTAATCAAACTATAAGGTTATTTAGAGGTAAAAATCTCTGGAATCCTCTCCTTCAGTCCCGCTTTCCCATGCTAACTTAGATTCACCCTACAGATGTCAGTTGAAACATCACTGCCTCCTCTAGAAAGCCTTTCCTAAAGTCTCATAGCAATTTCACTTTCCACATATTGAGTAAATAATTTGTGTAACCAGATTTCTTTTTTAAAAGATTTTATTTATTTATTTGAGAGAAAGGGTAAGAGAGCATGAGATGGGGGAGGGTCAGATGGAGAAGCAGACTCCCTGCTGAGAGGGTAGCCTGAGGCAGGACTCTGATCCTGGTACTCCAGGATCATGACCTGAGCCAAAGTCAGTTCCTTAACCAAGTGAGCCACCCAGGCGCCCTGTAACTAGATTTCTATGTCAGTCTTCTTCACTAGAGAACAAGTTTCATGGGTCAGACACCTTGACCATCACCTTCAACACTGCCTAACATAATGCCTAGTATGGAGTCAATAATATTTGTTGAATGGTCAGGTGGGTAGGTGAATCACTAAACCACTTATGCTTGCATTCTAAAAGATATCTTTTTTATTTTTAAGAAAAAAATTTTTGAGAGAGAGAGTGTAAATGAGAGGGAGGTGGGGAAGAGGAGAGAGAGAGGAGAGAGGGAGCAGTCTCCATACTCGGCACCCTGAGCCCAATGTGGGGTTCAATCTCATGACCCTGAGATCATTACCTGAACTGAAATCAAGAGTTGAATGCTTAACCAACTGAGCCTCCCAGGTGCCCCTCAAAGATATCTTCATTTTAAAAAGGACTCATTTGTCAGATATTTATAAGTTTTTACTACCCTGCATCTATTTACCTTTCTTCAGGGATTAATATCATTTTTCCTCGGGGAAGTACCCCACTCCTTCCCCCAATGCAGGAGGGGTTTATCTAATATCACATCTCTCTGGCCACAGTGATTGGTTCTGGACATGCCAAATGACTAAAGTCAAACCAATCAGAGCCAATGAGGCTTAATTCTGACTTTACTGAAACTGCTGAAAAAGAGGGATGCTTTCTTTCCATTGAGGTTGCCAAAAAGTGGGATATGAGCTAGAAGCTGCTGGCAGCCCTGTTGCCCCTATGAGAGGAGAGAGGCTGTTAAGAATGAAGCCACACATGAAAGCAGTACCATAAGCCTGAGTTCTGATGACATCATTTAAATCCTAAGATCCAGCCAGGAACTTCCGAACTATCTGAGCCAATTAATGTTCTTTGACACAAGTGTCATCTGAGCTGTACTCTGTGGCCACAATCTCTTGACAAAGTAAATTCATTATAAATAATTGCAGTCTGTCCATTATTTGTAATGTGTAACCACAGCATAAATAACTTGAGAACCATTTAGATCAAAACATGCAAAAGCAGTTTTTTATGGTCTTGTTCATTTTGTCAAATATGCTAATATAAACATAACAGACAAGATATTTTAAATACATGTTTGCTCTATTAAAATATAATAACTTCCGGGCACCTGGGTGGCTCAGTGGGTTAAGCCTCTGCCTTGTGCTCAGGTCATGACCTCAGGGTCCTGGGATGAGGCCCTGCATCAGGTTCTCTACTCAGCAGGGAGCCTGCTTCCCCCTCTCTCTCTGCCTGCCTCTGATCTCTGTCAAATAAACAAATAAATAAAATCTTTAAAATATATATATAATAACTCCCATTTTATATACCATTGAGTCTGTTACCAACAGATTCTAAGGACCAGTTGGCTTGGAGAAATACAAACAGAATGCCTCTGACTTCTACAGCTGTTACACATGACAAATGTTCATTTGGAGAATTTGCTTCAATTCACACCACACACATCACTCAAGGTGAACTCTTTTATAAGCTTCTTATGAATACCAGGCAATTCTTACTATTTTCATTGTATGAAACAAATATACACGTATTTGTTTGTGAATTGTTGCAATGAAGAAGAGATATTGAAATTACCATTAATTGATAACTAAAATTCCTTATTTTGGATTTAACCATCAAATCAATGAGGGCTTACTCATATTTTAATATCAACAACAGATGTAATGGCTCCCTCCTGCTGGCTTAGCGAAATTTAAAAATAATTTTTTAAAAATCTGCAGCCTACCATTTCTTTGTGACTCTTTTGTTGAAGAAACATAAGCAAAGGAAAATATTGGGTATATTAATTCCTTTTTCTAACACAACAATCCCTAATTCAACTGTCCCTTCCTCCAATGTGCCATATCAATTATTCTAGTTGGGGAATTTTCTAACATGAGGAAATATCTTCTCATATGACCACAATGGGTTTGGTAGATCATTTTCCCAAATCTACTTATCTTAGTTGGATTCAAGAAATGCATACTCAATTAGGAATACTCTCCAACAGCTCTTAACTCCTTTTAACAATCTACTTTTATTTATAAAGGATTTCTTATGGCTGTCTAGTATCATTCTCTCCCACCCGCTAGTTCTTCTTCCTGTAAGAAGCCACTTTCCTGTCCAGAAAAGGTAGCGAAACCTGGACAATCATAGTATCCAATTCTCCTATGCTCTGACTGGTTTTGGGTATGAGCATGGGACTCTAATAATGTCAGTCAGAATCCTTCCCTTTAATGATAGCTGGCCATTGAGAAAGAGAATTTTCTTCCTCGGTTTTGCTAGGGGTGAAAATGAATTTAAAGCTACTGGCAGCCATCTTTCTCACCACATGGAAAAAGCATTTTTGAGGAAAAAAAAAAAAAAAAAAAGGCAAGCCAAGGAGATAAAATCAGAAATGTGAATAGGATGGACAGATGATAGGAGGAAAGAATGATGAAGATGAGTGAATTACACTGCTATTAAAAGCAGCTCTAGGAACACTTGGGTAGGCTCAGTTGGTTAAGTGTCTGCCTTCAGCTCAGGTCATGATCCCAGAGTCCTAGGATGGAGCCCCACACCAGGCTCCTTGCTCAGTGGGGAGCTTGCTTCTCCCTCTCCCTCTGCCTGCTGCTCCCCCTTCTTGTGCTCGTGTTTTCTCTCTGACAAATGAATAAATAAAATCTTTAAAAAAAAAAAAGAAAAGGGGCGCCTGGGTGGCTCAGTGGGTTAAGCCGCTGCCTTCGGCTCAGGTCATGATCTCCGAGTCCTGGGATCGAGCCCCGCATCGGGCTCCTTGCTCAGTGGGGAGCCTGCTTCTCTCTCTGCCTCTGCCTGCCTCTCTGCCTGCTTGTGCTCTCTCTCTCTCTCTCTCTGTCAAATAAATAAATAAATAAAATCTTAAAAAAAAAAAAGAAAGAAAAAAAGAAAAGAGGGTAGTTATAAACCTTGAGGCCCTGACACAAGTGGTTTATCTTTTGAACTTATCAGCCATCCTAGTGTTCTAACTAAATGGACGAATAAGTTCCTTACGCTAATTAAGCTGTATTGAAGTTTGAACTAAGTTTCTATTACTTGAAACCTATCACTCTCAAATGGATAATTGTTTTATTTTTAAGAATTGTGAATTTTTTATGAAGATTTTATTTATTTATTTGACAAGAAAGAGCACAAGCAGGCTCCCCAGTGAGCAAGAAGACCAATGCAGGACTCAATCTAAGAACCCTGGGATCATGACCTTAGCTGAGTGCAGATGCTTAACCAAGGCCACCCAGGCATCCCAGAAATGATACATTTACTTAAAATTTACTCCTGGGGTTTATTAGGAAGACTTGCAAATAAGTAATACACGATGGTGTGAGGTGAGTTGCTATTTCCAAAGCCAGTTGAAAATACCTTACTTCTATTAGAATAGAAGAGAATAAGCTTATACATTTTGCACTTGTATATAATGCATATAGGCTAATACATTTGAACCATCAGGGTATCAATCAGGATGTACCATCCAGGATGCATAAAAATCTGGAAATCATGATATTTGGATTAGGTAACACAGGACAGGTAATTCCATACACAGGACAGGTAATTCCATACACAAATAATTCTGCTCTTCCCAAGTTCACATGTGAATAAAACTAGCACATAGCAAGGTCTCTGCGGAAGTTCACATTGATCCAAAAATTCTGGGTCATCTGGGTCCGAAATACTTTCATACTTACCTATTTCATACTTTACATACTTTAAAGAACTACATAACCCTATAAAGGGTTACAGAGAAAATTCTTTACAGAAAACTAGTACATTTTACTTATATTTCCTTTAAGTATTAACAACTTAGGGTTCTTTGCAAACATTACTTGAAAGTGATCTTATTTTTTAACCAAATCCCTCTGACAAAAATAATGCCTGGGGATCAAATTTCCTTTCACAGAAAATATTCAGAATCCCTTTTAAGAAAGCCAGCCATACATATTAGAGCAAACCTGGATTTATTCATTGACCCTTCCAGGGCTCCAACTAACATCAATGAAGAAAGGGACCGGGGCTTTCATCAGTCTCTGCCAGCCATTAGGAATGTGGTAATTCCCGGGAGCAAATGAACAGCAAGTTAGCTTGACCCTGATCAAACTGAGTGCTTTCAACACTAATCACTAGCTCATATATCCTCACCAGCAGCTACTTGTAAATGCTATATGTCTACCTTTATTAAAATGTCAAATGTATTTCTTTTAATTCACACTGGATGGCTGTCATAACAGAATTCAATAATGAAAACCAATGACAGAGATTGGCTGCATACTATAACTGTACCTGAGCTGTCTGGCGTATAACAGGGTCTTTTTTTTTCTTTCATTATCACATTGGTAAATACTGACTGGGAAATTCTTAGTGTGTTGGTGTCACAGAGCTTGGCCAGATTGATTTCCATTATGATACTATGAAAAATACCTATATCCAATTTACATTTCTAATAAGGACAAAAATAAATTTTTCTCCTAAAATTAAAGAGGACTTCCATTTCCAGAAGTGGCAGAATGGTTGAACCAACCATTCATGTGAACACTACTAAAAATTTTAGGGGAGATAAATGTTAATCTCCCTAAAAGTATTAAAAGCCTATCAATAAAATAATTTTTTTAAAAAGCCTCTCAATATAATGAGCAATTACCAGACCAAAATCTAAATGTGATCAACAACAGAGGAGAAAGTGAAGCACTAAAACTCCATAGCCCCTTCTGCCCCAGGGCATTTGCTACTCTTTAAAAATTGGGGCTTTGGGTAGGGGCGCCTGGTGGCTCAGGAAGTTAAGCCTCTGCCTTCAGCTCAGGTCATGGTCTCAGGGTACTGGGATTGAGCCCCGCGTCGGGTTCTCTGCTCAGTGGGGAGCTTGCTTCCCCCTTCTCTGCCTGCCTCTCTGCCTACTTGTGATCTGTCTGTCAAATAAATAAATAAAATATTTTTTAAAAAATTGGGGCTTTGGGGAACCCTCTTACACTGTTGGTGGGAATGCAAGTTGGTGCAGCCACTTTGGAGAACAGTGTGGAGATTCCTCAAGAAATTAAAAATAGAGCTTCCCTATGACCCTGCAATTGCTCTACTGGGTATTTACCCCAAAGATACAGATGTAGTGAAAAGAAGGGCCATCTGTACCCCAATGTTTATAGCAGCAATGGCCACGGTCGCCAAACTGTGGAAAGAACCAAGATGCCCTTCAACGGACGAATGGATAAGGAAGATGTGGTCCATATACACTATGGAGTATTATGCCTCCATCAGAAAGGATAAATACCCAACTTTTGTAGCAACTTGGATGGAAGAGATTATGCTGAGTGAAATAAGTCAAGGAGAGAGAGTAAATTATCATATGGTTTCACTTATTGGTGGAGCATAACAAATAGCATGGAGGACAAGGGGAGTTAGAGAGGAGAAGGGAGTTGAGGGAAATTGGAAGGGGAGGTGAACCATGAGAGACTATGGACTCTGAAAAACAATCTGAGGGTTTTGAAGGGGTGGGGGGTGGGAGGTTGGGGGAACCATGTGGTGGGTATTGGAGAGGGCACGGATTGCATGGAGCACTGGGTGTGGTGCAAAAACAATGAATACTGTTACGCTGAAAATAAATTAAAAAAAATTTTTTTTAAATTGGGGTTTTGTTTGGTGGCTGTGCTGGGCAATGAGATGGAAGTCAACAATTAGAGCCTACTAAAGATGGGAAGTTTAATGAGAAATCTCTTCACCCTAGGCTGGGACCAAAATTAAGACTGGCCACTCCATCATCATCCCCAGAAAGCCATAGCAGAATTTGTGATGGTGCTAAGCAGAGAAAGAGAAGAAAAAGAAAAGGAAAGGGTAAAAAATATTCCACAAATTGGGGACACTACTGACTCAAACTGCAGCCCAAGTCCATCCACTAAACTGGCCAGAGAACTTCAAGCCATGAGCTAGGTCTAGGATAGTCCCACATTAACAGATCTTGAGGTGTCTCGCAGAAGCATATGTAATTCTATCACGGAAGGTACCATCAATCCCATACCTCAAAAAGTACAAATCTCTACAAATAATATTTTAAGGACAATGAGGAAAAGAAATAAGCAAACACACAAGAAAACTAGATACCATAAACAAAATTAGCAGAAACTAAAAATGTCAGAAAGATCATCAAAGGTTTCATATAGGGGACTTAATTAGATACAGACTATAAAGCAACTGTGTTTTTACTGTTTGAAGAACTAACAGATAAACCTGAAGATATCTTTAGGGCACACAAATCCATTTTTTTTAAATTACAGCAATTCTGTAAATAACTAGATTCCCAAAGTGCCAATGTCCTGAAAAACAAAACCCAACAAACACCGCACCACCACCAAATGTCAAGGAAACTGTTCTACATTAAAGGGAACTAAAAAGCTTCATAGCTCAACATAGCATATCATCTTTGACTGGATCCTGGATTTCATTTTTTTAAAACAACTATTTTATTTTATTCAAAAACTGGGGAGGGGCACCTGGGTAGCTCAGTTGGTAAAGGATCTGCCTTCAGCTCAGATCATGATCCCAGGGTCCTAGGATCAAGTCCCACATCAAGTTCCCTGCTCAGCAGGGAGCCTGCTTCTCCGTCTCCCTCTGCCTGTCCCCCTGCTTGTGCTCCTGCATGTGCTCTCATAAATAAAATCTTTAAAAACATGGGGAAACATGGACATAGAGTGTGTATCAGACAATACTGTATCAATTTGATGTGATAATAGCCCTGTGGTTATGTAAAAGAATGTTCTTGACCTTAGCAAATACCTGCTAACTTACATAAAGGAGCAGTGTCATGACATCTCCCTCTACAAGTCATATATTGCTTTCAAATGGTTCAAAAGAGAGAGAGAGAGAGAGCAAAAGCAAATGTGAGAATGGTAACAACAAATGACGGATCCAAGTAAAGGATATTTGGTACAATTACTTCAAGTTTTCTTCAGGTTTGAAAATTTTTAAAAAACAAAATGCTGTCAGAGGAAGTAGTACAGCAGATTTGAAAAAGATTCAAATACAACATCTAACAATGAAAAATACAGTGACTAAATTTAGAAATTTCTCAGAAAAGTAAAAAACATTTTTTATAAAGATCTTTATTTATTTATTTGACAGACAGAGATCATAAGTAGGCAGAGAGAGAGGAAGGGAAGCAGGAGCCCCACTGAGCAGAGAGCCTGATGCGGGGCTCGAGCCCAGGACCCTGGGATCATGACCTGAGCCAAAGGCAGAGGCTTTAACCCACTGAGCCACCCACGTGCCCTGTAAAAAACATATTTTAAACAGATGATTGAACTAGAAAATGGATCAGAAGAATCAGGCAGGTCAGTACATGGAGTGACAGAGGAAGAGAAAATATACAAGGGAAGTCAGAGACATGAAGGACAGAGAACTGACGTCATGGGAGCCTTGAGCGACAGGAGAGGAGTTAGAGGACATAATTGAAAACGAACAGCTGGGTAATCTTCTGCAATGTTGGAAAAGACCAATATATAGGTTCAAAAAGCCCATCAAATTCTAAGCTGCATAGATGGGAGAGAAAAAAAAATCCATACCTGGACTTGTCTTTGAAGAGGGTAAAGGAAACCAAAAATAAAGAGAAAAATTATTAAAAGAGCCAATAAAAAAGATTATTTTCAATGGAGCTGTGGTTACATTGAGAGCTCATTTATCAACACAGTGGAAGCCAGAAGATAGTAGAATGATGAATTCAAATATGCTGGAAGAAAAAACTGCCATTTTTTAATTCTATAACCAGCAAAAATATCTTTCAAGAGTAGTGGCGAATTAAGGACAATTTTAGATAGACAAATATGGGAAGTTCATCCTAGCAGATCTCCTTCACACTTAGTACTGTCTGTGAATTTGAACTGCCCTAAAATGTAAGATTCTGCTGTTTCCTCAAACAAACCACCCAGTAATGTACAACTATTGGATGGATACAAGAATAATGTATGACCATCGCTGAAAATGATTCTGAAATAGTTAATATGCCAATTTGCCTTATTTGAAGTCTCCATACAAGTTCACGAATACATGTACATCCATACTGATGTTCCACTTTTTCAAAATGAAGAACCAAAACAATCTGAACTCAGCAGGGATCTCATTGTCCCTGGCTCATAATAATATGGCTGTCCTATGGTTCTCTATTAATTGCTTTACAAATAGAAATATCATTACCCATATATAAATTTCACTTCTGAACAAAACAAAACAAAACAAAGATCCATGAGTGGTGACCTCCAACTGAACTGGTTAAATTTAGGGACTCATTTGTAAAGGTCAGTGCCCTTTGTTGCAAATCTGCTTCTTATGCAGATGAGAAGTTGAACCTGCCCTATGGCACTGGGCATAATTAGCCAGCTGCACTCCCATAATAAGGTGCAGATGGTTAATTACCCCAGCAAATAACTGCTACTTGTGGGCACAAAAGCCTGTACCTAAAATCATTGAAAGTATATTTGGGCCTATTTGTGCTCGTGCAAACAAAACACTTCTTCCAAGGTTTCATCTGTGAACAGAGCACCACAGGCTCAAACCACACTGCTCTGGGGGAAACCCATTAACACTGCTGGGAGTTAGTTCAAGGGAGGGACCACTGGCCACAAAGCTGTATTTCAAATGGTGAAATATTTCACAGGGTGCTGAATCCTTGTTGGAAAAAAAAAAATCTCCTTAAGTTTCTTTGTTGTAATAGGAATCGTAAATGAAACAGAATTTGGTTTTCCTAGAATCCAAAGTAAATTCTATATTCTTTAGATAAAAATTCTGAAATGAGGGGCGCCTGGGTGGCTCAGTGGGATAAAGCCTCTGCCTTCGGCTCTGGTCATGGTTCCAGGGTCCTGGGATGGAGTCCCACATCGGGCTCTCTGCTCGGCGGGGAGCCTGCTTCCCCGCCCCTCTGCCTGCCTCTCTGCCTGCTTGTGATCTCTGTCAAATAAATAAATTTTTTAAAAAAATTTAAAAAAAAATCTGAAATGAAAGGACTTTTTTCACAAGCAAAACATGTCAACATTCATGGTCTTAAGAAGGAAAAAAAAGTCTAATTTTCCTGTGCCCTTAAGGAATTTCATGAGCAGAGTGACCAAAATTTAGAAAGCCATGTAAGAAACAACACATCAAATGGTTGTTAGAGACTGTTCCAAAGATCCCATTTAAAAACAGAATCTAGGGGTGTCTGGGTGGTTCAGTGGTTAAAGCCTCTGCCTTCAGCTCAGGTCATGATCTCAGGGTCCTGGAATCAAGCCCCGCATTGGGCTCTCTGCTCAGCAGGGTGCCTGCCTCCTCCTCCCTTTCTCTCTCTGCCTTCCTCTCTGCCTACTTGTGATCTGTCACATAAATAAATATCTTTTTTAAAAATTTTAAATTTAAAATTTTTTTAAATTTTAATTAAATTTTAATTTAAATTTAATTTAAATTTAAAAAATTTAAAAAAAATTTTTTAATAAAAAAATAAAAACAGAATCTATCAGGGGTGTCTGGGTGGCAGTCAGTTGAGTGTCTGACTCCTGGTTTCGGCTCAGATCACTATCTCAGGGTCCTGGGGTCGAGCCCCACGTCTGGCTCCACATTCAGCATGGATTCTGCTTGAGATTCTCTCTCCCTCTGCCCCTCCCTCTCAGGCTTTCTCCCCCCCCCCTCTCTTGCTCAAATAAGTAAATAAATCTTTTTTTTTTAAATTAAAAATAAAAACATAATATGTCAGTCTTCCTACGGCAATAGTAGGATTTGGGGAGAAAGCAGAGAAGAGGTAACTACTTCCTAAAATCCATGTTTGGAAGTCCTCTGCAGCTGCGAAGCTCTCAGTTTGCAGGGGCAAGATGACAGGGCTGGGGAACAGAATACTAATCTACTTGAATCTGCACAGAACCTTTCCTCTGAAGCACCCACAGGGTGTGCGATTCCATTCAGTTTAATTGTATGTTGGGGAAGAGGAAAAGCTGCTTGCCATGGTTTTAATTGCTAAGAACACACTATCTTTTCAGGAACCATCTGTTTAATTATAATTACAAGCAGCGATATAAAAACACAAATGCTTCACAAGTACAAAACTCCCCTACCACTAACAGTTCTAACATGATGAGCCATATTGTGAAAGTATGTTGCCTTTTCCCTCCACAATATTTCATGATTTAGCAAATGACAGCCTACCATTTATTATGGAATCTCATCCTGGTAAAGCCAAAGTTATTAATTACTATTCTCAGATTATATCCCTTTGTTATTCCTTTTTATTAAACTTCAATTCCCTCTGAGAATGACAGGAATTATATCAGAAATTAAATACATCAGGCCCCCTTTTTTCCCTGCTAAAATCTTTGAGCTCCATATAATACACATCACCTATAATTAATTACCAGGGACATTCCCAAGCATTGCAAGACTAATTTTTTGGCTTTCATAAACACAAATTTCTGCCTTCCTGGTTTTGAAATATGCTTACAACACTGTTATTATTTTAAGAGCCACAAGTATTGGTAATTGTTTTCAGGCATGAATAAAAATAGCTTAACCTTGAAATCTATTTTAATTAGGGATTTTTCAAAGCCACGGCGGCAAACTTGGGTGGATTATTTATAATAAAAACAAGAATCAACAACATAGTTGTACAGAACATAGAATTAGGGAAAGTTATTTAACTTGAGCTTACAATAGTGGTTTAGAGAAATAAAAACAGACACAGACACAGTCAGATCATAATGTTATTAGAGCAACCTTACAGGATATTTTAGATAGTCTACTAAAGCTAGCAGATGCCAAATAAAATGCAGGAGATTACGAACTGCCAAGAAATTACAAGAGATTTCTTCCTAAGTCATCTCACACTAATTTTTCTTTAAAGTCAACCAAGTTAACTCTTTTGTATTCACTGTAAGATGAAGAGCGCTACTTTGACAAGATCATATACTTTCCAACAAGCCTTTCAATCAAGCAAAGAACATTTTTTTTAAAGCCAAGAATGCTTTTTTAAAAGCCCACTTTTCTTCCCTACCACAAGGGGTAACTATGACTCTTAAAAAAAAAAAAATCAGAACTTAAGCATTTTAAATTCTCAAAGTTTTTCAAATCAAATCACGGTGGAGGCATCTGGTGATTTGTCAATTTCTTACTTATCCTTCTCTGCCCAACCTGAAATCCTCCCAGCCATGATCTTACAATCATTTTTGCCTTATTTCAAGTCCTCATTCCCTTTGCAAGATATTGTATATGAAGAGCGGCCAAATGCTAAGTGCCTCTGAAGCATTAATGAGGGAACAGATCTTGGAAGGAATCATTTGAGAAGAGACTGCCTACAGGAAATGGTTGTTTCTTCACTTTCAGTGATAACAACCATAATCGAGTGTATTATTAGCTCCTGTGTTCTGATACATGCTCATTCTAAGCCAGTAATCTTTGACCTTTGAGGTCTCAGTCCCACTAGGAATCAGAAAAAAGCTTGGAACCCTGTCCCCCACGAGATGAACATAAACATAAAATCTAAAGATCCCCATACCCAGGATCAAGAATCACTACTTTACACAGATCCCAAAGTGTATTAGTTAAAACATGATTGCAATACTCACAAGCTATGCAGGCTTCTTTCAAACTTGATGAAGAGTTTTCATGTTCTAAATGTTTTTGCTGCTAATGTGGAAAAACATTCTCAAAACTATTTTGAAGTTTGTGGAACTAACCCACTAACTAATAACAAATAACTTCCTCTCTGCTTTGTGGTTCATTATAGGAATCATTCTCACACTCAAAATAAATCTAAGTTTGCTCATATACAAATAAAATGAAATAACAAAACAATTAAACGATTAAAATAAAACAATGAAAATGAAATAAAAAGTAAAACAAACATAAGTCTATAAAAATTTGAGAAGAAAACAGAAAAGAACATTGGTGTTACCCTGGGTTAGGCAAAGAGTTTTAGATAGCATAATCCATGGAAGAAAACTGTGATAAATTGGACTTCCTCAAAATTAAAAACAACTCAACAAGAAGACAACCAAATAGGACATGGGCAAATGATATGAACAGAAACTTCACCGAAGACAAAAGAGAGTAACAAATAAGCACACATTGTTCAACACCATTACTCATAAAGGAAATGCAAATCAAAAACAGAATGAGATACCACTACACATCTACAAAAATAATCAAGATTAACAGAACTGTCACCTGCTGGCAAGGTTGTCGAGCAAGTAAAACTCTCACACTATGCTGGCAGAAGTGCAAAATGGGACAGTCACTTGGAACACACTTTGGCAGTTTCTTATAAAATTAAACACACACTTATCACAGAATCTAGCCATCCCACTTTGGGTATTTATCCAAAATAAAATAACATATGTTGATACAAAGACCTATATGCGATGTTTACAGCAGTTTTATTTATTTGTAATCACCAAATACTGGAGGCAACCCCCAAGTCCATTGACAGGTGTACATCCATTCAACTAAATAGTACTCAGCAATAAGGCATGAGCTACTGTTACATGTGACAGCATGGAGAAATCTCAAAATCATTGCGTTAAATAAAACAAGCCACACAAAAAGTGCTATGTATTTTATGATTCCATTTACCTGATATTTTGGAAAACACAGAAACGGGAATCAGATCATTGGTTTCCAGGGACTGAAGGTAGGGAAAGGGGATTGACTACAACTTTTTGAGCTAATAGAATCATTCTATATATTACTGTGGTTACATGCCATATATTTTTCAAAAAACATGGAATTATATACCTAAAAGAGGTGAATTTTATAGTACATAAATTATAAATCCTCAATCTGACTTTAAAAAATAGCTAAGAACACACTAGGAGAAAATTTAATTTAATTCATATCTTAACATAGCATACAAAGTATCAATATCCAGGGTATGTACAGTAATCCTACAAATCAAAACAAGAAGGACAGTCAAATTTAAATTGGGAAACAATAAAGAAAAAGGCAATCCCCAGAAGACCAGTTATCAAGAGTGAACAGACATAAACCACTCGATTTCACTAGTAATCTGGAAAATGCAAATTATAGTAAAGTGATAACCATTATTTTTCCATTAGAAAGGCAAACTCATTAAACACTGGAAATATCAAGTGTTGATGCCTATGCAGAGCAAATACAATCTCTAAAATAAGACCCCAGGAGAGTTACTTCAATGGGGATGATGGAATTTCAACTATATTCATACTTAGCTAAATCAAAAGACAGAAAAATAACCCTTAAAATAGTTGGGTGGTAAAAACAAACAAACAAATAAAAATAAAATAGTTGGGTGGTTGCCTTTTCTGTTCCAGTCAGTGGGTTGTAGGACGAGGTGAGACAATCCTGAAAATGCTAGCGTTGGTGTCATCACTGCTGGAACAGTCTGTCAGTCCAGTACATGCTGGGGACACCATGGAAGGTCCATATGAATGATACAAAAGATTTACCAGCCCAAGAAGCAAAGAGTGATGTCTAGGTAGCCTTTCAAAGGGTGCCAGCCTCCTCAACATTGTCAAGAAAGGAACTCAAGTAGGAAATGAGGGCCACAGCAAAATTTAGAATAAAGACGTAATGGAACTGACAAATTTATCCTTCTTCTAATTTATGGAGACATACAGGAAAAGTCTATAAATTAGAATTTTAAATATTCTCAGAATAAAAGCTTTTCAATGGTTCGATTTCAGAACTGGTTTGCTTGAGGTGATTTAAAGGGATTGTCTCGAGATATTTTTGACTGCATCCAATTTTGACCTTAGCGCTGACTTCTGAACTTAACACAGTAAAATGTGAGTCCACTGTACAACCTCATCAAGGGCACACAGATCTCGTGTGTAACAGTATTTTTTCTTTCCAGCAAACACCTACTTAGTACTGGACATGAAGGAGGACCTCAATTACTTTAAGGAGTAAAGAAGAGCGGGGAAGAATCCTCTTGATAAAATACAATATTTGAAGTACTATGAAACGAAAAGGACAAGACCCAGTAGAGAAAAGGAGCAAGAAACAAATCCAAGGCAAACAGGTGAGCACACACAGAGGACAATACACCTGGTATCCAGCAAAGGTGGGGATTAAGAATCATAGCAACGGCCACTGGCTAATCCCCATCATGGGGCAGTCTCTGAGCCAGAAGGCTCCAGAGTAAAGGCAGGCTCATGATTAAAATCACCTCACAGGACCATGGCTGTCAAATGTAACCACAGAGAGGATGTATGTCTGAGGGTGTATGGATCAGTCATTGATCCTCACAGTCTTTCTGGGAAGGAAAGTGGAAGGGATTGGAGGGATGGAAGAGGAGCAACTTATCTGGGTGAGAAAATATGGAAAACGATTGGCCCCTAGGCCTCACGGCTAAATAGAAGTTAGAAGCAAAGTGAACACCAAGGTCGGAGGTTCTGCTATTTTAATGGGAATAAGAAGAAGGGGCCAGAGAAGGCTGAGGAGCGGGGTCTGGAAAGCTTGGGGAACCCACGAGATAAAGGGTGGGAAGATGAGGAGAAGATGACCCGGCCAGTCCCTAAGCCCCTCGCACTGTGACCCCTTGATCACTGCAAGGACCTTCGACTCCGGAATGCCCGCGACTGCCTGTGAATTCTGTCCCCGGCTCCTCACCAAGACCTTGCGTCCAACTTACAGGCGCAGCCGCAGCCGCCGAGGAGCTCTACAAACAGCTCCAAGCAGCCCGCTCACCTCCAGCTTTCCGGCCCGAGTTGTTGCCATCCGTTGCCACAGCAACCACGGAGCACCCAGCAGCCTAGCAAGCCGCAGTGTGATTGGACAAGGCAAGCGTCCATAGCAACTGCCAGGTTGCGCTGTTTGGTGGAAGTGACCTTGGTTTTCAGGAATTCTTCAGACGCCCTCTCTCCCTAAAGGCACCCTCCAGCAGGCACCCGTCCTCACTTCCGAAATGTGCTTCATGCCTTGTCTCATGAAACATTTGTCTCTCCTTGTTACTGCAACGGTTCTCGTTTCCACAGAAATTTTTAACTTGGCGCCTTTATCTTCAGGTAGAATGTCCGTGAACCCTCTTAAGTTATATGCAAAAGTCTATGTCCACTCACCCAGTAGGGATGGTCCATAACAACAGATTCTCAAAGGAGCCAGAACCAGTACTCGAGACAGTCCAAAAGAATAATTTCTTTATTAACCCCATCTTCCTTCTCAGAGACCACAGATAAAAAGTGTGATTCTTCCCAGACTTCATTTAGACGGTGGCCTCACTCGTATCCTGCCTTGAGACACCTCTCAAAGACTTTAACTACTGACTTTCATTCATTCATTCAATAAATATCTATTGATCACTAATTATGAGTCATACATTTGACACAGAAGTGCCTTTCTAGCCACTGGAGTATAGCAATTGTGAAGACAAAGTCCCTGATTTCTCAGAGTTTTCCTTGTGGTGTGAGAAGCAACAGATGAATAAACAAGATCATTTCAGTTTATGATAATAAATAAAATGTGATATGACAGGAAGTGTCTAAGGTAACATGTCCTATAGATAGGGTGGTCAGAGAGGTTCACACTGAGGAGACCGCATTTGAGCCAAGATGTGAGAAGACACCAGCTAGAGAAGAGCAAGGAAGACAGCATCACAGGCAAAAGATACAGTAAGCCAAAAGAAATGAATTGGAATGTTAGAGAAAATGAAAGGCCAGTACAGCCGAAAAGGAGATGGCTTGTAAGACTGTGGGAAGAGACAATCAGATTGCCCTTCCCCTGGTTTTTCAAAGGACTGGCACCTTCTCCCTCCTCCCTCACCCAGACATCCCCATCACACCCTATCACATCACCCTTTCTTTCCTTCATAGCCGTTGTGACTTTGCAATGTCTGTGAGCTCCCGGAGGACAGAGACATCACTCAACACAGGATCCCCAGCACCTAAAATGACTGGCCCGGCATGGACACTGAATAAATATTGTTGACTACATGAACCCCCGTATCACAAAACTAGAAATTACAGTGGATCGTGGAAATAAGACAGATACCTCTACCTTTATGAAGCATAAATGCTTGTAGAATAAATGAATTACAAACTATGTGGGCTAACTAAATGTATGCAGAATTGAGTGATTTAGACTATATGTGTTGTGCAAAGCCACTGAACAATTCCCTGGATAATTTCTTCATTCTATTATATTTCAGTTCAATTTCACAGATATCCAGTGCTTGGCCTATAGTACATAGTAATGACCAAGAAGAGCACCAGTCTTGCCTGTAAAGCTCACAGTCTACTGCCACGCTGTCTTTCATAGTATACACCTGTGCTGTCTATCATAGTATACACCTGACACTTGCAACCATTGAGCGTTCGGTTTGTGGCTGGTCCAAACTGGAATGTGGAGCAATATAAACTCCAGATTTCAAACATCAAGTGCAAGACAAGACTGTAAAATATCTCATTAAGAATTTTTAATATTGATTTCATACTGAAATAATAATATTTTGGATATATAGGGTTAAGTAAGATTATTATTAAAATTATTTTCACTTGTTTCTTTTTTTAAACATTTTATTTATTTATTTGAGAGAGATCACAAGTAGGTGGAGAGGCAGGCACAGAGAGGGAGGGGATAGCAGGCTCCCTGCTGAGCAGAGAGCCTCATGTGGGGCTTGATCCCAGGACCCTGGGTTTATGACCCGAGCTGAAGGCAGAGGCTTAACCCACTGGGCCACCCAGGTGCCCCTTGTTTCTTGTTCTTAATCTAATTGCTAGAAAATGTTAAATTATGTATGTGGCTTGCATTATAGTTCTATTAGCATTGGTCTAGTGGGAACTTAATGCTAGTTGAATAAACAAGTGACATCTTATTACAGATATTAAAATGGAACTTTCAGGGGGCGCCTAGCAGGCTCAGCCAGAAGAGCACGTGACTCTTGATCATGAGTTTGAGCCCCATGATGGGTGTAGAGATCACTTAAAATAAATAAATAAAGGGGCACCTGGGTGGCTCAGTGGGCTGAACCTCTGCCTTCGGCTCAGGTCATGGTCCTGGGATCGAGCCCCGCATCAGGCTCTCTGCTCAGCGGGGAGCCTGCTTCCCCCTCTCTCTCTGTCTGCCTCTCTGCCTACTTGTGATCTCTCTCTGTCAAGTGAATAAATAAAATCTTTTAAAAAATAATAATAAATAACTTTAAAAAATAAAATAGATATTTCAACTGAGGCAGGATAGATAGCACACTGCAAATAGAGGAACGAGATAAAGAATTTACAAAGAAAATAGGTCAGACAACTCTTAAGCCTTTCACACAAGAGTACATAAAAGGGTCAGGAGTAGGTGATTGGGGAGGATTTCTTTAAAGAGAGCTAGCTGTGAGCCCCATCCCCTATCCTTCAATCAAAAAAAGGAGGCTTTGCAAAGACCACCAGTGAGTTCAACCTATCGGGGTCACAGGGGGCTTGTGTCTGAATCCCACCTGGAAATTCTAAAGGGTAAGGGATGGGTGAACTAGTCAGCAAACTGCAGAGCAAAACAAGAATTGGTTGGTTGGGGACAACTTGTCCCCTCCCCCCAGGATGTATCAAGGTAAAAAAAGGCATGAGGGTTTTCTATAGAGCTCCTATGGGCCACTCAAAAAAGATGTGTAGGGTTATTTTGGATCCTTTCTAAGAGGAAAATCTGGTGAGACAAAGGGACTTCAGCAAAGGTTCCTAGGGGCCAAGGAAAAGCAAAGAACCAGGTAAATGGGAAATGCATTTGACCCCAGTAAGAGAACAGCAGGGTACAGATGCCTGGCGATGAGGGTAAACTTTCTGAAAGACTCCTGAAAGTACCCCGCAGGTGGAAGTATCATCTTAATCATGGCAGTATCAGACAAGTAACAATTTTCTTACTGCCTTTTTCTTTCCTCCCTCTTCATGCTCTAATCCCAACAGGACCAGAAAAGAGTTGCGAAACTTGGGGCACAGGTGTGGAGGCAGGCAATGAGCCCAAGTAGAAGACAACTGGAGAGAAGTTGACCCCGCTTCTATTCCCCAGCAGGAGGATTCCTACGGGCAGCAGCTCAAGCTCAAAAACGAGGGAAACCACAACTTTCAAAGTTTTGATTATCACCTTGGACAGAACATTTTAACAACTGTCCTGAGACTGGATTTTGACACTCAGGAGGGTCCACAAAAGTCTTGGCACCTGACTGAGTTCAGCCAACGGGCAGGAAAACCATTTGTCCCACAGAGACATTTTAAAGAGAAACGAGAAGACAAAAATCAAGTTGCTTTATAACTGCAGCCACAAGTCACGCTTGTCTGACTGAAGGGTAACAGAAGAAATACGAACCAGGCTATAAATACAAGTAGGAATGTGTATTATTCTTGAAGTATACAGAGCAGTCGATGTATAAAGTTAAGGATTAAAGTGCATATTATTACAGGGAGAAGAAGAGGTTATCTAAAGACCCAGAGCACCTCAGAGCCAGACCTAAGCTAGCATTTAATCCCCAATCCCCAAAGGCCTTTCCAAGGCTTCTGAGAGCTGGGGCTCCCTCAGGGCCCATCTGCAGCTGCTGCATAGGGATGAAAGCTTGGCTTGTTCTCGCTGCCAGATAGACAGGTGGGCAGGCAACATAGGGAAAAACAAATGCAAAAACAAACAAACACACGAACAAAAAACCCTGTGTCTAGAAATGGATATCCCACTGAAAATTGATAATGGTATTCATAAGTAGATCAAATTTGGGGATCTTTAACTTATATTTATTTGCCTTCAACAGGAAGGATGAAGACAGTCTCTATTCTAGATCTGCCTGACCCTATGGAACCTCACACTTGTATTGGGTAAGAGATGAGGCCAGGGCCTGTTCTAAGGTGTGAGCAGGTAATTGGGTCAACGAGCAGTGAAGACTGAGCCTTCCTTCAACTTCAGTGGTTAAATACACCTGTTGCCCTGGGGCCTCAAGCCACCCAGCCAGCCTCAGCAATCCTGGTCCATGGGGCCCATGCAGAGGAGAGCCATGGTCAAGAACTTAGGGGGCAAATACCCAGAAATCATGGATTCACCATTATAAAAAGCTGTAGAGATCAATGTGTATAAAACTTTTAGAACGATACGTGAGCAACGTGATTTTTCTTACTATAGTGACAGGACTCCAGTTCTGAACTTACTCCCAGTGTGAACTTTGCTCCATAGGAGCCTCTCAGCGCTTAAGTGGCCACATCTGTACAGTAGGAGAACTACTGCACCCGATCGCTAAGGATGGAATTAAGATAATAACATAAACCAAGGGCCTAAGAAGGAAAGCTATCATTCTTATGAATACTGTCACCATCCTTCAGTCTGGCTTTCTATCTCTTTGACATCACCTGCAGATAGTTGCTCAGCGCTAAAGACTAAATGTTTGTGTCATTATTCAAAATTCAGAATTTACTAACCCCCAACTACTTGGTTGGTTACTAATAACCAACTAATACACTGGTGTTAAGAAGTGCGGCCTTTGGGTGATTTGATCAGGAGGGTGGAGCCCTCATGAATGGGATTAGTGCCCTTATAAAAATAGACCCCAGATTGGGAGAGGGGGGTGGGGTTATGGACATTGGGGAGGGTATGTGCTATGGTGAGTGCTGTGAAGTGTGTAAACCTGGCGATTCACAGACCTGTACCCCTGGGGGTAAAAATATATGTTTATAAAAAAATAAATAAAAAATAGACCCCAGAAAGCTCCCTAGTGCCTGTCCACCATGTAAGATTATAGCGAAAAGATAGTATCTACGAACCAGGAAGCAGACTCTCAGCCGATACTGAACCTGCTGACACCTTGACCTTAGACTTTCTGGCTTCCAGAACAGTAAAGAATAAATGTCTATTGTTTAACCCCTCTAGTGTAGTATGTTTTTGTTACAGCAACCCAAACCAAGATACCTAGCCTCTGTTTAAACTCTTGCTTTTTGTTCTTCCCTTTACCAAGCTTTGACTGAGAAGCCACTAAGCACTGAACTGATGTTAGGCACGGAGTATACTCGGCATATAAGGTCCAGTCCCTGCCCTCAAAGAGCTCAGTCTTTTGTTTGTAGAAGATGCTTACTTTTCACACTTTCCCAAAACTAAGATCAAGCATCATGACACTCTGCATTTGAACAGCCAAAATTTTTGAAAACTTCTTCCTGAAATAAAACAGAATGTGACTCCTGTATCTCTTTTACGTGAAATTTTTTCCAATTTAAAAACCATCTGTTGTGGCTTTCCAAGTCCTCCATTTTTCAGATTACACTGTCTGAGTCTCTCCAACAGTCCCTCACAGGGTATGAGTTCTAGTCAGTCCCTTTGTATCCTGACCACGCTGGGCAAATCCCAGAGTGCTCTCCTTTACTAGAGCTCAAAATGAAACACAGCTCTCTCAAGTCCTCTGAGAAGTAGGTAGAATGAGATTATTATGGGGAAAAATTTTAATTCCTCACATTTTGAGACAGTGAGGTAAATAAACTACCTTTGCCAGTTTAATGTGGAAAAAAAATTCTAATCAGCCTCATTTTGTGAATAGCCACTGCCAAAATTTCCTACTAATGCTTGGGTAGCATAAATTACAGCCTTAAGAAGACTGAAGGTTTGCTAAAACTGAGACCCATCTCACCACCCTTCTGCTATTTCACCTTCATCAAGCCTCTTGGTTGTAATTAGAGAAACCAACTCCAGTTAGTTTAAGCCAACTGGAGAATTAATTGAAAAATTCACCTAAATCTTAAATCCTGAGGGCAGCTGGGCTTCCTGGGGGACAGGAACCAAGTAGTGGAAAATTAAACAGAACCAAAGTAGGGCTAGTCCCTCTGTCTGCTTCTCTCTGGGCCCAAATCTCCCTACTTCTCTATAGATACCTGTGTCATTTTTTCCCTTTCACCTTAGACCTGTCTCTCTCTATCCTCTACCAAATCTTTTTTTTTTCAAGAATGAATTTATTTATTTATTTATTTATTTATTTATTTGACACAGAGAGAGCGAGCGAGCGCACAAGCAAGGGGTAGCAGCAGGCAGAGGGAAATGGAGAAGCAGGCTCCCTGCAGAGCAGGGAGTCTGACATGGGGTTTGATGCCAGGACTCTGGGATAATGATCCAAGCCAAAGGCAGACGCCTAACTGACTGAACCATCCAGGTGCCCCTATTCTCTACCAAATCTTACAAAGCAGTCATCCCATTTACCCATCCTCTCAGTGCCCAAGCATCTGCAAATTTCCAAGTGTAGTGGATTATATGGTGGCTTTGAAAAAGGTATGCTCACATCCCAATACCCATACCCTGTGAATGTTATCTTATTCAGAAAAAAAGGTCTTTGCAGGTGTAATTAAGGGGTCCTGAGATATGAGATTATCCTAAATTATCCAGGTGAACCCTAAATCTATCAACTGTGTAAGAGAGAGAATGGGAGAAGTCACAGACACATAAAGGGGAGGTAGGAATATGACCACAAAGGCAGGGATTGGAGTGGTATGGCCAAGGAAGCCCAGGACCACCAGAGCCATCAGAAACTGGAAAAGGCATGGAAGGATTCTCCCCAGAGCCTCCAAAGTGAGTACAGGCCTGCCTGTGCCTTGATTTCTGACCTCTGGCCTTCAGAACCCTGAAAGAATAAATTTCTGTTATTTGAAGCCTCCTAGTTAGTGGTAATTTGTTGCTGTAGTCACAGGAAACAAACATGCTAATTAATTCCAAATTCTTAGAAGAGAAAATCCAAGTGGCTTAGGCTAACTCGAGTGCAACATATTCCTCCAGCTCAATCATCTGCTAGAGATGAGCCACACTGAATGGTATGGTGGCCAGGGCCAACCCCGTATGGAGGACTGTGGTCATTCTCAAGAAAGTGAGAGTCCTTAAAGCCATCTACTACATGGGAGTACTCCAATCAACCAGGCCCTAAATTTCATTCTTTCCTCCATCCTCACACCCTGTTCCTTCACCATTTTGGACCAGTTTTCCCTGGCTTCAGTTTTTCACTTCTACATATATACCAAATTTCCCACTGCTTTCCAATTCTCCGGACACTCATCTACCTCAAGCCAGCTTCATATCTTGCCTTGGTCTAGCGCCACAGTTCTCAAAGTGTGTGCTGAGGCACTTCAGGGTGCCACATGGAATTCACAGTGGTGTCTCTGGATATTTTAAATTTTCACAGGAATCACAGCAACATCTGTGGGAAACTAGTACCTTAAGATAGTCCACAGTTTCAACACTAGATTATTATATTGTTTCCAATGATGAAATCATGTCAAAGCAAGTTTTCAAATAAGTGCTATGATGAAAACAAGCACCACTTGAAAATCAGTGTGGCATAGAAATGTGGAAGGTGGTGTGTGATATGCTTCCAAGGTTTGCGAAGGTGTGCGGTGATCAACAGGCACTACATTGTTAGGACATATATACTTATTAAGCTATCTGGGGCCTGATTACTTAATAAACAGAATAGTTGGCTGCTTCTTTTGGCCCACAGATGCTGTGAAACAATTACTAAGACACTACAAATATTGTCTACCTTTTTATTCCTATTTCACCAAGAGCAGAAGATGGCATCGAGTCCCATCTCAAAGATGAGCCACACAAGAATGCATCACAAATGCCCCTGGAGAAGAAGACTAACGTGACTTTTCTGGATAGAATGTCTGAGAACGGAAGGAGAGGTGAACCATGAGAGACTATGGACTCTGAAAAACAATCTGAGGGGTTTGAAGGGGCGGGGGGTGGGAGGTTGGGGGAATCAGGTGGTGGGTATTGGAGAGGGCACGGATTGCATGGAGCACTGGGTGTGGTGCAAAAACAATGAATACTGTTACGCTGAAAATAAATTTAAAAAATTAAAAAAAAAAAAAGAATGTCTGAGAACGTTGACTGTGCCACTTAGAAAATATGAGCTCATTTTGCTTCCTCTTGTGAAAATGTCTACTATGTTCAAGTCAACTCAAAAAGCATGTACTGGGCATTTACTGGTTAGCTTGGACTAAAAAGCCCAGGAGCTGGTAAACTTAAGTCGGAGGCTCAGTTCTACCACCCACCACCTTTTGGCGCTGAGGCTAACTGCTTCACCTCTCCCAACCTCAGTGTCTGCAGCTACTAAAAGGCACGATTCAGACATTCAAAAAATATTATTTATGAGGCTACTCTATGCTCAAAAGTGCTCTATTCTGTAAAGCAGTGCTCTCAACCTTTTTTTTTTTCATCACTGCTCTCCTAAGGAGACTTTTTAGACACATTTGTTCTAATGATGCCTCCGAAATGTTAATATGTATGCTCTGTATATTGGTCTATATGTTATGTATAAATCTGCATTCTGTGCATTAAAAAGTGATATTTGAAGGGTTTTTTTTTGCTCCCTCGAGAACCAGTTTTTGCCCCTTGGGGATAAGGTCACCCATACTAAGAACACACGGCCTAAGGAAACAGAGGAAAACATTTCGCTTTCACAAGGCCCACGTTGTAGCATGAGAATTTGGATAAAAAAACAAATAAAATATCAGATGTGAAAAGTGCTATGAAATAGTAAAGTAGGATGCTATGATGGAGAACAGCTGAGGGGCTGAGCCAGAGACCCCTGTGAAATGTGACCCCAGTGGTGAGATGTGAATGACCCGCAGCCACGCATCCACAGGGGAGGAGCTGCCTGTGGGGGTGGGGGGGGGGCCCTGCCAGGCACCAGCCTCATGACGGGCAAGAGAAGGGCGGAGCATGGTGAGCTCAGTGACACCACCATTAGAGAGAGAGCCATGTGGAAGACTGAGTAGTAACAGCGAAGGAAAATATTTGATAAATAGCAGATTGTTACATGAATGGGTGGGGTTATTATTTGCAAAACGCGACTTTTAGGCATTACAGGCAGAAAATGACTTTGCTCTGAACCCTGTTATCAAAAAAAAAAAAAAGGTGGTTTTGAAGAAAGCTGAAGAGGCTGGATTCTGGAAAAAGGCTTAAATAACCAAAGATATCAGATATCTTTGAGATATCAGAGAGCTAGATATCTTGATAGATGTAGAAGAGAAAGAAATGGTAGAAGAAATGGTACCTAATGTTTCTGATGAAGTCCTTGCCTTTTGTATCAGTACAGAGTGCGCGACACACAGGGGTCCTCACAATCCCATGGGGTTATTCTCTTCATCTCACAGATGGAGCTAAGGCTCCAAAATCACCTGGGCAGTAAGTGGAAGGACTTATTAGGTCCGTCTGGCCTGAGACTAAGGTTTTCACCAAGACTGATGTCACCCTGTTTCCTTGTCTAATTCTAAGTACTCACCAACTTCTGTGCCTGCTCCTTGGCTGTGAGTGATTTCAATTTATTCTATTTGAGGAGCTGGACTTCTCCTGCTAGGACATCAGACTCAGCTCAACAATTAAAAGACTAATTATAATGTTCTTACAGCGCCTAGGAACAAAAACTGTCAGCACCATGTTTAATGACCCACTCTCTTGCTTGTAGGGGGAATATATCTTGCCTCATGTCCTGAGGATTCGTCAATATAGACTATGTCTGGGTTGGAAGAGAACTGAAAAGCAGACCTGATTCCGTTTTGGACTTCCCAAAAATGCAAATCTGAGAACTGCCAACAGGACTGCCCCGCCTGTGATTAACTGTCAAGGGGAGACCCAGAGAGAGACACTTGTCATGAGGAGACACGAGATGCTTGTTGTGTCTGGCAGCTAGGAGTCATAATTTAAACGGTTGTGGATGTGAATACCCAGGGACTGATCAGTGACTGATTCATGACATGAAGGTGTCATATGGAACCAAAAGCGTGTGGTAGAGGTACAGTTTCAAAGGGAAGGACCAAGCGCTCATCTGCAAAAAATTCTGCCAATCATCAGGTATGTATGGTTTCAAGCAGAGGCCTTCATTCTTATCAATATGCAGGCAAAATCAAAATTGTCTCCTGTTAGGGAAATACTTGATAATGCAGTATATATTTTTTTTTAATTTATTTGACAGAGATCACAAGTAGGCAGAGAGGCAGGCAGAGAGAGAGGGGAGGAAGCAGGCTCCCTGCTGAGCAGAGAGCCCGATGCGGGGCTCAATCCCAGGACCCCGGGATCATGACCTGAGCCGAAGTCAGAGGCTTTAACCCACTGAGCCACCCAGGCGCCCCTGATAATGCAGTATATACAACTATAGATGCATTTCTGTTTTCTTCCCCTGCTTGATGAAAATCTCACATAATAGAGTTCCTGTGTTTGCAGGGCCCACAGGTGTAGCAGAACTACAAAGAGTGAATGGGTCTGTGTATGAGGTAGCACACAACGATATACATGAAACTAGCAATAATTAAAAACACCAATTTATAACAACCATCCTACAGAAAAAACTGAACTATCTATTAATCTCTAGAATATGATGGGACAGAATCACTCTTATATGAAGAGGCAATCAAAGACTAGGTAAAGAGTAGAGAAGAAAATCATCATAAAAATGTGGCAGGCAGGGGTGCCTGGGTGGCTCAGTGGGTTAAGCCTCTGCCTTCGGCTCAGGTCATGACCTGAGGGTCCTGGGGTCCTAGGATCGAGCCCGCATCAGGCTCTCTGCTCCGCCGGGAGTCTGCTCCCCGTCCCCCTCCGTCTGCCTCTCTGCCTACTTGTGATCTCTCTCTCTGTGTCAAATAAATAAAATCTTTAAAAAAAAATGTGGCAGGGGGCACCTGGGTGGCTCAGTGGGTTGAAGCCTCTGCCTTCAGCTCAGGTCATGATCCCAGCATCCTGGGATCCTGTTGGATCCTGGGATCCAACAACGTGTGTTGGAGAGAATGTGGAGAAAAGGGAAGCCTCTTACACGGTTGGTGGGAATGCAAGTTGGTGCAGCCACTTTGGAAAACAGTGTGGAGATTCCTTAAGAAATTAAAAATAGAGCTATCCTATGACCCTGCAATTGCACTACTGGGTATTTACCCCAAAGATACAGATGTAGTGAAAAGAAGGGCCATCTGTACCCCAATGTTCATAGCAGCAATAGCCACAGTCGCCAAACTGTGGAAAGAGCCAAGATGCCCTTCAACAGATGAATGGATAAAGAAGATGTGGTCCATATACACTATGGAGTATTATGCCTCCATCAGAAAGGATGAATCCCCAACATGGATGGGACTGGAGGAAATTATGCTGAGTGAAATAAGTCAAGGAGAGAGAGTCAATTATCATATGGTTTCACTTACTTATGGAACATAAGGAATAACACGGAGGACATTGGGAGATGGAGAGAAGTGAGCTGAGGGAAATTGGAGGGGGAGACAAACCATGAAAGACTGTGGACTCTGAGAAACAAACTGAGGGTTTTAGAGGGGAGGGAAGTGGGGTGTTGGGTGAGCCTGGTGGTGGGTATTATGGAGGCATGTATTGCATGGAGCACTGGGTGTGGTGCATAAACAATGAATTTTGGAACAATGAAAAAAAAAATGAAACTAAAAAAAAAAAAAAAAAGATTCTTCCTCTGCCTGCCCCCTCCCCCCTCCAAAAGAAAATGTTTGATTTGAATCCATATAAAAAGTCTGCCTGGGGGCGCCTGGGTGGCTCAGTGGGTTAAAGCTTCTGCCTTCGGCTCAGGTCATGATCCCAGGGTCCTGGGATCGAGCCCCGCATCGGGCTCTCTGCTCAGTGGGGAGCCTGCTTCCTTCTCTCTCTGCCTGCTTCTCTGCCTACTTGTGATCTCTGTCTGTCAAATAAATAAATAAAATCTTTAAAAAAAAAAAAAGTCTGCCTGATGATCATAAGATCCTATTAGAGAAATGAAGACGACTATCTAAGAACTCACCCATTCATTCAAACACGTATTTCTCAGATACCTAGATATTCAAGACTGTATCATTTGTGTCAGATACCAGGGACAAAGAGAGGAAATTTTTCAGTTGTTTATTTTCCAAGCAGACTAAACATAAAAGATAGAGCCTCCATAATAATGCCATGGGAAAGGGCTAGAAGGAGGCAGGGACTGGGCTAGTAGTTTTTTGTAAGCTGAGCAGACTCAACACTAGAAGTCAGTAAGAAAACATTGCCCTTATCTTCCCATTAAACCACTGAGGCTTTGGAGAGTCCTCAGGTCCCTGCCTCATTAGAAAAGCAGATGGACACATCAGAGGAGTTAATGACAGCCAAGGATGACCCTGATATGGTTTGGTCTTAGTTGCTGACCCTATAGAGATGGTTATGACTTTGAAATCTGAGGCCAATGACTTTTGGTAGGCAATGAAGGGCAAGGTAAAATCTAAAATTATGTTAGGGTTTGAGAAAAATAATCCTCCCCATTGGAAGGGGGGTAAAGGGAAAATAAAAATTCAAATCAGGTAGCAGCAACATCGCCAACCATTTTTTAAATCAAGTATTGCGTACCTGCACTAATAAAGGTATAAACAACATGGATAATACACCAAAAGTGAGTATTTCAAAATATTGTTAGCATTAATGAGGGAAAATTGGGAGCCTAGTGGAGGAACATGGCTGATACATACACGGGTGGATAGTGAGTGTGTATGTTTCAAGTCCACATGGATATAGTGGCATTACAAGACATGTTCCCTCCATGTGTTCTTCCTATCTCTGACCCATTGTCTTGGTCTGTCAAGATCTGCACCTTGCCACCTAAACCCTTAATAAACAGTCTTTATTTCTGCTGCAGGCAACACAGAGTTATCCAGAGTCATGTAAAATGGAAGCATTCTACACTGTGGATAAATGGGATTCCTGGACTGTGAAAACATCGGTGGTTTGGTTACAGGTGCCACTTTTATTGGATGATCTGTGGATGTTTCCCATCCCAGAGTGACAGCTCTTATTCCACTCTCAGAAGACAGTTTCATCATTTAGGAGCTCAGAAAATGAAAACAGTTTCTGAATCGGTATAACTATTTCTGCACAGTCTCTGCCTTTTTCCAAAACACAGCTTCACTGGGCTGCTAACAGCTCAATATTTATAAGCATGCAGAAAGGGCATTAATCTTTCTGATTAATTAATTCAATGACTTATCCAAACTCTTGCCTGTGAGCACTCCTTGACCTGTGGTTCCCTCTCTCTCCACTCTTGCTTCCCACCCCTGTTAGCCTTTCTCTTCGTCTAGTGCTGGGCATAAAAAATGGTCCCTGGTCTACACTGCTTATGCATTCCGCAGCAGGCACCGAACAGACTTTCACAAATTCCTCAAGCACTTCTAAACTTTAATAATGAAGATCGTGGACTTACATGAATAATTGGCAGATGGAATTTGAAAGCCAATTTCTTTTGCTCATTAAAATTTTGGACAGCCATATTATACACTCAAGCACAATGAAGGAATTTAATGTTCATTTAAACACCATTCCTGGAGTGTGACAAAAGCTCTCTGAGTTACAGAAGTTTGAAGGAGGTGAGGTTTAGCCCATGAATTTTAGAAAGTGTGGCCCTGTAGGAAACCCAAAGGTGGAGAAGCCAGCTAAGCTGGGCCAGGCTCCTGAGCCACAGAGAGTGTGAGAGAACAGAGGTTGTAGTTCAAGCCCCTGAGGAAGGAAAACGAGTAGAGGTTTTGTTGAGTGTGGAGACAGACAGACACACACACACACAAACACACACACACACCTTTGAGCAACAGTATGTCCTTCTTACCTTCTTTTTCCCTTTCCTTTTCTCTAACTTGATATAAACTATGCAGCAAATGGACCCATCCTATTCATACCAGACTTTCAGCCATGGTTAGCTCTTTTTCTCAGAGAAAGCTGTGGCCTGGAGAGGTAAACATCACTGGTGTGATACACAAGTCACACACACACACACACACACACACACACACACACACACACACACCGTTTCATTTACTCTAACGGGGCGGGGGGGATTTACTTATAGAAAACATTTATTTATTTTTGAGATAAATATATTCCCAAAAACCATTAGTGGTAAAAGTAAGGGAACTAGTATTTACCATAGCAAATGAGGTTGTTTGGAGTTAGCACTAGATGAGCCTTGAATTCCACACTAACAAATTTAAATGTTACTCTGTATGTGACGGGGAACCATTCTAAGATTAACGAAGGCAGAGTTGATGTTAGAACAATAGTTAGCAATGACATGCAGAGGTCAGGAAATGGAATCAGAGAGACCAGGTAGGGGACTAGGGCAACAGTCTAGGAAAAAATAACAGTGTTAACCAGAGGCAGAGTGAATGAGAGATGGGGGAAAAAATACAAAAAAATACACTAGCATCTTGTAATTGATAAGTATGGCTAGTTGGACGAAAGATGGAGAAGAAAGAGCAGATGCAATGAGTAGCCGTCATGACTACATGTGTGATGAAGCCACTAACTAAGATACGAAATACAGACAGGAACGCAAAACTGAGGTGAGGGAAGAGTTATTATACGTTGACATTTTTTGAAGTTTGCTTATACTCTTGATATGACATGATGAAAATGACATCTTACCTGTGATCTTCCTCCCCTCAAACTACAACCCCAGTCTAATCATGAGGAAAACATCAGTCAGATTCTAATAGAGGGACATCCTACAGTATATATGACCAGTACTTATCAAAACTGTCAAGGTGATCCAAAACACAGAAAGTCTGAGAAACGGTCACAGTGGTGAGAAACCTAAGTCAGCATGATAACTAAATGTGATGTCTTATCCTGGAGGGGATCCTGGAACAGAAAAGAACATCAGGAAAAAGCTGAGGAAGCCTCAATACATGATAAACTTTAGTCAACTGTTCTAAAAAGTAAAATCAAATTTTTAAAAATCTGCTTGTTAAAGCTTTTGATATCTGCTAACCCATCATGGGAGCTGGGAGGGGCAGAGCACAGAAAACAAGTAAGTTCTTGCTCCCCATGCACCAATACTCCATTACATAATAGATCACATCACTGATAAGTCCGTCGCCGTCCCACCACCCACTCCAATGAGAACGCTGAGGTGGAGGAAAGCAACTCACGACAGGCCTTTAAAAGCTAGGGTTTCTGGTACTTCCACTGAAGTGACAAGAAGGGTCCATATGAGAAAGCAATATGACAACAGAGAGGAAAGCTGGCCTAAGCTTTTTTTTTTTTTTTTTTTTTGGATCAGTGCTATATTGGGGTTGCAAAGAAACTATGATCTAACACCTTAAAACTCTGTGCTTTTGGATTTCAACCAACAACTGTATCTTCAGCACCAAGACAAGCTGAGTGCTGTTAGCTGCTAGGGCTGTGATGGACACGCCACAGCTCCTGCCCATAGGAAGTTCACTGTCAACTCCAGGACAGGATTGCAAATAGTCTCTAAATCTGTTAGAGCAGGGATGTTATACTGAAAAGATGGAGAAAGGGGGCGCCTGGGTGGCTCAGTCATTAAGCACCTGCCTTCAGCCTGGGTCCTGTTCCCAGGGTCCTGGGATCAAGCCCCACATTGGGCTCCCTGCTCAGCAGGAAGTCTGCTTCTCCCTCTCCCACTCCCTCTGCTTGGGTCCCCTCTCTCTCTGTGACTCTCTGCCAAATAAAATCTTAAAAAAAGAGAGAGAGAGAACATATTTTGGGCATACTGGGGAGGAAACAATTAATTGCCCTTGGATAGCTGGTCAGGAAGGGCAAAGCCAGGGAGAGGTCTTTGAACTGGGCCATCAAGAATAAGCTGTCTCAACCATAATAGATTCTTAATTATCACAAAACAAATTGAGGGTTGCTGGAGGGGGGCGCTAGGGAGAGGGTGATGGGGTTATGGACATTGGGGAGGGTATGTGCCAAGATGAGTGCTGTGAAGTGTGTAAACCTGGCGATTCACAGACCTGTACCCCTGGGGCTAATAATACATTATATGTCTATAAAAATTTAAAAAAAAAAAAGAATAAGCTGTCTCTTTTCATGTAAAAAGAGAGTATTCAGCATTTGGAAAGACACTGTGAGAGTCATGGAGTGGTGTGCTTGGGGCAGTGGCAGCCAGTGCTTTGGGTATGGACTTAACGTCAGTCTGGAAGAGGAAAGGCTGTAGTTAGGGAGGCTAGGTAGGAGGCCACTGTAATGATTCAGGCTGGAGACGATGTCACTCCATAATCAAGAGGAAATATTTTGAAATGCTTCAACTCTCCTGCTTCTCATTCCTCCAATACAGTCAAGCAAAAGAACTTGAGTACCCAGAGTCTTCTGCTCTTGGCAAAGCAATAAGGCCTCGCATCTGTTCCTTGAGCAGCCAGTGGCTAGAGGGTATCAGTGTCCAGGCCTCCTCTCATTAGAGATCCTTGGGGTACAGGCCCATGCCCACTTCGGAGTTCACTGGAGAATTCCATGTTCAGCTCCACCATCTGCTAAGAAACGCTCCTCCCTAGTACAGGTCCTCTCAGCTCCGGATTGAAGAAGGGGCCCCGCCCACAGCCTGCCTGGGAGCGTGCTGGCATTGCTTCCAACACTGCAGAGATTACCAATTATCTTATTTGTTTCCAGAAAGATGTGGTCCAGGCTGTAGAGATGCAGGCTTCTTCTTCCCTTGAAAGTGGGTAAAGACCATCTACAGCAGATACTTTGCTCAGAAACCAGCTGTCCCCCATGAACCCTCAGGGGTTTGGTCTCAAATTCTCATCATTTTTGTCGACGGGGACAGCTCAAAGAACTCACATCCTGTGACCAGAAGCAGTAGTTCCTGCTGGCCTCTGGTCCTGCGGCTTTGCGGCGCTGGCTGGTACGGAGAGGCGTGTGTGGGATGGTCAAGGGCCCAGACTCTGCAGCACACAGAATGGGCTTTGAACCCTGGCTCTGTCACATATTAGTGATAAGACCTGAGTCAATTACTTTACCTGTCCCTATCTATTTCTCCAGGCGCAACAGCACCTGCTACTCTGGGCAGGCACCGTTGTGAGGATGAAACATGATGTTCTAGGTGAAGCACTTGTATACAGCCTGGCATGTGGTGATCACACTTAGCTGGAAGACCCCTTTTGCACCACAGGCCAGCACCAGCTCCACCGTGTCTTCCACCAACGCAGCACACACACGAAACGCCCACTGTGTGTGTGGCCAGAGGCTTGGGGTCGTGGGACACAGTGCTGAAAGGGTGGTGGGACTCAGCTGCCAGGGTTTGAATCCCAGCTCCTTCACTAGTTGGGGCTCCAGCAGTAATGTCCCCTCTCTGCCCTCACTCACCCCATCCACAAAATGAGAGTAAGACTACGAGCTACCTCACGGAGTTACCGTTGAGTGAATGAGATTCAGCCAGTGTTGCCCATCGTCGGAGCCCACTCACCACGACCGCTACCCCGTAGTGCAGTCTGTGAATATTCTGTGCTTTAAGTGGCCATTCTATTCTTGATGGAGTTTTCAGTTGTTTACGGTTTGAGGCTTTGACAAGTAGTCCTGCTTTGAAATTTCTTATATAGAAATATATGTAAAATACACACACATAAATATATGTAATACATCGACAATTTCTGGGTCAGGTAGAATTTCTCAGTCAGAGGGTATCGCTATAGCAGACTGGCCCTCCCCAGCCAGTTTTCCAAAGTGACTATTCTGACTGAAATCCCTACGAGCCACGTACGAGAGAGAGCCCAGTTGCTCCAAGTCCTTCCCAACACTCGGCCTTTGTTGATGTTTGCTTTTCACCACTCCAATGGGTTTGTAGCATTACCACCTGGTAGCTTCAGTTCGTATCTCTCTGGTGACTTAATAAAGCTGACCACCTTCTCATGTACACATTAAACACTGTGTCTGGTACAGAGTACGCGTGTGATAAATGCTAGCCGTTATCATTATTCTTCTTCTCTGGTGACCAGAGCACAACGTTTCAAGTGAGGGCCACACACAGAGATTTCTGGAAGCTCCTAAACATGTTATGTTCTCTTGGCCCACCTTCCACCTCCTGTGTATGCTTTTCCCCATGCCTCCCTCTTCTCCTGGCTAACTTCCCTACAAATAACATTCCTTGACTCTCCCTGCATCGACATACTGAGTAAGAAGAAATAAAAGCCGGGTGAGACTTCTGACCTCCACCCCAAACAGGTTCCCACCCTTGTTCAGATGTGCCCAGTCCAAAAGGAACAGAAGGGATCCTGACTTGGAGGCTCTAGGTCACCCAGAGTCTCATCCATCTGACCTGACCTCCCTCTAGCTCTTTCTTGATAAATGGCTTTGACAAGTTTCTCATTATTATAGTGTCTGGTCAAAAATCAGACTTGAATCTTTAATGCTTCCCATTAGGAAAAATGCATCACTTGATTTTTAAGATGCAGACACAATTCCCCTTGCAGAGCCAGTATCCTGAGGGGGTTGCTAATGCATCAAGCCACGCACCTCTGAGTAAAATTCCATGATGTCCCTAAAATAGGAAAACAGTTAAGATCTATCCTCAGTTTAGCCCTTCCTGACAAACTCCAGGAGAAAAGAACAAAAAAAATGTGTAACTGGGGGTGGATTTATGTCTTATAAGATCTTGGGAGAGAGACCGAGAGAAGACAGTTTACTATTTTTCAAACTGAGTCAAAAATTCTCATCCATGGGGCGCCTGGATGGCTCAGTGGGTTGAAGCCTCTGCCTTCAGCTCAGGTCATGATCTCAGGGTCCTGGAATCAAGCCCTGCATCAGGCTCTCTGCTCAGCAGGGAGCCTGCTTCCCCCTCTCTCTCTGCCTACTTGCTTTCGATCTCTCTCTGTCAAATAAAAAAAAATATATTAAAAAAAATTCTCATCCATATTTGTACAAAATATTCATTATGTAATGTAATAGACACAATTTTATTCTTTACAAAGCTGGGTTAAGATTTTCTCTTAGATGAGATCCACCTTTGTTAAGACATTTCACAGTGTACCCCCATGGGATAAAATGTGGGATCCCTGTCCCCAAGGACCTTGAGAGGCAGAACTACTCTGGATAAGAAAAAGAAATCAAAGTTGCTGACCACAACAGAGGTTGCAGGGAAGAGAAAGAAAGACAGACACCAAGCAGCCAAAGACATGGTTTACAGCTGCTGGGCGGGGGCATACACAACCCCTTAAGTCTTTGGGGGAGCTACTTACTTCATTAAATGCAAGCAGCCTGGAAAGAGCCTGATGTGTAGTGACGGCTACTGACTCAGTTAAGCTTGGGGCAACCAACGTGCAGCGGTCTATGCAGAACTTTCCGATGTTAGCATTCCAAGAATGCCCTCTGGTCCAGGCCAGCTCTAGCCAGGCTGGAAAAGGGGGGATTTGAATCAAGTTTCCCTAAACTTCCTACGGCTAGGAAGGTCCCAGTTGACAAGTGAATTATAATTAAAAGAGCACATATATTAACTATTCAACCTTTGGTTTCTGAGTATGACAACTTCCAATATACAAACATAGACACAGATGCACCAGTACCAAGAGGATATGCTAACTTAATAAAAATGCCTCCTGACAAGTTAAATCCCCCTCCTGATCAATAATTTAAGTTTTTCACCATAGTTTACTTAAGAGCTTGCCTTCCTTTGTGCATTGAGGAAGATACACTTCGCCCCAGCTCCTGAGTAAGCCCTCAAAATCAGCTGCCTTTCCACTCGAAGATTTTCTTTCTGATCCTGTACTCTCATGAGGGAGAGAAAAAGCACCAGAGCAAGAGGCTCACTTATGAGACTCCACTCGCCCCCATTTTCTGCCTCCCCATCAATGTGCTCGCAACGTGGAAGAATTGATGGAGGGAGGACATGTGTGCTTGCAAAGTCTGGGCCCACTGAGCTTCTCGGCTAAGATTAAATTATGTTTTCAATAAATTTAACTCAGAGTTTCTATTTTTGTAGTCTTAAAAACCAGTAGAAATAAATTTATTGAGAATCTGATCTCATCTCCAAACATTCACTCAGTTCACAGTGTCCTAAATTAGAGTGCAAATTCCGAGACTCAGATCAGAATTGCCTTTCAAGCTAACAGGATTAGAATAAGGCAGTCTAATCTAGGTATGTTTAAGAACAAGACATGCCTGGATTTTAATTCCAAACCTGGTCAGGAGTCCCACGAAGGCCTTTGGTCACAGTCCCCATGGATGAGGGTGTGAAAGAGGAATCAGGAATCTGGGCCTGACAAACTAAAAGGGTGCAGAAGTTACAAGCGAGATGGTGCCGGCTGCAGGTAGAGCTGGCTGAGAGAGGAAGAGCCAGAGCTAGGTCTAGGGTATGTTGAGGAGAGAATGCTACACTGAAATATAAGTTTGGGAGTCACTGACGTACTGATGGTATTTAAAGCCGAGACCGGATGAGACTACTGAGGGAGCAATGGCAGGGAGAGAAATGTCTGTACCTCCACGGGTGGACCACACTAGCATAAAGTTGGCTGGCCACCACATTCCCTCTCCCCCACCTACCCTCACTCCTTCTATCACAGTGCAAGGTTTAGTGCTCCATGTGAGAAGCCAAGTGCTGTAGGACAAAGTGTAGGAATTTCAGGCTTCTATATAGGAGGGCCTTGGGCTCAGCTCAGCCATGTTCAAGTGTATTACCTTGGGCAAATCGCTTAATCTCAACGAATCCCTATTTCTTTATCAACTCCCTCTAGCATATCTGTGATCATTCAACAAATAGAATAAAAATAACTTGTAAAATACTTTATCCTTTACAAATTATTATTATTCATCTGGTTATAATCTCTGATAACTGAGGGGAGAAAATGCTGGGCTTCTATTAGTGATTTACATATAAAGTTTAGGACAGTATCCACCAACGTGTAAAATGTACATATCCTTTGATGAAGCAATTCCAACTAATCTACAAATATAGCTACACAAGCATAAAGATAAACGTTAGGCACTGGTAATAATGAGAAATTTGAAAAAAAATATTTATTAGTAATGGATCAGGTAAGTAAATTATGTACATTCATACTCTGGAATCCCAGTTGTTAAATGTAATGAGAAACATTATGTGCACTGATATGAAAAGAGGCCCATGATGTTTATGTAAAATAATAAACAGCAAACAATATATAGAGGATGACCCAATTTGTTTTAAGTTTCATATATTCCATATTTCACATTTTGATAGACGCATGGCATAAAGACCAGAACTGTTGATAGCGGTCACTATGTGTAGCTGAGGAGTTCATGTTCCTCTGAGGAATGCGACTGATGTTGGACAGAATGGCTTTCACTTTCTCATTTTTACACTTTGAAATCTTTGAAGTTTTGTAACAAACAAAAAAATAGTTTAAAGACAGACTCCAAACTAAACCCTGTGCCCTACGGTCTTTAAGGGAGTGGGTGCACCAGAAACATAAAGCATAGAGTCCAGAAAAAAATGCCTCTATTGGGTTGCTGGTTATATTTCAGTTCTACAAGCCACGGCTTTCCCTCCCACCACTCCATGTGGTAACACAGAAGCAGTCCATGACGGGGAAATACAGGCCCCAAAGTAGGGACATGTTGGGAAGGAAGAAGGAAATGCAAATGTATTCTGAAAACAGATGATGTCTGGAAGAGAAAGTGTGTTTGGCAGCGAGAAGGAAAATCACAGGAAGAAGAGAGAAGAGCAGTAAAAGAGAAACAGCCAAAGGAGGTGGTAATTAACTGGGAAGCTGAAGATTTCCAAGGGATTTTTCAGCTTTGGCAACAGTCAGGCCTCTGGACTATTCTGCCTAAGTGTGTAGACATTGTTTTATGTTTCCTTTTTTAATTTTTTTTAAAGATTTTATTTATTTATTATTTATTTGACAGACAGAGATCACAGTAGGCAGAGAGGCAGGCAGAGAGAGAGGAGGAAGCAGACTCCCTGCTGATCAGAGAGTCCGATGTGGGGCTCGATCCCAGGACTCTGAGACCATGACCTGAGCTTTAGCCCACTGAGCCACCCAGGCGCCCCTTTTTTAATTTTTTTTAAAGATTGTTTATTTATTTATTTATTTATTTATTTATTTATTTGAAAAAGGTAGTGGGTGAGAGAGAGAGAGAGAGCACAGGGAGAGGGAGAAGCAGGCTTCCTACTGAGTGGGGAGCCGACTGGGGGCTTGATCCCAGAGCCCTGGGATCATGACCTGAGCCAAAGGCAGGTGCTTAACTGACTGAGCCACTCAGGTGGCCTTATTTCTTTTTTTCTTCACTAAAATTATTCCATTAGAGCAGTAGCTCGAGACCATGATATCCTGACACTACTTGTTAGCAACATTCCAAGGATTTAAATTTTTGAATAATTAATTTCATAGTTAAAGAGGACTCAAGGTTATTAGCCCTCTCATTCATTTTGATATGCTTCCTGGAGTGGGAGATAAAGGGTAGCGTCACTGCCAGTGGTGAGGAAGTTATGTATAATCCACAGCCTCATGTCCTATCACCGTCACTCTTCTTCTCCAGGCTCTGAAGTCCCCCATGGGTCACTGGTTGAGTAGACAGGACGACCACGATGGGACATGCCTGTGACAATTAAGAGTCATTCCACTTCCCACCTCATTTACAGTATGAAGCAAGACACAAGTGTCTGAAAAGTCCAATAACAAAGAGATTAATTGATAGATTCTTTTGCACTAAATTGCTTGCTGTTACAGCTGCTGAGGAGGTCAAAGAGCACCTGGGAACTTGACCATTCCAGCAGGGAACAGATGTGGGGGTTAGAGGCCAGCCCCCATACCCAGTGCAGGACAGAAGAACTAATATCTCTATCAATCTTTCCTGGCACACCCATGACAGTTCACAGACAAGAGGACGAAAGACAGGTTTCGCATTTTGTCCTAAATAACTGTTTAACGCTGTAAAAACTGAAACAAAGCCAAAAATACGTTATGATGTCTCCAACGATTAGTTCTATCTTTGGAATAAAATGTATACAATACATAAAATTCAGGGTCAGGGAACAAGTCTTCTCCTCCAGACACAGTCAAAACCTTTCTGTGTCTCACATGGCTTGTGATACAACTTCAGTTTAACAAGGAGATTTTGGATTACATGAGCTCTAGACATTGGATACTGAGATTGGAGAGCTGAGATTCCAGACACTCATATACCAAATTATTTTATATACATGTGTGTGTCTGTACATGTGTGTATGCATATGTATATAGTGTATATATAAATGAGCATATACATATATGTATATATGGAATAATGAATTATTTACATAGTCCTTTCTACCTATATTATTATCATCTCATTTAACCACTTTGAAGATACAGTTCACCTGTAAGTATGTCAGTTGCCTCTCTTAGATAAAGGAGGAGAGAGAAAGAGGGAGAGAATCCCAACAGACTCCACACTAAGTGCAGAGCCTGATACAGGGCTCGATCTCATAACCCTGAGATCATGACCTGAGCTGAAGCCAAGAGTGGGACACTTAACTGACTGCCCCACTCAGATACCCCTAAAGACCTTTTTTAAAGACATAACCACAAGGTCTTTATCGCATGCAACAAAATTAACAAGTCCTTTATAAAAGTTCCTATAAAGTTTCCCCAGTTAGTTCACCTGAATCTAAATACAAACGAGGTCCACGCATTACATCACACACACACACACACTCTCACTCTCTCTCTCTCTCTCTCTCTCTCTCTCTAGCTCTACCCACTAGGATGGTGAGAGGGACTGGGGGCAATGACACCCAGCAGCAGTAACACCTGATCTTGATCTCTAAGAACTATTCTCCACTGAAAAGGAACCAGAGAAATGGCTGACCCCAGGCTTAGAGACGGAAAGTACAAGATGCTCTTGGGACATCCTGTGCCGGGAAGTGAGGAAGTACTCAAAGTAGGATGGGACAGACACATGGGCCAGATTGGTGGGGCTCCTGTATTTCTGAGAAATCTGAGCACCGAAATAAATAATGACTGGTACAGATTATAACCCATTAAATAAAATGAGAATGCATTAATTTGCTGATATAAATAAATGAATAAAATAAATGTTTGATGAAGAACAGGATATTTAAATATTTCCAAAGTACCTCCTCATAAAATACTTATTAATCACAAAGAGAAAAGAGTAACTTCACAGTGAAGAAGTCTGATAGACTCCACCTTAATCAACTAATCAAAATGAACATCATCAGTAATGGGACACACCAAAATCAGACACCACCTGACACAAAAGTACAAAAGGAAGGACTTCTGTTACAAAGGATGTTATTAGTACAACTGGACATCAATGTTAATTTCTTAAATTTGATGACTGTGTTGTGGTTATCTAAGAGAGTGTCCTTATTTATAGGAAATGCAAAAAAGTTCACCGTATTTAGTGTTCGGGGGTGATGGGACATCAGGTTGGTATCTTCCTTTCCAATGGCTTGGAGGAAAAAGTAGCTTTTGTACTATCTTTGACATTTTTGGTAAATCTGAGATTATTTCAAAATAAGAAAATATTATACAATTAAATAAATACTTTTTCTGCATCTATTGAGAGGATCATATGGTTCTTATCTTTTTTTATTAATGTGGTATATCACGTTGAGTGATTCACGAATATTGAACCACCCCTGCATCCACTGACTGATGAATGAATAAAGAAGATGTAGTGTATACATATACAGTGGAATATTTTTCAGCCATAAAAAAAGAATGAAATCTTGGCCACTTGCAACGATGTAGATTGAGCTAGAGGGTATATTATGTTAAGCAAAATAAGTCCGTCAGAGAAAGACATATATCAAATGATCTCACTCACTCATATGCAGAATTTAAGAAACAAAAAAAGATGAACATAGGGGAAGGGAAAAAAGAGATAGAGGGAAGCAAACCATAAGAGACTATCAACGATGGATAGAAAAAGGGTTGCTGGAAGGGAGATGGATGAGGGGTGGACTACATAGGTGATGGGCACTTGTGATAAGCACTGGGTGTTATATGTAAGTGATGAATCACTAAACTCTATTCTTAAAACCAATATTACACTATATGTTAATGATCACAAATTTAAATAAAACTTGAAACAAAAAAATAACTTTCCTCATCAGCTATTTTTCCCTGAACACAGTTCATACAGCAAAGACAGAACACTTAATTCTGTACCTTTATTAATTTTCATTAGCATAAACTCAGGCATAGTTGAAAGGGCCTAATAATGAATGATAAAAAGATGCTCCCATCAGCCCTATCACTCAGGAAATTCAAATTTTAGGAGCTCTGTGCTAGGCACAAGGGAAGAAAAACAAATTTATGTATTTCTTATGTCACAGTATCACAATGATTAAATTTATTATACATTTTCTCACTCCAGGCACTAAAAGATCTGAGGTCTTAATTTTTTTTATTTAAAATTGCTTATTTCTCTAATAGAAACATTTACAAGTAGCAAGCAGTTCAATTTCTAGAAGCATCTTACCCTAAACTTAGAGCTCCCAATGTTATATTATTCACTCTAGTCTCCTAACATTCAAATTTGATCTTTTTTCTGATGTAAGGAAGGCTAACCCAAAAACCACTCACCAATGCTAAAGGGAACTCACGCATCCACGCAACAAATTTTATTGAGTACCTACCATGGGCCAGACACTGTTCTTGGGACTGAGAGTACAACAGTGAACACTATAGGAAAAAACTCCTGCCTTTGTGGAGTCTACTTTCAAGTGGGAGAAAAGAGACTACAACAAGATAAATAAGTACACTATAGAGTACAAGAAAAACAAAGCAGGAAAGGTCAATGTAGATACAACTTTAGATAAATGGTTTCACGGTAGACCCCACTGAGAAGAAGATATTTGAGCAAACACTTGGAGGTAAGAGAAAAAGCCATGTGCTTTTCTCAAGGAAGAGATTTCAGGCAGAGGAAAATAGCTTATGTGAAGATCCTGAGGTATGAATGTGCTTTGAGTATTTGTGAAATAGTAAGGAAGCTATGGAGATGAGGAAGCTACGATGGCTGGAGCTGGAATAAACAAAGTGAAGAGAGAAGAGAAGGTCGAAGGAGTAATGTGAAGGTAAGAGGGGACAGAGCACCACTGCAGGCCACTTTAAGGACTTGGGCTTTTACTCTAAATCGTGTAGGAAATCATTGGTGATTTTTTGGAAAGAGGAAAGACTTTAAAACAACTTGCATTTTAACAAGATGGCTCTGCTGCTGTGTTGAATACATAACAAGGGAGGAAAGCAGAGAGAGACCAATTAAGAAGCTACTGTAATGATGTAGAGGGGAGATGGTGGTGGCTAAGACAGGGTGATAGCAGGAAGGGAGGGAAAAAGTGGCCATACTATGGATAGCTTTAAAAGTAGAGCCACCAGGATTTACCTGAAGGACTAGAGATAGCTACAAGAGACAGAGAGAGTGAGAAAGCAAAGTCAAAAATCATTCTTGAGGGGCGCCTCGGTGGCTCAGTGGGTTAAGCCTCTGCCTTCGGCTCAGGTCATGATCTCAGGGTCCTGGGATCGAGCTCCGTATCGGGCTCTCTGCTCACCGGGGAGCCTGCTTCCTCCTCTCTCTCTGCCTGCCTCTCTGCCTGCTTGTGATCTCTCTCTGTCAGATAAATAAATAAAATCTTTAAAAAAAAAAAATCATTCTTGGGTTTTGACCTAAGCAACTAAAAAGGTGGCTCCGTCAACTGATATGACAGAGACTCAAGAGAAGCAGGAGTGCAGGAAGCTGCTCAGGAACCCAGTTTTGGACAAACTAGGTGTCTATTAAACATCCAAATGGAGAAATCAAGTAGGTAGTTGAATGTGTCGTTCTAGAATTTGGGAGAATGATCCAGGCTGGAGACATGTATATGGGCATTGTGGTAGGCAGAACAAGGTCTCCCCAAAGATGTCCATGACCTAATCTTCAGAACCTTGGAATATATTATCTCCCATGGGGGGAAAAAAAGACTTTGCAGATGTCATTAAGAGTATGGACTTTGATAAGCAGAGAAAGTCAATTATCACATGGTTTCACTTACTTGTGGAGCGTAAGGAATAACATGGAAGACATTAGGAGAAGGAAAGGAAAAGTGAACTGGGGGAAATTGGAGGGGAGATGAAGCATGAGAGACCATGGACTCTGAGAAACAAACTGAGGGTTTTGGAGGGGAGGGGTGAGAGGTTGAGAGGGCCTGGTGGTAGGTAATAAGGGGGACACGTATCGCATGGAGCACTGGGTGTGCTGCGTAAACTATGAATCTTGGAACACTGAAAAAAAAAATAAAAATTAAGATATTAAAAATAAATAAATAAATAGCCGCCCCCCCCCCCCAAAAAAGAGTAGGGACTTTGAGATGGAGTGATTATCTCAAATTATGTGACTGAGCCCAATCAAATCGGAGAGATCCTTAAAAGCAAAGAACTTTCCTTGGCTATGGTGAAAGAGGGAGAGCTGATGGAAGAAGGTCCAAGAGATAAGATGTCAAAGGCTTTGAAGACACAAGAAGGAAACCACAAGCTAAGGCATGTAGGAAGCCTCTAGAAGCTGCAAAAAGCAAAGAAATGAACTGTCTACTTGAGCCTTCAGAAAGGAATGCGGACTGGTGACAGGTTATTTTAGCCCAGTGAGGCTAAGTCCTACCTTGAACCTAAAGAACTGTAAGATAATAAATCAGTGTTGTTTGAAGCCACTAAATTTGTAATCATTTGTTAGAGTAGGAATGGGAAATGAATGCAAACATCATCAATATTTTGATAGTATTTAAATCCATAAGGGTGGGTTATTGGTGGCAGAAAAGAGAAGAAGCCGAACTGAACTTTGGCAAATTTGAATATTAAGTCAGGAAAGTGAGGAAGACCCAGCAGAGATGACTGAGATGGAGTGGACACGAATAGGAAGAAAAGAGAAGAAAGCAGTGTTCTAGAAGTCAGATGAAGAGTCTGTGTCCCATGCCGCTGAAAGGTCAAGTAAGATGAGGAAAGAACTGGGAAACAAAACAGGATAGGGAGAGCATGCATGTCCAATCCAGCTGACACAGAGAGAAAGGCTATACACAGAAGGAAAACAGTGGACCGGGTCCTCAACGCTTAGGCAGCTTGGATGGGGGAGAAACATGAATGGTACCCACCCAGAGTGCCCATATTTTTACACAGGGATTCAGAGTCTCTAGCCAACTTGGCCCAACTAGAACCCTGGAACGTTTCCAATCAGCTCAGCACTCTTTTGCCTGGGGAATGGAAAGCATGAAGGTCAGTAGCAAGAGGAGGAAAGCAGAAGAGAAAAGAACAGAAGGACTTTCAACTTTATCTTACAGACCCGCACGACTGTCTTTCCTTCTACCATACAACACAGTTTTAAGACCTCCTAGGCCCCAACTTGTTAAAAGGCATAAACCCTAATGCCAAGAGAATTAATAGAATATCTCAAGACCAGAAACTAGCTTTTGCTTAGAAAAAACATGACCTCATCAGAACAAAAACAAAAACAAAAACAAAAAGCCACACAACATTCTAGGACCTGACATTTCATGTCAGCCACTGCCTCAGATGACTTTCTGTATTCTGCCTTCCTTCACCTCAAAACTCAAGGTTAGGTGACCATCTATAAAAGACTGATTGAAGTCACGCATGGAAGATTCTTGGAGCCTGAGAAAAATACAGCCTATGTCACACTGCCTCACAGTTATAATTATTGGTTTTCCTGTTTTTCTTTTCCACTAGACTCAGAAGTCCTCAAAAAGGTGAGACTATGACCTGACATCATTGAATTATTAAGAACAATAATTCTTTCACCTCTCATTCACTCAACTAATATGTGTCAGACACATTGCAGTTTTTAGTCATTTAATCCTTAACACAACCCTATGAGATTGGTATTATTTATGCCACTTCCCAGATTCAGAAAGGTTAAGAAACTTACTTAATGGTCATGTTAAGTTATCGAGGGGCAGAGCTGTCCAATGAAAAATTCTGTGCTAAATAATGGTCCCAGCAGAGCCCTCTTACACTGCTTGGGGGAATGCAAGCTGGTGCAGCCTCTTTAGAAAACAGCATGGAGACTCCTTAAGAAATTAAAAAAAAGAGCTATCCTATGACCCTGCAATTGCACTACTGGGTATTTACCCCAAATACACAGATGTAGTGAAAAGAAGGGGCACATACACCCCAATATTCATAGCAGCAATGGCCACAGTTGCCAAACTGTGGAAGGAACCCAGATGCCCTTCAAAAGACGAATGGTTAAAGAAGATGTGGTCCATATATACAATGGAATATTACTCAGCCATCAGAAAGGAAGAATACCCAACTTTTGCATCAACATGGTCGGGACCTGGAGGAGATTATGCTGAGTGAAATAAGTCAAGCAGAGAAAGTCAATTATCATATGGTTTCACTGATTTGGGAGCATAAGGAATAACATGGAGGACATGGGGAGGAGAGGAGAAGGGAGTTGGGGAAAATTGGAGGGGGAGACAAACCATGAGAGACTGTGGACTCTGAGAAACAAACAGAGGGTTTTGGAGGATGGTGAGGGGATGGGTGAGCCTGCTGGTGGGTATTAAGGAGGGCAAGTATTGCATGGAGCCCAGGGTGTGCTGCATAAACAATGAATCTTGGAACACTGAACAAATAAAATTAAATTTTAAAGAAAGAAAGAAGGAATGGCCTCTGCAAAGACATCCAAATCCTAATTCCTAGAACCTGAAAATGTTACCATATGTGGAAAACAGAGCTTTGCCATGAGATTAAATTAAGGGTTTTGAAGTGGGGTGAATATCTTGGATTACCCAGATGGGCTCAATGTAATCACAAGAACCCTTGTAAGAGGGAGATAGGAGATCACATTGAGGAGCAGCAGATGTGACAACAGAAGAAACCACTGACGTGACTTAAGGAAGGAGCCATGAGCCAAGGAAAGCAGGCAGCCTCTAGAAGCTGGAAAAGTTAAGGAAACAGACTCTCCCACCAGAGCCTTGAAAAGGAACCCAGACCTGCCAATACTTTGATATTAGACTTCTGAACTTCAAAAGAGGAAGACCATAAATCTTTGTTATTTTAACCCACTAAATTTGTGGTCATTTGTTAATGGTAGCAGTAAGAAACTGACACAGTGCTCTTTGCCTCTGTCCTCATATGGCCTTTACATCCCCAGGACCTAAGGTGGTCAATAGATATTTGCTAATTACAGAAGGGGGAAGAGATTCTCCTCCACGGTGTCTCCCACCTGGCCCTACCTGAACTCCTGACAGGAAGAATCTAGCCTTCCTTAGAGAGAGGGAGGCAGAAGCAGCCCAGGTATATCTGGGGTGGTATGTTTTCCTAATTGCTAAGTTGAATGGATGGCACCAGTAATAACCTGAAGCTCATTCTATGTCAGTAAACGTGCCCTTGGAAGACATGACAAAATGCAACTCTAACTTACAGCTGGAATTTACAGCCATGTGGGGTCGGGGGGAGTGCTGGAGGGACATGGGGAGGGGGGATAAGCTATTTTAGCGCACCAATTTGGGCTCTTTTTTCCATGTCCTATAATGGTGCATTAAATACCACAAATGATTTAATTGAAATTATAAGCAGCATCAGTAAGAAGATGAGCTGGGACCGCATTTTATAGTCTAATTCCTTAAATTATTTCACAACAAACTGGAGCTATGCATACACACATGCATACTGCAAATGCACAAACTCTACCTTCCTCTTTCTCTGAGATCCTTATGGCCCTTTCTTTAAACAAGGAAGATGATATCAATAAGGAAACCATTTTCTGAATGAATAAATTCAATATAATTCACAGCTTAACTGCTTAAGAAATGAAGAGCTGTAAATCTGAACATTGCTTAATTTTTGCAAATGGCTCACCGTGCCTTGAAGGGTTACTCCCCCCACCTGCATCCCAGTTTCTCCAGCTAAATCAAAATCCTACGCTTTGAAAGTAAAAGCTTCAAGACAGCCTTTACTCTTTTGAGAACAGGTACTATATACGCATAAAGATGGCTACAATCCCAACTAAAAGCAATCATTTACAACTGAATCTCAAATTCACGTATGTTTGTATTCCATAATCTACGGGTAATTGACATAGAAAGTAAAATAAATTGGGTAGACCTAAGGTAAAATCAGTCACTGCCCTTGGTCTAGACCTTCTGATTAGACTGGCGATCCCCACGGTGTTCCCAGCTTGCTGGGTTTGCAGCCAAGCTTCCCAGGGGTCCTGAATAGCTTTGGAATCTGAATAAATCACACACACTAGGCGTCCATTGAAACCACCAGAAACTCAATTTATTTGGGATCCGAGATAGGATTTTATTGCTTCTCAGATTAACAGTTAAAAATGTTTTGCTTTTCTGCCTTGGGGGTGTTAGTTTGATGTATGAGGCAGGGAGATTATTAAATCTTTGGTGCTTCCAAAGATGTAAATTAAACCATAGCACCTCCTAGCCACCTTCCCTGGATGAGCTGGAGATTTATTATTAACCTGTCACTCTTGCATGCTCATCAAAACAAGCAGACCATGATTAATTACACCTATATCTTTAAGGATACCTGTCATTTCAAATTTTGCCGACAGGATATTACAGAGTCTCCTGATTTCCTTGCAGAGCGATATGTAGCATGAGGACTTTTAGAGGGGAGAAGAGAATCACCGTCCTTGCCTAATCATTTCCATGAATATATTTGAAAGAAAAGGTGGAATGTATGTAACTGTATATTATTCTTTCAGATTCAAATGAAACTGCACTTCATTTTGGCTTCCCTTTCCTGTTCACATACATCACATTGGCTGATTCGGTTCTTCTGAGCATCTTTCAAAGACTTGGAAGAGGTCCAGCACGAAATGGATACATAAACTTTGAAATTCTCTTTTCAATTCTGTCACTCACAATTCAATTCAACAAATACAGCATTTATTAGGTTCCTTTTATGTCGCAAGAAGCAGATGTGACTTGATTCATTTATTTCTTCATCCACTATTTATTTCATTTCTTTTATGTGCCAGTAATGGTACTAGGCATACCACTATTAAAAACAGTGAACAGTCCTTCCCCTCATGGAGGTCATAGCCCTGTTACCCCCCACTACTAATGTAAGTTTTCATGAATTCCTTCTAACAGAAGCTTGCACCAGAAAAAAGAGTGCACCCCTTCTAACGTAAGTTTTTACAAAGGAGACATTAAATGGAATCAGCATTAAGACAATACGCCCTCCTCCTGGTCCAGTGTGAACTACAGGACTGAACTGCATGGAAACCATGGTATTTCACCTCTTTTTGGTCTCCCTGTACCTAGCACAGCACCAATTATCTGGTTTGCTAAATAATCACAGAAGCATAGAAAGTTTTCAAAAGAAATTTTAGGCATGGCTACCTAGCCTCTCTGATCAGCCACAAGAAAAAATTCACCTCCACCAGTATAAACTGTAGAATAATTACCTTTTTTTTTTTAAGAACTAGGTTCCTGATAATATCATTGTCTCTTTTTAAAGTTATTATGGAAATTGATAAAAATAAGAAAAAGATGAGATAATAAAATAATGTACCCCACATACACATTACCTAACTTCAGTAATTATCACTTCATCATTCTTGTTTTTATCTACCACATTTCTCTCCTCTTCACCTTTTTTGAGTATTTTAAAATAAATTCTCACTGTCATACCATTTCACCTTGAAATGCACCAGAATTTATCTCTGACAAATAAGATTTTTTAAAAAATATATCTATAATATCATTATAATACTTGACAAAATCACAATAAGTCTAGCCCATGTTCTAATGTCTCTGATTGCCTAACAAAAATCCTTTCGGAATGAAACAAGACCCAGAGACTACATATTTGGTTTGGTTGATGTGTCTTTCATTAACACCTTTTCTCCCAAAGTCCTTTTGAATACCACCAAATTAATCAATATTTTAGTTTTATCCAGAATAAACAAATCCATCCAAACTTAACACATGTTCCTGGTCAACCTTCCGTTATGTAATATTTTTGAGGGGAGGGTGATCATTTATCATTCAAACAAACTCTTGAGTGAAAGGAGGATGCTACTAATAATTATACTAGTGTAAACCAGGACAAATAGTCACCCTACGAGTAGTGATATCAGGAATAAACAGGGAGATCCAGTTTCTGGTTTCTACGTGGTTATAGAGAGCTGGAAAAGAGCTAGAATGAATGTCCCTCCCATCCTGACAATAGAAAGAAACACACACACACACACACACAGAAAGAGAAAGGAAGTTGAACAAACTGCAAGTGAATAACTTTTCCTGGATCCATCACAGATGAAGCTGAGGAAATGCCAACTGGTCCCAAATCTGGGTTGAGACAAGTGCCTATAGAAAGACACTGAGTACAGCCCCTGTTTACTTGGAGCAGGTGAACACAGGGAAGAAGAATTCACCTACAATTATTAACAAAATAGAAGATGGCGGAGGAGTAGAGACTGAGATGACATCAGGTCGCAGGAGTTCAGCTAGATAGTTATCAAACCATTCTGAACACCTACAAACCCAACAGGAGATCAAAAAGAAGAAGAGTAGCAATTCTAGAAACAGAAAATCGACCACTTTCTGTAAGGTTGGACATGCAGAGAAGTGAATCCGAAGCGACAGGAAGACAGACCACAGGGGGAATGGCCAACTCCCGGCAATTGGTGGAGCAGCAGAACACAAAATCCAAACTTTTAGAAGTCTGCTCCACCAAGGGATGTCGCTCCAGAGGCTAAGCAGGGGTGGAGCCCTCGCAGGGATAGTGTGGTCTCAGGGGCCACAGGGTCACAGAAAGAGCAGGGGTGTCTGTGTGTAGCAGAACTCACAGGTATCAGAGCAGGGAAGCCGACTACAGAGACGGAGCCAAGGAGTGAGCTCTGAGCTCAGGATTACCTTAAACTGTGATCTGCGGCACAGTCAGACCACTGCTCTTTGAGCAGGGAACTCTCAAGTGGCAGATCTGGGGAGACTCACCTTCCTTTTCTGGAGGTAGGAATCTGCTGAGTTTGGAGACTCCAAAGGGGCTGTGCACCAGAGACAGAAACACTTGGTCACAGGCCAGGTGAGCTCGGAACGTGGCCAGAGACCAGGGAGACGGGAATGATTGACCGCTTTTCTCCAAGGGTGCACTGAGAAGTAGGGCCCTGAACTCTCGGCTTCTCCAGGCAGGAGACTGGGAGGCCACCATTTTCATTCCCCTCCTCCAGAGCTCTACAGAAAGCATTCAGGGAACAAAAGCTCCCAAGAGGGAACTCGAGCAGATTTCTTAGCCTGACCCCTGGCAAGGACACTGCAATTCTGCCTAGGGCAAAGACACTTAAAAATCACTACAACAGGCCCCTCCCACAGAAGATCAGCAAGAACATCCAGCCAAGAACAAGCTCACTGATCAAGGAGAACAGCGGAACTCCAGAGACAGGGGAAAGCAATGCATGGAATTTATGCCTTTCTCCCCATGATCCTTTAGTCTTACAAAGTTAAATTAAAATTTTTTAAATTTTATCTTTTTCTTATTCTAATTTTTTTAACTTTTCCTCTTTCTTCTTTTAACGTTTTTTAACTAGTTTATCTTAACAATACCTTTCTAAAAAGAAAAAATTTTTAAACCTTCATTATTATAGTCATTTTTTATCCTTCATTGTATCTAACTTTATTTTTTGTATACATATAGATTTTTTTCTTATAAAAAAATTTGGGATACAATTTCTTCTAATAGTTCAAAATATACCCTAAATCTAGCACAGGGCTTTGTTCTGGTCTCGAGCCTGAGCAAATTCTCTTCACTTTCTTTTTCCAACAAACTTATCTTATCAATTCCTTTTTTAGAATTTTTTTTTAAATTTTCATCTTTACAGTCATATTCCATCCTTCATCGTGTTTACTCATTCTGGTATATATATATAAGTTTTTATTTCTTTAAACTTTGTGGAGGTAGTTTCTTCTAAGAGACCAAAATACACCCAAAATCAAGTGGGAGGCTCTGTTCTATTCACCAGTCTAATAAATAAATAAATATATATATAAATATATATTTTTTTTATTTCTTTTGCCCCCTTTCTTCTCCTCCCAATTTGGGGTCTCTTCTGATTTGGTTAGTGTGCATTTTTCTGGGGTCTTTGCCACCCTTTTAGTATTTTATTCTCTCGTTCATATATTCTCATCTGGGTAAAATGACAAGGCGGAAAAACTCACCACAAAAAAAAGAACAAGAGGCAGTACCGAAGGCTAAGGACCTAATCAATACAGACATTGGTAATATGTCCGATCTAGAGTTCAGAATGACGATTCTCAAGGTGCTAGCTGGGCTCGAAAAAGGCATGGAAGAAAACTGAGAAACGCTGTCTGGAGAAAAAAAAAATCCTTTCTGGAGAAATAAAAGAACTAAAATCTAACCAAGCTGAAATTAAAAAAGCTACTAATGAGATGCAATCAAAAATGGAGGCTCTTACTGCTAGGAGAAATGAGGTAGAAGAAAGAATTAATGATATAGAAGACCAAATGAAGGAGAATAAAGAAGCTGAGCAAAAGAGAGACAAACACTACTGGACCACAAGGGGAGAATTCAAGAGATAAGTGATACCATAAGATGAAACAATATTACAATAATTGGGATTCCAGAAGAAGAAGAAAGAGAGAGGGGGGCAGAAGGTATATTGGAGAGAATTATTGTAGAAAATTTCCCTAATATGGCAAAGGGAACAAGGATCAAAATCCAGGAGGCAAAAAGAACCCTCCTCAAAATCAATAAAAATAGGTCTACACCCCGTCAACTAAAAGTAAAACTTACAAGTCTTAGTGACAAAGAGAAAATCATGAGAGCAGCTCGGGACAAGAAGTCTGTAACATACAATGGTAAAAATATTAGATAGGCAGCAGACTTATACACAGAGACCTGGCAGGCCAGAAAGAATTAGCATGATCTATTCAGAGCACTAAATGAGAAAAACATGCAGCCAAGAATACTATATCCAGCTAGGTTATTGTTGAAAATAGAAGGAGAGATAAAAAGCTTCCAGGACAAACAAAAACTAAAGGAATTTGTAAACAGCAAACCAGCCCTACAGAAAATATTGAAAGAGGTCCTCTAAGCAAAGAGAGCCTAAAAGTAGTAGACCAGAAAGAAACAGAGACAATATACAGTAACAGTCACCTTACAGGCAATACAATGGCACTAAATTCATATCTTTCAATCGTTACCATGAATGTAAATGGGCTAAATGCCCCAATCAAAAGATACAGAGTATCAGAATGGATAAAAAACAAAAACCCATCAATATGCTGTCTACAAGAAACTCATTTTAGACCCAAAGACACCTCCAGATTTAAAGTGAAGGGGTGGAAAACAATTTACCATGCTAATGGACATCAAAAGAAAGCTGGGGTGGCAATCCTTATATCAGATCAATTAGATTTTAAGCCAAAGACTACAGTAAGAGATGAGGAAGGACACTACATCATACTTAAAAGGTCTATCCAACAAGAAGATCTAACAATTTTAAATATCTATGCCCCCAACATGGGAGCAGCCAACTATATAAGCCAATTAATAACAAAATCAATAAACACATCAACAATAATACAATAATAGTAGGAGTCTTTAACGCCCCCCCCCCCTTACTGAAATGGACAGATCATTGAAGCAAAAGATCAACAAGGAAATAAAAGCCTGAAATGACACTCTGGACCAGATGGACATCACAGATCTATTCAGAACATTCCATCCCAAAGCAAGAGAATACACATTCTTCTCTAGTGCACATGGAACATTCTCCAGAATAGATCACATCCTGGGTCACAAATCAGGTCTCAACTGCAACCAAAATATTGGGATCACTCCCTGCATATTTCCAGACCACAATGCTCTGAAGCTAGAACTCAATCACAAGAGGAAAGTTAGAAAGAACTCAAATACATGGAGGCTGAAGAGCATCCTACTAAAAAATGAATGGGTCAACCAGGAAATTAAAGAAGAACTGAAAAAATTCATGGAAACAAATGATAATGAAAACACAACTGTTCAAAATCTGTGGGACACAGCAAAGGCAGTCCTGAGAGGAAAGTCTATAGTGATACAAGCCTTTCTCAGGAAACAAGGTCTCAAATACACAACCTAATCCTACACCTAAAAGAGCTGGAGAAAGAACAGCAAAGAAAGCCTAAACCCCACAGAGGAAGAGAAATAATAAAGAGCAGAGCAGAAATCAATGAAATAGAAACCAATAAAACAGTAGAACAAATCAACAAAACTAGGAGCTGGTTCTTTGAAAGGATTAATAAGATTGATAAGCCCCTGGCCAGACCTATCAAAAAGAAAAGAGAAAGGACCCAAATAAATAAAATCATGAATGAAAGAGGAGAGATCACAACCAACACCAAAGAAATATAAACAATTATAAGAACATATTATGAGAAACTATACGCCAGCAAATTTGACAATCTGGAAGAAATGGATGCATTTCTAGAGACATATAAACTACCAAAACTGAACCAGGAAGAAATAGAAAAACCTGAACAGACCCATAACCAGTAAGGAGATTGAAGCAGTCATCAAAAATCTGCCAATAAACAACAGCTCAGGGCCAGAAGGCTTCCCAGGGGAATTCTACCAAACATTTAAAGAAGAATTAATACCTATTCTTCTGAAACTGTTCCCAAAAAAAGAAATGGAAAGAAAACTTCCAAACTCATTTTATGAGGCCAGCATCACCTTGATCCCAAAACCAGACAAAGACCCCATCAAAAAAGAGAATTACAGACCAATATCCTTGATGAACACAGATGCAAAAATTCTCACCAAAATACTAACCAATAGGATCCAACAGTACATTAAAAGGATTATTCACCACGACCAAGTGGGATTTATTCCAGGACTACAAGTTTGGTTCAACATCTGCAAATCAATCAATGTGATACAATACATTAATAAAAGAAAGAACAAGAACCATATGATATTCTCAATAGATGCTGAAAAGCATTTGACAAAGTACAGTATCCTTTATTGATCAAAACTCTTCAAAGTGTAGGTATAGAGGGTACATACCTCAATATCATCAAAGCCACCTATGAAAAACCCACAATGAATATCATTCTCAATGGAGAAAAACTGAGAGTTTTCCACTTAGGTCAGGAACACAGCAGGGATGTCCACTATCACCACTGCTATTCAACAGAGTACTAGAAGTCCCATCCTCAGCAGTCAGACAACAAAAAGAAATTAAAGCCATCCAAATCAGCAAAGAAGAAGTCAAACTATCACTCTTTGCAGATGATATGATACTTTATGTGGAAAACCCAAAAGACTCCACTCCAAAACTGCTAGAACTTGTACAGGAATTCAGTAAAGTGTCAGGATATAAAATCAATGCACAGAAATCAGTTGCATTTCTAAACACCACCAACAAGACAGAAGAAAGAGAAATTAAGGAGTCAATCCCATTTACAATTGCACCCAAAACTGTAAGATACCTAGGAATAAACCTAACCAAAGAGGCTAAGAACCTATACTCAGAAAACTATAAAGTACTCATGAAAGAAATTGAGGAAGACACAAAGAAATGGAAAAATGTTCCATGCTCCTGGATTGGAAGAACAAATGTCTATGCTACCTAAAGCAATCTATATGTTTAATGCAATCCCTATCAAAATACCATCAATTTTTTTTCAAAGAAATGGACCAAATAATCCTAAAATTTATATGGAACCAGAAAAGACCTCAAATAACCAGAGGAATGTTGAAAAAGAAAGCCAAAGTTGGTGACATCACAATTCCAGACTTCAAGCTCTATTACAAAGCTGTCATCCTCAAGACAGTATGGTACTGGCACAAAAACAAACACATAGATCAATGGAACAGAATAGAAAGCCCAGAAATAGACCCTCAACTCTATGGTCAACGAATATTTGACAAAGCAGGAAAGAATGTCCAATGGAAAAAAGACAGTTTCTTCAACAAATGGTATTGGGAAAATTGACAGCCACATGCAGAAAAATGAAACTGGACCATTTCCTTATGTCACACACAAAAATAGACTCCAAACAGATGAATGACCACAATGTGAAAAAGGAATCCATCAAAATCCCTGAGGAGAACACAGGCAGCAAGCCCATCGACCTCAGCTGCAGTAACTTCTTCCTAGAAACATCGCCAAAGGCAAGGGAAGCAAGGGCAAAAATGAACTATTGGGACTTTATCAAGATCAAAAGCTTTTGCACAGCAAAGGAAACAATTAACAAAACCAAAAGACAACTGACAGAATGGGAGAAGATATATGCAAATGACATATCAGATAGAGGGCTAGTATCCAAAATCTATAAAGAACTTACCAAACTCAACACCCAAAGAACAAATACAAACAGAGGACACAAACAGACATTTCTGCAAAGAAGACATTCAGATGGCCAACAGACATATGAAAAAGTGCTCCACATCAGTCAGCATCAGGGAAATACAAATCAAAACCACAATGAGATATCACCTCACACCAGTCAGAATGGCTAAAATTAACAAGTCAGGAAATGACAGATGCTGGCAAGGATGTGGACAAAGGGGAGCCCTCTTCCACTGTTGGTGGGAATGCAAGCTGGTGCAGCCACTCTGGAAAACAGCATGGAGGTTCCTCAAAAAGTTGAAAATAGAGCTACCCTACAACCCGCAATCACACTACTGGGTATTTACCCTAAAGATACAAATGTTATGGTCCGAAGGGGCACATGCACCCAGATGTTTATAGCAGTAATGTCCACAATAGCCAAACTTTAGAAAGAACCTAGATGTCCACCAAAAGATGAATGGATAAAGAAGATGTGGTATATATATATACAATGGAATATTATGCAGCCACCCAAAATGAAATCTTGCCATTTGCAACGACATGGATGGAACTAGAGGGTATTATGCTTAGTGAAATAAGTCAATCAGAGAAAGACAATTATCATATGATCTCCCTGATATGAGGAAGTTGAGAGGTAAAGTGGGGGGGCTGGAGGGGTAGGGAAGGAAAAAATGAAACAAGAGGGGATCGGGAGGGAGACAAACCATAAGAGACTCTTAATCTCACAAAACAAACTGAGGGTTGCTGGGGGGATGGGGGTATGGAGAGGGTGGTTGGGTTATGGACATTGGGGAGGATGTGTGCTATGATGAGTGCTGTGAAGTGTGTAAGTCTGACGATTCACAGACCTGTACCCCTGGGGCAAATAATACATTATATGTTAATTAAAAAAATTATTTTAAAGAATTATTAACAAAATAGTGCAGGCTGAGTACTGGCTGGTGGCACAATAGGGAGCCCTAAAGGCTACAGATATAAGGGGAGTTAACACCACCTGCAGGCTTCTCTCTCTACAGATAGCAGCAATGTGTACTCACAAAAAAATGATGGCAAGAGTCCTGAGAAGGCATCCCTCATACGTGTTACAGGCTTAAGGGTGAGGAAGAGCAGCTGCTGAAGGATCGCCATGGAGCCCAGCCCAGATTCTTTTTCTCCATCTCCCCTATAAAAACACAAACACAAACAAAAAAATCACTGGTGATGTGGTGTAAAAAAAAAAAAAAAAAAAAGATCAAGGGAAATAACTTCATAATACCAAGAGACAAAACAATCAACAAAACCAAACCTACATATAAAACAGATGTTGGAGCTATCAACATTTAATAAAAAATAACTATGTGGGTGCCTGGTTGGCTCAATCCATGGAGTGTGCAACTCTTGATCTCAGGGTTGTGAGTTCAAGCTCCACATTGTGCGTAGAAATTACTTAAAAATAAAATCTTATAAAAAAATTTTTAAATAAAATAACCACAAAAATTTGTCAAAGGCTCCAATGGAAAAAGTAGCAACACTCATTGTCAGATGAGTAATTTCAGCAGAGATGGTAACTAAGAAAAATCAATGAAGATGCTGGAAATAAAAAACACAGTATTAGAGTTCCAGATTGTCACTGGCTAGTTCATCAGTAGACGTAACAGAACTAAGGGAAGAATTACTGAATTTGAAAATACCCAAACTGAAAGAGAGAAAAGAGAGTAAAAATTTAAATTATATATATATATATATATGAATGACAATATCAAATGATCTAACAGATACACAATTAGAATTCCAGAAAGAAAAAAAAAAAGATAGGGAATTGGGTAGAATAAATATTTGAAGGGATAATGGCTAAGAATTTTCAGAAGTAATGGCATCTATCAAACTACAGATCAAACCACCAAGCAAGATAAATATCCAACTTCTGAAAACACAAAACAAAGAGAAAATCTTGAAAGCAGCCAAAGGGGGAAAAATTAATAAAGAGAAATACACATACAAATTATAATAGCCATCTTGTCAGAAACATGCAAGCTAGAAGACAGTAGAGTGACATTTTTTGAGAACTGGATGAGAGAGTGACATCAAGATGGAGGAGGAGGTGACTCCAGCCTCCATTTCTCCCCTCCATACACACACACACACACACAAAAAAAAACAATTAGATACTTATCCATGAACAAAAAATAGCTCTGGGAGAGTTCAGAAGTCCACCTAAGAAGATCCACCAACAGAGGTGTCTCTGTGGCGCAGTTGGTTAACCATCCAACCATCCAATTTTGGCTCAGGTCATGATCATAGGGTTGTGGGATCAAGACCTGCATCAGACTCCCTGCTCAGCAGGGAGTCTGCCTGAGATTCTCTCTCTCTCCTTCTCCGTCTGCCCTGCCCCAATAAACAATTAAATCTTTAAAAAAAGAAGCAGCAGCAGCAGCAGCTTCAGCAACACAATAGAGCAAAAAACCTGAAAATAACCATACATAAAGGGTAGAAAGAAGTTTCATTTTGCCTGCATCATTCCATCCCCTAGGCTGGCACTGCTCGGTGCCAAGAGGGAACTCCCCCAGCCCAAGAGAGTTCCCCATGCTGGTAAAAGGAAAGCAGGGTGAGCAACAAGTTTCCCCAGCCTTTCAGAGCACTGCACAAAGAACCCACTTCAGTTTTACCCTCCCCAGAAACCAGCAAAGCTGAGACCTTTAGAAATGGCTAGGAACAACGAACAAGGGCAGGGGCTCCCAATATCACTCACAGTGTGAACAGCTGTGGTTCCTAGTGGCCTGCTCTGCAGAGGACCATAAAAATCTTCAGTGATAAGGACCTCAACAGCCCTTGCAGATGCTACAGACCCCAACCCTGGCTTTCTTCGCCAAGAATCTCATTACAGACCTCAGCAGACTGCTTCACAGAGGACCCCACCAGCTTTTTTTATTGCTGAGGAAGCCAACAGCTAGCACAGCCCCTGCAGACAGATGCCCTGCATGTCTGCCATGATATTTTCACCCTGCAGGTTTTTAGGCTCACAGATATCAGCTACCTGAGTCCCTCCATGCTCCCTCTGCACCAAAACCCAGGTCCACACTGCCAGTATCAGCTTCAACAGCTATGTGCATGCAAGATGCCAGCCCAGGGCTCCCCATCTGCATGTAGATAGTTAAGGCCCCCAGAATGGCTTGTAGACTCAGAGATGGCCCTGACTCCAGTCATTGCCTACACTGCCCCCCCCCCTCTTCTCTGAGAGAGAATCTCAGGCAGACTCCCTGCTGAGCAGGGAGTCTGATGCAGGTCTTGATCCCACAACCCTATGATCATGACCTGAGCCAAAATTGGATGTCGGGGGGCCCGACATAGGAGCACCTAAATAGGTAAAGTAAATATTAACAGAGATAAAGGGAGAGATAGACAGCAATACAATAGCACCAAAGGACGTCAATACTCTATTTTCATCAATGGATAGATTATCCACACAGAAAATCATTAACAAAACACTGGCCTTAAAAAAACACATTAAATCACATGGACTTGATATATTATACAGATCATAGCATCCACAAGCAACAAAAGACATGTTCTTCTCAAGCACACATGGAACATGTCCCAGGACAGATCATGTTAGGACACAAAACGAGTCTTAATAAATTTAAAGACCGAAAAAAGATCAAGCACTTTTTCCAATCCAGTGGTATGAAACTGGAAATTAATTATAAAAGGAAAACAGGAAAGTTCCAAAATTGTGGAGATTAAACAACATGCTACTAGACAACCAATGGGTCAAAGAAGAAATCAAAAGGGAAATCAAAATACACCTTCAGACAAAGGGAAATAGAAATACAACATACCAAAACATGTGGAATACAGCAAAAGCAGTTCTTAGACAGTTCACAGCAATAAATGTCTATCTCAAGTAACAAGAAAGATCTCAAATAAACCACTTACTCTTGAGCCTCAAGGAACGAGAAAAAGAATAAACAAAGCCCAAAATTAAAAGAAGGAAAGAAAAAATGAAGATCAAAGTGGAAATAAATGAAGTAGACTAAAAGGATAACAGAAAAGATTAATGAAACTAAGAGTTGTTTTTCTTAAACAATAAACTAATATGACAAAACTTTAGCTACACTAAGAAAAAAAGAGAAGGGGCTCAAATAAAATCAGAAATGAAAGAGGAGACATCACAACTGATACCACAGAAATAAAGGATCCTAAGAGACTATTATGAATACATACCAATAAATTAGACAGCCTAGAAGAAATGGATAAATTCCAGAAACATACAATCTACCAAGACCTAATCATGAAAAGAGAACATCTGAACAGATTACTAGTAAGAAGACTGAAAATAATAAAAAACCACCAAAAAACCAAAAGTCCAGGACCAGACAGTAATTCACTGGTAATTCTACAAAATACTTAAAGAAGAATTAATACCAACTCTTGTCAAACTCCAAAAAAAACAGAAGAGGAAGGAACACTTCCAGACTCATTTCACTAGGCCAGCATTATTGTTACTATTGTCACTATTGATACCAGAAGCAGACAAGGATGACACAAGAAAACTACAGGCCAATATCTGTCATGAACATAGATGCAAAAATCCCCAATAAAATATGAGCACACCAAATTCAACAATACATGAAAAAAATCACACACTATGCAAATGGGATTTATTCCAGAGCTGCAAGGATGGTTCTACATCTGCAAGTCATTAACATTTTATACTACATTGACAAAATGAGGGTAAAAATCATACGATCATCTCAATACATGTAGAAAAAATATCTGACAAATTTCAACACTTACTTATAATCAAAACTCTCAACAAGTTGGGTATAGAGAGAACATACCTCAACATAATAGCCATAAATGACAGTCACACAGCTAATGTCATATTCAGTGGTGAAAAACTATAATCTTTTCTCTAAGATCAAGAATAAGACAAGGTTGCCCACTCTCACCACTTTTGTTCAAAACAGTATCAGAAATCCTAGCCAGAGCACTTCGCAAGAGAAAGAAATAAAAGTCACCCATGGGGCACCTAGGTGACTCAGTCAGTTAAGCAACTGCCTTCAGCTCAGGTCATGATCCCAGGTTCCTGGGATCTGGCAGTGTTGGGCTCTCTGCTCAGTGAAGAGTCTGTTTCTCCCTCTCCCTCTGCCCTTCTTCCCACTCATGCTCTCTCTCTCTCAAGTAAATAGTGTTTTTTTTTAAGTCATCCAAATTGGAAAGAAAGAAGTAAAACTGTCACTATTTGCAGTTGACATATTATAAATAGAAAATATTAGGACTACCAAAGAACTGTGAGAGCTAGTAAAAAAATTCAATAAAGTTGTAGGATACCAAATCAATATACAAAAATCTATTATGTTTCCATACACTAATAACAAACTAACAAAAGAAAAATTAAGAAAACAATCCCATTTTCAACTGTGTCAAAAAATAAAATAAAATACCTAGGAATAAATTTAACCAAAGAGGTAAAAGACCTATACATTGAAAACTATAACACAATGATGAAAGAATTAAAGAAGACACAAATAAATGGAAAGATATTCCATGTTCATGGATATGAAGAAAATAATTGCAAATGATATATTAGATAAGGGGTTAATATCCAAAATACATAAAGAACTCATACAACTCAAGAGCAAAATAACAACAACCCAGTTAAAAAATGGGCAGAGGATCTGAATAGACATTTTTCCAAAGACATAGAGATGGCAAATAGGTACATGAAAAGACACTTAACATTATTTATCATTGGGGAAATACACGTCAAAACCACAATGAGATATTACCTCACACCTGTTAGAATGGCTATTACAAAAAAAAATAAGAAATAAATGTTGGTGAGGATGTGGAAAAGGAATGCTCATGCACTGCTGGTGGGAATGTAAATTGGTGCAGCCTCTATGTTTTACTCCACTGAAACAGTATGGAAGTTCTTCAAAACTATCATATGATCCAGCAATTCCACTTGAGTTTTTAATTTGAAAGAAACAAAAACACTACCTCAAAAAGATGTCTTCACTCCCATGTTCATTGCAGCATTATTCACAATACCCAAAACATGGAAATAACCTAAGTGTCCACTGATGGGTGAATGAATAAAGACGATGAAATATTATTCAGCCATTTAAATGGCCATTGTTGCCATTTGCAACAACGTGATAGACCTTAAGGGCTTTATGCTAAGTGAAATAAGTCAGATGGAAAAAGATAAATACCATATGATCTCATTTATATGCATAATATTTTTAAAAATTTAAACAAGCTCATGAATACAGAGAACAGATTGGTGTTTGCCAGTGGCAGGGTTTTTTGGGGGTTTAAGATTTTTTATTTATGTATTTGAGAGAAAGAGACAGAGACAGAAAGAGCAGGAGCACGTAGAAGAGGGAGCAAAATGAGGGGGCCCATCCCAGGACCTTGGGATCATGACCTGAGCCGAAGGCAGACGCTTAACTAACTGATCCATCCAGGCACCCCAGAGGCAGAAGTTTTATCCAAATATAAATAAATACACACACACAAACACATACACACACACACACACATATAATATATATATACACACAAAAAACATATATGATACATATATAATATATATTTAATAATACTGTGTTATAGTCAAAAATTACAAAGAAAGCAGATCTTTCTTATAAGAAAAGTATTATAACTGTACAGTGATAAATGTTAAACTTATTGTGAAGATCATTTCACAATATATATATATATTGAACCATTATGTTATATACCTGAAACTAATATAATATTACATGTCAATTATATCTTAATTTTTAGAAATAAATCAAGGAGTTAGAAAAAAACAGTAAACCAAAATAGCTCATTCTCTGAAAACTAATGAACAAAACAGAAATTGTTAACTTGATTTCTAAAAGATAAGAAAGCACAAGCACACAAAAGAAACAAGGTCAAAATGGGATTTTTTTAAATCATGAGACTACTTTGTACATCTATATGAAATAAAAACATTTTAAATAATATATAGATGAAATAAACAATATTCTAAACAAGTGAAATATGTAAAAAGAAAAACAGAAATAGAAAATCATAAAAGAGCTCCTCTGACAAAAAGACAGTAGACTCAGCCAGTTTCACAAAGAAATCCACTAAACTTGTAAAGATCAGATTATGTAAACACTGCTTAAGCCATTTCAGAGCACTGAAAGAAACAACATCCAAATTATTTTTATAATGCAAATTTAACATCAATTCTAAAATCAGACAAATACTGCATTATAAAATAACTATAAGCCAATCTCACTTATTAATATTAATGCAAAAATTATAAATAAAATATTAGCAAACACAATCCAAAAATCCATCATGATCAAGTAGTGTTTATTCCAGAAATGTAAGAGGGGTTCAGTATTTGGAAATCCATTAATTAATCACTTTAATACAACTACTTTTCTAAGTGCTGGAACAAACAATCCTAAAACTTGTAGGGAACCAGAAAAGAATCGGAATCGCCAAGGAAATGTTGAAAAATAAAAACAAAGCTGGGGACATCACATTGCCTGATTTCAAGCTATATTACAGAGCTGTGATCACCAAGACAGCACAGTACTGGAACAAAAACAGATCAAGGAAACAGAATAGAGAGCCCAGCTATATATCTTCAACTCTATGGTCAAATAATATTCAACAAAGCCAGAAAAAATATCCAATGGAAAAAAGACAGTCTCTTCAATAAATGGTGCTGGGAAAATTGGATAGCCACATGCAGAAGAATGAAACTCAACCATTCTCTTACACCATACACAAGATAAATACACAAAGATAAACTCTAAATGGATGAAAGACCTCAATGTGAGACAGGAATCCATCAAAATCTTTAAGGGGAGCATAGGCAGAAACCTCTCTGACATTGGCCACAGCAACATCTTTCAAGACATGTCTCCAAAGACAACAAAGCAAAACTGAACTTTTGGGACTTCAAGATAAAAAGCTTCTGCACAGCAAATGGAAGAGTCAACAAAACAAAGAGGCAACCCACAGAATGGGAGAAGATATTTGCAAATGACACCTCAGATAAAGGGCTGTTATCCAAGATCTATAAAGAATTTCTCAAACTCAACACCCAAAAAACAATCAAGTCAAAAAATGGGCAGAAGACATGCACAGACACTTCTCCAAAGACATACAAATGGCTAATGGACACATGAAAAAAGGTTCAACATCATTAGTCATCAGGGAAATTCAAATCAAAACCACACTGAGATATCACCTTACACCAGTTAGAATGGTAATAATTGACAAGGCAAGAAACAACAAATGTTGGAGAGGTTGTGGAGAAAGGGGAACCCTCTTACACTGTAAGTGGGAATGCAAGCTTGTGCAGCCACTTTGGAAAGCAATGTGGAGATTCCTCAAAAAATTAAAAACAGAGCTACCCTATGACCCAGTAATTGCACTACTGGGTATTTACCCCAAAGATACTGATGTAGCGAAAAGAAGAGCTACATGCACCCCAATGTTCATAGCAGCAGTGTTCACAATAGCCAAACTGTGGAAGGAGCCTAGATGCCCTTCAACAGGTGAAGGGATAAAGATGTGGTCCATATACACAATGGAATATTACTCAGCCATCAGAAAGGATGAATACCCACCATTTGCAACGACATGGATGGAACCAGAGAATATTCTGAGTGAAATAAGTCAAGCAGAGAAAGTAAATTATCATATGGTGTCACTTATATGTGGAACATAAGGAATACCATGGAGGGCATTAGGAAAAGGAAGGGAAAACTGAAGGGGGTCGGGGGAATCAGAGGGGAAGACGAACCATGAGAGACTGTGGACTCTGGGAAACAAACTGAGGGTTTCAGAGAGGAGGGGTAGGGGGTGGGTGAGCCCAGTGATGGGTAGTAAGGAGGGCATGTATTGCATGGAACACTTGCATGGGTGTTATATGCAAACAATGAATCACAGAACACTATGTCAAAAACTACTGATGTACTATATGATGACTAACATAATAAAATTTTTTTAAAAAGAACCAAAGAGAAAAATATACTCATCTCCACAGATTTTAGCAATGGAAAAACTGAACATTTATATTTTTTAAAAGCCTCAAAAATAGGAATAACTCATGGATGTAAATAACATTAAAATAAACTTTAAATAATTTTTTAAAAATAAATACATTTTTAAAAATTAGCAGCTGATACAATGGGAATAGACTAGGATAGCAGTTCTCAAACTATGGTCTGTGGATCCAAACCAAAACATTATGTATTTCCGCTTTATACTATGATGATCCAAAAGCAGTGGTGGGCAAAACTGCTGGTGCCTTAGCACAAATCAAGGTAGTGGCACTAAACTCCTCTAAGTTGTCACTGCATTCTTCAATGCACATATTCGTGGCAGTGGAAAAAAAGCGATTTTTTAACTTAAGAATATCCTGAAGTAGTAAAAATAGTCCAACTTATTAAATTTTGACTCTTGAGCAAATGCCTTAAATATTCTAGGTAAAGAAATGGGAAGTACATATAAAGCATTTCTGCTGCATACCAAAGTAGGATGGCTGTCCCCAGGAAAAGCATTTGTGCAACTGAGTTGCAAACTGAAATTGTATATTTTTCATGGAACATCGTATTTACTTGGAAGAACAACTGGGAGACAAACTATAGCTATTATGTAGTTGGTAATTATAGTTTGTAGTTATAGACTTGGGTATTCGACAGATATTTCCTTAATAATTAATAAGGTGAGCTCTCACTTCAAGGAAAACTGACAAAGTTGTCACTTAGAGAGAATTCAAGCATTCAAACAAAAGTCAAAATTTTAGAAAATGTTTGTTCATCACCCGAGTTCGACAGCTTCTCAATACTTTGATTTTTTTTCTATTAAGATCAGCAGTGAGTTATTTCGCTCAGCACAATACCCTCTAGTTCCATCCACATCGTCGCAAATGGCAAGATTTCATTTCTTTTGATGGCTGCATAGAATTCCATTGTATATCTATATTTATATTTATATATATATATACACCACATCTTCTTTATCCATTCATCTGTTGATGGACATCTAGGTTCTTTCCACACTTTGGCTATTGTGGACATTGCTGCTATAAACATTTGGGTGCACATGCCCCTTCAGATCACTACATTTATATCTTTAGGGTAAATACCCAGTAGTGCGATTGCTATGATCTCCCTGATATGAGGAAGCTGAGAGGCAATGTGGGGGGTTTGGGGTGTAGGAAAGGAATAAATGAAACAAGATGGGATAAGAGACCCATAAGAGACTCTTAATCTCACAAAACATACTGAGGGTTGCCGGGGGGAGGAGGGGTAGGGAGAGGGTGGTGAGGTTACGGACATTGGGGAAGGTATGTGCCATGATGAGTGCTGTAAAGTGTGTAAACCTGGCGATTCACAGACCTGTACCCCTGGGGCTAATAATACATTACATGTTAATAAAAAAATTAAAAAGAATTTTTTAAAATAAGCACGAATAAAAAATAAAGGATCAGCAGTGAGTTTAAAAATGTGGGGGGTTTTTGGTACCATATAAATCAAATATGTCAAAAACATTTGCAAGATCTGCATAACCCAAAGAACTCATCTTCCAAATGATGAATTTGTGGGTTTACAAAACCACATATGAATAAGCAATCCCTTCAAAGTACAAGACAGACCAATAGATTTTAACAGAGTACAAAAGTCTCATTAATATAGTTTAAGATTCTTCTTTGCAATCAACTTTATCACCTGTCAAGTTTTGGAAAAGCATCAAAGAACATCCATAATTATCCAAAAAGGTTATTAAAATACTCCTTCCTTTTCCAACTACCCATTGGGAGTCCAGATTTTCTTAAGTACTTCAACTAAAACAATGCAGTACAAACAGACTAAACGTAAAATGGATATGAGAATCTGTCTTCTACTATAATACAAAAAAGATCTACAAAAATGTAAACACTTCCACGTTTCTAAGTTATTTTTTGTTATTTTTTGGTAAAATATGTTTATGTTAACACAATACTTTTATCACTGTTATTTCTCAATTGATGAAACTTAAAATGTTTATGAGGTTTAGCTTCTGACATGGAACATCTCAAGAGATACAATTCCAATGAACAAAAGCTCTTTGGATTCTTCAGTAATTTTTAAGAGAGGAAAAGAGTCTTGAGAACCACTGCACTGTAGACATTCCCATTAAGGTCAGGATGATGTCAGGTCTGGGCAGAAATATAGATGACACGGGCATATGTTGTGCCAGAAAGTAGAGAAGCTACTTTAAAGTATGTAAAAAATAACATAGGTATTAACCTGAAGGAGCCCATCCCTCACCCACCCAAGTCAAAATAGGATAATTTGAGCATCAAATGAGAACAGGACTTGTAACTGGTTAAAATACATCAAATACACAACCATCCATGAACTCCTAAAGATAGTTTAAAAACCACCAAATAAAATTTCATTAGTCACCTTTGAGGGTTGCTAAAACATCATCTTATTTTTCTGAAAACTGATAAAGTGTTTTAAAAAATGAAGCACTTTTTCCATGTTTTTTCCTGAATAAACTATTTTTAAAAAACAAATGAGGATGACTTCAAGTACATATTATAAAGTCCAGTTAATAACTGAAGAAATGTTGTTAATCAATAACTTGCAAACTCTAATAGAGCTAAGTATCACTACCTATTAAATAAAAAATGATGAAGTGAAAGATCAACAGAGGGTGCCTGGGTGGCTCGGTGGGTTAAGCCGCTGCCTTCGGCTCAGGTCATGATCCCAGGTTCTGGGTTCAAGCCCCACGTCGGGCTTTCTGCTCAGCAGGGAGCCTGCTTCCTCCTCTCTCTCTCTGCCTGCCTCTCTGCCTACTTGTGATTTCTCTCTGTCAAATAAATAAATAAAATCTTTAAAAAAAAAAAAAGAAAAAAAAAGAAAGAAAAAATAACTTGCAAACTCTAATAGAGCTAAGTATCACTACCTATTAAATAAAAAATGATGAAGTGAAAGATCAACAGAGGGTGCCTGGGTGGCTCAGTGGGTTAAGCCACTGCCTTCGGCTCAGGTCATGATCTCAGGCTCCTGGGATCAAATCCCACATGGGGCTCTCTGCTCAGCAGGGAGACTGCTTCCCTGTCTCTCTCTCTCTCTGCCTGCCTCTCTGTCTACTTGTGATCTCTCTCAAATAAATAAATAAAAATCTTAAAAAAAAAAAAAAGAAAAGAAAGAAAGACCAACAGAAAAATGCAGTGTATAAATAAGTTTGACATTTGAATCCAACTGATCTTAATGTCATTGAGACAGGGCAACTAGCCATTTTGTGCTTCCTGATCTGATGAAAAAAGGAAGTACACAGTGCCATTTACAAAGTTTTCCTGCCAAAGGTAATCAATCCTCTACCTCTACCTACCAATTTATAAGAAATATGTGGCATAGAGATACAAATCAAAACAATCAAATTCAGCATGAGGAAAAGCACAGGCCAGTTAACATGGCATAGAAAAGAAAATGTTGGGGCTACAGAACGGGGTGAGGGACTTTTACATAGAGAGACTTCAGAGGCATATTAAGCAAATACAATGTGCCAGCCTTATTTGGATCCTTATTTGAACCAACCATAAAAAGGCACTTTTGAGACAACCTGGAAAATTTGAACATGGACTAAGTATTGGGTGATATTAATTTTGTCACATGCAATAAAGTCCTTATCTGTTAAGATTCCATGAATTTGTTTTTAAATACTCAAAAAAAAAAAAAAAGGTAGGAGGATAAAGCAAGTTAAGCAAAATGTTGGTGGTTATGGAACCTGGCCAAGGGTTGTTAATATGATTTTAATTTTCTGTATGTTTGTAAATTTTATATAATAAAAAAAAATAGTATTCTGAAGACACATATATTGACTACACAAAATATAAAATAACACCTGTACTGACAATATGAAATATAAAATAAACATGTGCCATAGCACTCTGCCCTTGAATTTATAATTCTGGAAAGAAAATGAAAGAATGGTAGAAAAAAAAGGAACAATGTAATATTGCTTTATTTAAGGTAATGCTCAGATTGAATGATTCAAGAGGTAAGTGTAACAGCTCCAGGAAGAGATTAATATTACTGGAGTTATCAAATAGTTATAGGAATGATGTTTACTCTAATAAAAAAAAATCACTAGGATATGTTTGTGTTTCTTTTGAAGTTTCTGAACAGGCCTAGTAGGTAGACTAATTTTTCAATCCTGAAATTCACTGAAAATAACAGAAATTCTCGAAAGTCAAGACCATAAAAGCACATCTGTCTTGCCCAGTAAAATAATTTGGTGTTGAAGCAGAAGTTTAAGTAGCAAAAAGATGCAGATACACAGGTAAATAAAATATGTTTATCCACAAAGGTCTATAGAATCATTTTAGTAAAAGTAGCTTTTCGGCAAAATGTACACAAACAGTTTAAAGAGCAATCTCTACAAATGTTTTAATTATATCATGACAAATTTAGCCCACAAATCAACAATGTGGCTGCAATTTTAAATAATAAATTATATTAAAAGTCCAGTAACAGACTATACTGATGCTGCTACACTTGGCACACAGTGAACACAGAATTATACCTCACTGGGTCTATAAAGATACTCTGGAAAGATAGAAACAAATCTCAAGAAAATTAGAGAAAACACTACTCTGGGTACGACTTGTAAATGAGTATACAACCTGTATGTGACCAGAAGCAGATCAGACTTTTAAATAAAATTTTCACTTGAGTAAGATTAAATGCTAACCCATGCTCAATGACAGGTCATTTCTAAATATTTTTACTAACAAAAAACAGCAGACAACTTCACCATATCTGTGGTTATAAAGCAGCTTCTCCCCTTCCCGAAACATTACCGTATAAACTTATACTTATCCAAAGGTAAGTTACTTTGATCTTCTGTATTGGTTCAAACTAAGAAAATATAAATAACAGATTGGGGAAGACAGAACTCCATATTCAAAGATTGCTACTTTATACAAAGAATACATTGATCAGAAAGTACAAAATAGTAGGAACTCATTATAAATTTTGAGGATTTTTGGTTTAATTACATGTCCTAAAACATAGCTACTTATTATGAGTTATTATATGTCATATACTTTTGGTTCACCTGCTATCATGAGGCCAGCTCTGAAAAATGTTTTCCATCCAAATAGAAATTCATTAGGGAATACTGAAATTTTTGTTTTATGGTTAGTTCTGCTCCCAAGATCAGCCTGAAATGAATTTTAATCCAGTAAAAAAAAAAAAAAAAAAAGATAGAAAAGGGCTGGGGAGGCCTATTATCAAACAATTGAATCTCTATTTTCAATAGTAACTATGTAATAAACAAATTTTCAGTCAGACCTTGCATATCTATACCATCTACGCATAATAATTTTTCATCATTTTAATAGAGGATAATATTTACATTAAGTCTAAGTTTTCTTCAAAATGTATAATAACAAGGATGTAACAAAATGTAAGATAACAAAGGACATTTAAAGGCCTAATTGTACCAGTTTAATTAATAAATGTTATTTTTTAGAACACAAAAATTAGCAAAAAAAAACCTAATGCTGTAAAATCTTTGTACTGCTTAACTTAAAAAGGATAATAGTTTATTGTTTCAAACAATTAAAAAAATTGAAACTAAAAATGTCTTATCTCTTACTTTCATCTCAGAATAAAGCAAAAATAGACTAAATGAAGTAATAGTGTTGCCCTTTGGTTTTCAAATCAACTTAAATATGGAAAAGTATTTAAACATGGAAAATAAGATTTTGGTTGGGTTGATAATCAACATTTTCATTTCTAAAAATATGAGAATGTAAGGGATTAACTGATTTCATTTACCCATGCCACAGCAGTCTAACTATTATGAGTTCAACGGGAAATGAAAAGTAGGTTTACATATTTTTAAAGACCAGGTATATTCTCATCAAAAATAAGTAAAATAACAAAAGCATCGAACAACTTTTTTTTCCAATTCTTCCTAGTATTTTAAATGCTTCTTTCATTCCACTCCAAGATCTCTGGATCTTTTTAAACATAAAAAACTATTTTAAAGATGGAGTAAAGTCTACAAATTCGATGTTCAATTTACTCAAGAAAAGATATTTTCAATGCATTAAAATATTTAAGCAACATTGGGATAATATATAAAGGCCTCCACTAAAATATATTTTTCTTAGGGAGGACAAAAATGAACAGTGGAAAATTACATTTATAAGAACTGTTTCTCATCTAAGTTTTTAGAAAACACATTTATGAAGTTTACATTTTCTGGTTGTTAAAAAGCTTTTTTCAACAAAACTCTTAATTTCAACAATTAAGTTAAAAATTACAAAACCTACAAAATAATTTTTTTTTAAAGAACCCATTTTAATATATAAATCATGTCTCACCTTACAGTCTTCTTGTCATTCATTTTTTGGATAGCACTTTTCCTCCTTTTTTTCTCAAAGAGAAGTTCCTAAAAATCATTGGTACCTGTCATCCACATCAAGTTCAATCTGAACCTTCAAGTCCTATTCTCACCTATGGAGCAAATGTGAATCCAAAAAAATCAGATGAACAGCAACTGATTCCAAAAGTCAAGTTAAATACCAAAATATATTCTAATATACACCACTGTGCTATGTATTCCAACAGAGATGGATTAGTGTTTAAAAAAAAAAAAAAAAAAAAAAAAACCACATAAGCATTCAATGCTTATTTGAGGTGCTTAAAAGAAAGTTTTAATACCAGTGCCAGTATTCAGTTTCTTTCCTGAAGTAGAAATTCCATAAATATTACAATATTAAGGACTAAATTTTAATGAATACAAATCAGAGGAAATGAAGGAACATTAACTCCCATTCAAACCTTCCTTTAAAAAAATGTTTCCAAGATATATTTTTAACTTCCCCCATGATTCTCTTTAAAAAAGACGAACACAAAATCTCTCTGCTAATGACTTTATTCATGAATCTATAATGGAACTTAAAATAGCAAAGAACATGAAAAAAATTCAGATTAATATTTATCAACCAAATACAGAGAATACATCTATTTTTTAATAACTAACAAAAATGTCTAAAATACACATGTGAGAATATAAACATTCCCCACTTTGTGGAACTTCGAAGTAACGAAGATCTGCTTAATACAGTTTGCCAGAAAAGCTCATTTACACGTCAAATACATATAATTCAAAAGAAATCAGACACAACTGATAAAATAACCATCTCATGGTCAATCTTTTGGTAAAGTGCTACTTTCAAAGAAACAAGACTGAAAAATTTTGAATGCTGAACCATCATTCTGGAAGTGTTAAAGTTTTTCTTTAGGATTCACTATGTTCATTACATTCATATGTCCCCAAAAGGTGTCCATACACACTATTTTACAATCTAAAAAAAATCTGTTAGCTCACAGATTATTTCCCGGAAGTTAAAGATTTCTACACCATTCCTAAATGAAACTTTTCATGATACAAGTGTGTACTAGACACAGTGATTTTTCATTGTTTTAAACATGATCTTTGGTTTGAAGCTGTCCTGATATCCTTTCTAGCTGGATGGCTGTGGTCATTAAATATTCAGAAAACAGCACATAGCTTCATTTGAACCACACAAGTAAATTGGGTCAGTGGCCTAAAGGCAAGGAATGGCACATACTGAACATCTGGCAAGAGGAGTTCCCCCAAATCCATAACTGACACGGTCAGTATTAAAGAACACCCAGTGTTGCTGAGGAGTGGTTCACCTCCTTTCATCAGAGACCTCTCTCAATTTATTAATAGCATTAGCCAATGAGGAAATCAGTTGGGAAAAAATCTAATCTGAAGGAAGGCACATGGGTGCAAATCTTAAAACAGATAAATAAGACCAAGTAAACTGCTTAAGTAAGTATGCATGTGTCCATCCCAACTGTATACACACATCTCATGTCCGAGGTTGAATATCATCACTGCAGAGACTGCACCACATGGCAAACTCCATGCCTACAGGCATGTATAGGAGATCAGAACTAGCTGGTGGTTTTCCCAAAATAATGAGACTTTCAATGATGCAAAAGTTGGCCTTTCCCCCTAATGAATGGTTTTTAAATAGCAAAGGACTGAAATAACAATGGAAACCCTAAGAAGCCATAAAGTTAAATCTCAGAAAGGACAATTTCAATGTCATAGCTGAAGGCTGCCGATGATTTCTTCTCTCTCTCCTTGAATAATTAGGTGCAAATGCCTTTTAGCAATGGCAGCATTCAAATCCCACAAAAAATCAAGTAGTGCCCCCTTAAGGAGCACCTCCATTGGCACAAACTGTAAAACCTGTTCGGGTGCGTCAGATTTAAGCAAAGAGCTCAACAATTCATTCACATTCTGCAGATACTGGAAAACAGGATTTGGAAGGTCCTGATAACCAACACACAGCAGGACCGCACAGGTCTTCAAGGGCTCAGAAGAAGTGGGACAAGAAAATGTGACGAATCTGAAACAGCTGTGCAGTACAAAGATCAAACCGGCCATAAATCTTGTAAAACAAGAAAGTACTGGCAAAATCATAACATCCCCTGTATGAAGCTGCTGCAATGATTGTAGAAGGCAGTCCAGAAACAGCTGCTGGTAAGTCGGGTCTCCATCATGAAGCAATGAACAGCTGAAAGTCATGAGTTCAGGTGATTCCAAGAGGTGAAATTCCAGTGGTATATGTGTTTTGATATCACGAACGGTTGGAAAGCCCACAAGCAGGCACTTCATTTGGTTGCTGGGTTCTACCACCTGCTCATCCTGAAGGCACTTGGTTAGGTTAAACAACTCAGAAAATACCAGTTCTTCAGTAAAAATGTGACAAGAACAGTAATACTGCTGTTTGGGCCAGAACTTGGAATCCAAATTCAAGGCTCCTCCTGATGACTTTTCAATTGCTTCATTAAGAGTCTTTAAAATTTCACCATCACAGAAAGGAGAACACTTTACCTTTGGCAGTTTCTTTCCCTCTAAAATATGCCACAAGTGACACTCAAGACTGGAAGCTGTCCCTTCTAAGAGAGAATTTTGCCCAGAATGATACACAGCATGTTCTTCTGCCCAACTATTAAAGTATCCTTTGGCCACCTTATCTTTCCATGAAAGGGTTTCCAGCATTTTCCTTTCGTTATAGGTTTTAAAATATCTGTTCCTCTGCCCAAACCATTTTGTATTCGTACTACAACCAATATTAGATTTTTTCACTAGCCAATTATTTCTGGAAAGAGGCTTCAACTGAAACTTTTGCATGAAATATTGAACAGCACAGTCCCTTAAATTATTCAGCTTTGTTTGTTCCCCTTTTCCCATGCACTGAAACAGACGAATGTTCTCAGAAATAGTCTCTAGCTGGTATTTATGAAAGAACATACAACATTCTTCATGCCTTTTAAGAAAAGATTCAGGAATCACATGATGGGGAAAGAGAGCTTTCTGGGTCATTTCTGTCCCGAAATTCAGCACCATCTTAGATAACAAAGGATGTATTGCCTCTCTTCCCTTATAGTGGAGACAAACCACATAGACTTCTGAGTTCCCTGCCTTGCTAGTAGCAGGTTTAAAAACATGGACTTGGTCAAAGGAACAGTTTAGCAGGTACATCAGGTTTATGGAACAATGTTCAAACAAAGTAAACATCTTCAGAACAAAAGAGCCACCATTTCCAAGAGTTGTCAGAGCAGTGACAACTTCACAGTAATGTAAAGAAGAAACTAAAGCTTCTTGTTCACCTGGGTTTCCTTGGCAATCAAAACTCCCATCTGCGGTGATCAAGTGAATAGTAGCCATGTTGCTTACGAAGTTCTGAAGTCCAGTTAGGTATTTCAAGGTCATGATATCACCAGTGTTATCTGGACCAAAGTACCACCAACCCAAGGTATTTGCAATAAGTCGGTCATCCATAATCATCATAAGATTGTCATTTGCTTCATGGTATGGATTCAAAGTGTTAGCTACCCAACTCCAATCACAGGGGAAGCGATGGGATTTTAAGTAGTGATTGAGGCTCGCTATAAAAGCTCCAGGAGCTTCACAAAGGTGTAGAGAATTCAATTTTCCACTCTGAAAAGCCTCCTGTGGAATAAGTGGAAAACTGCACAAAATTTCATGAAACTTACACCATGCTTGAGTACAAAGTTCAGCATTCACAGATTTTTTCACATGAGAAATTATTTTTCCAGCTTTGTTAGTGAAAGCAGTGTGTTCATGCCACTCATCCAATTTCTTATCACTCAGTAGGTTTTTTACTTCATTTAGGGAGTTCTTCAAATCAAGCAATGTATTAAATTCCATGTGGTCACAAGTGAAAACCTCACTCGGATCTGGTAACTGCCACTCATTATTAAGTGGCTTGCCATAAGAAAAGTTCTTGGCAAAGAGTTCAAAAATGTCAGCAAGAACATCTGGGCTGAATGTCTCAGGACTTGAACCCAGTGGTGGCTTTCTGCACTTACTCATTTTCAAATTAAATTAAAATCTAGAAAAAGAAAGCACATAATTAAATGAATCAAATTTATTAGTGAGTGAAATCTCATCCACAGCAAATCAGATCATACTCCTGACAAACTACCTAAAATGGGAAGACTAATGTCAGCACATTCTGTTACACAAAGAAGCAATCTGGAATAAAGAAAGAGTAAAGGCTTTTACATCCAACAGACCTGAACTCAAATCCACAGTTAAAAAGTGGGCCTGGGCAAATTACATCTTTGAGCCTATTTCTTATTTTAAAAAAGTTAGGGTATCATTTTTTTTTTAGATGAGGATAAACATGTTAGCATATAAAAAGCATATTTTATTTAATACGAATATTCATCATATTAACAGCTCATATTAACAGAATAATCTGTTTAGCTCCTACCCAAAATTTTCCTCTACCCATGGCTGAGACACCACCCACACGGCCCCAAACACACTGTCAGACTAAGATTCATCCCTTGAACTTTGACCAAGCTTTAACAAGTGACTTTCAGTTTTTTTTTAGTTCCTTCAAATCTCACCTCCTTCCAGGAAAAGATTCTACACCTGAACCCATTACTGGTATTGATACCAGGCCTCTCTGCCAACACACTTATTTACCTACAACTGCCAAATACATTCTCCATCCAGATCTCACACTCTTGCTAAGACATGCACTTTGGTACCCATGTGATGTGGTACCAAATCACCTTTACAGGCCACCAACTAACACTCATCACCATACTGCTTGTTAACTGTGGTGTACCTGACTGGTTAGCCTCTATTCAGCTCAATGCTAAAACTGAACTGTAGCTCAACCTGGCATGTCTCTAAACTAGATTCCTCTATTATCTGCTCAGACAACTCCATGCCTCCACTATAAAATATCTTCTTGCCACCAAAATGTAACACACTTTGATAAAGGACCTTTAAATTGAAGAAATATCCTCAATGAATTTACAAATTATAAACAAGTCAACGTACATTCTGTGTTCTAACACTGCCTAAGAAACCAAAAACACTAGAGAAGGAAAGAGATATAAGGGAAAGAAGCATGGCTTAATGGCATAGTGTTGGCCTAAGTTATACATCCCAGAAGACAGAGCTGTAAGTATTACACAGTACTTGTTGGCTCAGTGTTAATTAATAGGCACTTTAAATTCCTAAGTACTGCATTTACTTAGTATACTCAATGCATTCTACACCAGTTTCTCAAAAGGAATCTAAATTTGTAAAACACAAAAAACTGACAACACAACCATCATTCCGCAAAAAGCCAATGTTTCATGATTAAAATGGGCAACAAAAGTGAGCTTGAGCCACGATAAACACAATACCCGAAAGACTATATTCTATTAGCATTTATTTTGTACTGTTCTTTTAGCACATTTTTTTCATCCTCTTATGTTTTGTTTAAATTATTTACAACCCTGTATACTCCACTAGCTTGTAAGCTTCTTGAAATAATAAGTATCTTCTTAGCCATTTCTGTTCGTGACAGTATATTTACAATACGCGTATAGTTAATGGTCACACTTGCCCAGCAATAACTTTTTCTTATCTTAGATCTTTTTTTTTTTTTTTTAGTTAGAAGCTATATTCAGACAGACTTCTGAAAGAAGGCAAAAATGAGGCATTGTCACATTCAATAAAATACTAAATAAAAGCAAGCGAAAGTTTATTTCAAGTTATTTTGTCTTAATTTCCACTGTGCTTACTGGAAACTACAACCATGTTTAGATGGCAACTGTAGTCTATCTTGGAAAAAAATCTGATTTTAGTCTAATTTCACATACTAATTAATGGCTGTAGATAAGCTCTGAAATCTTACGTAAGCTAACAGATAATTACCTTCACGTGAGAAAAACTAAAGTGATTCAAACACGCCACTGTTCTTCCAGACTACACCTGTGGTACACAATTCAAGCCTATATCTGATAGATTTATATAAAAATTATAGATATTGACTATATATAGGTATATATATATATATGTATATTTTGAATAATGCTCAGGTCTATAATCCAACCTTCGTTTCCTCCTATCAAATTCCCAGAAACCACCCACCTCCAGCTACCAGCCTCCTGATTGTAGACACTGTCAATTCTCTGCTGGATTACTGCCATAGCCTTCTAACTGGTCTCTTCAATCTTTGCCTGCTTTGGCTCCCCATTTCACTCAAAGTAAATGCCACAGTCCTTACAGTAGCCTACAAGGCCCTTGAAGATTTCTGCCCTCCAGCCCCAAATTATCTCTAACCTAACTGTCTATTATTCTCCTTAGTCATTCTGCTCCAGCCACAGAAGTTTTATTCCTGTTCACTTACCACCAGGTACAACGGCAACCTGCAAGTCTCGATCAATTCCTCTTCCTGGAACACTCTTCCTCTAGATTGCCTGCATAGCTAACTCCCTCATCTCCTTCGAATATTTACACAGGTGTAATTCTTCTATGAAATCTACCCTGACACCCTAGTTGTATCTTGTACTACCACCAATGGTAAAGGTATAGCCCTAGCTGTACTTTTCTTTTTCCATGACTTTCTTTTCCTTCTAATATATTTTGCTTATTATGTTTTTTTGTCTTCCCCAAACTGGAATTTAAGCTCCACAAGGCAAGGATCTTTGCTTTGTTGACTCATTTATCACCCCAAGGCTACAACAGTGCTTGGTACACATTAAACACACAGTATTTATTGAACAAATGAATGTATATGATACTTAGCACAAAGGGCACTCCTCTGATTAGGTTCTGAATAGGAGTCATAATAATTCACTTCAACTTCACTCCAGCACTTCAATGCATGACCAAAAATAAAAAACAACAAAAAGCGTGGTTTACAGAATATAAGAAAAAAAAAGTTTCCATATGTTCCTCTGCCCCTTTCATTAAGCACTCCATAGAGCTTTGTGGCATCATAATTCTGCCAGGAGGGTCAGCATTACCATTCTTGTTTTGCAGATTAGAGTGGAAAAGTCCTGTAGCTCCCTGCTCGAAGCCACAAAGGAAATACCTGCAAAATTCGTGGGCCTGACACAAAACCCACAAGATCTCATCAACAGCGCTCTCTCCAATTAACGCTTACAAAGGAGTTTTAGAAGTGTTTCTGGCAACTCCTCCTCCCAGCAACGGTGAAAATAATTAGCTAGAGTGTATCCAGCGGTTTAATTTGGGCCAGGGGCACCCACGATCACCTTTCACCTGATGGAAGTGAGTCCCAAGCTCCATTCGAGCGGCCCGATCCCTCCTGACCTGGAGGAACCTCCGTCCCATCCCCTGCTTCACCCTCTGGAAAGTCGCAGGGGGACCCCGCCTCAGAACCCGGGTCTGATTACCTTCGCTCACGCCCACCTCGGCCCCCCGAGTCTAGAGAGGCAGCGCTTCACGCTCTCTCCTCACTCGAGGGAACCATCCTCCACTTCCGCTCCCGGGCCGCATCCCGGAACGGTCGCTCCTAAAGATCTGCGGCGCCCCCAGCTTCCCTGCCACTGCAGAGGTAGGTGGCGCTCCGAGAAGCCGAGAATGAGGCCCTGGCCCGCCCCCGCCACACCAGAAGCGGGAACCCACCTCCAGGTCGCGCCGCCGCCGAACGTCGGCAGACAGTGGCCCGAGGGCCCTGAAAGACACATTGCGCACGCGCCTCGAGGCCGGGCTGGCGTCACGCGTCAACGTTACGCACGCCGGCGACTCTCGCCGCCGAAGCCCTCGCTACCTAGGTTTCGTTTCTCTGCCGGGTACTGAAGCTGGGAAGCTCCAAGCTCCCTGCCCACGGCTTCCATGGCAACGGAGCGTGCTTGCGGAGGCGGGGCGTCTTTTGTCCCCGCCCCCTCCATGAGGAGGGGAGGGGCAACCCTTCCTGAGCACGCTTGCTCCGTCCACCTGGCCTTTGGGCAGGGAAGGCTTTCTAAGGCTGTGAGGCCGAAGGTGGTTTGTAATGCAAGTTGAGTTAAAACCGGTGCTCGAAAGACAGTATGAGCTTAAAAGCCAAACAAGGGAAACTGCAAGAGAACATTCTGTTATTATAACATATATATGTTTATAAACCAGTAAGGAAAAGACAATCTCAAAGGAAAATTGGGCGAAAAGTTGAACAGGCCATCCAAAACAAGTAAAACAGCCAATAAGGATATACAAAAAATTTTAACCTATTATAAAAAAAAAAGTTGGAAATGAAAACAATAAATTTCCTTTGCACTTAATTTAGCAAAGATTAAAAAGATCGATAATGGCCACTGTTGGCGAGAATATGATGAAACACGTTTCTAGACTGTGGGTGGGCATAAAAACTGGCATAATCCTTACAGAAGGCAAACTTTAAAATGTCCTTGCAGGGGCACCTGGGTGGCTCAGTGGTTAAGCCTCTGCCTTCAGCTCAGGTCATGATCTCAGGGTCCTGGGATTGAGTCCCACATCGGGCTCTCTGCTCTGCGGGGAGCCTGCTTCCTCCTCTCTCTCTCTCTCTCTCTCTCTGCTTGCCTGTCTGCCCACTTGTGATCTCTGTCAGATAAATAAAATGTTAAAAAAAAAAAAAAAAGTCCTTGCACCTGAGCCGGGGGATTCCCGCGCCTCGCACTTTATCCTTAGGAAACAAACAGGCACTCTCTTTGAACAAAATGTTCATTTCAGCACCTCAACAACAGCAGTAAAAAAAACTGGAAACTCTAAATGTCTGCTTTTAGGGAAATAATTAAATTCTTCATGATACATCCATATAATGGGATACTATTCAGCTAATAATGGGTTATGTGTATCAACAGTGTTGCATAAAAATAGGAAAACAGAACTGTGTGTAGAGTTTGAACCATTTATATAAATTACATATATATATATGTATATAAAATACATTATTTTACAAGTCCTCCAGGATGTGCATCAATTGAGGGAAAACAATTGTCTTTTCAAAAAAATGGTGCTAGGGCATTTGGATATTCATATGGAAAAAAATTTATTTGGACTTTTACCTCCATCATAAAAATATAGTTCATTTGGGTTGCCAATCTATATTTTAAAAGTCAAGCAACACTTTTAGCAGAAAACATAAGAAAACATCTGTGTGACCTTGAAGTAGGCAAAAAGTTTACAACAAAGCAGAAAAAGCACTAAACATAAAGGGAAAATATATAAATTGAACCATATTTTTTTTAAAGATTTTTTTTATTATTTATTTGTCAGAGAGAGAGGGAGAGAGAGCGAGCACAGGCGGACAGAATGGCAGGCAGAGGCAGAGGGAGAAGCAGGCTCCCCGCCAAGCAAGGAACCCGATGTGGGACTCGATCCCAGGACGCTGGGATCATGACCTGAGCCGAAGGCAGCTGCTTAACCCACTGAGCCACCCAGGCATCCCATAAATTGAACCATATTAAATTAAGAATGCTTATTCACCAAAAGACATCATTGAGAGTGAAAAGACAACATACAGAGTGAGAGAAGATATTTACAATACATACGTATGACAAAGGCCTTGTATCCGAAATATATAACTCCTACAAAAAAATAAGAAAAGATGCCCTAGTGGAAAAAATGGGCCAAAAAAAAAAGTCCCAGAACAAACACTTCTAAAAGATGATATCCAAAAGTCCAATAAACATATGAAAAGATGCCCAACTTCATTAGTCTTTGGGGAAACGTAAACTAACCCTGTAATGAGTTACAATATACATTATACTGGCAAAAACAAAAAAGGAAAAATATAAGTTTTGGAGAGCATGAGGAGCAACCAATGGAAAGCTGTTTGGACAGAAAAGATCTCCCAAGAACTTCCAAATTGACAGGTTGGTTGCCCCCCTCTTTTTTAAAAAATTTTCAAATTATATGCAGTCATATGCTGAAATCCTACAGGCACTATTCAACTACTTTTGCCAAACACCTATTAAATGTTCCAGAAAGTTCCCTTAAGCCCCTTCCCAATCAATCTCCCACCCCCAAGAAGCAACAACTGCTCTGTTTCATATGGTCATAGTTTAGTTTTGCCTGTTTTAGAATTTTATATAAATTCAGTCATTACAGTTTGTTTCTTTGCAGCCCATTTCCACCCAGTAATCTTTTTTTTTTTTTTTTTTTGGTAGGGGAGAAAAAAAGTCTTTCCCTTCTACCCTTCTAAATTCTCAGCTGGGGCTCTGTAACAAAAGATAGATTAACAAGAGGAAAGCATGTAAATTTACTAACATGTTTTATGTGACATGGGAGCCTCCCCAAGGAAATGAAGATCTGGAGAAACTGTTAAATCTGAGTATTTTGGGGGCGCCTGGGTGGCTCAGAGGGTTGGGCCTCTGCCTTCAGCTCAGGTCATGGTCCCGGGGTTGTGGAATCGAGCCCAAAGTCAGGCTCTTTGCTCTGCGGGGAGCCTGCTTCCCCCTCTTTCTGCCTGCCTCTCTATCTACTTGTGATCTCTGTCTGTCAAATAAATAAATAAAATCCTTAAAAAAAATCTGAGTATTTTTGTACTAAGTTTAATGAGGAGTAGAAAGTTGTGGGAAAGTGTGACAAATGGGTATGAGCTAAGAGTAGTACAGTCGGGGAAATTTAGCAAGGCCTGTTCATCCAGAGTCCTCTTGAAGTCCTTCCTTCTTCAGATAAGGATGTTCCTTTCCTCCAATTATAGGGAATGCCTATCTCACATCAGGATCTTATGACCTGCTTCAGGGCAAAATCAGAGGGTCCTTCCTGAACCTGCCTTTTCTCAAATTCCTTTAACTTAAAATATTTAATATGCCAGTCACCATATTTTGGGGCAGCACTTTCTGACCCCTGTCAATATTCACCCTGTCAAGATTCAATATTCATGTTGTTTTATATATTTGTCGTTCATTCCTTTTTTACTGCTAATTAGTATGTCATTGTATGGATAGACCATAGTTTAATTATCTGTTCTTTTGTTGATGGACATCTGAGTTCTGTTTCCAGTTTGAGGCTATTGTGAATAAACTTGCTATGAACATTCTAGCACAAGACATTTCTGTAAGCATATGTTTTCTTTACTTTTGGGTAAGTAGATCTATGTGTAACTTTGAAGAAACCTCCAAACAGTTTTCTCAGAATGTTTGAACTATTTTACATTCCTACTCACCATACCTAAGAATTCTGGCCCTTGTAGACGCCACCCAGCCACGGTCGACCCTACCTTGTTCTTGGACATTGCCAGGGATGGTGAGCCTTTGGGGTGCATCTCCTTTGAGCTATTTGCAGACAAAGCTCCAAAGACGGCAGAAAACTTGTGTGCTCTGAGAACTGGGAAGAAAGGATTTGGTTATAAAATTTCCTGCTTTGACAGTATTACTCCAGGATTTACATGCCAGGGGGGTGACTTCATACGCCCTAATGGCCCTGGCAGCAAATCCATCTAGGGGGAGAAATTTGATGAGAATTTCATCCTGGAGCATATGGGTCCTGGCATCTTGTCCTTGGCAAATGCCGGACCCTACACAAATGGTTCCCAGTTTTCCATCTGCACTGCCAAAACTGAATGATTGGATGGCACGTATGTATGTGGTCTCTGGCAAGGTGAGAGAGGGCAGGAATATTGTAGCAGCCACAGAACACCTTGGATCCCGGAACGGCAAGACCACCAAGAAGATCACCGTTGCTGATGTGGACAAATCTAATAAATTTGACTTGTGTCATATCTCAAGCACCAGATTCTTCCTCCCGTAGCTTAGGAGAGGGCCCCATCACCCCCATCTGCTGAAATGATCTTTGTGTTCCCTGGGGCAGTTCCATGGTTCCGTATTTTCCTTATCCCCCTCCAAGTCAACTTAGATTACAGAGTTAAGTTTATGATTATGAAATAAAAACTAAACAACAACAACAAAGAATTCTAGTTCCTTCATATCCTCACCAACTTTTGGTGTCATGAATCTTTTGTTTTAGCTATTGGTGGGAGTTGGTTGCTTTTTACCTCTGATTCTTGATAAATATTAACTTAAAATGAAAAGCTGTGGATATTGTTCTTTTAGGGGATTAGATGCTAGATGAGGGCTATATGATCTCTTAAATACAATTACTATGTTCCCTAAGCTTTATAAATATTATCAGGACTATTTCAAACAACAAAGCATATATTGAGCCAGTCTTTACTAAAATAATCACAACATTAACAGTTTTTGAGTACATAATATGTGCTCAGCACTGAAAACTGCCTTTTTAAATTCATTTGATCCTCTCAACAACTCCATGAAGTAGATACATGTATTGTCCCCCTTTTATAAACAGAGAAATCAAGGATCGAAGTGATTAAGCGATTTGCCAAAGGTCATGGAGTCAGTAAGAAGCACAGTCAGGGTTTAGACCTAGCTCTGCCTCATTCTAAGGCCAATCTGTTCTGCAGAGAATTCCTCAAAATTGCCTCTAGTAATTTAAAAACAACTTTATAATCCACATTTATGGTGAGAAATGCTTATATGAGGCTAGAAGTTTTATTTAAAATGATAAGCTTCATTTCTTTTGTCCTAAGAGCAGGAGGGCTTACCAAATTGGGGGAAAAGATGAAATGATAGGAATGAATAAAACTGGTATCTGAAACTTTAAAAAGTTCAAGGAAAATAACCAAGCCCTGCACTGACGTATTTGGAAATTTGGATAAAAATGCACAGTTACGGGGCACCTGGGTGGCTCAGTGGGTTAAAGCCTCTGCCTTCGGCTCAGGGTCCTGGGATGGAGCCCCACATTGGGTTCTCTCTGCTCAGCAGGGAGCCTGCTTCCCTCTCTCTCTTTGCCTGCCTCTCTACTTGTGATCTCTCTCTGTCAAATAAATAAATAAAATCTTTAAAAAAAAAATGCACAGGGGCACCTGGGTGGCTCAGTGGGTTAAGCCTCTGCCTTCGGCTCAGGTCATGATCACAGGGTCCTGGGATCGAGCCCCACATAGGGCTCTCTGCTCAGTAGGGAGCCTGATTCCCTTCCTCTCTCTCTGCCTGCCTCTCTGCCTACCTGTGATCTGTGTCTGTCAAATAAATAAATAAAAATCTTTGAAAAAAAAATGCACAGTTACGTGAATGCATTTGGTACCAACTTTTTAAATATGTACTTTAACAAATACCCGTTAAGTGTCTGGGTGGAAGCTAGCTACGGTTAGTTACTCTTTTCCAACTCCTGAATATTCTTTATACTCAACTGGCATGACAATGAGAAAATAATTAGCATACAAGAATTAAAGCAACCAGCTCTCCAGTCCCTGCTCTGATTATACTTCTCTGTCAAAGAAAACAGAGACAAAACTGCTCTGTGGTCCTTTATCACCAATCAACTTTCTGAGTCTCTAACTACATCTCCAGACCAATTCTGTGGGGCAACAATGTATAAATCATGGTTCCAAAATCCCAGAGGGAGTTATCTGGGATGTCTGAAATGTTCTATAGCTAGACAGGGGGTTTAAGTTACAAAGTATATGTATCTGTCGAAATACATCAAATGGCATAATTAAGATTTGAGCATTTCACTAAACACAAATGTTACCTTGGAAAAAAAGAGAGAGCCATAAACAAATATTCAAATATTGAACTCTAGTTCCCCATATGCTGAAGAATTTAGAGAGAAGTGTACTGACCTCTGCATCTTACTTCGAAACGCACCGCATGTAAGATGGACTGATATATGGACGGAAGAGTGGATAAGTGGTGAAGTAAGTGTCATGTAATGTCCACAATTTTTAGAATCTAGATGGTGGATTCTATAGCTGTGCACTCATTCGTTCAGTTTTCCTCTGTTGAAATTTTTTCATGATAAAATAGTGGGGAAAATATACAGATTCACATCATAAAAAGCGGGAATGGCATCGCTTCCTATTTAAAAAAATACGTACATACAATGAGTATCTAGCATTTCCTATTAACAGGAATCAGAACCACTAAATGAGCGTGAAGGGAACAGCACGGATTTGGTGCCAACCAGACCTGTGTTCTTATGGCACAGTCATTCGAACCATTTATTTGATTTGGTGAACCCCATTCAGGCTTGGTTTTGACCATTACATGATCTTAAATTATTCCCATTCTTGGTCACACAGTGAGACACTTAGTCTCTTCTCGCCACATGGAATGGACCATTGTTTCAAGGCAGCAAAGCAAGGAAGGGAACATGGACATGGAAATTCCAGAAGCCAGCAAAGTTTATAAACTTGCTAATAATTGTTCCAGTTTCCCTCATGATGATCTTCACTAGATCTTTAAATGGCATTTTGACCAAAATTATTACACAGCGTTAAGATACATTGTTAAAAAAAGAAAATACAGCAAAAATTATAACCAATTTGTCTATTCAACTATTAGGTAGAGCATCTGAATGGTAGTATTTGTGGGAAAGTGCTCCAAAACAGCAGCCAAAATCTCTTCTTTCTTACTATTTAGGAACTAAACAAAAAATATTAAAGCAAAATCAATTACTTTTTAGGCATAAATACAAAAAATTATAAACAGCGGGTTATGAAAGCAGTTTTCATCTTGTCTGGGTGCTATAATACATAATTAAACCTCATTCTGCACTTTAATAAATATTCAGAACTAAGATACAGTATGAAATGTCTTTCTTAAAACTTACTTTTTCGCAATTCATTTATTTCCTTACCTAGTTAAAGTTAATAGATCGAGGGCACCTGGGTGGCTCAGCCGCTAAGTGTCTGCTTTCAGCTCAGGTCATGATCCCAGGGTCCTGGCATCAAGCCCCACATTGGGCTCCCTGCTCTGCAGGAAGCCTGCTTCTCCCTCTCCCACTCCCGCTGCTTGTGTTCCCTCTCTCACTGTTTGCTGTGTCTCTCTGTCAAATAAATAAATAAAATCTTTAAAAAAAAAGTTAATAGATCGAGTCACTAAATGGGGGAAAGCCAAACATGTGTTTTTATGTTGTGAATATCAGTATCATGTTATGAATATCATGATATTTTAAATGAACTTTAGAATAAGATTCATAATATAATCACTAATACTACATTGACCTAAAATACTTATTTACTTAAAATCACATCTTTGTTCTCTTCCATGTAAAAAGAGCCAAAATGACTTTTTCAAAAATTCTTAAGGGTTTAAGAAGCAACATATATTATTGTGAGATGGGCACAGTTTGGAAAAAAAAAAAAAAAGTTGGGAAATAGTGGCATATGGAATAGAACAGAAGACATGGCCCACCCTTGAAGCATTAAATCGTTTTACTGCAGACACAAGATTTTTAAAAATAAATAACATTACACAACTAAGTGCCCCCTTGCATGGTACAGAGTAGTTCAGGAGTCTAAGGAAGGGGAACTAGTAGGAAAAAGATGGGGAAAAGAGACTTCACTTTTTGTCTTAAAGGCTGCTGTTATTTGGGGAGAGGGAGTACCAGCCTAGTTCAGGAAAAATACGTGGGTGAATCAATGGACAAGAAAGGTAATTGCAGAAAAGGGATGGAAAGGTTAAAAAGACTGAAATGCTATAGAGATAGTATCTCAGTTCAGGCTGCGATCAGAAAATACCACCATAGACTGGGGGACTTAAAGAATAGAAATGTATTTCTTAGGATGCCTGGGTGGCTCAGTCAGTTAAAGCATCTGCCTGCAGCTCTGGTCATGATCACGGAGTCCTGGGATCAAGTCCCGCATCAGGCTCCCTGCTCAACAGGGAGTCTGCTTCTCCTTCTGCCTGCCCTCTTTGTGTGTGCACTTTTTCTCTCTGACAAATAAATGAATAAAATCTTTACAGAAAAAGAAAAGAAACCTATTTCTCACAGCCCTGGAGGCTGGGAAGTCCGAGATTAATGCGCTGGCAGATTGGGTTCCTGGTCTGGAGTCTGTTCCTGGCTTGCAGATAGCCACTCTCTCACTGTGTCCTCTCATGGCAGAGAGAGAGCAAGCTCTCTGGTCTCTTCTTATAAGGACACTCATCCTATCATGGGGACCTCCCCCTCATGAGCTCATCTAAACCTAATGACCTCCCAATCTGGCTGCATCTGCAAATACCATCACACTGGGGGCCAGGACTTCAACATCTGGATTTTGTGGGCACTACGCGGTCCACAGCAGGGACTGAGCATCCAGGGTCCAGAGGGCCATGGAAGCCAGACAGAGGTGCCAGAATCTGCTGCAAGAGGAAATGGTCAGGTGGGAAAGAAATGACTGTGTTTGGTTCATAGAGCCTTAGGGAGGATCATGGAATAGTCAGGCAGAAACACCCCGGAAGGAGCTGGAAATCAGTGAGCAGCTGAAGATCAGGTAAGAATACGAAAGTGACCTTCAACCCTGTGATTTTTTTTAAGTACCTACTTTATTATTATTTATTATTAACAATGATTATGGTACTTAATTTAGAAGTGGAATCAATACCAAAAGTTGTTAAAGCACTAGCCTTGGGGGACTCCTTCCTATTAATAGCTCACCTAGTTCTGTCCCGCCTTGGGATCAATACGGCTTCTCTTTTTGAATGGCTAAGCACGATGGTGATGACTTGTGAGTGCCTGGGTTAAACTCTCCACCTGTTAGCTACATGACCTTGGGCAAGGCAGACCTCCAAAGGTCACACTGAGGATTACTTGACAAATAAAAAATGCTGAGCCCGGGCTTCTTGCTCTCAGCCAGCATCTGAGAGATGTGGGCTGCTCCTGAAAAATGTCTGTTCTTTTCTGGAAGATGGAGTGCTAAATTCAGAACCTCCTTACAAGGTTCTCCCATTGCTATTTCTTCTTATATTCAAAACCCTTAACAGAGCGAGAGAGGAAAAGAGGCAGGGAGACATAGGAGAAGAAAGAGAAGCAAGAGAAGACAATTGAGACCAAATTATGTCATATCGGTCACTGAGAAGCTTTCAGATGTTTCTGCTTCTGTTTTCAACAATTTGGGCAGGTTTCAAAGAGCAGAAAGAAGATTCTCTATAAAATGAATGAACAGGGTTGCCTGGGGGGGCTCAGTGGGTTAAAGCCTCTGCTTTCAGCTCAGGTCATGATCTCAGGGTCCTGGGATGGAGCCCCACATCGGGCTCTCTGCTCAGCAGGGAGCCTGCTTCTCCCCTCTCTCTCTCTGCCTGCTTCTCTGCCTACTTGTGATCTCTGTCTGTCAAATGAATAAATAAAATCTTTAAAAAAATAAATGAACACATGAATCAACGTGGATGCATTTTGAAAACATAATGTGGAGTGATAAAGGCAAGTCACAGAACAGTCTTGCGTTGCCTGCCATTTACATAATGTTTGAAAACACATGAGACAATTCTGTTTAATGTTTATCCATATAAACATAGTATAAATACAAAAAAAAAAAAAAAAAACCAAACAGATGATAAAGACACACTCACTTCCAGAGAGTGGTAACCTCTGCGAAGGCAGAGGAGATGGCAGTGAGATACAAAAGGGCATCAACTGTATCTGGAGCCTCTTTATTCTTTTTACTAAGCTCTGAAGCTCTAGCAAAATATTGGCACTTTTAAAATGAAGGTAGTGGATGCATGGGTGTTACATTATTCTCTTGTCTGAACATTTGAAATATTTCCTAAAAATTTTAAACCAAGAAAAGAAGACCATCGGCCTCATTTCTAAATCCATTCAAACTCCCATGCACTTTAGAAATCCATCTGTCCAGCCAAATCACATTGTATGCACGATTTTCAGGAATGAGAGTGTGCTTCTCAGCCTCAATTAGAGAAAATTATGATGAATCCATGAAAAATGCGTTTTGTTTTGTGTTCGGCATACATTGCCAAAATATTTGAAATATATTTCAAATTCTGATATCTGGGTTGAGCCACACTTATTATCATATTACTAGATTTTAATTTCTTTCACAACACATTACCTGTTGGGGGTGTTTTGTGATTAACAAATTGCTTGTGTGTACCTTAAGATGCCCTACTGAGTTCATGTCAGGGATAAACTCTGACTGATTAATGGCAGCTGGCCAGAGCGCTCTGCTAAGACAGTTGGGAAACCACATCTGGGCTCCACAGAAAAGGCCATGATCAGGGAGGGAGCTGCGTCAAGAGCAGTTTGAAGGGATGGTTCCCTGGGTGTCCCAATAATATTCTTGACAATTTCCTGACTCTCCTTCCACCTCTCACTGCTCCATTTCCAGCTCCCATCACTTACCCCTTCTAAGTTGGTGCTTCTAGAATCCCCCTCCCTGACTTTATCTTTTTTTAAAGATTTATTTACTTATTTTAGAGAGAGAGAGAGAGCAGCAGCAGTGAGGGGCAGAAGGAGAGGGAGAGAAATCCTCAAGCAGACTCCTCGCTCAGCATGGAGCCCCTTGCGGGGTTTGATTCCAAGACCTTGACATCATAACCTAAGACAAAACCAAGAGCCAGCACTCAACCCACTGACCCACCCAGGCACCCC